>NC_091065.1:188508123-189708123 GCF_000393655.2 Nicotiana sylvestris | reverse complement strand
CTTCTTGCACGGTTGTCTTGGATTATACCTGTTTCAACTTTTCAGACAGAGAACAATTGTTAGTTCGGAAATGACGGTCGGTTTGGTGACCTTGATCGTTCCTGTTGCTTTGTTGCGTCCTTATTTCTGTCGCGAAGTCCCGCCGTTGATTGGATTCAAATGGCGAAACTCTTTTGACTGCTCAGGCTTTGTATTTCCAGATTCTGTGATGATTTGCCTCGTAAGGCTCTCTTTTCTTTTTTTATTTTTTTTGTGTCCCATCTTGCTTGGAGATTCTCAACGGGGATTTTATTGGGGATACTCTGTGGGGATTTGTACAAAAGGAAGCTCTGTGGGGGGAATATTTACAAAGTGGATTCTTTGTGTGGATTTTTGTACAACGGGGCATGCTGGGGATTTGTTTCAAAGCGGGCTTTCTAGGATTTGTTGGGGTAAGCTTGTTGGGGAATTTTTACAAAGGGACTCGCTGGGGATGTGCTGAGGAAATTCCAACGGGGATTTTTTTTTTTTTTAATATTGGGGAGACTCTGTGGGGGATTGTACAAGGGGAGACTCTGTGGGGATTTGTACAGAACGGACTTGCTGGGGATTTGTTGGGGCAAGCTTGCTGGAGAATTTTTACAAGGGGACTCGCTGGGGATGTGACAGGTTTTTTTTTTTTTTTTTTTTTGGCATCTTAGGAGAAAGATTCATCAGACTAAGATTTTGATCCTAGGAGAAGGTTCATCAGACTAGGTCTCTATCTTAGTAGAAAAATTCGTCGGACTAAGATTTTGATCCTAGGAGAAGGTTCGTCAGACTAGGTCTTGTTTTTTTGGTATCCTAGGAGAAAGATTCGTCAGACTAAGATTTGGATCCTAGGAGAAGGTTAATCAGACTAGGTCTCTATCTTAGGAGAAAAATTCATCGGACTAAGATTTTGATCCTAGGAGAAGGTTCGTCAGACTAGGTCTTTTCTTTTTTGGTATCTTAGGAGAAAGATTCATCGGACTAAGATTATGATCCTAGGAGAAGGTTCATCAGACTAGGTCTCTATCTTAGGAGAAAGATTCGTCGGACTAAGATTTTGATCCTAGGAGAAGGTTCATCGGACTAGGTCTTTTCTTTTTGGTATCTTAGGAGAAAGGTTCATCGGACTAAGATTTTGATCCTAGGAGAAGGTTCATCAGACTAGGTCTCTATCTTAGGAGAAAGATTCGTCGGACTAAGATTTTGATCCTAGGAGAAGGTTCATCGGACTAGGTCTTGTTTTTTTTTGTTTTTTTTTAATTATTATTCTTTTTTTTTTTTTTGCATAGCTTCTTCCTTCGAAGACTACCTCCCTTGAGAGTCGTTTTGCCTTTCCCCGAAAGGAACCGCTGAAGATACCGACTTTCCAACCTTGTGTTGGACTCCTCGCAACTGCTAGGGATAACACTGTTGGGGAATTATTTACTTACATGTTGGGGGTACCTGACTTCCAGAGAATTTTCTAAATGGAAGGAAAATTTTCTGCTCCAGTTTGATAATATCCCTGTGCATGCATTTCTAGCATCAATGCCATTTCCCTTACCTGTTTCAAATCAGACAAAATTTGTTAGTTTAAAACATGGTGGTTGGTTGTGATACTCCCACTGGGATGGTTTTCCCTTTCTCCTTCCTTGCTCTACGCTCCACAGCTTGTTGGGGATGATATTATGTGCTGGGGATAATCCCTTTCTGCTGGGGATATCACTCTTCTTTTGCGACATAGCTCAGAAACTGGCATTTCCCCGACCTTTTAGTCTAGTATGAATTTACCAAATCATGCTCACTGCTCTCCCTGCTCTGTTCATGGGCCTTGGCCTTGAGGTTTATGAATTTTGATAAAGGCAATGGTATCCCTCTTGACACTTGTCAATCCTTCTGTCAATTCCCTTTTGCTAAGGATATCTTTTTGACACTGGCCTCGCGTTTGTTCCCTGCTGACTATACCACTTGGATGTACTAGTCAGATCTCATTTTGGAAAGCTGATGGCCTATTTTGAAGTCAATTCACACTTGTTCTGACCAAACAGACTCTATTGGGAATTTTTTTTATGAAAGAAGAAAAAAAAGATAAAAGGGAACAGAATAAAAGGACAAAAGAAAAAAAATGACTCTTTAACAAAAGAAACTATAAATGAAAACCTATCAAATGCAGATACCGACTCTAATGGCCATGACATGCGTATGTGGCCTATCCTCTACCGTCAATCATCTTTCAAGATCTTCAATTGGCGATTCCCCATCTGATTCTTAATCTTATTCGACTTGTAGTGCCCGAAGGGTTTTCACTATCAGGTCTCTCTCATTTTTGGTTCTTCTCTCAGCTTTCATCGCCTTATGGTGTCCGTGAAGATTTTCACCGATAAAACGCTCTCATTTGTATCACTTTCCAGCTGGGGTTTTGGAGTGTTGCTGGTATGACTCTTTCTGCTGTGGAATAGAGTCCTTTATGCTGTGGAACAGAACGTTATGCTCATCGGTGAGACTCTCATTCGTCTGACTTGGCATCTTTTGAAGACTGATCAGAAGGTCTTTCTTTGGACCGTAATGTGGGTTTTGGATAGGGCTAGAAAGAAAAGGTATAAAAGGCTCAAAAATACACTAAATTTTTGGGTTATTAGTTACAACCTTCGGAATTAGATTTATTTACAACAAACGCAACCTTTGCCCCAGTTTCTTGCCTGGGGATATTTTAATTGATTTTTTTTCATTTTCAAAACTATGACCGAGCCGTGAAGCGCCTACGTATCCTCTTTGAGGAATCAGGTCAAACGTAGTTCCCAATTCCTCGTCTTTCAGTTGACTTTCTTTCTTTGTTATCATTTTTCTTTTTCTTTTTTTCGTTTTGTTGTTTTCTTTTTTTTTTCTTTTTCTTCGTTGCTACTGATTCCGAACGAGGGGTATGAAAGAAAGTAAATAAGGCTCAAAAGGGGTAACGAAGGATAAAGTGTTTAGGTAGCAAAACAAAATGCCTTCGTCATTCCAGTCTTCAAAACATGCCAAGTGCAAACAACACAATTGAGCATAGATTTATAGTCTCTTCCGATGGTGCTGGACTTGACAATTATGTTAAACATTTATTTTTCCTTTGTCATTTCTAAGCACCATTGGGCGACACTCTCATTATCATGACCGACCTTCATGCCAATTTGGCGAATCTTGCTTTAAACGGTTTTCTTTGTGCTTAACTTGCCCCAGTTCCACGTGACTCGAGCTCTGAATAATCTCAAACCGTCCTTATTTTCTTTAAATGGTCTGATCGCCTTTCCGGGGTTTAATGATTAACTTTAAAGATTAGGCCCAAACTGGGTGCGCATGTCATGTCCCTAGAATCGGCAGTGAACGAAATGATAAAAGTATTAAACAAAGAGATGACTGGAAATAATAAAAGACCGGATTTTCTTTAGACTACCGGTGGAATGGATTGAGAAAACCTAAACAAACCAGAATAAAATCCTAACACAAACTGGACAAAATTTAAACAAACTGCTAGGACAAAATGGAAAGATAAGAAGTTTTGACACAGGACAAAATCCAAATTACAACCTTAATAATCCGGACAACAGAAATGACAACAAAATAAGCCACTAACAGCGTCTCTCTCGCTAACCAAAGAATGGAGCGGCCTCCCACTTCATCAAAAAACTGGCATCTTAGCCACTGAACTTTGCATCAATACTGCCAAGACCATTACCAGCTTCAACATCATCAACCTCTGTCAACAAATTCTCGATAGGGCTCGAGTGCTCCATGTCACTGTTATTGATCACAATCCGCCCTTCTTGGATCATTCTTTCTATTTCTCTTTTCAAATCCCGACAGCTTCCCACATTGTGCCCCTGGGCATTGGAATGGTATTCGCACCTTTTAGAAGGGTCAAAGCTTCTTGCACGTGGGTCCACACGATTTGGAGGAATAGGTGCAATCATGTCATGATTCTTTAACTTCTCAAATAAGCTTTCATAGGACTCTCCTATTGGTGTAAAATTATCTTTCAACCTTTGTTCCCCTTTATACCTCTGGCTTGGATGTGGGTTATAGGGCACCTGAAAATTTTGTGGAGACTTCTGGAGATTTTGTGATGCTCGTGCTCGCCTCCTGGGGCATTTTGGTGGCTGGACAACATACTGAGGTGGAGAGATAAAGTATTGAGGGTTTTGAGGTGGATAATACTGCTCAGGGGAGCCATGAAACATCTGAGGAGGCTGCTCATACCTTCGAGATGTACTCCTGGGACCTCTTCTAGACCCTGATGTCATCATGATTTCTTCAATCTCCTCATTTGTGTCGCTAAGATTATCAGACTCAACCCGAACAACCTGAGTTGCGGCTTTAAGAACAGCTTGACTTATAATTTTGCCTGTCTTGAGACCATTCTCTACCATCTCTCCAATTTTGATTGCTTCCGAGAAGGTTTTGCCAACTGCGGACACCATGTTTTGAAAGTAATCTGGCTCTTGCGCTTGAAGGAAGACAATAATTATCTCGTGGTCATCCATGGGTGGCTTAACTCGAGCTGCTTGCTCCCTCCATTTGATGGCATATTCCCTGAAACTTTCACTTGGTTTCTTCTTCAGGTTTGAAAGGGAAATGCGGTCTGGGGCAATGTCGATGTTGTATTGGAACTGTCTGACAAAGGCCTGTGCCATGTCACCCCAGACACGCCAGCGAGACGTGTCTTGATCCATAAACCATTCGGAGGCTACTCCCGTAAGGCTTTCCGCAAAATAAGCCATTAACAACTCTTCATTTCTTCCCGTACCTCTCAGTTGATTGCAATACCTTTTCAGGTGGGCTATGGGATCTCCAAGTCCATCGTACTTTTCAAATTTGGGAGTCTTGAAACCAGGCGGCAAGTGGACATCGGGGAACATACATAGATTTTTGAAGGCAACACTCTTTTGGCCTGCCAGCCCTTGCATGTTTTCCAACCATTGTTCTAAGCTTTTCACTCTTTGGGTCATTTCTTCCTGTACCGTCTTTCGGGCAGGCTTCTCAGTTTTCGCCGCAAGATCAAACGAGTACGAGTGGTACTCAGGAGAGTGGTACTGCTCTTGTTGTGTCGCGAATTGTGACTCATGACGAGGAACCCTCCGACTCTGAGTCTCTGGAGTATTTGTAACAGCTTCGACGTTAGTTGTCATTTTTCTTTGGACCTTGTGTCGGCCGCTTACCACAAACCGACCACCTCAACTTTCTTTGTAATTCAAAACAGAACATATTAGAATGGACTCAGTCGGTCCTTATTATTGTCAATATATCTTTTTCATCATTTTTCGATTTTTCATTTTTTTTTGTTGTGGTCGAATCTTATGGAGATTGCCTACGTATCATGACCCCGCATGAATCAGACCTTGCGTAGTTCGTGCCAATAAAAGATAAACTATCAAATTAAAACACATTTTTCAACTTTCAAATTAAAACAAACTTGGTTGCAAAAGTTTAAAAACTAACCATACTAACAGACTCTTGAATCAAAGAATTACGAACTCAAAACAAACGGCCAGTTCCTTTCCCCGTTTGCCAAAACAAAAGACGGTATTCACCTGACCGCTGACTCTTTGATTTTTTTTTTCAA
Source organism: Nicotiana sylvestris (assembly GCF_000393655.2). Lineage (NCBI taxonomy): Eukaryota > Viridiplantae > Streptophyta > Magnoliopsida > Solanales > Solanaceae > Nicotiana > Nicotiana sylvestris. The sequence goes on along the minus strand of NC_091065.1, from coordinate 189,702,539 downwards.
ATTAAAATAAAAGACTTGGTGTTGTAAACACGGCCCCTTCAGCGCCTCGGGGACGAAGATTTATAAGGCTGTGTGGGTCAACTTAGACCAAAAATTCTAAACATGACCCAAAGGTGGCTATTTATGCAAAGTTAGCCTTCCGGCGTCCCTTTCGGGAACATTCGGCTATTTATGACAAAACAGCATCACCTGACTTATTTACGGTTCTTTTATCGTTTTTCAAATTAGAAAACTCAATATTGCAAGCACGACCTTTCAACGTCTCGGGGACGAAGATTTTTAAGGTTGTGTGGGTCAACTGGACCAAATCTTAAAGAATGACCCAAAAGGTGGCTGTTTATGCAAAGTCAGCCTTCCGGCGTCCATTTCGGGAATATTCGGCTATTTATGACAAAACAACATCACCTGACTTTATTTATGACTCAATTAAAATTCGACATGTTTTTATTATTATTATTATTATTATTTATTTGTTTTTGGCTTTTTAGCAAAAGGTGGGGTTGGACCCGATGAGGGTTGCCTACGTATCTCACATCCGGTGAGAATCAAACCGGCGTAGTTCTCGCTCGTGAATAGAGTAAGCAAACTAACCCTTTTTTTGGAATTTTTGAAAGAAATGCTTTAAAAGAAGAAAGAAGATTTTTTTTTATTTTGATTTTTGTTTTTTTTTTAAAGAGAGACTTCTAAAAAAAATATTTGCTTTCGACTTGAACTTTGGGAATATTTTTTTTTAAAAAAAAAAGAAAGAAAAGAAAAATGTGTTTTGGTTGATTTTTCATTTGTTTCACCTTTTTCTACGGAAGAAAGAATATATTTTTTTTTTGATTCATGATGTTGCCTCTTAAATTTTGAAAGAGGGACTTTTAAGAAAATGATGTGGAATTTCTGAGTTCTATTTATTTACAAAAGCACTTCTAAAGAAAAGTCCTAATATTTTGGAATTCAATTTTTCAACTATTTTTTTGAACATTTTACAAAAGAAAGACTAAAAAGCAAAGAGTATTTTTTTTTTGGATTTTTATTGCTGATTTTTAATTCTTATTTCATTTTTTCATATGAAAAACTTCAGAAAGAGGAGACTATTTTTTTTATTTGGGTTTAAAGAAAACTTCTATATTATTTTTTATTTCTTTTTTTTTTTTGTATTTTCTAAGAAAGAACTAAAGGAAAATATTTTTTTTTTTGGATTTTTGAAAATTGGGGCCGGAACCGATGAGGTTTGCCTACGTATCTCACATCCGGTGAGAATCAGACCCGCGTAGTTCGGTCAAATTAACCGAATTATTTTAGAACAAAATTCTTTCCTTTTATTTTTCAACAAACAACTTCCCAAAAATAAAAGACTATTTTTCTATCTTTTTGTTTTTCTTTTTCTTAGTAAATAAAACATTTTCCCCTTTTATTATCGCAAAATTTCGGCAGAGTTTTGACAGTAATTGGGCATTGCTATTTTTCAAAGTAGAAAATTAGCCCTATACACTGTTATTTTTTATTATTTTTTTTTGTTGATATTTTTCAAATACTCCAAAGTCAGGCAGCATGCATGTCCGAGACAAATAAATGCACGGAAACAAATAGGATGCAACAGGATGGTCTTTTCATTTCAGGTTGCTAGCCCTAGACGGACCCAACCCTGTGTTGAGTCCCCTAAGTCAAATGCAACATGATGCAAATAAGCGTTCCTACTAGGGATCCGGCATGAAGTCAAGTTATTCTAGGTTCGTAACCTGGGTATTTGTTCTAGACTGTGTACCCGAGCGGACAACTCGAGTCGAGGAGGGGGCTACGTACCGGGGACCCGCGAGATCGTCCGGCTTTGTAACTTGTCCGACCTCTTTCTTATTTCAGGTATTGACACTAACAGAATAGGGAGTCTCGACCAGCGAGCTTCTCCCCGGAGGTAAGAAGAGAAGGGTTTCGGCACAGTTTATATACAGTTCAGATAATATCAAAGCGGTAAAAGACAACATTTAGCACGTTATGCAAAAACATGTAATAAAGATCAGATAATAAAGCCAAATATAACAATTATTCTAAGCTCGAATTCTTGAACCCTGAACCAGTGGTTCTGGGTAAATTATCCCCAGCAGAGTCGCCAGAGCTGTCACACCTCCTTTTTGCGCGCCCGCCCCGAAGGGTTAAATGCGCGAGGGAGTTTTTCCAATTTAAGTGACAATATTCGAAATGGGATTATTTATTTAATTCAGAGTCGCCACTTGGGAAAGGTTTGGTTTTTGGTGTCCCAAGTCACCGGTTTATCTTGAATCCCAAATCGAGGAAAAATATTCGACTTTTCCAAATGAAGTCTGCGAACCAGAAATTCTAAGTAAGGAATTCTGTTGACCCGAGGGAAGGTGTTAGGCACCCTCGAATCCCGTGGTTCTAGCACGGTCGCTTAAATTATTATAATGGCTAAATATCTGATTTAAATACATGTTGTGACTTATGTGCTTTTATTAAGTTTAAACCGCTTTTATTATTATCATTTATTTTTATAGAATTGCAACGTCGTGAAAATGCATCTCGAACCACGTCACAATCAATGCACCCGTGGTCGTCGACACATTTTGACTCCGTTGAGATTTGGATTTGGGTCACATCAATGTGCACCCGTGTTTAAGAAGGTTAAATTATTAAAGGTACGCCTAAAGCAACTAGCGTATTGTTATTTTAGGAAGAGGCCGTGAAGGTTCATTAAACGGCCAAATCCAAAGTCTAGTCAATGGTTGTGTATTTTATTGAGGGCCCCGACGGTTTGTGATTTATTTGGCGAGGCTCGTCTCATTTTTATTTTAAAGGATAAACCTATAGTGACTATATTTTCTATTAAGTTCGTCTCTAAAATAAAAGAAAATCTCTTAATTATTTACATGCTGAAAACGTAACTTATTAGTTATTAGTTTACGGCTAATGCGATTGGAAAATTGCGATCGAGTTTGTACAAAGAAAAACTGCTTTCATTTTTATATTCTATTATTTACTAATGCTGGAACATGAGAGGGATACACAATAATATCAAAGCCGATTAGCTATTCTTCAAGTAATTTAAACTAGCATTATTAGATGAAGAAATCATACATATGCAGCCTCATTACTCATTAATTAGTCGACTACATTTTTATACAAAGAGAGGAAAATTAATATTCAAACACAGATCCAAACAAAAGAATTCAACAGGAACATGAGCCTGATTAATATTTCATTTTTCGCTTCAAGCCAAGAGTGTACAAATGTGTACCTGGAAACAGCAGTACAAGAACAAAAGAAGTAGGAGTCAGCAACAGTAATAACGCGGCAACAGCAGGTTCAGCAACACCGCAAAACCAGTAACAACCAGTAGAATAACCCAGTAACAGATTGAAAACTCAACAAGTGCAAAAGTACAATCGCAGTCAAAGCAGAAGAGAGAAAAGATACGAGATGCAGTAGTTTCTGACTTTTGAATAACACTCGAAGAAAAGCAAACAGAATTGTTCGAGTGAAAGTTCAAATTGTCTTTCTCTTTTACTATCACAAACTCTCTCAAGTATAAAAGTGTGTCAACTCTCAAGTGTAAAAAGAATCTGTCAACTCTCTCTTAAAAATCCTCTCAATAATATTCAACTCTTTTTCTCTCCCCCAAAAAATCCCTCTTAAAACTCTCAAGTCTTTCCCCCTTCTCAATGTCAAGAAAATGACTCTATATTTATAGCAAGACAAGTCTTCAATTCCCAACCCCCAAATTATTCCCTCAATGGCATGCTTTGTCCCACTATTAAATGTCTTCTTTAAATAAATACCACATTCCCAAACCATTACCATATGTCCCCCATGCCTACATTAAATAAATGCCACATTACCAACCCATTACAATATGTCCCCCATGCCTACATTAAACAAGTACAAGATTCCTCCCCGTTATGTTTTGTCTTGTCCCCCATTATATTAAACAAGTACATCAAAAACCCCACCCCATTATATTTGTCCCCCATGCTTAACATAAAGAATCAAAATAATGTTAAATTACCAAACTACCCCTCCGACCTTATTGCAATTACAAATCTACCCCCGAATGCAATGCAATTTACCAAATTACCCCCATCAGCTCTAAACACTCAATTAATCATAACTCGACCAAAATATGATCAAGATGACCAATTTCTCAACAATCTTCAACAACAATTATATGAACACTATGAACAACACAACTCAAATTAATGGAATGAATTAACCATATCGGGAACCAATCCTGGTTAATTTAGACCATGAATGTATGAGCAAGAACACAACAATACAAATAACAAAATACTAAATTAACAAATCAAAGACAAACATAAACTCACATTAAATCACTGGATTTAAACATGAACTTAAAACAAAGATGAACATGAATTAAATCTGTTTTTAAGCAACAAACATGACGGATTCTAACGATTCAAACAACATTAATATTTTCTGGAAAATACATAACACATGAAACAAATTGAAGAAATAATTAATTAAATTTCAATTTGAATCTAACAAACATTAAACTAACAAATATTCACTTCAACAATAATACGAACATGAAATAAACATGAAAAACAAGTAATTAATCTTTCATTTGGAATCTGAAAAATTAATTTAACAAACAACACATGAACATGAACTAAAAATTAATTCAAACGATAAACAAAACAAACATTTGCCGATTTTAGATTCGAAAAATATCAAAACAAAATACGGACAAAATAAAACTCAAAAAATCACTAACCGGATTGAAATGAAATATGTACGGACTGTTTCGTCGACCCAAGCTTAAAACAAATGACGATGAAAACAAACTGTCCGGAAACGAGTATCGCACCAAGATAATTTGTCGCCGAAGACGACCACGAACGGACGACCAAAGAAGATGGTCGCCCGTCACAAGAAAATGGACTGTGAATCAGCTGGGGCGTGTATGGTCACATGAAGAAACTAGCGTGAGCAGCAGTGATGGGTCTGTTTGGCGTCGAGCTGGACGACGAGCGGCTGCGGCAAACGACTGCCATGGTAGAAGGGGAAGCAGCGTCAATGACGTACTGGGGAACGGACTGGACGACGAGCAGTGACAGCAGCCGTGGTTGACGCGAAACAGGAGCAGCTGGGTGCGTTCGCTCGTGAAGAAACCATGGACGACGAGGTCGGGGGCAAAGGCTGCCATGGACGCGAATTTGAAACAGAAGTAGCAGCAGCTGGAGTAGAAACAGTGACGAGCTCCGAGCTGGAACGAGGTCGGGGGCAAAGGCTGCCATGGACGTCGAGCTCAAGCTCGATCTTGACGCCGGATGACGAGGATGAAACAGAAACAGTCGTGTGGTCGCCTGGGCTGCTCGTGGTCGAAGACTAAGTAGCTGCGACCTTGGTGATGGTGAAGCCGAAGGCAGCGGGGTGGGTCATTAACGGGGTTGTTCGTTCATGGCTATCATTGGGTGGTTGTGTCGCTTGGTTGTTTGAGCGACGAACGAAGGAGGAGGAGGAGCCATGAACGTTGGTGAAGCTGAAGACGCAGCTGGGTCGTCCATGGTGAGGGTGAAGGGCAGCCATGGTTGTGTGCTTGGAGTTTTGAGAGGATGAAGAGAGGAGGCGGATGAGTTAGTGTTTTAGGGTTTTTGTTTTGTTATTTTTTGTTTTGTTTTTGTGTTTAGACCAGAAAATGAAGAAAGGGGTTGGGGATTGGGTTAATGGGGCAGACCGGGTCGACCCGTGTGAAGTGGACTGGGTCGTGGACAATTGTTTGGGCCTGGGGTTGAAAATTGAAGAAGTGGCCCAATCCGATTTTTATTTGTATTTTTGTTCTCTTTTCTTCTTTTATTTTCTAAAACTAAATTATAAAAATACTTAAGTTATTATTAAGAACTAAATTAAATTATAAAAGCGCAAATTAACTCCCAATAACAATTAACGCACAATTAAGTAATAATTAAGCATAAAATTGTTCATTTGGACATTAAATGCTAAAAATGCAAAAGATGCCTATTTTTGTAATTTTTAATTTTTGTAAAACTAATTTAATTACTAACAATTGTAGAATGAAATCCTACATGCAAAATGCGACATATTTTTATATTTTTTATTAACTTAACAAATAAGCAAATGCAGACAAATACAAATGATTATCCAAAAATCTCACAAAAATACTCAAAATTGCACACCAAGGAAAATTATTTTATTTTGCATTTTCTGGGAGTATTTCTCATATAGGGCAAAAATCACGTGCTTACAATACCTATTGTAAACGTTATTCCATGTTGTAGCTGGGAATTTATGAAGACTTTCCTTGAATCGCCTCATAGCTTCTGAACTCTTTTCATTCAAATTACTTATGAAAGCTATAGCTGCCCAATTATCAGGTATACGTGGTAATGTCATTCTTTCACGTTGGAATCTATCTACAAACTCCCTAAGCAATTCTGAGTCCCCTTGCTTGATCTTGAAAATATATTCCATTCTTTTTTTGACTTTTTGAGCTCCCGAGTGTGCTTTAATGAAAGAATCTGCAAGCTCAGCAAAAGAATTTATTGAATTTTTGGGTAAAAGGGAATACCATGTTAATGCACCCTTGGTGAGTGTTTCACCAAATATTTTGACTAATACTGATTCAATCTCTTGTTTGGTCAAGTCGTTGCCTTTTACGCATGTTGTGAATGCAGTCACGTGGTCTCGTGGGTCTGTTGTTCCATTGTATTTTAGAATATCAGGCATTTTGAATTTCCTTGGAATCGGGAGGGGAGCAACACTTGGCTCCAGGGTTGTTGCGAGTATTTATCTGTATCTATCCCTTTGATTACGGGCGGCACCCCGGGTTTTGCTCTATTCGGTCACTTTGCTCCTTGAGTTGTTTCTGCAATGTTAGTACTAAATTTTGTAAATCAGAATTGACTAAGTTACCTGGTTCTCCCTCCTGTGATTCGCTGGGGGTTCCAATGCAACCTAAGTTGACAAGCCCTGAACGAGGGTTCTCCAAAGTGTTGTTGTTTGGAGTGGGTGTGTGTGGTGCAGCATGTAATTGGCTAGCAAAAGTCTCAAGAGCTTTACTGACCTGTGCAACAATTAGTTTCTGCAAAGCTTCATCGATAGCTTCAACATTTTCTAGCTGAGCGTTTCCATTTGTATGAGATCCATTAGGAGAGCCTTCACGAGACTGCCGAGGAGAGCCTCGTGGAGAAGGGACCGGGGTTTGATTACCCTGTGAATTTCCCTGAAGTTGTTGGTTTCCTTGGTTTCCTTGAATGCTGTCATTGTTGTTCGACATGGTTGATGCAACAAGGAAATTTAAGCTAAAAGAGGATAGATTATCAGGTTCCCGGTAACAGAACCAATTTGTTTAATCCAAAAATGAGATTTCGGTCAAAACTTTAATTTAGAAGAACTCGGATTACTGATAATCAAAAGTATATATGAAAGAAAGTAATTTGGCTAGCAATATAATCAGAAGAAAAACAAGTAAATCGGTATATTCAGATAATATTTTGTGTATCTTACAATTGACACACTCTCCCCCTTTTATAGTTATTTTGGGGATATGCGTTTTGCCTTTGTCATAATAAGGCCATTATGAACAATTAAAGACATTAAATGCTACGATACATAATCACTGCATTTGATACAGATTCTGTAACGTTTTTAGTAGTTAAGGCTCAATAAATATTGTATCTATATTCCCATGTAGTGTCAGATTCATTCCCCTTAATTCTTGGACTTAAATAAGTACGAGCGCTGCGTCTTTTACATAACTGCTCGTGCCTCTTCCTTTGCCTCTGCTTGACAACTCATGCCTCTTTGCCAGTTGTAACTCTTTGACCAGTCTAAATGTCATGTCACGTCATTTTTACATCACTTTAATATGTAAACTCAATTTTTCTCAATACAACTTTTAGTTGTGAAATTTTCCCACAAGGTATCTTCACTGAAGCCAACAACTTTTCGCTTCTAACAAACAAAATATGCAACGTTGATTCAGATGGAACTTTGAGAAAAGCTAAAGTCTTGTCATCTTCTAGCAGCTTCCCGTTGTAGACTAGAGCATATTGATAAAAACGAATGCCATGTTTGGTTCCAAACAAGTCTTTGATATCCCGGATTCTGTCAATACTCTTTGATTCAAACTAAGAGTCCTGTCCCGCCGCATGGGATTTGCCTAGACTCAGTTGAACTCCGACTATCTGTAATAGCCCAGTGCGTTAGTGATATTGTCCACTCTGGGCCTAGGCCCTCACGGATTTAAAACGCGTCACTAGGGTCTAAGGCCTGTTAACTTATATACTCAGCATCCCTCTTGTGTTTTACCGATGTGGGACTCTGTCCGTCTAAAGCTTGGAGTGTTACATATCTCAGAATGTGGTATAGTAACAAACAACCTAAGCGACTCTGAACTCTTAACGTAAACATCGATACTAGAGTTATGATGAATGCCAAAATGAACAAGCTTTTGATCATCCTTGATCTGATTACCAGCGAAAACGAGCTCCTGACGATATTCCTGTACACCTTCCTTGTGATATAACAATGTTTTGACAGATTTAATAGTATCCGATTTCTTAACCTTTAAAGGTACTGTTTTAATGACCTTCACATATATATCCATCTGCAACAAGATAACAAAAGAAACAATCTGTAATCAGAGGCGGATGTAGTGTGTACTTTCGACGCGAAGTAGAAATTTATGTGTAATAATTCATTGAAATTGCAAAAATAATAGATTTGAACCCATAACTTTAAAAATATAATGGGTTCAATGTTAAAAATCTTAAAAGTTGAACCCATAGAGTTTAAATCATGGATCCACCTCTGTTTGTAATTATAATAATGCAGCAACAACTACATTTAAGAAAGAAGAAAGGTTGTTTTCGATAGACTCTCGTTCAGGAAAGTTAAAGGGATAGGGCAATGACAAGCAAACCAATTAGAAACCGTTCTGGCACGGTTTGCAGACACATATAGAAAGAAATCTTGTTATGTTAAATTACTAAAAGGTGTATCAGAGTACACATTATAATGAGTCTAAATTTGTGACTTTTGTCCAGTAACTTTCTAGAGATTCACTAGTTTTGTTCATTAGGTAATTGTTATACTGCACTGGCTCCAAGTAATCAATCCATCAAAAGATCACTAATTATAACAAGCCACAAAAATATATGTTGACGCCCTCAAGGGTTGGCTGAGTTGGTTGGGTGAGTGGTTTCCCATTGGGGAGACCTCGATTTCCCTCACGAACAACCTTCTCAGTCAGAGCTCGTCGCACCGGACTTGCCTAGTGCGGCTTACATCTCTTGTGTGGTTTACGAGCTATTGCATAGTGAGCAGAGGTTACCTAATACACACCCAAAGGATAGCGACTGCGGATTCCCTGGAAAAAAAATATATGTTGGCCTCAAAACTACTTATTCTGATCAGTATATGTTGAGGTGAAAACTTCCAATTTGTGTTATGTGATCTCCTCAAGTTTCAAAATTTCAAGTCTATTCCTGCCTTCCCCCCCCCCCCCCACCCACCCACCCACCCACACACGCGCTCTTTTTAACTTAATATTTCTCTCTATTCCTGCATCCCTACACACACATTACCCTTTTGTTATATACACACATATGGAAATACTCAGTATCTGTGCTGGTAGAAGGTATAAAATGGATACTTGCATTTCGTGTTCAAACCAAACAATTTAACCTTAACATTTAAAAGTTAAAAATTAAAGTGAGAATGCATATCATTCAACCATGATTAAGTGATAAATATGCGTATGCAAGACATTAATCTTGCATTCGTTAATGTAAAAACGGTGCCGTTATAATTTGTGCTGGTAGCTCAATATCGATACTCGATATCTGTGCTGGTAACATGTATAAGATGTAGACTTGCATCTCGTGTTCATACCAAACAATTTAATCTTAACAATTAAAATTAAAGTGAGAATACATATCTTTCAATCATGATTAAGTGATAAATGTGCGTATGCAAGACATTAATCTTGCATTCGTTAATTTAAAAAGGGAAAATGCATAAGTACCCCCCTGACCTATACCCGGATTTCCAACTACACACTTTTTCTTTGCGGGAATCCTATTACCCCCTAAACTTATTTTAAATGGAATTATTTGCACTCTAAAACTAGACAATCAAACTCTTGGCAAGTGGTGAGCTACACGCACCCTCACATGTATTTTTAGTAGTTTTTTATTCTTTCTTCTTTTTTTTATCCTTTTTTCTTATTTCTTATTATTCACATTTTTTTGGTTATTTCATTCTCTTTCTTTTTGTTTTGGTCACCGACGGCATAAAATGGTGGTCGTCGTAATTTCACAAACACCATTTTTTCCGGCGAATTTTTTTCCCGGCGACAGATTTTTATCCTGAACTAAGTGTGTTTATATATATATATATATATAAATTTTTCTTGAAAGTGTAATTCATGAGTGGGAGGAAGAGCAAAAGAAATAAAAATGAATATAAGCTGAGAAAACTTTTTCCATTTAAAATTTCAATACATCATTTTTTTCCGGCGTGGGAAGGTTTTCCGGTGATGAAAATATTTTTCCCAAATCTGAGTGTATTTTGCTTTGCTTATGAGTAAATATTTTTGAGAGTTTAATGTGTGTGTGAAAAGAAAAAATGGAAGAAAAACGGTTAGCAAAGTCGCCGGTGAATGAATATTCGCCGGAATTAGAGAAGAAACGAAAAAAAAAAGTAAAAGAAAAAAGACAAAGAAAAAGGAAAAGGAAAAGGAAAAAAAGTAAGAAAAAATGGTAAAAAAGAATAAAAAATAATTTGAAAATCGTTTTTTTCTGCTTCTCACTCTCCTTTGGGAAAGTGAAATATACACACTCTGCCACGTCAATGTTAAGGGTGCAAATAATTCCATTTCAAATAAGTTTAGGGGAATAATAGGATTCCCGCAAAGAAAAAGTGTGTAGTTAGGAATCCGGGTATAGATTAGGGGGGTACTTATGCATTTTCCCATTTAAAAACGGTGCCATTATAATTTATACCTTCTCTTAAGAAAAGAAATGATACACCCTCTCAATACAAGAAAAACCTTTTTTTGTTGGTATAACCATATGGTCAGACGCAGAGTTTATGACTTCGAGATTCTAAATCTTGTAAGTTACTAGATTTTAAAGTTATTTATACGTATTCAATGAATCTCTTAAAATAAATATATGGTATGGACCGAAGCTATTGGGTTCGGTTGAACCCATAGGTTCTACTCTCCCTCCGCCCCTGCATATGGTATCTACTCAGTGAACCGGCTAATTCGAAGCAAGGATTAAAGGTGAAACACTCCCTATCAAGAATTTTTCTATTTCTAGGGATCAAACTCAAAACATCTAGTTAAGGATAGAGGAATAATTTGCTAACACAAGAATAACCAACTCCCATTCTCCAATAGTTTTCTTTGACTATCTCACAATGACCAAAAGAACCCCAAAACAAACAAAAATTCTCTGATTTTCTATTTTGTCCAATAAAAATAACGTGATAAATATTTAATTGTATATAAAAGTAAACTAACCTCTTCTTCTCCATTGGGATTAGCCTTTTGCTCAGATGAATTTTCAATAGCCATTAGTTCTGCCATCAAGGAATTGTGAAATTTGAGATTGATAATTCCCTTTATAATAATGAATAAAACAAGAGTTACTTATGAAGTAATTTATTGTGGATTTTATTTAAATCTTAACTTAATCCCATCACGATTGCGCAGCCTAATGCTTGGGAACTACTCCCTCCGATTCTTTTGAAATGTGTTTAAATTTTTTTTTATGGGGTTGATTGTGCACGAAATTTAAGAAATAAATAAAAAATTAAAATTTATAATCAATAACATTTTATAAGTATTTATGTTTCAATAAAATTATATAACGGTGGAATTAGAAGTCTCGGATTCGAGCTTTAGGTACGAAACTGCTTTTGTTAGGGATCGTTGAAGGATTGCATATATATGTTCGTAACATGCAGGGGAAGACAATAACAATCATACGCAGAAATTTTCGTGTTTAAAATTTATTTACATGTCAAAGATCGGATCAGAGACGTACCTGGTGAAGAGAGTCTCGATTCAAAATTTCTTCCATAGTGCGAAGAATCTATGTGTATCCATGTCACACCTCCTTTTTGCGCGCCCGCCCCGGAGGGTAAATGCGTGAGGGAGTTTTTCCAATTTAAGTAACAATATTCGAAATGTGAATATTTATTTAATTCAGAGTCGCCACTTGGGAAAGGTTTGGCTTTTGGTGTCCCAAGTCACCGGTTTATCTTGAATCCCAAATCGAGGAAATTTTCAACTTTCCAAATGAAGTCTGCGAACCAAAAATTATAAGTAAGGAATTCTGTTGACCCGAGGGAAGGTGTTAGGCACTCCCGAATCCCGTAGTTCTAGCACGGTCGCTTAAATTGTTATAATGGCTAAATATCTAATTTAAATACATGTTATGACTTATGTGCTTTTATTAAGTTTAAAACGCTTTTATTATTATTATTTTTATAGAATTGCAACGTCGTGAAAACGCATCTCGAACCAAGTCACAATCAATGCACCCATGGTTGTTAATACATTCCGACTCCGTTGAGATTTTGAATTTGGGTTACATAAATGCGCACCCGAATTTAAGAAGGTATTTTGATTAAAATCGCGCCTAAAGAGTCTAGCGCGTTATTATCTTTGGGGAAGGCAGTAAAATTCACTAAACAATCCATCCCGAATTCTAAGTATTTTATTACGGCCAATTATTAAGGGCCCCGCAATTTGCATTTTTTATTCGGCGAGGCTCGTCTCATTTTTTGAAAGGGTAAACCTACAACGACTATATTTTTCTATTATGTTTGTCTCTAAAAATGAAGGAAAATATACGCTATTAAATTAACATGCTTGACCAGCTCCGGCCTCTTATTAATTATCTGATTAATTATTTATGAGGCGGGGAATTATTTCATGCCTTATTTCATTAGCTAACATGCTTTTAAGTTGATAAAGAAAATTGCATACAAGATTAATAAAATGCTAAACTCACGCTAAACATTCTTCAAGTTGAATTTAAACTAACTCATTTAAACGAGACTAATGGAATTAATTACTAGAAGATGCTACTAATGGGATTCGAACCTTGTCCTATAAACTGCCTAACGGAGTCCGATAAAGTTAAAGACTCAAAAGATTAAAGCTACATTGCATTCGGCAAGGTTAAAAGCCACCCGCCCTATATGTACAAAACATGATTGGAGATGAAGTCTAATTATCAATATACTAACTACTTGTACATTCCACTAATTACATAGCTATATCATGTATACTACTAAACAAACTACATATCACAGTATTAAACAAACTAAGTTTCAATTAAGTACATGACCTCATGCATTTTCCGTTGACTTACAACCTTAAAGAATCATACAATCTATTAACACTTTATAAGACTTATAGTTACAAAACCCAGCGATTAAAAATTCTTCGCTTCTTTCATTTCATACTCATTGTTACTGCTACATCAGTGTGAAATTCGAATGTGTACCTGGATGTTGAAACAACAAGAAGAAGGAGAAAGTAGAAAAAAATCAGCAGCAACAAAGAAATGGCAGCAGCAACATCAGTAGTAACGAACCAACAACAATACCAATTCCAAACCAGAAACAACACTCCAACAAAACCCGAAATAATTTGTAAACCCAAAAGCAAAAATCAACACCCAAAAGACTCAACTGAACTTTGAATTATACCAAAACTGGACCAATAGATCTCGGAAGAAGTTCCAGCAAATTGAAATCAAACTGGAATGTCAACTTCAACTACTAAACTCGAAACTGAATAGAAAAATTCAATGGAAGAGTCCCTCTGTTGTTTTGGATATCAACTCTTTTAAAAACAAACTCTTTTAAGTCTCAAATGATGTCCCTATTCTATCTCCTTTTCTGATTCTTTATGTTGGTGAAAACTAAAGGGAGATCGATTTTTAGGGAGGTTTTTGATGGCTGAAAACTGTCTAAAACCCCTCTCCTCTCTTTCTGATTGTTCTTGTTGCTCAAATTACAGGGAAATAGATTTTAGAGAGGTTTTTGAAGCACTGAAACTTTTGAGTTTTTCCCGGCCCCCCTATTTTTCTGATTCCCTCCCCCTTTTATATCCTTATAGAGAGGAAGAAAACTCCTTTAAAGACAGGCTGCCCAGGGCTTAAAATAAGCCTTAAAGGCTGTCATCTCCACTTAGGGTTGTCTAGGCATGGGGTTTCTTCTACTTTAAACTGCTGAAATTTAGAAAAGCAGTGGATACCCTGCTGTACAGCAGGTTCCACTACCATTCTCATGTGCATCTTCAGCCTTTTATTATTAAACTCACTTTACACCTGACTTCTCATCTGTAAAGATGTCAGCCAGGGTGTATTTGCACTATAGACTACTCTAATGGTTCAACCCATACTCAAACTGGCAGTCCACTTAACTTAAACTCTGAAATTTTCATTAAAATTGCAGCTATAACCAATCCTTAAGTGATTCTTGATTCAACTGAACAGGCTAAACACAGTGTAATCAATTCTAAAAAGCCTCAGTAAACAAGTCTACAGTACGAGTCAGATTAATACCATTCCAAACTGAAACTAATTGACGACATGTATCGAATCGACTATGTGAATTACAACGCGCACAAATCAATAGCAGATAACCAAACTTGAACAAGCACAGAATATGATTTCATGTTGACAGGCACGGGGATTTGTGGAAAACTTAACTGATTGACGGAACTTATTCGACTCGATTACACAAACTGTAATTATACGTAATAAGCACACAGAAACAAATTCGATCAAATGAAGACCCGGGTGAGATGGGCAGAATAGTTGACACAATTGGAAATAGATCAAACTGACATTCAAGCATACGAACAAACATTAACAAAACAAAACAAAACAACATGGAATTAACAAAGAAAAGAAGAAGAAATACCTTAAAAGGTTAAAAATCAGATGACCATGTCTCGGATTTTGAATCGAACCTCTTTTGGGGTTGAACGGACTTTAATCGAAGTGTTATCAACTGAGAACACTTCGATTAAGGTCTATTAGACCTCAACCTTCTCGTTTAAACGGACAAAAACCTCAGATTCCGGATTTCTAGGGTTCTTAGGGCGGATTTGGGACTCGGGGTTTTCTGGTTAGATTCGGACCAAACCAAGATTGGTTTGGTCACGAGGGAGGTCAGGGGGACACCTGGTATGGATTTGGGGGGGGTTGGCTGGCATGGGTTGGGGTCCGGCTCGAATTTTCAAAGGAAGATTCGAGACGGTGGGGGAAGATTCGAGACCCATGGCTTGTGGATCTGTGTTCAGGGGGTCGAGGTGTACTAGGGGTGTTAGTCTGGGGGTCACCGGTGTTGTTGCCGCCGGGTTTACGGTGAGGGGAAAGGGGGACGACGCTAGGGTTCTAAGGGGTTTGGGTTCGGTGAGGGAGACTAATAGAGGAAGGGGGGTCTGGCTTAGGGCGCGGGGTGAAGGGGGGCAGGCTTATATACGGGGTGAGTGGTTTGATCTTGGCGGTTGGATCATTGATGATCAACGGCCTTGATCTTTCCACTTAAAAGGGACGGCGTCGTTTTGGTCTCTGTGGGGATTGGGTCGAGGATGGTGCTGGGTCGGGTTGGCTGAGATGGGTTAGGGTTTGTGATCTTGGCCGTTGATCATTTTGATATCAACAGCCCAGATCAAGCATAATCAAGACGATGTCATTTGGACATCCCTAAGGCCAACTGATCTGGACCGGGCAACACAAATGCTTTGGGCCCAATTTTGGGTCCAATTTGAAATGGCCCAATCTCAATTTTATCCAATTCAACTTATTTCTTTTCCTTTCCCATAAAAATTCGAATTTACAAAATTCTAAAAATATTATAAGAAATATAAAAAATCAAAATTATATCACAAGACACCAATTGATTTTTAGTAATAATTAACACACAATATCAAATATTAATTAAACAAAAATCAACCTTTAAACAATAAAACGAAAAAATTAACAAGACAAATATTTTTGTGATTTTTTATTCATTCAAAAACCAAATATGACTTTAATTAATTCCTAGTAGTAACACAAGATCCCAGCTTTATGCGCGACATATATTTTTGTATTTTCAATTGATAAAACTAAACAATCACAGATAAAAACTACAAAAATGCCAAGCAAATTCACAAAAATTTGTACAACAAAACCATTTGTTTTATTTTTCAATTTTCTTTTGGAGTAATTGTCGCGTAGACAAAAATCACGTGCTCACAACTGCCCCTCTTTGCCCGAAAACATGCGAGATTTTCGTGCAAAGATAAAGTGAGCGGATATGAGCGATTTTTGCCCGTTGGGCTACTCCGTGTGAAGCGCATTTTTTTGGAAGATTTGACCGAATCTTTGCATCAAATATTTCCTACATATCCTCGGCTAAACAGGAATCAGGTCAATGTAGTTCAGGAAACTTTGATAGCTGGGACTACCATGGGATTGCAATGCTTGTTGTTACTGCTGTCGCTGTTGCCACTACTGATTTACTGACCTCCTTATTACAACCAGAGGAAATTGAAACTGAACTAACTACTTATGCCTGTCAACCGCTAGTTACAAGATTCCTATCTATAACTCTTTTGCAACTTGATCTTGGGTCTTAGCTGATTCTGCTTGTAGACTTCGATCTGAATCTTGATGCTCGCAAGTTGTAGGTGCTTGTTTATTTCTGTAGTATTGAGTGAAACGGGATTGGCGGAGCTCGGGAATTTGATCCAATTTTTGAGCGACCTGCCCTTTGTTTGTTCCAATATGTGGGAACATCTTCTTTTTTTGTTCTTTTTCTTCTTTTCTTTATTCTGGATTGAGACTCATCCCGTAGGTCGTCTAGATCCATGCACCTCGAGGTCAGACCTGCTGAGACAACAAAACAAACGAACAAAATTTTCTGCCCCAGTTTCACTAGGAAAATTTCGTGAGTTAATTGTCATGAAAATTTACAGAACTGATGAGGGAATTGGAAAACTCTAGTCTAAAAGGCGCAACTCAGGGATTGGAGACCTAATGTCGGCTAAAAGAAAAACGCGCAACTCAGGGATTGGAGCCCTAATGCTGGCTAACAGAAAGAATGCTCAACTCAGGGATTGGAGCCCTAATGTCGGCTAAAGAAAACTGCTCAACTCAGGGATTGGAGCCCTAATGTTGGCTAAAGGAGAAACACTCAACTCAGGGATTGGAGCCCTAATGTTGGCTAAAGAAAAATGCTCAACTCAAGGATTGGAGCCCTAATGTCGGCTAAAAGCAAATTTCTCAACTCAGGGATTGGAGCCCTAATGCTGGCTAAAGGAAAAATGCTCAACTCAGGGATTGGATTCCTAATGCTGGCTTAAAGGGAAAAATGCTCAACTCAGGGATTGGAGCCCTAATGTCGGCTAAATGAAAAACGCTCAACTCAGGGATTGGAGCCCTAATGTCGGCTAAAGGAAAACTGCTCAACTCAGGGATTAGAGCCCTAATGTCAGCTAAAAGAAAAATGTTCAACTCAGGGATTGGAGCCCTAATGTTGGCTAAAGGAAAGTTGCTCAACTCAGGGATTGGAGCCCTAATGCTGGCTTAAAGGAAAAATGCTCAAACTCAGGGATTGGAGCCCTAATGTCGGCTAAAAGAAAAATGCTCAACTCAGGGATTGGAGCCCTAACGTTGGCTAAAGGAAAGTTGCTCAACTCAGGGATTGGAGCCCTAATGCTGGCTTAAAGGAAAAAATGCTCAACTCAGGGATTGGAGCCCTAATGTCGGCTAAAAGAAAAATGCTCAACTCAGGGATTGGAGCCCTAATGTCGGCTAAAGGAAAAATGCTCAACTCAGGGATTGGAGCCCTAATGTCGGCTAAAGGAAAAACGCTCAAACTCAGGGATTGGAGCCCTAATGTTGGCTAACAGGAAAAACGCTCAACTCAGGGATTGGAGCCCTAATGTTGGCTAAGATAAAACGCTCAACTCAGGGATTGGAGCCCTAATGCTGGCTAAAGGAAAATTCGCTCAACTCAGGGATTGGAGCCCTAATGTTGGCTAAAGGAAAATTCGCTCAACTCAGGGATTGGAGCCCTAATGTTGGCTAAAGGAAAAATGCTCAACTCAGGGATTGGAGCCCTAATGCTGGCTAAAAGGAAATGTTGGGGATTCTAACTAACCCTCTTTTTTGAGTTTTCTTCTTACTTCTTTTTTCGTTTTTTTTTATTATTATTATTATTATTTTGTTTAGTAAAAATGCAGGAGAGAATTTTGGGGAAACTTCTCTTTTGGGTTGATTCCTTATTGCAAAGCTGTTTCTTGCATTCATGTATTTCTTTTCCTTTTGGGCGACACCTGCTTCTTGCACGGTTGCTTTGGATCACACATGTTTCAATTTTCCCAACAGAGAACAATTGTCAGTTTGAAAATGGTGGTTGGTTCGGTAGCCTTGATTGTTCCAATTGCTTTGTCCCGTCCTTATTCCTGTTGAGAAACTCTGCCATTGATTGGATTCACAGGCGAAACCCTTTTAAACTGCTCAGACTCGCATTTCCGGATTTTGTGATGATTTGCCGTGTAAGGCTTTGGTTCTTCCATCCCATTCTGCTTGGGGATTTTTACCGAGGCAGACTCAGTGGGGATTTTTATTGAGGAGACTCTGTGGGGATTTGTACAAGGCAGACTCGTTGAGGATTTGCTGGGGCAGACTCTTTGGGGGATTTTACAAAGGGAGACCCTGTGGGGATTTGTACAAAGGGAGACCCTGTGGGGATTTGCCTTTTTTTTTGTGTGTGTGCGTGTGTGTGTGGCTTTACTTCGAAATCAATCAACATCATGATCAATCGAGATTGGACAGACGTACCACTAAAGCGGGGTATTTTTTACTTCTTACTAAATGGAGCTCCGTGAGACCGGTCCTGCCACCTATTCTTTCCAGCACATTTGGAATTTGGGGTTAAAATGAAAGGGATTCAAAGAAAGGAAAAACAAAGAGCGGAGAAAACGAACTTTAAAAGAGAAGTGTCCCTTTTGGGACAAGAAAGACTTATCTGAGGCAATATGCTGACTTTAAATTGACATGACATGCCTTTTGGACTGGATGCCCGATCTTCGCGTACTTGCATTTCCTCCTGAACCAAAACGGATTTATGTTCTCAAACCAGTGGAACCTTGCCAAAACTTTCTGAGGTGGAATCATTTTTTCGGCCGACAGCGCCCTTTGCGGGTTTTCGCTAGTCAACCTCTCTCATTTCTCTCCTTGCTGTCGCTTGATAGCACTCTTTGCGAGTTTTTGCTAAACAAGCTCTCTCATTTTCGATTTCTCTGCTCCTGTCGCCTCATGGTGCCCGAAGGTTTTCACCGACAAGACTCTCTTGTTTTATTTCTCTCAATTTTGAATGTACCGGCCTCCAATCATGATATCTCTTGGCTTCCCCTGCCTTTGGCAATTGATCCGAAGGACTTGTGCTTGATAAAAGAATTGTAGATGAAATTACAACTTCTAAACCATTTGGTGTGCCCCGGTTTCAATTTCAGGGTAAATTGGATTTTATTTTTGTTGTGACTGAACCCCAGGGAGAGGCTGCCTACGTATCCTTTTGGAATCAAGTCAGACGTAGTTCAGGCTCAATCAATGTTTTTTTTTCACAAGGTAGCCAAAGAAATGTAACCGGTTCAAAAAGTCTTGTAGAGAGAGTTGATAGTGTTTGGGGTAGTGGGAATAAAACCTTCATCATCTCAAATGTGCCAAGACTACTGAAGTAAAACTCAGACATAGTACCTTTTGACGGCATTCGCATTCACTGCTGTTTCAGGATCATTTCCTTCAATATCACCCAGGTGCAATGCTCCTCTCGGCAATATCTTCCGGATGATGTATGGGCCTTTCCAATTAGGAGCAAATTTTCCTTTCGATTCCTGGTGATATGGCAGAATGCGCCTTAATACCAGTTGCCCTACTTCAAAATTCCTGGGTCATACTTTCTTGTTGTAAGCACGAGCCATTCTATGTTGGTACAACTGTCCGTGACAAACCACGCCCATTCGTTTCTCGTCAATCAAAGTCAACTGCTCCAATCGAGTCTTAACCCACTCGCTATCTTCAATTTCTGCTTCGACAATGGTTCGGAGCGAAGGAATTTCCACCTCTGCTGGTATCACAGCCTCGGTCCCATAAACCAACAAGTAAGGGGTTGCCCCTACTGATGTGCGTACTGTAGTGCGATATCCCAACAATGCAAAGGGTAACTGTTCATGCCATTGTCGGGAACCCTGGATCGTCTTCCTCAAAATCTTCTTGATGTTCTTGTTTGCTTCTTCAACAGCGCCATTGGCCTTGGGCCGATAAGGAGTGGAGTTCCTATGCATTATTTTGAACTGTTCGCATACATCCCCCATCAAGTGACTATTCAGGTTTGCCGCGTTATCTGTGATGATAGTTGCAGGAATACCGAAACGACAGATAAGATTTGAATGTACAAAATCCACCACAGCCTTCTTAGTGACTGATTTAAGAGTGACAGCTTCTACCCATTTTGTGAAGTAGTCGATAGCGACCAATATGAACCTGTGCCCATTTGAGGCTTTCGACTCAATCGGACCAATGACGTCTATGCCCCAAGCAACAAATGGCCAAGGTACAGACATAGGATGCAGTTTTGTGGGAGGTGCATGAATCAGATCACCGTGCACCTGACACTGATGACACTTTCGAACGAAGCTAAAACAGTCCTTTTCCATGGTCATCCAGTAATAACCCACTCGAAGTATTTTCTTTGCTAAAACATACCCATTCATGTGGGGCCCGCATACTCCCGCGTATACCTCATGCATGATTCTTCCTGCCTCCTCAGTGTCAACATATCTTAACAAGTTGAGGTCCGGGGTTCTTTTATACAATACCTCGCCGCTAAAAAAGAAACCACTTGCATGCCGCCTAATAGTCCTCTTTTGATCTCCAGTAGCATGTTCGAGGTATTCTTGTGTCTTCAAGAACCTCTTGATATCATGGTACCATGGCTGGGTACACGATCCTGCCTCGATTACATTACAGTAACCGTATTTTTCCCTGATTTGGATTTCCAAGGGATCGACGTGGGCGTTGCCTGGGTAGGGTAACATTGAAGCTAAGGTGGCAAGTGCATCCACTAGTTCATTGTGACACCGCGGGATATACCTGAACTCTATTGATTTGAACCGCTTGCCTAGATCATCCACGTGTTGTCGGTAAGGAATGAGCTTGACATCCCGAGTTTCCCATTCACCTTGGGCTTGCCGGATAATCAGGTCAGAATCCCCCATAATCAATAAGTCCTCAACATCCTGATCGACCGCCATATGCATGCCCATGATGCAGGCTTCATATTCAGCTGTATTGTTCGTGCAAAAGAAGCGAAGCCTAGCTGTAGCAGGATAGTGCTGACCAGTGGGTGAAACCAAGATTGCCCCAATTCCTACATCTTTGGCGTTTACGGCCCCATCAAAGAACATCTTCCAAACATGAGCATTTTCCGAGACTACTTCTATGGTGTTTGTCACACCTCTTTTTTCCGCCCCCGCGAGGGGTGAAGGAGTTTTTCCAATTAAAGGACAATCGAAACGGGATTTGTTTATTTATTTCAGAGTCGCCACTTGGGAGATTTAGGGTGTCCCAAGTCACCAATTTAATCCCGAATCGAGGAAAAGAATGACTCTGTATTACAGTCCGCGAACCAGAAATCCGGATAAGGAATTCTGTTAACCCGGGAGAAGGTGTTAGGCATTCCCGAGTTCCGTGGTTCTAGCACGGTCGCTCAACTGTCATATTCGGCTTGTTTATCTGATTTTATACAATTATGAGCTCATGTGCAAGTTTTAACTTTTAACCGCTTTCGTCATTATTATTATATATTTTTTCAAGAATTGCAACATCATGGAAATACATCTCCAACCACGTCACATCAATGCACCCGTGGTTGTTGGCACATTTCAACTCTGTTGAGATTTGGATTTGGGTCACATAAATGTGCACCCGAGTTTTAAGAAAATTAAATTATTAAAAGGCGTGCCTAAAGCGACTAGCGTATCATTTACTTTGGGTAGGGCCGTGAAATTTTGCTAAACGGTCCATCCCGAAGTCTAAGCAATTTTAAAGCAAATATTTACCGAGGGCCCCACAATTTTGTATTTTTATTCGGTGAGGCTCATCTCATTCTTATTTTTTAAAGGAATTTGCAACGTCATGGACATGCATCTCGGACCACGTCACAATCAATGTACCCGTGATTAGAGACACATTTCGACTCCGTTGAGATTTGGATTTGGGTCACATAAATGTGCACCCGAGTTTAAGAATGTAATTTAATTAAATCGCGTCTAAAGAGTCTAACGCGTTATTATCTTTGGGGAAGGCAGTGAAATTCACTAAACAGTCCATCCCGAATTCTAAGTATTTATTATGACCAATTATTGAGGGCCCCGCAATTTGCATTTTTTATTTGGCGAGGCTCGTCTCATTATTTTTTTTTTAAAAAATAATCTTAGAATGACTACATTTTTTATTTTTCGTTTTTCTCTGAAATAAATGAAGAAAATGTCCTACTTTATTTACATACTTTCGAGTTATTATAGTTAAGTTTCGAAAGTGAGTCGTTTAAAGAGTTTACATGGGCAGCGCATAGAATGTTCTACATACAGACAGTAAAAGAAAGAAAAGACTACATTAAACTACAACTTCAAATCTTTCTCATTTTTTGCATTCATGTTTCGAGTAGCTTACAAGATGAACCAGTGTATCGTTTGTGTACCTGGTATTGTCAATACAAGAAGAAGAAGGTCAGCAAAGTAGTATGTAACACAACAACATACAGCAGCAGAAAGCCCAACACAGTAGCTTCAACACCTCAGTCCAGAAATCCCAGCAACACGGAGAAAACTAGTAAAAATGGAGAAGACAAATAGTGCGGAAATCTCTCTTTGTTTTTTCTTTCTAGATTTGAACTCTCTATGGTGTTCTTCCGCTCTCAATATTTCAGAAAATTTGGTTCTATCTTTTTTACTCTCTCCAAAATGAATTCTGTCCCTGTATATTCTGTGTATCCAGAGTGTATATCGAGTGTATACTGCTTTCTCCGCCCCCTCTTTTTTTCTTCTCTCTATCTAGTTTTTCCTCCTTTTTCAACTTCCCTCATCCTAAATTTTCTCTTCTATTTATAGCAAAATTTTCGAAATTTTCAGATTTGTTTTTTTATTATTTTTTAATTAAAACAAATTCCACTTACAAATTGCTTTTATTTTTTAGAAAAAGAAATCCCACCTTTATTTACTTTTATTTTTTAAAATTCAAACTTTAATTACTTTTATCTTATTTAAAATCTCAATTTTTATTTTTTTAAAAGAGAATCTCACTTTATTTAACTTTTCTTTAAAAAAACAAACCACTATATTTTCTTTTTCTTTTAAAAATGCTACTTTCAATTACTTTAAATTTTTTAAATTTTCAGACACCTTTATATTTATTTTTTAATTCAAACCTTCTTTTACTTTTTAATTTTTTTAAAATTTCCACAAAACTTTTTAGTTTTTTAAATTTTCTACATTCTTTTACTTTTTTTTAAAAGAGAATTCCACCTATTTTTACTTTTATATTTTTTTAATTCAATACTTCCCTTTTTCTTATTTTTTAAATCATTCCCGAAATTATTTTTTTTAAAATAAATAAATAAATAAATATTTTCGGATTTTTTTATATTAAAAAAAAATATTAATAGTGATAATTCACCTTTTAATTTTTTTGGTATTTTTATCCTATAATAAAAAGTGTAATAAAGCTAAAATAATAGTAGGTTAAAACCCCCTAAAATATTTACATAAAAGAAGTGATAAAAAATTAAATGTTGTCAAAAATTAGGTGTTCACAGCTGCCCCTCTTTGCTCGAAAACACGAAGGGCTTTCGGGCAAAGATAAAGTGAACAATGCGACTAATTTTTGATCATATCGTTATTCAAAAGAGGAAGAAAATAAAAAAGGTAAGGCGCAACCGAGTCCTGGTTTTGGACAGCCTACATATCCCTGGTTATAAGGGAATCAGGTCGCGTATAGTTCTGAAAGTTTTGGTAGTTGGGACTACCATGGGATTGCGATGTTACTATTACTGTTGTTGCATGCTGTTACCACTGCTTTTCGATCTCCTTATTACACCATTGCTAGAAAGAAAACAAAGAAGTTATACTAAGCTATGATCAATGAATTACAAAGATTTATTCTCGAGCTTGGTCATGTGATTGTTGCTGCCTTGTTGCTTTGTGTTTCCTCTGGTATTTCTTTACTTCTAGCTCGACTTGTGGTCTTCCTTCTGATTTCTGCTGGGGATTTTTGTTGTAACCCTCTGCTTTACTGACTTCAAACTTCAATGTATTCCCCTGTTCTGCAAGTGGGCTCCTGACTCCACCTTGACTTTTGAAAGATGACACAACCTCCATTCTCCAGGCGGGCTCCTGACTTCTTCAACGATCTTAGAATTTAACGCCCTCCATTCTCCAGGCGGGCTCCTGACTTTCATCAGCAACTTTGAAAATAAAATGCATTTGGCAATGATTTATGAAAATATATATTTTGGCAATGTTTATACAAGCAGGACCACTCGGGTCGAAATAAATTAAATGTCCGTTTGAGGAAGGATTAAATTCAATATCCTATTCGAGGGCGGATAGACCCATCATATCCTATTCGAGGGAGGATAGACCCATCATATCCTGTTTGAGGGCGGACAGACCCATCATATCCTGTTCGAGGGCGGACAGACCCATCATATCCTGTTCGAGGGCGGACAGACCTATCATATCCTATTCGAGGGCGGACAGACCCATCATATCCTATTCGAGGGCGGACAGACCCATCATATCCTATTCGAGGGCGGACAGACCCATCATATCCTATTCGAGGGCGGATAGACCCATCATATCCTTTTCGAGGGCGGATGAACCCAAAATATCCTATTCGAGGGCGGATGAACCCAAAATATCCTATTCGAGGGCGGATGAACCCAAAAATATCCTATTCGAGGGCGGATGAACCCAAAATATCCTATTCGAGGGCGGATGAACCCAAAATATCCTATTCGAGGGCGGATGAACCCAAAAATATCCTATTCGAGGGCGGATGAACCCAAAATATCCTATTCGAGGGCGGATGAACCCAAAATATCCTATTCGAGGGCGGATGAACCCAAAAATATCCTATTCGAGGGCGGATGAACCCAAAATATCCTATTCGAGGGCGGATGAACCCAAAATATCCTATTCGAGGGCGGATGAACCCAAAAATATCCTATTCGAGGGCGGATGAACCCAAAATATCCTATTCGAGGGCGGATGAACCCAAAATATCCTATTCGAGGGCGGATGAACCCAAAAATATCCTATTCGAGGGCGGATGAACCCAAAATATCCTATTCGAGGGCGGATGAACCCAAAATATCCTATTCGAGGGCGGATGAACCCAAAAATATCCTATTCGAGGGCGGATGAACCCAAAATATCCTATTCGAGGGCGGATGAACCCAAAATATCCTATTCGAGGGCGGATGAACCCAAAAATATCCTATTCGAGGGCGGATGAACCCAAAATATCCTATTCGAGGGCGGATGAACCCAAAAATATCCTATTCGAGGGCGGATGAACCCAAAATATCCTATTCGAGGGCGGATGAACCCAAAATATCCTATTCGAGGGCGGATGAACCCAAAAATATCCTATTCGAGGGCGGATGAACCCAAAATATCCTATTCGAGGGCGGATGAACCCAAAATATCCTATTCGAGGGCGGATGAACCCAAAATATCCTATTCGAGGGCGGATGAACCCAAAATATCCTATTCGAGGGCGGATGAACCCAAAAATATCCTATTCGAGGGCGGATGAACCCAAAAATATCCTATTCGAGGGCGGATGAACCCAAAATATCCTATTCGAGGGCGGATGAACCCAAAAATATCCTATTCGAGGGCGGATGAACCCAAAATATCCTATTTGAGGGCGGATGAACCCAAAATATCCTATTCGAGGGTGGATGAACCCAAAATATCCTATTTGAGGGCGGATGAACCCAAAAATATCCTATTCGAGGGCGGATAGACCCAAAAATATCCTATTCGAGGGCGGATAGACCCAAAAATATCCTATTCGAGGGCGGATAGACCCATCTTCAAAACATGAAATTTAAAGACTGAACTGTATACCTCTATTATACGGGCGGGTTCCCGACTTCAAAACTTTAAATTGTCTTACCTCCGACTGTTTTTCTTAAAATCGTGTTGTCTTGCTATCTCTTAAAACTTGAATTGATTTCCTCGTTCCTCTGAGAAAATTTTCGACAATGGCAGAAAATTTTCTTCCCCAGTTTTGGTGCTTTTCCTTATGGCATGTTTTTTCGCCATTAATAAGATTTCTTTTTCCTGCTTCAAATCAAAGAAAATTTGTTAGTTTTAAAACATGGTGAGTGGTCGTGCCACTCCTGCTGGGGATAGTTTTTCCCTTTCTCCCTTCCCCGCTCTGTGTTTCATTACGCTATCAAAACTTGCTGGGGATTATTTTGTTGGGGATGAATTTTCCTTTTCTTCCTTCCCCACTCTGTGTTGTCCGACCCTCTTGGAACTTGGTCGAAAATCTGTCGGGGATGCTCCTATATCTCGATGATCTGCTGGGGGCCCTCTTGGAATTAGGTCCACAATTTTCTCAACTGTTGTTTTCCTGTTTTTCTCCAACTTCCCTTGGAAATTTGGTCCTCTTGGGATCTAGACCCATTCATCATTTGGTCTTGCGACCAACTTCTTTTCGCTTTATCACCTTATCTTTGGCCTGTCCTATTCGCATTTTGCTTTGCATCATTTTGGCAACTGGTAGTAAGCTCTGAAAATCCTTTTCAAAAACAAACTGCTGGGGAGGTAAAGTCTTTAAACCAAGAAATGAAAAAGTGATGATTTCAAAAAATAGAAAAAGAAGAAGTCTTTCTGAACAAATGCTGGGGAAAAGGAAAGAAAAGAACTTATCTGAATGATATAACCGATCCCAACGATTATGTAGCGCATTCCGGATTAATCAACCCAGTCTATTTGTATCAATCAACCTTTCGGATGGCCTCATGTTGCTGGGGATAAACAGGCACTCACCTCTTTGCCAAATGCGGATCCTTTCTGCCAATCTTGTCTTGTCGCCTTATAGTGCCCTTCGAGGGGTTTTCACTAATAAGACTCTCTCGTTTCTCTCAACTCCCATCGTCTTATGGTGCATGTGAAGGTTTTCACCGATAAGACTCTCTCATTTTATTTTATTTTTCAGCTGGGGATTGGAGTGCTGCCGATATGACTCTCTCTGCTGGGGATTCTTTTCGACTATCAATTCATTTCCAGCTTATGATCCTCTTCTCTGCTGGGGATCAGAGTGTTATTCCCGACTTCCGTTTGCATGACTTGGCACTTCTCGAATACTAATCGGGAGGTCTTTTTTGGACATCAATAGGGATTTTTGTGTGGGGTTAAAAGAAAAGGCTATCAAAAATTCAAAAATAACTTTGATGGGTGAAACATTTCAACTCTTGGAATCGAACTTTCTTTCCAAAATTACAAACATAAACTTCTGCCCCAGTTTTTCTTGCTTGGGGATTTTTTTTTGTTACACTATGACCGAGCCGTGAGGCGCCTACGTATCCTTCTTTGAGGAATCAGGTCAAACATAATTCCCAATTCCTTTGTTTTTTTTTCTTGTGACTTTTCTTTTGTCTTTATTATCATTACTTTTTTTCTTCTCTTTTTCTTTTATTTTCATTACTGATTCCAAAAAGAGGAGTATGAAAGAATAAATAAGGCTCAAAAGGGGAAGCAAAGGTTAAAGTGTTGGGATAGAAGAAAGAATTGCCTCCGTCATTTCATTCTCCGATAAATGCTAAGTACAAACAAACAACAATTACAATTAAAAGAAATCATACATAATATCTCTTAACTGCGTCAGAATTGATAGCCGTGTCGACACATTTTCCTTCGATATCTGTTAAACATAAAGCGTCATTGGGCTTGCTCTGTTCAGATTGCGATAATCAACACACACCCGGATTTTTCCTTCTTTTTTTTTGGCACTGGCACCACATTAGCCAACCAATCAGGATATCGAACGACCCGAATAACCTTAGCATTCAGCTGTTTGGTTACTTCTTCCTTAATCTTCACACTCATGTCGATTTTGAACTTCCTCAATTTTGCTTGACGGGAGGAAATGCTGGGTCAGTGGGCTATTTGTGAACCACTAGATTGGTGCTTAAACCCGACATGTCGTCGTATGACCATGCAAAACGTTTTTGAATTCAGTAAGTGCTTTGATTAGTTCTTCCCTGATGTTTGGTTCAATGTGGACGCTTATCTTAGCTTCCCTGATATCATCCGCATCCCTTAGATTGAAGGCTTCCGTGTTATTTGAGTTGGGCTTTTTTTTTTTTTCAAATTGGCTCAACTCTCTGTTAATTTCTTCGAAGGCTTCATCCTCATCGTATTCCGACTTATCATCACAATCTTGTACTATAAGTTCGAAATCAGATTGATTTTTTTTAGACTAGGTTGAAAATCCGTCGTGCATGCCATGTCATTAGAACCAGTATAAAGAGAACTGTTCAGAAGAGAAAAAGAAGAAGAAAAATTAAAACAAAATAAGGAATGAGGAAAAAAACTTTCACTTTATTAAAATACGGGATAACAAGGTTTCACACTTTGGCGAGCACAAAAAGAAATCTGGATTACAACCCTGGAATAATCCAGACAACAAGAAAGAAAATCAGAGCCCACTACCAAGACTCCCTTCGTATAGGAAGAGGAGTAGCCATTCAATTGTTGATTTTTGCTTTCAGCCCCACAAATTATACATCTGCCTCACTGGACCCTTTTCCCAACACCATAACTGGCTTGTCATCTACCTTTTCCAACTATACCACCGCTTTTCCACTGGTTGACTTTTCTTTTGAACCGGCACGGATCATCCTCACTGTTTGTGAGGGTTTCTTTAGCTCCCCTCCTTCGTGCACTAGCTCGATCATATGGGTTTCATGGTGTGCCGGCAATGGGTTCTGATTGATGTTGGGTGCCTCTGGTGTCTGAACCTCAATCTTGTTGGTGTCAATAAGATTTTGCACTGCATGTTTCAACTTCCAACACTTCTCGGTATCATGTCCGGGAGCCCCCGAACAATACTCACAGCTTACCGAGTGGTCCATATTTTTGGGAAGGGGATTTGGCAATTTGGGCTCAACAGGACTCAACAAGCCTAACTGCCTTAATTTGTGGAACAAGGCAGTATAGGTTTCTCCCAACTCAGTGAATGTTCTCTGTATTCTTTCATTTCTGAAAGCCTGATTTCCTCGGAAACCTGCCCCTGGAGGGTTCCTGTAGGCCCTTGGCGGTGGATAGGTGTTTTGTGGAGGTGGGTATGTATTTTGTGGAGCCGGTGCATGCCATTGCGGACGAGCTGGAGGTTGGGTGTAAGTTTGGGCTTGGTGTACGGAGAAGTATGGTTCTTGTGGTGGGTAGTAGGGTTATGGAGGGTAATTTGGAGTGTGAGGATAGTTTGGGTGATGTGGTCTGGGTTGGTAGCGAGGGGAAGGACCTCTCGATCTGGACCATTTGCCTGCCTCTATTGTCGCGACCTCTTCTCTCTTTTTCTTTCCAAGCGCACCTCCCATGCCGCTCTGAATGGCCTGAGTCGTTGCCTTGATTGCCGAGTAACTCAGGATCTTATTGGACTTAAGTCCATCTTCTATCATAACTCCCATTTTCACTACTTCATTGAAGGATTTGCCAACTGACGTCACCAAGTGACCAAAGTACGTTGGCTCTAGAGTTTGCAGAAAATAGTCCACCATTTTGTTTTCCCTCATTGGAGGATCAACTCTGGCTTCCTGTTCTCTCCACCGGAACCCAAATTCTCGGAAACTCTCCCCGGGCTTCTTCTCAAGCTTTAGCAATGTGAGACGGTCTGGGACTATCTCAAGGTTGTATTGGAAGTGTCCTGCGAAAGCCTGTGCCAGATCATCCCAGGTGTACCACCTGCTCGGATCTTGTCTTGTATACCACTCTAGTGCTCACCCGCTTAAACTCTGGCCAAAGTAAGCTATCAGTAGCTCATCTTTTCCCCCTGCTCCCCTCATTTTGCTACAAAAGCCCCGTAGATGTGCCACAGGATCGTCATGCCCTTCGTATAGATCGAACTTGGGCATCTTGAACCCTGCCGGCAATTGGACGTCAGGGAAATGGCATAGATCCTTGTAGGCCACGCTGACCTGGTGGCCTAACCCGTGCATGTTCCTGAAGGATTACTCCAGGCTTTTGACCTTTCGAATCACCTCCTC
Organism: Nicotiana sylvestris; assembly: GCF_000393655.2. NCBI lineage: Eukaryota > Viridiplantae > Streptophyta > Magnoliopsida > Solanales > Solanaceae > Nicotiana > Nicotiana sylvestris. Next base: position 189,672,191 of record NC_091065.1, on the reverse strand, counting down.
ATGTTCTGTGTTCTTAACCGGTTTCTCAGCTTCCTCTGGGATCCCAAATTGGGGTGTATATGTGTATGGCTCAGGAGCTTTAAAAGTGGGTTCAGGAGGAAAATATTGGGTGTCGTGAACTTGGAACAGTGGTTCACTAGACGATCTTTGTAATGTGGCTGGGAGAGGTGCCACAAAGACAGGAACATTTGGTGGTGGAGGGTTTTGATTGGGTGGCAGAGCTTGGAGATCATAGGCATCTCTCCCCTGATAGTAGTGGTAGCTTGGGAAGCTTGTTGAAGGGCCGGGGGAAGGGTATTCCGGCGTGTGTCCCGGTGGGGGAGTAGGAGTGACGAGTGGTTCGGGCCCCTTTTGCACCTTAGCCATGGCTAGCTGCATTTCATTCATTTCCAATCTCATTTTTTCTATATTGGCCATCGCCTCCTTCAGCATCTGATGTGCCGTCCTTTCCGACTCAACACTATTTTCTGAGCCAGTCATGCTTTCTGGTATAGGCCCTTTTGATCTTGTTTGATAATGGTATGGTGCCAGTACGGTTTAACAACTAACTGTTTGGAATTGGACAAACAACAAACCTGTTAGCGTTAGAGTTTTAACAGATATTGCAATTGCACGTTGGGGGATGCAATGTTCTTAGGCAGTTAACCATTTCTAACATGTTTTTGCTCCTACCGCATGCATTCTCCCGGCTTGTTTTATTTGTGCCTTTTTCAAGCGTTTCAGAAACCCTCTTTTTCTTCTTCTCTCTTTTTTTCTTTTCTTTTATTCACTTTTTTTTTCTTTTTTAGCGGTGGTCGAACCTTATGTAGATTGCCTACATATCATGTCCCCGCATGAATCAAACCTTGCGTAGTTCAAACCAATAAAAGATAAATAATACTAAAATATTTTTTTGGAATGGGTAAACAAACAATTTTAAAAGTAAAATATATATTTATTTATTTTTATTTTTTTTTAAAAAAAATTTCGGCAGAGTTCCAACAGTACTTGGACACTGGGTTTTTCTAAAATAATCAATTAACTCCCTAACTGTTATTTCTCTCTTTTTCTCTTTTTTTTCAATTTTCCAACGTTCCCGAGATTCAAAAACCGGTCAACATGCGGGTTCGGAATAAATGCACAGCACAAATAGGATGCAGCAGGATGGTCTTTTCATTTCAGGTTGCTAGTCCTAGACGGACCCAACCCTTGTGTTGAGTCCCCTAAGTCAAATGCAACATGATGCAAATAATCGTTCCTACTAGGGATCCGGCATGAAGTCATGTTATTCTATGTTCAAAACCTGAGTCGGTGTTCTAGACTGTGTACCCGAGCGGACAACTCAAGTTGAGGAGGGGGCAACTTACCAGGAACCAAAAGGCCATCCGGCTTCGTAACTTGTCCGAGCCTCTTTTTTATTTCAGAGTATGACACTAACAGAATAGGGAGTCTCAACCAGTAAGCACATCCCCGGAGGTGAAGAGAGAAGGGTTCGACACAGTTTATATATACAGTCAAATAATATCAAAGCGGTAAAAGTAGCATTTAGCACATTAGGCTCAAACATGTAAAAATCAGATAAAGCCAAATATAACAATTTATCAAAGCTCGAATTTCTAACCCTGAACCAGTGGTTCTGTGTTACTCATTCCCCAGCAGAGTCGCCAGAGCTGTCACACCTCCTTTTTCCGCCCCCGCGAGAGGTGAAGGAGTTTTTCCAATTAAAGGACAATCGAAACGGGATTTGTTTATTTATTTCAGAGTCGCCACTTGGGAGATTTAGGGTGTCCCAAGTCACCAATTTAATCCCGAATCGAGGAAAAGAATGACTCTGTATTACAGTCCGCGAACCAGAAATCTGGATAAGGAATTCTGTTAACCCGGGAGAAGGTGTTAGGCATTCCCGAGTTCCGTGGTTCTAGCACGGTCGCTCAACTGTCATATTCGGCTTGTTTATCTGATTTTATACAATTATGAGCTAATGTGCAAGTTTTAACTTTTAACCGCTTTCGTCATTATTATTATATATTTTTTCAAGAATTGCAACATCATGGAAATACATCTCCAACCACGTCACATCAATGCACCCGTGGTTGTTGGCACATTTCAACTCTGTTGAGATTTGGATTTGGGTCACATAAATGTGCACCCGAGTTTTAAGAAAATTAAATTATTAAAAGGCGTGCCTAAAGCGACTAGCGTATCATTTACTTTGGGTAGGGCCGTGAAATTTTGCTAAACGGTCCATCCCGAAGTCTAAGCAATTTTAAAGCAAATATTTACCGAGGGCCCCACAATTTTGTATTTTTATTCGGTGAGGCTCATCTCATTCTTATTTTTTAAAGGAATTTGCAACGTCATGGACATGCATCTCGGACCACGTCACAATCAATGTACCCGTGATTAGAGACACATTTCGACTCCGTTGAGATTTGGATTTGGGTCACATAAATGTGCACCCGAGTTTAAGAATGTAATTTAATTAAATCGCGTCTAAAGAGTCTAACGCGTTATTATCTTTGGGGAAGGCAGTGAAATTCACTAAACAGTCCATCCCGAATTCTAAGTATTTATTATGACCAATTATTGAGGGCCCCGCAATTTGCATTTTTATTTGGCGAGGCTCGTCTCATTATTTTTTTAAAAAATAATCTTAGAATGACTACATTTTTTATTTTTCGTTTTTCTCTGAAATAAATGAAGAAAATGTCCTACTTTATTTACATACTTTCGAGTTATTATAGTTAAGTTTCGAAAGTGAGTCATTTAAAGAGTTTACATGGGCAGCGCATAGAATGTTCTACATACAGACAGTAAAAGAAAGAAAAGACTACATTAAACTACAACTTCAAATCTTTCTCATTTTTTGCATTCATGTTTCGAGTAGCTTACAAGATGAACCAGTGTATCGTTTGTGTACCTGGTATTGTCAATACAAGAAGAAGAAGGTCAGCAAAGTAGTATGTAACACAGCAACATACAGCAGCAGAAAGCCCAACACAGTAGCTTCAACACCTCAGTCCAGAAATCCCAGCAACACGGAGAAAACTAGTAAAAATGGAGAAGACAAATAGTGTGGAAATCTCTCTTTGTTTTTTCTTTCTAGATTTGAACTCTCTATGGTGTTCTTCCGCTCTCAATATTTCAGAAAATTTGGTTCTATCTTTTTTACTCTCTCCAAAATGAATTCTGTCCCTGTATATTCTGTGTATCCAGAGTGTATATCGAGTGTATACTGTTCTCTCCGCCCCCTCCTTTTTTCTTCTCTCTATCTAGTTTTTCCTCCTTTTTCAACTTCCCTCATCCTAAATTTTCTCTTCTATTTATAGCAAAATTTTTGAAATTTTCAGATTTGTTTTTTTATTATTTTATTATTTTTTAATTAAAAGAAATCCCACTTACAAATTGCTTTTATTTTTTTAGAAAAAGAAATCCCACCTTTATTTACTTTTATTTTTAAAATTCCAACTTTAATTACTTTATCTTATTTAAAATCCCACTTTTTATTTTTTTAAAAGAGAATCTCACTTTATTTAACTTTTCTTTAAAAAAACAAACCACTATCTTTTCTTTTTCTTTTAAAAATGCTACTTTCAATTACTTTAAATTTTTTAAATTTTCAGATACCATTATATTTATTTTTTAATTCTAACCTTCTTTTACCTTTTAATTTTTTTAAAATTTCCACAAAACTTTTTATTTTTTTAAATTTTCTACATTCTTTTACTTTTTTTTTAAAAGAGAATTCCACCTATCTTTACTTTTATATTTTTTTTAATTCAATACTTCCCTTTTTTCTTATTTTTTAAATCATTCCCGAAATTATTATTTTTTTAAAAAAAATAAAATAAATATTTTCGGATTTTTTTATATTAAAAAAAATATTAATAGTGATAATTCACCTTTAATTTTTTTGGTATTTTTATCCTATAATAAAAAGTGCAATAAAGCTAAAATAATAGTAGGTTAAAACCTCCTAAAATATTTATATAAAAGAAGTGATAAAAAATTAAATGTTGTCAAAAATTAGGTGTTCACAGTGTTTATTTCTTCATCTGGAAAATAAGTACTCAATGGTTGGTATTCCTCATCAACTGGGTTTTTGGCCAAATGATCTGCTAACGCCTGGGCTTTCATTGCCGTGCGAGTGACATAGACTATGTCAAATTCCGTAAGCAAGATTTGCCATTTGGCCAGTCTGCCAGTAGGCATTGGTTTCTGAAATATGTACTTCAAAGGATCCAACCTGCTTATGAGGTAAGTAGTGTGAGCTTGGAGATAATGTCTCAATTTTTGAGCGACCCACGTCAAAGCACAACACGTTCTTTCCAGCAAAGTGTACTTGGCCTTGTAGCCGGTGAATTTCTTGCTCAAGTAATAGATCGCCTGTTCTTTCTTTCCGGTTATGTCATGTTGCCCGAGGACGCAACCGAAAGAATTTTCCAAGACTGTCAGATACAAGAACAGGGGTCTCTCTGGCTCTGGCGGGACCAAAACTGGGGGATTTGAAAGATATTCTTTGATCTTGTCAAAAGCTTCTTGACACTCAGCCGTCCATTTGATCGCTGCATCGTTCCTCAATAGCTTGAATATGGGCTCACATGTGCTAGTCAGCTGGGCAATGAATCGACTGATATAGTTTAACCTGCCCAATAGACTCATCACGTCTTTCTTCGTTCTTGGAGGAGGTAGATCTCGGATAGATTTTATCTTTGTTGGATCTAACTCGATACCTCTCCTGCTTACTATGAAACCCAAAAGCTTGCCTGATGGGACTCCGAAGGCGCATTTAGCCGGGTTCAGCTTCAAGTCATACTTTCTCAGTCTCTCGAAGAATTTCCTCAAGTCTTGGATATGATCGTCCTGAGTCTTGGACTTGACTATCACGTCGTCCACATACACCTCTATCTCTTGATGCATCATGTCATGAAAAATGGCAGTCATGGCTCTCATGTAAGTTGCCCCAGCATTATTTAAACCAAATGGCATAACCCGATAACAGTAAGTACCCCAAGGTGTAGTGAAGGCAGTTTTCTCGGCGTCTTCTTCATCCATCAACACCTGATGATATCCAGCGTAACAATCTACGAAAGACTGTATCTCATGTTTGTCACAATTATCAACAAGGACATGGATGTTGGGCAATGGGAAATTGTCTTTGGGGCTCGCCCTGTTCAAATCTCGATAATCCACACATACCCGAGTCTTTCCATCTTTTTTCGGCATTGGAACTACATTCGCCAACCACGTGGTGTACTGGACTACCCGAATTACTCCTGTTTTCAACTGCTTGGTGATTTCTTCTTTAATTTTATCACTGACATCAGTTTTGAACTTTCTCTGCTTTTGTTGAACTGGAGGACAATTAGGGTGAATTGGCAGTTTATGCACCACTAGATCAACACCTAATCCTGGCATGTCATCGTATGACCAAGCAAACACATCTTTAAATTCAAAAAGGAATTGAATTATCGCGTCTCGCGTTTTCTCGTCCGTGTGAATGCTTATTTTGGTCTCTCGGATTTCTTCAAGAGTTCCCAAATTAACCGGTTCAGTGTCATTCAGATTCGGCTTAGGTTTATTCTCAAAGTGTTCCAATTCTCGATTTATTTCCCTAAAAGCCTCTTCTTCGTCATATTCCGGTTCTTGGTTCATTATTTCACAACTAAACAACTCGTTGTGATCTGGGCGTGAAGTCCGCAAGCATGTCATATTATTTAAAGCCGCATTATTATAACTAAAAGGAAAAAATAAAGGAAAAATAGCAAAAATCAGAATAAAAGAAAAAGGAGGAAATACTGATTTTATTCCTTGGAATTGGTAAGATAACAAGGTTTATAATTCAGGAATTCAAAACAAGAAACTAAAGAAAAACATCCGAGTTACATCCTAGGATAACTCGTGATGCAGGAAAGGTGGCAGGACAGGTCTACCCGGACTCCTGCCTAGTTGGGAACGGCGTGGCCTCACAATTCCGAATCTTGGCATTTGGCCCCACATATAGCATTTCAGCGGTGCTTGTGCCTTCTCCTGGTTGAACCATGTGAGTTTCATAGAGCATTCCTCTCATTGCCCCACATATCCCTTCGATCTCTTCGGCCGTAAAAACCTCGTCGTCCTCTTCTTCTATGTATTTCGGTCCGATGAAAGTCTCGTATAAATGTGGCAATGGTCGAGGCAGCCAACCCTCATTTTTCCTCTTCCTTGCCCACTTTTAATCTTTTAGAGTGGGTTGAAAACCTATCCCAAAAAGTTTATTAGTGGAAGGCAAGGTGATGGGTTCCGTTATTCCTTGCAGCGTTCGTCCAAGCCCTTTCCCTGGCCTAAATCCATGTCGGATCATTTCTTTAGCCACCATGATTGAGGCGTTGGACAGGAAAGGTTGGGGGCAAGGTCTTCCTTCTTCATACTGCTCCGCTAGCACAACTTCGAAAGCCTGATAAACCGTGTGCTCGTTCTTTTCCCTTGCTTCAAGATATGGGATGGATGGGTCCCGATAAATAGATTGTTCGTCTTCTCCGTGGACCACAATTTCCCGATCTTTGTATTCAAACTTCACCATTTGGTGAAGAGTGGAAGGTACAGCCCCTGTCGCATGAATCCAAGGTCTGCCGAGGAGAAAATTGTAAGACGTATCCATATCAAGCACCTGGAAAGTTTTTTCGAACTCCACCGGTCCTATAGTCAACACCAAGTCTATTTCCCCGAGGGTGTCCCTCTTGATGCCATCAAAAACCCTTATGCAGACATTATTGGGGCGGATTCTTCCAGTCCCAATTTCCATTCTCTGCAGCGTGGAGAGCGGACAAATGTCAACACCTGAACCTCCATCCAACATTACCCGCTTGACGTAGTAGTCTTCGCACTTAACTATCAGATGTAAAGCTTTGTTGTGAGCCGCTCCCTCTGGAGGTAAGTCGTTCTTGCTGAAAGAAACCTGATTAACTGCGAAGAACCTTTCCATCATTCGTTCCAGTTGTTCAACTGAAGTCTCAGCCGGTATGTATGCTTCGTTCAGGGTTTTGAGCAAGATCTTCTGGTGTTCGGCTGACCTCATCAGCAGAGATAGCATAGACACTTGCTCGGGGCACTTGCGTAACTGATCCACCACATCGGAGTCGGGCATTTTCATCTTTTGGAAGAAAACTTCTGCTTCTTCAACGCTTACAGGCTTCTTGGGTGGGAAGCGTTTCCGTGTGGCGTTGTTTAACTCTTGAGTGTTTGAATATCTTCCAATGAAAGTATTCTCCGGAAGTTCCCCCATGACTTCTCTGCCTTTGTACGTAACCAATGTTCTTTGATAGTTCCACGGTACTGCGGACGGGGGTCTGTCATTGGCTTCTGTGGTACGCGTCCGATAACCATTGGCTCATTCAGCCGAGGTGGTTGAATCGTCCCCCGGACCACATAGGCCCCTTTCGGTACGTACATTGGTTTGGCCCTTTTGACTTCGAATCTCTACGGCTTCTCTGTTCGACCTCGTGGAACGTAAAGAACTTCATTCCTCGCAGGCACCATCGTCACTGTCTTTGTCTCGACCTTCTCTTCGAGCTCAACCTTGATAGTACTAGTCTTCTTTTCCCCTTTCTCTAGCTTCAAGGCGGTTTTAGGCCTTTTCCCTGCATCGATGATGGCGATTATAGCTTTTAAGGAGGGATCAAACTCTTTGTCCTCACAAATCATTCCAATCAACGACCCGTTATTGTGAGCGGGCAACGGATTGTTAGTCACATTTGGGACCTCCTCGTCCCTCAGTACTATCTTCCCCTGCTCTATTAAGTTTTCAACCACCCTTCTCAAAGTCCAACAATCATTTGTATCGTGCCCTTCTGCTCCCGAATGATAAGCACACCTAACACCGGCTTTGTAAGCAGGTGATGCCGGATTGTGCCTTGTCTGAGGGACTGGTTGCAGGAAGCCCATCTGGACTAGCTTTGGGAATAAGGTAGAATATGGTTCGCAGATGGGTGTGAAAGTCCGTCTTCTAGGTGGTTCCTGAGGGCGGAAGTTATTTTGAGGTGGCTGCGGATTATCGTGGTTCCGGTAAGGAGGCTGATTTCTAGGAGGTGGAGCTTGGCCTCGATTGGCTTGCTGTGGTGGATGGACATAGGGATGGGTATTCATGACCATGTAGGGTTGAGGAGCATAGGTCACATTTTGGTGGGGGTAGTAATGCTGTGGGGTTCTTTCTGGAAAATGGGGCCTGGGATTACGATATTCCCTCGCTTCTGATACTGCCATGGACGTTTCTTCCTTTTTCTTTCCTCTTGCCATTCCTCGGGACCCGCTTTGGACGGCTTGGGAGGTTACCCTTATGGCTGCCTGACTTAAGATTCTACCCGTTTTCAAACCATTCTCTACCATCTCCCCGATCTTGATTGCTTCCGCGAAAGGCTTTCCCATGGCTGACATCATATTCTGGAAATAGTCTGATTCTTGAGCCTGGAGGAAAGTAGTGACCATTTCTATCTCGTCCATGCGAGGTTTTACCCTTGATGCCTGCTCGCGCCATTTAATAGCATATTCTCTGAAACCTTCCGAGGGTTTCTTCTTCAAGTTTGACAGAGAATTTCTGTCCGGTGCGATGTCAATATTATACTGAAATTGTCTCACAAAATCTCTGGCGAGATCATCCCATATATGCCATCGAGATATGTCTTGGTCCATATACCACTCTGAGGCTATTCCTACCATACTTTCCCCGAAGTATGCCATCAACAATTCTTCTTTGCCGCCGGCTCCCCGCAATTGGTTGCAATACTTCTTGAGATGAGCAATGGGGTCGCCATGCCCGTCATACTTTTCAAACTTTAGTGTTTTGGAACCCACGGGTAGGTGCACGTGAGGGAACATGCATAGATCCTTATAGGAAACACTCTTCTGCCCGCTTAAACCTTGCATGTTTTTCAAACTCTGCTCGAGGCTCCTCATCCTTTTTGCCATCTCATCTTGTTCAGAAGCTTTGGGGTTTTGATCTTGCCCAGGTGCAAACTCGTATTGAGGTTGTTGAGGATGAGTGCTGGTGGTGAACCGAGTTGGTTCCAGTGACAAGGATGGTGCTTGAAATGTGAATGAGGACGAGTCAAAATTCGGCATGTGTAGCGGGTTATGCCACGATTGGACAGGGCAGTGCAGTGAATATGTTCGTAGCTACATCTGTTGTTGACATCCGGGGATAAGAATCAGAGGGTGATCCAGCAGAATGGGCTAAAATGGCCGGGTACCCGAATGGGGTAGTTGGATAGCTTATGGGGACATTGGAAGTCCCACTTCTCCTGGAGAACAACTCAGGGAACCCAGGGATTACACTCGGTGGCTCTTTTCTGTTATTCCAGTCATCCAACATCTCCAACATGCGGAGCCGCAGGATTCTGTTTTCCTCAGCAGTTGCTGACTCGGGAGTCGGGACGGCCGAGATTGAACTCTCCTCGGAGACAGGAATTGTCGGCAAAGGAATTTCTGAAGACATCTCTATACTTCCCTTTGATCTTGTGAAGTAAGTGTGAATACTCCCTCTCGACTTAACGACGGGCAACTGAACACTTCCTTTCGACCTCGTGAAGTATGAATGTGAGGCCAGACCTCCACCAAACCAAACCACCTTATCTAAAAACCTGGAACTTAGCAGCAAGCAAACGGTTAGTTTGAAACAAATAACAGATAGGTAATCTCACGTTGGGGCGTGATGCACCTATACAGTTAAGTGAATTTATACATGTTTGCAACGAAGACATGCGTCATTCCGTCTTCTCTTTAAGCTTCCCTTTATTTATCATGTATATATATATATATATTTTATTTTATTATTTCCTATTATTATTATTATTTTCATTATTTGCAGTTAACAATGTGACCAGATCCGATGAGGATTGCCTACGTATTACGATGCCGCGTGAATCAGATCATTACGTAGTTCAAAATAGATGAGTGTAAAAGAAGCACACATTTTATTACCGAAACAATCTATTACAAACTAACATTTTTGAAAAAAAAAGGGGGAAAATAACAAGCCTTGAAATAAGTACAGACTCAACAAACTAATACACCCTGATGCGAAAAGACGGACAGAAGATGCTAAGATGGAAAATACAGACTCGACCTATGAATACATTAAGGTTTCGAGAATTGGCGCCCGCGGGGCATCGTTCGGCCTCGCCGCAGTCTTAGGTGTGAGGTCCCTTTCAAGTTGTTCCAGCTCATGCATGGTCTGCTTGACATAAATCATCACTGCCGAGAGAACGGTAATGATGGTCATGTTTTCATATCGTAGACACCTTCTGATGATGGCATGGGCAATGGTCTTAATCTTATCCCTGGTTTGCCTCTTTTCTTTGAGTAGGTGCTCTATTTGATCATTACGAGCTGTCATAATCTGAGAATCCCGGAGGCATTGATTTTGCCACTGCTGAATTTCTACTTCCATTTGGGCTAAGAGCTTGTGGCAATGTCTATTTTCAGCTCCAAGGGTTCGGGTTTGCTCAAACGCTCTATCCACCTTTCCTTTCAGATTGGCAATGGTTTGCTCGTGATCCCTTTTCAACTGCTGCAGGTACCGGTTATGCTTTTCTGTCCTTCTTTCCCAGTGTGCTTCGAGTGCTGCTATGGTATTTTCAAGATTTTCTGACTCACTCCGGCACTCCCCAGTTTCCATCCTTAAACCTTTTATCAATCGTTCATACGACCGGCTCCTTTGCTGGTTATCAGCGTCTATCCTCATCTGTTTGATCTGGGCCCTGAGCATCTCATTTTTCTGAGTCAAACTGTTCTTTTCTCCCAGATCAGTAGCAACTTGCACATTGTGCTCATATTTCAGACCTTCAACTTGTTGCTTCAATTTGCTGATTTCGGCACAATAGCCTCTTTCTTTTGCTAACCAATCCCACTGCTTTTGCGACGACTCGGCGAAATTCAGGATGTGGGGTCTTTTAGCCGGCCTTTCGTGTTCAAGGTCTCTTTTGTACCATGCAAGGTAACCTGGCGCCATTTCACTTTTGGCTGATCCTGCAAACAGGTATCCGCTTTCAAATATTGACATTCATTCTAGATCTGGCGGATTTTTGCTTCAGGAAATTCTCCATCACGGCTAATCTCAATTGTTTGAGCACTAAGATCTTCCTCGTGTGGCACTATCTGGCATCTCCCGAGTTGTCTCAAAACTCGGCAGGGCGCGTAAGGTTGAATGCTCTTAAGTCCTATCAGTAGAAAGTGAGTTCTAGCTGTTGGCATATACAGGACCTCATCAACAGGCAACCATCCCAGTGTCCACTGTATTTGGCTGGCAGTGAGAGTCTGAAAGAATGAAGTCCATGCCATAACTCCTTTGGGCAGATTGACCTCCTTGGTTCTCGTGTAGAACTCTTCTATGCAAGTTTTCTTCGAGGAACCATGGCTCAAAAGCTCGGAACGATGGCAGAGATGTTAAGTCATCCATATTTGCAGCAGCAAGTTACACCCTTCGAAGAAATTCCCGTTGGCTTTGCAGACTATGAGAGCTCGAAAGATATCAGATACCACCATAGGCGCGAGAGTACTGTCATTCTGAGTGAGCAAAGTACTAACGACCCCGGATATTTTCAGATCAATATTTCCGTCTTTCCTCGGAAATACCAGAAGGCCCAAAAGTGTTATCATGAAAGCCACCCATCTGTGTTCATCCCACTTCTGACGACTACCTTTGCTGCATAGCTTGTTAATCGGATTATTGAATCCTCCTACATGACCATACCTGTCGTATATGAAACATGGATTACAAAAACCGATGGCCAAATCTGGGTTATGGACCATCCTGGGTATTTTTAGTGAGTCTAGAAATCGATGCACCGTGACAGCTCTTTGGGCAACCAGGTATTTTTGCCTTAATGGAAGTTCAGCATTTCCGATGTACCCAGCCATTTCCTCCAGAGTCGGGGTGAGTTCAAAATTGGAGAAGTGGAAAACATTGTGCGCTGGGTCCCAGTAGGTGACCAAAGCTCTTATGATATCTCCCCGAGGCTGGATTTCCAATAAACCCGTGAGACCTTTCAGATATTTCTTGACCTCATCTTGCCCTTCAACACCTAGATCATTCCACCATAGCCGTAACTTGACAGGGATTTTAGTCATTATCAAAAAGTGTTCATTTTGCATTGTGCTCATCCTGCACATTTATTAAGGTGACTTTAAGCAAAAATGATTTGACTCAAAACTATTTTGACTATATTTTTAAAAAGAAGATCCGATTTTCGAACACGGCCTTTCAGCACTTCGGGGATGAAGATTTTAAGGTTGTGAGGGTCAACCGATCAAAAACTCTAAAAGATGACCGAAAGTGGCTGTTTATGCAAAATCAGCCTTCTGCAGTCCCTTTCGGGAACATTTGGCTATTTTTGACAAAAACAATCACTTGATTTATTTATGACTCTTTTTTTAGTAATGAACCAACATGGGGAACACGGCCTCACAGAGCCTCGGGGACGAGGATCCTAAGGCCGTTGGGCAATTTGGTCAGAAAAATAAAAATGACCAATAATGGCCGTTTGTGCAAAGTCAGCCTTCGGGCGTCCCTTTCGGGAACATTCGGCTATCCTTGACAAAACGGCATTACCTGACTCATTCATGACGAAATTAAAATTCTAACATTCTGGCTATTTTGAAAAGGGGAGGTTGGACCCGATGAGGGTTGCCTACGTATCTCGCACCCTGTGAGAATCAAACCGGCGTAGTTCGGGCTGATCAGAAATAGGGGAAACAAACTAAATCCTTTTTTTTTGAATAAAATCTTTTAAAGAAAAGGAGGAAAACTATTTTCTGGATTTATATATATATATATATATATATTATTTTTTTTGAAAAGAGACGAAGACTAATTTTGAATTTTAAACTTCTTTTCACTTTTTTTTTTTGAAATTTCGAAAATCTTTTAAAGAGATACTACAAATGAAACAATATATTTTTTTTGAATTTTGAATTTCCCCCCCCCCCCCTTTTTTTTTTACTTTTAAATAAATACTTTTTTTTTGGATTTTGAAAGTGATTAAATTTTTTTTTATATGTTTTTTTTATAAATCAAACTAAAAGACAAATTTTGTTTTCATTTTTTTTCTCTTTTTTTTTTTTAGAAAATTCCGGCGAGGTTTTGATACTACTTGGACATTGGTTTTATTTTTTCAAAAAATAAGTAATTATCTCCCTACGCTGCTATTTTCTTTTTTCTTTTAAAGTGTTTTTTAGAAACCGGTCAGCATGCAGAATTGAAGCAAATAAATGCGCAAAACAAACGGGATGCAGCAGGATGGTCTTTTCATTTCAGGTTGCTTGTCCTAGACGGACCAAACCCTTGTGTTGAGTCCCCTATGTCAAATGCAACATGATGCAAATAAGCGTTCCTACTAGGGATCCGGCATGAGGTTTTGTTATACTAGGTTTATAACCTGGGTATATGTTCTAGACTGTGTACCCGAGCGGACAACTCGAGTCGAGGAGGGGGCTACGTACCGGGGACCCGCGAGATCGTCCGGCTTTGTAACTTGTCCGGCCTCTTTCTTATTTCAGGTATTGACACTAACAGAATAGGGAGTCTCGACCAGCGAGCTTCTCCCCGGAGGTAAGAAGAGAAGGGTTTCGGCACAGTTTATATACAGTTCAGATAATATCAAAGCGGTAAAAGACAACATTTAGCACGTTATGCCAAAACATGTAATAAAGATCAGATAATAAAGCCAAATATAACAATTATTCTAAGCTCGAATTCTGAACCCTGAACTAACGTTCTGGGTTCCAATCCCCAGCAGAGTCGCCAGAGCTGTCACACCTCCTTTTTGCGCGCCCGCCCCGGAGGGTAAATGCGTGAGGGAGTTTTTCCAATTTAAGTGACAATATTCGAAATGGGATTATTTATTTAATTTAGAGTCGCCACTTGGGAAAGGTTTGGCTTTTGGTGTCCCAAGTCACCGGTTTATCTTGAATCCCAAATCGAGGAAATTTTCGACTTTCCAAATGAAGTCTGCGAACCAGAAATTATAAGTAAGGAATTCTGTTGACCCGAGGGAAGGTGTTAGGCATCCCCGAATCCCGTGGTTCTAGCACGGTCGCTTAAATTGTTATAATGGCTAAATATCTGATTTAAATACATGTTATGACTTATGTGCTTTTATTAAGTTTAAAACGCTTTTATTATTATTATTTTTATAGAATTGCAACGTCGTGAAAACGCATCTCGAACCAAGTCACAATCAATGCACCTGTGGTTGTTAATACATTCCGACTCCGTTGAGATTTTGAATTTGGGTCACATAAATGCGCACTCGAATTTAAGAAGGTATTTTGATTAAAATCGCGCCTAAAGAGTCTAACGCGTTATTATCTTTGGGGAAGGCAGTAAAATTCACTAAACAATCCATCCCGAATTCTAAGTATTTTATTACGGCCAATTATTAAGGGCCCCGCAATTTGCATTTTTTTATTCGGCGAGGCTCGTCTCATTTTTTAAAAGGGTAAACCTACAACGACTATATTTTTCTATTATGTTTGTCTCTAAAAATGAAGGAAAATATACGCTAATTAAATTAACATGTTTGACCAGCTCCGGCCTCTTATTAATTATTAGATTAATTATTTATGAGGCGGGGAATTATTTCATGCCTTATTTCATTAGCTAACATGCTTTTAAGTTGATAAAGAAAATTGCATACAAGATTAATAAAATGCTAAACTCACGCTAAACATTCTTCAAGTTGAATTTAGACTAACTCATTTAAACGAGACTAATGGAATTAATTACTAGAAGATGCTACTAATGGGATTCGAACCTTGTCCTATAAACTGCCTAACAGAGTCCGATAAAGTTAAAGACTCAAAAGATTAAAGCTACATTGCATTCGGCAAGGTTAAAAGCCACCCGCCTTATATGTACAAAACATGATTAGAGATGAAGTCTAATTATCAATATACTAACTACTTGTACATTCCACTAATTACACAAATGATGATCCTTCTTCCTTTTATAGATCATTCTAGGTAAAGGAATAAAGTCTCAGCTTTAATGATATAATCATGAGCAATAAATGACATTAAATAGGCCGTTATACAATCATTCCTATTAAATACCAACTTTATAACGTATCAGACATTTAATAATAAATTTGGGCTCCTTTCTGTCATCTGATCCTTGCTTTCAATGCCTTCTAATCCGTTGGCTGCAAATAATTTAAATTGGTACGAGACTCGTATCTATACGTCGTCTCGTGCTTATTTAAATTCTTCTTCCCGTGGCTGTTTTCACCGTGCCTCTTAGTCAATTGCTGTTCTTTGACCATTCAACTAATCCACGTGTCATGTCACATCATTTTTAATATAAATTCAGTTTTTTCCCAATACAATAAGTAGTGTATATATTAGTCACGTATACTTCATTTTCATTTTTGAGCTTCAATGGAACAATTTCAAAACTGAGTCTCCTTCTTCTCTTCTTTCTCTATCTTTGCATGTCATCTTCTTCACTCTCTCCTAATTCTTCATGGTATCAAAGAAAAGAGTTATGGATTATAGCTCATAATCGTTTCGATCTAATGTCCGCTTTGCGTTCTCTGAATCTTCTTCTCAAATTCAATATTTTGATTCAATTTCTTCATCGAAGCCCTAATCTGCTCAACAATGGCGGTAGATGATTTGGAGTTAGCTAATATTTTATCAAAAAACTTTTTTTTTTTGGTATAAAATAATATAAAAATTGGTGTATAAGCTATAAATTAAATATACTTTTTTTTTGTAAAGCTATACACATATAAGCTATACATATATTAATTTTATTGGGATTGAAAATCGCTACGAAACATTGGATAAATCATGCATATATTTTTACAACGTAAATATTATGTCTAATACATCTAACCACGGTTATTTTGTCTAATACAACTAACAAAGCAAAAAAATCATTTACTTTGTTTGAAAGAAACACAAAATTACGTAAGATTCAAACTTGTATGTTGGATTCAGTATTATACGTGAAAATGAATGTACGCAGTTGAGATCAACATAAATACATTTATTATAAAAGTGTTAAACATCAAAATAAAATGTGAATAGATAAAGTAATCTCATAGTGTTGTACTTTTTTTGCCTTTTAAAAACTAAATTGTTCATTCTTCAGTAATGCACATAGTTAATTCCTCTACATATATCGATCACTTTTTTCAGAATTGTGATATTCAGAAATTTTCATAGTTTATCTTCTCGAGACATATATTTTTGTTTACCCTAAAAACTGGATAACAATTAAACTTATAATGTAATTTTAAGGATACGTAATTTCACATAATACCAATAGATTAACTTAAAGATAAGTGATGGGAATTGACAAGAATGTAACCAAAACCAATGCCTAGATAGTGCCCTCGAGCTGATGAAACCTCGAGCTTAGTAAAGCAAGAACAATTAAAGAACAACAAGTTGATAAACAAGAGAAAAAAAGAAATATTATATTATTTTGATTTGTATGAATGTAAGGTGTTTACAAATAATGGGGACTCCCTTTTTTATACTAGAGAAATCCTAATTATGGTAGTAAATTCCATGATTGGTACAAATAACTGCCCTTGATTTGATCTGTTCCGGGATTTCCGTCGTGATCACCCACCGGTTACGGATATCTCGCTTTTCTGTTATTATACTTCACTCGAAGTCGGTCATACTTAGTCTCGATTGCTGCTGGCCTCGGTCTCGACGGACATCTCGATTCTTGAATTCGACACCTCATCTTCGTGTTATAGCCCGATCCACTGCAAGGCTGACCCTTGATATGGTCTCCTGGTCTCGATTAAATAGAAAAATTCGAGCAAGTCCGATTTTAACCGTATACAGATAGTCCCCTTGTCTCTTGGAGTATAATGAGAAGAAATGAACTGAGCCTTCGATTTTGTACCTCGACCAATTATGACGTCATCCTCGTGACGTAAGTGATGGAAGCGACCGAAGCGTCGTGTCTACACAATTCTCAAGATCATTAATTACTGCCAGTTGATGGTCGGCCACTAATGCCTTTGAACCGTCATATCAAATATTATAAATAGATCATCTTCATAATTTTCTCAAACTTTACTTCCAAAATCTCTTCTAATCTTCAGAGCACCTCTTCTCCCTTCCAGTTTTCCAAATCTTCAAATCCAGTTTGCCAACCTTCTCTTCAAACAACAAGTTTTATCTTTTTTTTTCTCTAAACTCGTGTAAAAATGGCGAAAACATTGAAAACCGTTCCTCAAAAGGATAAAGCCTCTTCTTCGCGGCCGGCCATCGATAAAACGTCGGTGGAGCCACGTATCGAAGAGTGTGTCCCTGGGTCATGCGAACTTACTTCCGACTTTAAAGTTGAGACAGTACCTGGCCGATGTGAGCCAATGTCAAGATACATATTCTCGATAATTGAGAGGGATATTAAGCAGGTGAAAAAAGATTGCCATTGGGAAAATAAGGAGGTGATGATTCTGACCCCTGAAGAGGACATCACTACTTACGTAGAAGGGTTCTTAAGTGTTTACACTTACCCTTTTACATTGGGTCCCGTGGATCCGGTTATCCTCAACTTCTGTCACCAGTATCGAATAACCCTAGGCCAAATCCATCCCTCTCTTTGGCGCATTATTATTTTGCTCCGATTCTTCGTGAGCAAGGTCGAAGGGATGTCTTTTACCCTCGACCATCTCATTAGACTGTACAACCCTCGTCTCTATCGAGGAGGATTAATAAGACTTCAGCGCCGGGCCACAAAGGTGTTATTCACGATCATAGACGAGGAAAAAGATCAAGGATAGATGGGCTGGTTTGTCCGAGTGAGGAGTTCCGACATAATTCCGGCCGAGAAGATGTCATTCCCTGAAGAATGGAACATGGAGCGTAAGTACAAACCCTGCCCTTGACCTCCATTTATTGTTTCATTCTTTTTGCTTTTTTCTCATTGATATTCCTTCCTATGATGCAGCGGTTTCTTGGGTGCCTGGTGCAATCCCGAACCTTAAAGGCTGGGTTCGAAAACTGGCCTCGACCTCTTCGTATGCTGAGCGCTCATGGTGCGATTTGGCAAGGGGCCGATGGGAGCCAAAAATCACGGTAAACTTCTCTATCCCTGTTTGATGCCCTTCTGTGAAATGTTTCTTGTTTATTTTTACTTGATTTCCTCCCACACAGGTCTCGGAGACAACGCTGTCATGAGGCCGCCCCCACCTGGGCAAGAGGAGGCCCCAAATCTGGCTAAAAATAAGAAAAGGGAAAGGGGATCACCTTCCGATACTCCAAAGCCTAAAAAGAGCAAGGCTCGTAAGTCGAAGAAAAACACTGCCACTCTTCCTGCCGATGTAGTCCAGAAACTAGAGATGAAGAAGAGGAGAAAGAAGATGCAAACTATGAGTTGGTGGCTCGAAAGAGAGGGAACACCAAATCTCAAAGGTAGCTGAGCCGGTGATGGTCGAGGATACTCGCCTTTGGACCGAGGAGATCTAGGAAAATGGTCCGACCAAACTCCCCGAATCATCGGAGGCTGAATATGTCTCCCGTCGTAATGAATAATAGGCGAGTGTGCTTGTCCGCCATGACGAACGGTCGGCGGGTGTGCCTGAAGGGTCCGATTCCGAGGCCCTCTGAAAAGGATAGAGCGCCCCAATTATCTTTCTTACGGAAATCAACATTGATGACTCGCCGCCCCTACCCACATTTTGTGAGGGGCAATTTCAGGAGGCCCAGGCTATAGAGATACCCTATGTAGGAATGACCCACAAAGGGGATGACTTATTCCGTGGCTGCTTAATGGGGGTCGATGATGTTTCCGATAAAGATGCATCGATCATTTTCGATAAGGCTCATCGACTCCTGAACCAGGTAGACTTCATCCCCGTTATTAATTTTACATTTGCCTTTATTTCCTTTTGCCTGATTTCCTTACTTTCTCCATAGGCCATGACGCTTCATCGGGAAGAGTTTTCCAAATCCCGAGTCGAGCTGAACCGATCAAAGGCCGATCTTAAAAGGTTCACGAAGGAGAGAGATTCCCTCAAACTCTTTAGTGGTCAAAAAGAAGAGGAGATCAAGGACCTCTGAACTGAATTGGCAAAGCTCACAAAGAGCATATGGCTTGATCGAATAGGTAATGAAGAATTTTCTTAGAAGTTTTGTGTGTTGATTCGGGGATGGCGACTATTCAGCAGAAGGACAAAAAGGTCGAACAACTTTGCAAGGAGTCTAAGATGAAAGAGGCAGAGACTTTGGGGTGGAAGCAGAACATGGATCGCGTCGCCTCGGAGAAAGATACTACTCGAGCCCAGCTATCTTCGGCTGAGCGTCAACTTTAAAGTATGAATGAGGAGAGCTTGTATCGAGCCAAGAAAATTGAGGAGCTCGAGACTCGGTTGGCTGCTGAGCTTGCGAAGACCACGTCTGAGGCGGAAAGAGTAAAGGAGGATACGGAAGCAGTCGTGGCCATCTACCGAGCTGATGCCTAAGCTGCTCACATCGAGCAAAGGATATTTTCGATGCTGCTCAGTTTCGATCATTCTATGTTGCTGAGCATGCCAAATGCCAGTCTGGGAGAGATACTCTCGAGGAGATTCATACTCGTGGATTTGACCTTAATGTCGAAATCGAGAATGAGAAAGTGCTAGAGGACGAAGCCAAAGCTTTGCTCTCTGATGATGATGACACTAGGAGTGTGAGCGGATCCAAGAGCGGAGAAGATGAAGATGAAGCTCCCGGGGAAGATTAGGCACTTCGAATTTTTTCTTCTTTTTTGGATTTTTGTGTAAGATCCTGAGTGGTCTTTGTAAATACTTTTGCATATATGAAAGATCCTTTTTCTTTCCGATTTGCCTCTGATTTCCGTTTCGTGGAAAATCTGTTTTGCTTTTACCTTATGATAATTCTGATATACTTTAGGTCTCAAGAAAAATTTGACTCACTTCGTTGCCTTGTGATTTGTTGGAATTGGATTGCTATAGTCTCTATAATCGAGTGAGTACTTGCTCGAACTCGGAGTAGAAAAAACTCTTAGGTTTTGGTTAAGTGAGGGTGGGTCTTCGAGCTTAACAATGTAATGGCCCTTAGGTTCTTGAATCGGGCCGATATGGCCTCAAAAGAGTGGCTCTTTCCCTTTTTCGGCTTAAAAGTTTAATTGTTTAAAAATTTGTTATGCCTTAGCATGAGATAAATCTGTACCCATTAGGATTCAGTGTTATCGAAAAACTTTGTTATGCCTTAGCATAAGTTTGTTCGAGAGTTCAAACAATTTGGTACCTCTTAAGGTTTTCGAGGGTTAATGTTATCGAAACCTTGTGTAAATTTGCCGAGGGTATCCCCTTTTAACCGGTTTTATGAAAATATTTGAAAACCTATTTGATTACGGAATTCGGACGTCTCCGAACCGTGTTAGTTTGGTCGTAGCCTTTAACTTGTTATTTTTCGATTGGGCTTGTTTCTCGATTATACTTCAAAATTGTTCGAAGTATCAGTCCTCGAGTGGGGTGTCCGTGACCTATAAAATCGAGGATTGCCTTTTTAAGGTCTTAAGATTTTGAAGTTTAATAATCCGAGCATGCCGATTTTCGGACGACAGTCCCTGAGTATGGGGTTAATTGCTCGATCTTTAGTTGCGATTGGCTCTTGATCCGGTTTCCATAATATATCGTAAGTACGAAATTGTAAAGTAGAAATTTCACTAAGGCATGAACATCTGATAAGGAGAAAGTACTTCTTTCAATAGATCATTCTTGTATACATGTTTTTCCATTAAGGCTCGGGAAATCTACATGGGCACCGTTCACTTGACCGTTTGGCCCTTTATAAAATTTTCCTATCGAGACCATGTTGATACAAAGCATCTTCCTTGAAAACATAATATCTGAGGGTGATGCCCCCCAAGTATTCGAAGTTGATTGTAAAGAAGCCTTAGATACTGTTGAATTGTCCCCAGGTAGCACAAATAATTGTTGCCTCCTTAAAAACCTCGCTGGAAAAAACCATTTGGGATAAAAACCGATCTAAGGGAAAAAGAGTGCAATGCGTGCTTTAAAACCTAAGGTCTTCGTGTTGAAGGATTTCTCAATGCTTCGATCGAACATTTGCAACAAGTTAGTATCAAACATAAATGAAAAGAGGGAAAGTCATACCTTAGCAATAATATCGTTTGAGGAGTGATATGTTCCAATTATTTGGCAATTGTTCGCCGTTCATTGTGCCAAGTTTGTAAGATCCCTTTCCGATGACACCGAGGACCTGATATGGCCCTTCCCATTTCGGGCCGAGTATTCCCTCGTTTGGATCTCGAGTGTTGAGGGTGACTTTTCTCATAACTAAGTCCCCTATTTTGAAGTGTCAAAGATTGACTCTTCGATTATAATATCTTTCGATTCGCTATTTCTGGGCGGCCATTCGAATGAGTGCGGCTTCCCAGTTTTCGTCTAGCAATTCGAGGCTTATGTTCATAGCCTCGTGATTTGATTCCTCCGTTGTGTATCAAAACCTGACGCTAGGTGCCCCTGTACTAGATTTTGACGTCGTTGATACGCCCAAAGGACTTTGGGCAAAATTTCTCTCCATTTTCCCTTAGCATTGTTCCATCTTTTCTTTAAGTTCTGAATGATAGTCTTGTTTGTTGATTCGGCCTATCCGTTCCTACTAGGATAATATGGCATTGATAATATCCCTTTTATTTTGTGATCTTCGAGGAACTTCATTATTTTGTTGCCGATAAATTGCTTCCCATTGTCACATGCTATCTCGATGGGTATTCCAAATCGGCATATGATGTGATCCCAGATGAAGTCTATAACTTCTTTTTCTCTAACTTTCTCGAAATCCTGTGCTTTAACCCACTTAGAGAAATAGTCAGTCATAAATAAAATAAATTTAGCTTTACCTAGGGCCAATGGTAGGAGACCAACGATGTCCATCCCCCATTTCATGAATGGCCACGGGTATAGGACTGAATGAAGTTGCTCTCCGAGTTGGTAGATCATCGGCGCATGCCTTTGGCATTTGTCACATTTTCGAACGAATTCCTTAGTGTCTTTTTCCATATCGATCCAATAGTATCCTGCTCTGATGACTTTGTGAACCAGTGATTCAGTGCCGGAATGTTTTCTGCAAGTACCTTTGTGAATTTCTCGTAGAACATAATCCGTGTCTCCCAAGCCTAAACATAATGCCAACGGTCCATCAAACATCCTTCTGTATAATGTTCCATCTTCGGCCAATGTGAATCGTGGGGCCTTTGTTCGAAGAGTCCTTGATTCCTTAGGATCCGATGGAAGCTTCCCGCTTTTTAGATACTCGATATATTTATTCCTCCATTTCCAAGTTAGGCTTGTGGAGTTTATTTTGTCATGGCCCTCTTTAATCAGTGACCTTGAAAGTTGCACGACAGTCCCCGAGCTCAGTTCATTATCTTCGATTGACGACCCCAAATTTGCAAAGGCATCAGCCTCGCCATTTTGTTCCCGAGGTACGTGTTGTAGAGTCTATTCTTTAAATCGATGTAGAGACACTTGCAACTTGTCTAAGTACCTCTGCATCCGATCTTCCCGAACCTTAAAAGTTCTATTGACCTTATTTACCACAAGTTGGGGGTCACACTTGGCCTTGATGACATCGGCTCCTAAGCTCTTCGCTAGCTCGAGATCTGCAATCATGCACTCATACTTGGTCTCATTGTAAGTCAATTTTGAAGTTTTGATAGAATGCCTAATCGTATTGCCTTGGGTGGCTTCAAAATGATGCCTAGCCCGGACCCCTTCACATTTGAAGCACCATCTGTGAAAAAGGGTCCACACCCTCGAGGATGTACCCGATTTTAGAAATAGTTCCTTTTTGACCTCGGGTACGAGGGCTGGTGTGAAGTCGGCCACAAAGTCTGCTAAGATTTGAGACTTGATGGTCGTTCGGTGTTGATACTCGATATTGTACCCACTAATTTTGATGGTCCATTTGGCCAGTCGGCCCTAAAGTTCGGGCTTGTGCAGAATGTTGCAAAGGGGGTAGATGGTTACAACACAGATATGATGGAATTGAAAATAAGGTTTTAATTTCCTAAAGGGGCTTATTAGGGCAAGTGCTAATTTTTCTAAATGTGGGTACCAGGTTTCGACCTCACCTAAAGTTCAGCTAACATAGTAAACAGGAAATTGCGTTCCTTGCCCTTCTCGAACTAGGACACCACTTACTGCGACCTCCGAGACTGCCAAATATAAGTAGAGTTGCTTGTGCGCTTTCGGAGTATGAAGCAATGGTGGGCTCAAAAGATACCGCTTTAATTCTTCCGATTTATGTTGGCACTCCGGGGTCCAGGTAAAGTTGCTCTTCTTTTTGAGAAGTGAGAAGAACCTGTGGCTTCGATCCGAAGACCTCGAGATGAACCAGCCTAAAATGGCTATCCGCCCTGTTAATCTTTGTACGACCTTAACATTGTCCACAACTGCGATGTCTTTGATTGCCTTGATTTTGTCGGGGTTGATCTTGATTCCCCGATTTGACACCATAAAGCCGAGGAACTTGCCTGAACTGACCCCGAATGCACATTTCTCGGGGTTGAGCTTCATGTTGTATTTTCTTAATATGTCAAAGGTTTCCTACAAATGTGTTAAATAGTTCTCTGCGTGCAGGGACTTAACTAGCATGTCATCAATATAAACCTCCATTGATTTACATTATAGTAGTAAGTATCGTACTTAGTGATAAATGACGTCTTTTCCTGGCCCTCCGGGTTCATTTGTATCTGGTTGTACCCGGAGTAGGCATCGAGAAAGCTGAGGGTCTCGTGGCCGGCCATGGCATTGATCATGCAATCGATATTCGGCAAAGGAAAAGAATCTTTAGTGCATGATTTGTTTAAGTCTTTATAGTCTACGCACATTCTGCGTTTATTCCCTTTCTTAGGCACTATGACTATGTTTGCTAGCCATTAGGGATACTTTACTTCCCGAATTGACCTTATATTGAGAAGTTTGACTACCTCATCCTTGATAAATGCATGATTAACTTCGGACTGTGGCCTTCTTTTTTGTTTTACCGGTCTAAATTTTGGGTCCAGGCTCAATCGATAAGTGGTAATCTCCGGCGGGATCCCTATCATATCAAGGTGGAACCAAGCAAAACAATCTATATTTTTAATAAGGAATTTAATGAGTTTTTCCCTGAGCTCGGGAGTTAGCCACATGCCTGATGTGCTGGAGAATTTCGGCACATTTAATACAAATATTTTAGGTTTTATCTTGTTTTAAATGCAATTATCTTCTATACTTACGTAATATTAAATGTTTTTTGCAGTATATGAGGTTTAAGGACCTAAGAACATGGAAATGAAATCAAAAAGCCGAAAAAGGTCAAGAAAAGAGCAAAATGTGATCGCATAGGTGAAGATGCGGGCCACAAATCCAACATGCGGACCGCATAATGCTCAAAGAAATCGCAGAGTCCAACAGTTTGCTGGCCAAAGTCAGGTGCAAGAAATGCGGTCCATTATGCGACCACATAACAGGTTTGCGGGCCGCATAATGGATCACAAACTCGTTGTAGAAGTTGCTGAAGGCGGAAAATGTGGTGCAAATTGCGATCACAAATCATCAATGCGAACCGCATAACTTAAATGCGACGAAGGCCTGGAAACTAGGGTTTGAAGATGCGATGGACTTGAAGAGAATGCGGACTGCATGTCTGTTATGCGACAGATATGTGGTCGCATAATTGACATGTAAAGGTGTTTTTGTCCGAAATTTATCTCGAGTTTTGACCCACTATAAATAGATTTATCGGGGTTTTGTGAGGGCATCTTGTCTTGTTTTTGAGCTACATTCCAAGCCTTTAATATTCCTCTCTTTTGGAAGCTTTTGAGTGAAGAATCTTGCACTTTGTAAGCTTTATGGCATTTAATATTCTCATCTTTTTGTATTTTAGCATGTGTAGCTAACTTTAAATACTAAGGTTGTGGACCCTAAATGGGTGTTATGTTTATGAGTGTTTAACATTGAATATATGTATAATGGTTGGTTGATATATATTTATTTCTCATTCTTCATTTATTGTTGGTGGTTTCAAACATTAACAAGTGCCATTAAATTCTTTCTTTACTTGGAAAAGTGAGTTAGAATTTGGTAGAAGTAAATATCAAAGACTCAAGGCTTTAAACCTTTTTAATAGAATTGCTTAGAAATAAGTGTGTTTTATTTGGTATATATTGATTGTTCTTAATTGCAACTATTTTATATTTGGAAAAATCATAAAGAGGAATTACTACCCAACTATTGGAAAGTATTGGGTAGTCATTTAGAAATCATTTGCATATCTAAAGAACCTTCCATTAGAAATATATCATATTAACACCGATAGCATTACATTTCATTGAAGGGGACACAACCTTGGTTTCCTTAATCAAATTATTTACATTCTCAACGTTATGATTAGTTATTTCTTCAAATCACAATCTTATCATACTTTTGTTACAATTAACCGAATAGAATTACGACTTAAGTCAAGTAACACACTACTCGAGTAACATTTTCACGCATATTTCCTGTGGGATTCGACCCCAACCTTGTTGGGTTATTATATTTGACACCGACCGCCTTACACTATTTAATTAAAGTGTAATTTGAGCGTATCAATGCCCATATATACCTTTCGATCAGTATGACTTGCTCCGGCTTTTCGACTGCCGACTTTGTGGAGTCTGAATCATCGGGGATTACGAAGGTTCGAGGTACCATACAATCATCATCCTCGATAATTTTCTGCTGTTTCGATCTGGTCGCGGCCGGCGACTATGGTTGCTATTTGACTTCCTGATTTTCCTTTTATTCTAGTCCCTTTGTTGATGTTAGTGCCGATACTGGAATTACTTCATCAATTGCAAACATCTCTTTGGCTATTGGTTGTTCGCCGTACATCGTTTTGACTCCTTCCGGTGTTGGGAATTTCAAGATTTGATGAAGCGTTGAAGGTACTGCCCTCATATTGCAGATCCAAGGTCTTCTGAGCAGCGCATTGTACCTCATATCACCTTCGATCACATGGAACTTCTTTTGCTGGATAGTTCCGACCACATTTACTGGTAACATGATTTCCCCTTTGGTGGTTTCACTCGCCATGTTGAAACCGTTGAGCACTTGAGCTGCAGGCACGATTTGATCCTAAAGGCCGAGTTGCTCCACGACCCTCGATCGAATAATATTCGCCGAGCTACCTAGATTAACCAACACACGTTTAACTTGAATTTTATTCATAAGGATAGATATTACCAGTGCATCGTTGTTAGGCTGTTGATTCCTTATGCATCCTCATCGTTGAAAGATAAGGTATCCTCTGGTAAGTAATCCCGAGTAAGTTTCTCTCTTGTGATTGTCACTTTGGTGCGTTTGAATATCGGTCCTTGAGGAACATCGAACCCGCGGCGATCATATGAATCACATGGTGTGGTTCTTCTTGCTCGTTTTTCCTATTTGCGTCCCTGTATTTGAAGTGATTTTTAGCTCTCGAATGTGACCCTCGTTGAATAAACGAGCTATCTCCTCCCTTAACTGTCTACAGTCTTTGGTCTTGTGACCCATCATGGTACTTGCACATTTGATTTGGATTCCTTAGAGTTGGATCGGTCTGTAGGGGTCTGGGCTACCTAGTATCCTTGATTCGTCCAATGGTTGACACAATACCTGAAGCATCGACGCTGAAGTTGTAGTTCGATAACCGTGGCACTTTTTTAGGCCCGACATGTTTATCGAAGCCACTCTTACTCATGAGCCCTCGGGAATTTTGACCTCGATCATTCCTTCGATCATTTCGAACAGGATTACGTCCTGGTTCGTTGTTTCTACGATCTGCATTATATGGTTGGTACCGATCTCTATTCGATCGAGGCTATCTATCGATGTCTCTTTGAATCCTGCCTTCGGATATATTTGGGTAAACGAAATCGGACAGGGCTCCCAACTCATCATCCTCGACTCTGATCTTTGAATGGTACCGATTATGCACACCGGCCCAGGTCACCGCTGGATATTCAATCAAATTGTGCTTTAGTTAACGTGATGCTACCGAACTTCGCTTGTTCAAAGCCTGAGTAAAGGCTTGGATAGCCCAATCATCGATAATCAGGGGTAGGTCCATGCATTCTATCTGAAATCGAGATACGAATTCCCTTAGCATTTCATTGTCCTTTTGTCTCACTTTGAAGAGGTTCGACTTCCTGGTCGCGACCTTTATTGCTCTGGCATGTGCCTTTACGAATGAATCGGAGAGCATGGCGAAAGAATCGATGGAATTGGGCGACAAATTGTGGTACCATATCATTGCCCCTTCGATAAAGTTTCTCCAAATATTTTCAGCAAAACGGATTCAATCTCATCATCTTCTTACTCATTTCCCTTTATTTTGCATGTGTACGAAGTGATGTGTTCATTAGGATCGGTGGTCCCGTTGTACTTGGGGATGTCCGACATACGGAACTTCTTAGGAATGGTCTTCGGAGCCGCACTTTGAGGAAAAGGTTTCTGCACGAACTTCTTCGAATCCAAACCCTTTGGGATCAGGGGTGCCCCCGGTATTTGGTTAACTCGTGAGTTGTACGTTTCTATCTTTTGTCATTAGCCTCTATTTTCTTTTCACCTGATTCTATCCGTATAGTGAACTCCTCGAGCATCTTCATGACGGCGAGGTCAGTTCCCGATCCATTATCATTCAATTTCTTCTGTATAGGTTCGACCCTATGAACAACTTCCTGTGATGTATCGAGTTCGATTCTGCTTGGTGCCCGATTCTGGAGTTGCGCTATTGCAGCCTGCTAAGTTTATAACATTTCAAATATCATTTGAAGGCTAATCATGCCTTCTTCACCGCTTTGTGCATTCTGATCGGCTGTCCGGGCGTCTTTACAGATGCTATTTTCAGGGTCGGCGCCTAAATTTTCATGAATCGCAACACGAGAATTGACATCGATTGGATTTACGGCATGTGGTCTATCAGGATTGATTGGAGGTACTCCGTTTCCCGGGGTGACTATGTGCTCGTTCTTGCCATGAAGACCAAGGCCGGTATCTGTATGAGTGGGCACTGCTTGATAGTTTGGCATGTTGATTCCTAAAATAAAATACACTTACAAGAACAAGTGTAAAAGCAGCATGTGTTATGAGGATTAATACTAGGCAATTACTATTATCCTTAGCCCCACGGTAGGCGCCAAACTGCTTACCCTAAAAACTGGATAACAATTAAACTTATAATGTGATTTTAAGAATACGTGATTTTACCTAATACCAGTAGATTAACTTAAAGATAAGTTATGGGAATTGACAAGAATGTAAAACAAATCAATGCCTGGATAATGCCCTCGAGCTGATGAACCCTCGAGCTTAGTAAAGCAAGAACAATTAAAGAACAACAAGTTGATGAACCAGAGAAAAAGAGAAATATTATATTGCTTTGATCTATATGAATGTATGGTGTTTACAAATGATGGGGACTCCCCTTTGTATACAAAAGGAATCCTAATTATGGTACAATTCTATTCTGGAAGTAAATCCCATGATTGGTACAAATAATCGCCCTTGATTTGATCTGTTCTGGGATTTTTGCCGTGATCTCTGACCGGTTACAAATATTTCGCTTTTCCGTTATTACACTTCACTCGAAGTCAGTCATACTTAGTCTCGATTGCTGCTGGTCTCGGTCTCAACGGACATCTCGATTTTTGAATTTGTCACCTCGTGTTCGTGTTATAGCCCGATCCACTGCGAGGCTGACCCTCGATGTGGTCTCCCGGTCTCGATTAAATAGCAAAATCGGGCAAGCCCGATTTTAAATGTGTATAATTTTACACCATAATTATTTTTCTAATCAATTAACCATGATTATTATTGTAATGTATATATATTACAAAACAAAATATTTATTTGCTTTTCGAAAGAAACACTAGGGGTGTGCATTCGAATCGGTTTATCGATTTCGATTTCAATTTCAAAATTTTCCTTATCGAGTTATCGATTTCGATTTCGATTTTGTCCTCTTCGGTTATCCGTTTATCGATAAACCGATAAGATATACTAAAAAAAAAAATTAACCCTTATTCTATAATATCCTTTCCTTTACCCTAAGTCCCTAACTCTATTATTTCATCTACCACATTTAAGGAATGATCATATTTAAAGCTCAAGGGAATGAAGTTCAAATTAATGGAAAATAGAATTAGCCGTGATGATGTATTTTTTTTTATACCGTTGGAGTGTCGGTGGCATATATTTGATCCCTTACTTTAGTTTCGTTGCATGTGCTTGTTGACACAATTTTTATGTTATAAACGGTGTTCGTCTTATTTTAGCTTCTTTTTGTCCATATTAGTTAGGCGTGTTTATAGCGATATACTTTCCGTGGAATCCCGCAAATTTTCTTATTGGTGTAATCGATAACCGAATCGATAAGCCCCAAAAATCGATAAATCAAAATCGAAACCTTATTGAAACGTTAACGATAAGTATATGTATGAATCAATAATCGATAAGTAATTATCGGTAAGGGTCAAAATCGAATGCACACCCCTGAGAAACACAACAAAATGTCAAACAAATTATGATTTAGAATTGTATGTCTGATTCAGTTTTATATTTGAAAACCGATTCAGATCAACCTACATTTATTACAGAAGTGTTAATTAAACCTCAAAGTACAATGTGAATAGATTAAGTAACTAATCTCAAACATTAAATTGTTCATTCTTCATTAATGTACAAAAATCATAAACAATAAATCTTTACTTCGATGTTTTGAAATTGTAAAAGAAGTTTTTACGATGTATATATTCAAAATCTTCACATTTTACATTACATACTCCTTCAAATTCCTCAGCATACATCACATTTTTCATACAAGTAACATTCACAACTGCATGTAATAATATTTTTTGTTCTATCAAACTTGACCTGTAAAGTTCGTAAATGAACTCTAGATGCTCTGTTGAATTGTACATGCAGATCTAAAATCAATAACATGCACATATATATCATATCGAGTATACTTTTATTTATATCGAGTATACTTTTATTTACTTAATTAAGTTTTAACACGTTCCTCGTATATGGGCCTAATTCTTTTTGTTTTTTTTGCAGGTCAAACATGTAGAATTATTTTTTTTTATAATGGATGGCGGTTAAACTCGAACCAGAACCTCTCTCTTCTCTATGCAATGTTGAAGTATTGTACGATCATCTCATCTAAAAGGTTAAAGTGTTAGAAAGCATACACATTTATTTACTTAATTATATCTTCAATATTCAATAGGCTCCGATCCGTTGGACAAATTCAATCAAGTGGACAAATGAAGCCAACTTTCTTTCATTAAAAAGCCAATAATATTTTATTACACTTTTATTTATTTAACTAGTATGTTTTTGATACGCTCCTCACATATGGGCTTGATTTTTTTTTTTTTTTGCAAGTCAAACACGTGATTTTTTTATAATAGATGATAGTGAAACTCGAACCGAGAATCTCGATCTGCTCTAATATAAATGGCCTATCTACACCATCCGTTAAAAGGTCGCCCTATTCATGCCATTAACGTTATATTTTTGGCCTATTTATGCCATTGTTTACTAACAATTCCATTTTCTGGTTTTTAAATAATAAAAATTAATTTTTCGGACCCGCCTTTGCCACGTGTCTTTATATTGTGCATGCAAATGAGATTACTTAATCGTTTACATTATACTTTGAGGTTTAACACTTCTATAATAAATGTAGGTTGATCCGAATTGCGTACTCTCGTTTTCACATATCATAGTGATCGAATCCAGCAACAACAATAACGACCCAGTATAATTTCACAAGTGGGGTCTGGGGAGGGTAATATGTACGCAGACCTTACCCCTACCCCGAAGGGTAGAGAGGCTGTTTCCAGGAAACAAATCTAAATCATAAAAATTTATATGAAATTTTATTTTGTGTTTCACATATATGCATCGTCTATTTATTGTTCGTAACAATTCTCAACTCTAATTAATATATGTATAGCTAATACGTATATAGCTTTACCACAAAAATACATGTATAGCCTATACGCTTATTCATTAATTATTTAAGTTATTCCATATATCTCCAGTTTTAAATACAATGAAGAAAGTGCCCGATAAAAATTAAATCTTGCGCTATTAATCTTTGTATTATAATCCCGAAATAACTTCATTTTATACTTCCGCCAAAAATATAAAAAAAAATTGATAAATATTAGCTGTAAAATGCGGTTATTAAGAGGGAAAATGAAAATTTAAGCGGTTTAAATTCTTATTTCAATTTCAAATGTTTTCATCCAAAGAATTTACATAAGCATTAGCTGTAAAATGTGCTAATTACATTATTAGTCTAACCATAATCTAATTCATGTGATTAATGGGAGGTGTATAAATTCAACTGTTTCACCACTTTTTATTTTCTTTTTTTCACAGTTTTGCTATTTCTTTTTGTGTAATTTTGTAGGAGAATTCAAGCTTTGCAAAAATGGAGCCGAACATGAAGCGAATGAGAACAGCTGTAGAAGAAGATGATGATGAAAACAAAGAGGTTAGCTTTTTATACAAATGAGAATTTTTTTTTTCTTTTTATTACTTTGAAATCTGTGAATTTGTTATTCTTTTTGTTTGCGAATCTTAACTATTGATATAGAATTTTAAGAACGTGAACTTTTTTTATATGGGATTTTTTTTATTCTTTTCTTTCGTTGCCATGGGTCCTTTTCATCTTTTATTTAGCCGAAGATTTATCAAAAACAATATCTCTACTCTCTTAGAGTAGGGGTAAGGTATGCATACAAACTACCCTCTTCATATCTCATTTGTGGGAATTCACGGGTTTGTTGTCGTTGTTGCTTTTTCTTTCGTCAAGGAATTTAATGGTGACTAGCAGTTGTTGCATGTGTAATTTGTCTCACCTCTCTGAATGTTTTTTGGGGACCACAAGGCGCTAAACCGGATCCAAGATTTTAACTTTATGGGTTCCGAGTTGAGGATTATGTTGAAGTTCATTTGATTTACTGGGTCCGAAGTCATTTTTTTTTTTTTTGGTGAAACAAAAATATTTTATTTATCACCTGAGCAATACTTACAACTTTGGTTTACATAGGTATCAAATAGCCCCTCTCTAATTATGGTCCGAAAGCAATTATTTGTATTTGTTTAATGAACTTTTAACACATATACAAGGTTAGAGACCAAAGCTACTAAGTTTGATCTAAAGGTGCTCATAATACGATTTTGAAATCAATTCAATAATTTTGGTTTTCTATTTTTAAAAATACTAGTATATCATTAACATACAAAAACTAATTCAGTATGGTTCGGTATTTTAAAGTTCAATTTCGGTATCGCATCCACCTCTTAGCATCAGTACATACATACAGAGCTTTGCAAAACAATTCCATGCCAAAAACTGATAACTCTTGTAGCATGGAATAAATTGTTATTTGAAATAAAGTGAAAAGATAGGTCTTTATACATCCAAAAGAAGCTATAGTCAAGGAAAGTATACTTCTAGGAATGAAAAAGATGTTTAATATTTTCCTTTTTGTCGTCAAGATCACACTTATACGATCAATCATGTCAGGCCTTTTGGTAAAAAAAAGATAGACCAGTGCATTAAGCTTCTGCTATGCACGGGATCCGGGGAAGGGCTGTAACACAAGGGCTTACTGTACGCATGTTTAACCAAAAATTTGAGTCTTTGGTCAAAGCTAGAAATAAAGAGAAATTCGGGTTACTGATAATCTGGAGACGAAAATAATAGGAGACTTCTGAGAATAATAAAGTAATAAGTAGTTTTGTATTTTAGTGTAATCTCAATAATATTTCGTGTGTCAACAGATGGTTGATTCTAGGAGAAGGTGTAATGTCTTTGTCTTAATGAGGCAATTATGAGCAATAAATGATATTAAAAGAAACGTTACACAATCATTTCTATTTAATTCAAATTTTCTAACGTATTCGATATTTAATGCTGTATTTAGACTCTTTTACGTCATCAGATTCGTATCTTCAACTTCTTCCGAACTTCGGTATTTAAATGACTCGAATAGGTACGAGACTCGTACCATTTGAGTAACGGTCCATACCTATGTTGCTTTCTTCTCCCCATATTTGTTATCTCTCGTGCCTCTTGGTTATTTATTGCGTTTTGACCTTTTGACCAGTCCACGTGTCATGACACGTCATCTTCAATATTCAGACTCAGTTTTTCCCAATATAGATAGTCCCCCCACTTTTCATTTATTTATCAGTTAAATATTTGGGAAGTGGATCTTCACGAAAAAGGAATTTTTGCCGTAATCAATGCTATGACAATACTAACGCTTCAGTTGTCTTTTCTATTTAATGCTCTGCACACGTGTCACCTTCTGATTGGCTCTATAATTCTGCAGCCTTTTTTCAAGGCTTCTTCATCCCCTCTATTCACGAAGTGATAGTTGCCTTTATTATAAGCTTTCCATCATTACACTTCTTTGTTTGACGGGTGCTATTATATACATATTTAACCTTTTTTCCTTTGGTTCATCCTTTCTCTGCAATGGCATCTCCGAATCTTAACCCTAAGAGAATCCCAATTCTTGATAGCTTCCCCAACGCTCCTGTAAGACATAGAAGGGGTAGAGGTGGCAGGTTTCGTAGCCTAGGATCCGTTCGTGGTGGTTCCTCTGGTTCCATCACTCCTTCTTCTAGTTTTGGCACTATTTCTAGAGGTTCTATCACTAAAAAATCCTCTTCTAAAGGTAAAGAACTTTCTGAGCCTCTTCAAGAGCCTTTAGTTGAGGAAATAGTACCCAATGACTTATCCTTTGAGAATGATAGAAAATCTCTTCGTGAACAAGTTGTTAATTTAGAGAAAGCTGACACTTTTCCTTCTCTAATCACTGAACCTTTGATTTCTATTGTTCGAAAAGATTGCAACTGGAGAAGTGATCTTCGTATAGTGATCCCTAATCTAAACCAAAGAATATCTTCTTTTATGATTGGATTTTCTTTTGTTTATACTTACCCCTTCACTTTGGGATTTATTCCTGCTATTGACCCAGTTATACTTGATTTCTGTCGCTTTTTCAAAATTTGTTTGGGACAAATTGGCCCCCTTGTATGGAGAGCGGTGGCTTGTTTGAGGTATTTGTCTTAAAAGCCAATGTTAGCTTTACCTTTCCCCACCTTATTCATCTTTACCACCCCAAATTATTCCGCCATGGGGTTTTTACTTTAACTGCAAGAAGTAAAAGGGTCTTGATAAGCCCTGAAGATGACAAGGATCGTGGGTGGTACACTCGTTATGTTGATGTACACACAGTTGATTTGGTAGGTGAAACAAACATCCCCTTCCCTGAGAAGTGGAACTTTGCACGTTAGTTTTTTTTTACTTACCGTACCTATCTTTAAGAATTTCAATTTCTTTTCTAATTTCGTCTCTTTTTGCTTTTCTGTAGCAACTATGAGAGATGTGGAACCCGTTCCTAATTTCCGTGGTTAGGTAGATTCAATCTTGAAAGTCGTGCCTATGGAGGCAAGAACTTGGAAATCCATTTCCAATTTACATGGTTGGAAAGTGAAAACTCACGGTATGCATCTCTTTATGCTTTTTCGTATGTTAAGTCCTTTCTTGTTTCTAACTTTTTTCATCCTTCTTTTTGTCAGGATTTGCTATTCGAGGAATGATAGCTGAAGTAGTTATTGCCCTTCGAGCCTCTTCTGGTACTTCACTCTATTTGGAGAGAACTCAAGCTATGCTATCAAAGAGGAAAGTTGTAGAAGAGGATTTTGAGAATGATGAAGATGAAGACACCTCTTTAATAGC
Organism: Nicotiana sylvestris; assembly: GCF_000393655.2. NCBI lineage: Eukaryota > Viridiplantae > Streptophyta > Magnoliopsida > Solanales > Solanaceae > Nicotiana > Nicotiana sylvestris. Next base: position 189,637,400 of record NC_091065.1, on the reverse strand, counting down.
TAGACCAAGAGTTAGGAGACGCATCGTTTCCGAGGATGAAGCTGAAGTTACCCCTGTCCGTGCCTCTCTTACTGAACCTGTTCATATTCCTTCTGATGATGAAACCACTCCGAGGGACACCAATGAGTCTATTCAACGATTCTTTGTTGGTGGTTTTGAAAGTGGAGAACTAGGTCCAGTTTTAGATGAAGTTTTCTTCCTCTGTTCCCATTCCTTCTATTCCTCCGTTGGTTTCAAGTGCTTCCTTGCCCATTCTATCTGTTCTTGCTCCCTTATCTATTTCTGCTCCCTTGCCTGTCTCTGCTCCCTTACCTGCTTCGAGTCCTTTGACTCCTGTTATTTTCACTTCTTCTACCGCTCCTCCTTCTATAGCTCCCCCTTCCTCTGTTTAACATGTAGAGGAGGGTTCCAGTAGCAGAAGCTTGGCCATGAGGAGCGTTACACTTGAAGTTCCTGCTAATAACAGTCTTTTAAGGAAGTTTGGTGGAGCAGATGCCTGGCTTGGGCCTTTGATTGGAGATATTGAGAAGAAGAAGATGAGCAGTCACAGTTGCTTAACTCTGATGAATGACATAGTTCATTCTACTTTGAAGGTATTTTTTCTTTACTTACTAACAAGTTTTTTTATCTCTAAATTCTTATTTCTATGAGTTCTCACTGTAGGCTAACCTCATTGGTACAGAATTGATGAGAAGAATTTCCCTTCTGGAAAAGAAAACTCGTGAGTCTGAAAAGTCTATCCACGAGGCTGAGGAAATAGCCAAGGGAGCCCAGCTAGAAGCAGCTAATTGGAAAGAGCAGTTTGAGAATGCTCAGGGAACTATAGAAGAATTGCAAGAGAGTAGAAATCACCTGGAGCAACAAAAGCGAGGTCTGACTTCTGAGTTAGCAGTTGCCAAAGCTTCTTCAAGTCAATTTGAAAAAGACAAGGAGCGCCTTGAATGTTGCTTTTCAGAACAGTTATCAAAGTCAAGTGAAGAAATCAGAGAACTTAAGGCACTCTTGGACAAGAAAGAAGAATATACAGGAGAATTAGTGCAGAACTTGACTCAAGTTCAAGCTGATTTAAAGATCTCCTCTGACAAAGTACGTGCCTTAGAGAGTTCCCATGCCTCCCTTGAAGCTTCCCTTGATTCTCATTTAGCTGAACATCAAGTGTTAAAGAATGATCTTGCTATGTGGGAAAGGGAGTATGGACTTCTTGAGGAGAAGTTTGATTTAGAGGTGAGTTGGGCTTTCTTAAACTCTCGTCGTGATGCTTTAATGGAGGCCAGTCAAGAAAACTTTGACTTAAACTCAGAGTTGGCCAAAGTTTTAGAAACTATTGAAAGAACCCAACAATCATTTGACTTTCCTTCTCCGGCAATTGAAGCTCCCGAGGCTAAGGAACCTGTAAATGACGAAGCCGTTGCAGTGGCAGTTGAAGTTGAAGATGTTGCAATTCCAGCTCCCGAGGGTGAAATTTCTACGACTCAGTCTATGGAAGCTGAAACTTCCGTGACTCTTGCTCCCCTCGTTGAACCTAACACTTCAAGCCCAGCTGAAACCGCTCATGTTGCTGCTTCTTCAGAAGTTGCCACCGTGCCTGTGGCTATTTTTGAAAGTGAAATTAATATTGCAACTTCTGATGTGTCCACCTCTTCAGTGACCAATTAAATTTCCAGACTTTTTTTTTACTTTCTTTGTTGGATGATGGTTTTATCCCTTAGTTATTTTTTAAGGGATTTTTTTGGTGAAAGTCCCCAGTTATCATAATGGGGCATTTGTATAAACTTTTTGTTGACTAAGTTTGTACTTAGTCTTTTTAATTATATCAAGAAGTTTGTTAGTACTTCAATGTGTTCTATTCTTGCCTTTTCCTTATCTATTTAGGGCTTATAGAATAGTTTAGCATTTTTATCCTTTGAAAATGCTTTATGATTCTTCTCATGACTTATTAACATGAGGTTTATAAAAGAGGGCCATTTTATATATATCGACATTTAATGAAGAAGACGTCTCAACTTTATAATGGTGTTACAATACGATGAAAGAGGAATACACATGTTTTGTTTGAAACAACTGTGACAAGTTTTTATTCATGGACTTGGACAAGCTTTTGAATATTACATGTATTAAAATACATCTATAACTTTCTCGTAACTGTTTTTCTTGTAACAGATTTTTACAAAATAAATATAAAATAAACAAGGTTTTTCCTCATAACCCATTTGAGTACATAGTCATGACCCTATCTTCATGTATTAAGAAGGGTTTGAGAGGTGACTCCGTTATTCTCATGAGTTTGAGAGGTGACTCTATTGTTCTCATGAGAAAAAACACTATGATCAATGCTGAAAACTCCATAACTTTTGCTCAACACTTGTCACTTTGTAGCTTGATTTTTCTCTTAAATCTTGCTCAATCTTGTTCGATTTTCGTATCTGTTTTTTTTTTTTGCACGTATCTGTGTATATGTACTCCCCCAAGTGTTTGAGTGGTGAAGTATGAAGCCTCGAGCACTTGTTTGTTTCTCTCAATTTGGTCCTTTTCCTGGAAATAGAAAAATATACAGGACTCGGAGGTGCGATTAAAGATGAAGACTGCCTAACCCGTGTGTATTTCCATCAAATTAATTGTAACCCTGGGCTTGGAATTTTAGAATATTCCATTTTGCCGTGCAGGTCGTGACTCATCATTTGGAACGGGTAAGGGTTTCTGCCTAGCATCTAAAATCATTAGTAAAATTTTAACAATTTAAAAAAAATTGTAACATAGCGAAACCTGACCGTGGGTACTTTCTCAAAAGTAGTATCTCTTTAGGTGGACAGCATTCCAATGTGAGGGTAGAATCTTGCCATCCATTGTCTCCAACTCGTATGCTCCTTTTCCTGCAATGTCACGAACTCTGTAGGGTCCTTCCCATGTTGGACTTAGCTTTCCTGAATTAGCAGCTTTGTAGATTGGAACACCTTTTTAAGCACGAAGTCCCCAATTTTAAAGAATCTGAGGCGTGCTTTCCTGTTATAATACCGTTCAATTACTTGCTTTTGTTGTGCCATCCTTATTAATGCATCTTCTCTTCTTCCTTCGAGCAAATCAAGGTTCACCCGCATCTCTTCATCATTTGATTCCTCCGTTGCTTGAACGTACTGTGTGCTTGGTTCTCTTATTTCAACTGGAATTAAGGCCTCCGCACCATAAACCATTGAAAATGGTGTTTCTCCCGTGCTTGTTTTTGTCATCGTACGATAAGCCCATAATACTCCAGGTAATACCTCAGGCCAATTACCTTTTGAATCCTGTAACCTTTTCTTCAAGTTGTTGATAATGACCTTGTTTGTGGATTCCGCTTGTCCATTACCCACTGGATGGTATGGTGTAGATGTTATCCTTTTAATTTTCCAACTTTGAAAAAATTCTGTGATTTGAGCTCCTATGAATTGCGGACCATTATCACACACGATTTCCTTTGGTACTCCAAAGCGGCATATTATATTCCTCCAAATGAAGTTTTTAACTTCTTTCTCTCGTACCTGTTTAAATGCTCCTGCTTCTACCCATTTAGTGAAATAATCAGTAAGTACAAGTAGAAACTTCACCTGACCTTTTGCTTTGTGGTAATGGACCTACGATATCCATTCCCCATTTCATGAAGGGCCACGGAGCTATGACAGGATGCAGTAGCTCAGCTGGTCTATGCATATTATTGCCGTATCTTTGACATTTATCACACTTGGACACGAAATCATTTGCTTCTTCTTCCATTTTAGGCCAATAATACCCTGCTCGAATCAGTGTTTTACCAGCGACCTTCCTCCTGCGTGATTTTCACAATGTCCTTCATATACTTCCCTCATCATATATTCTGTTTGGGAAGGTCCGAGACACCTTGCTAATGGTCTACCGAACATCTTTCGATAAAGATTTCCTTGATGTAAACAATAACGAGCATCTTTGCGAAGTGCATAAGCTTTTCTTTTGTCAGCAGGCACGGTTCCACGCTGCAACAAGCAATAATTTCGTTTCTCCAATCCTATGTTAAATGATTAAAATTTACCTCGTTCTTATCAGGTTCGAGAACGGAATGAAATAAATGTACGAATGAAGCATTTGCGTCGTTTGCTACGTCTGCTGCAGATACGAGATTAGCTAAAGCATTTGCCTCCACATTCTCATCTCTTGGGATCTGCATTACCTTCCAAGTTTGGAATTGCTTTATTAGTTCCCGTACCTTTTCGAGATATTCTTGCATTCGTGTCTCCCTGGCTGTATAAGTCCCCAGCATTTGATTGACCACGAGTTGAGAATCACTCTTGATTATAATCTGTGTTATGTCGAGTTCTCGTGCTAATTCAAGACCTGCAATTACAGCCTCATACTCTGCTTCATTGTTAGTTATAGAATGACATTTTATAGCTTGTCTAATAGTCTCACCCGTAGGTGGTATGAGAATTATCCCTAGGCCTACTCCTTTTACATTAGACGAACCATCAGTGAATAAAATCCAAGTCCCCGGGTTTGCACCATTAAAAACTTGTAATTCTTTTTCTGCTTCTAAATGCATCCCCTGGCTAAAATCAGCTACGAAATCGGCTAATACTTGAGATTTTATAGAAGTCCTAGGTTGATAAATGATTTCGTATTCACTTAATTCTATAGCCCATTTTGCTAACCTCCCTGACAATTCATGTTTGTGCAAAATGTTTCGTAATGGAAAAGCAGTAACTACAACAATGTGATGACATTGAAAATAAGGTCTTAATTTTTTAGATGCCATGATCAAAGCTAATGCTAATTTTTCTAGTTGTGGATATCGTGTTTCAGCATCTAGTAAAGACTTGCTTACATAATAGATATGAGATTGTTTACCTTGGTCCTCACGGACTAAGACAGCACTTACCGAAACTTCTGACACGACCAAATAGATGAGTAGCTTTTCTCCTTGCTTTGGTTTTGCCAATAATGGTGGATTTGATAAGTAAGCTTTTAAATTTCTAAGGGCTTGTTGGCAATCTTCGTTCCATTCAAAATGATCTTGCTTTTTGAGTGCGGAGAAAAATTTAAAACATTTTTCTAAAGATTTGGGAATAAATCTCCCCAAGGCTGCAATTCTTCCCGTTAGCCTTTGGACTTCTTTTTTACTCGTAAGGATATCAGGGATCTCCTCTATTGCTTTGATTTGAGAAGGATTTACCTCAATACCACAGTTAGAAGCGAGAAAATCCAAAAATTTGCCTGAGGCAACCCCAAATGCACATTTTTCTGGATTGAGTTTCATATTAAATTTTCGTAAAATTTCAAATGTAACAGATAAATGAGAAATATTATCATGAGAATACTGGGTTTTGATGAGCATATCGTCTATATATACCTCCATGGTTTTTCCTAAATGTTCTTGGAACATTTTGGTGACCAACCTTTGATAGGTTGCTCCAATATTTTTGAGACCAAAGGGCATTACTTTATAACAGTAAGCCCCCCTGTTTGTGATGAAAGAAGTTTTTTCTTCATCACTGGGGTCTAATTTAATTTGGTTGTATCCCGAATATGCATCTAAAAAACTCAAAAGTTCATGTCCTGCAGTTGCATCAATTAACTGATCTATATGCGGTAAAGGGAAAGATCTTTTGGGCAGGCTTTGTTAAGGTCTGTATAATCCACGCAAACCCGCTACTTACCGTTTTTCTTAGGTACAACAACTGTGTTTGCTAACCAATTAGGATATTTACCTCGCGGATTGACCCAATTTTCAATAGCTTTTGGACCTCATCTTGAACCACGTGATTTTTGAAAGCTTCTTGCTTTTTTTTTTTTGCTTTACTGGTGTGAAGGATGGGTCTTCATTTAGTTTGTGAGTTATCACATCCGGTGGTATCCCTGTCATATCAGCATGAGACCAGGCAAAACAGTCCACGTTAGCTTTTAAAAATTCAATCAACATACCTCGCATGTCTGAGCTTAAATTGGCTCCAACATAAACCTTCCGTTCAGGCCATTGCTCAAATAATATCACAGCCTCGAGCTCTTCAATTGTTGTTTTGATATTTTCATTCTCTTCAGGTTCTTGAATTGTATCAGGTCTTGAGTCTAAATCTGTCTTTTCTTGTTCAGTTGAGGTTTGATCCTTGATACCTTCAACTGTTTCCTGTAATTGCTATTTTTCTTTATTTACGGTGCTCGTATCTGTTACAGCGTTGATACTCCTGGATGTCTGCTGATCCCCACGAATTTGGCAAATTCCCCACGGTGATGGGAATTTAATAACTTGATGTAGAGTTGATGGGACAACATCCATATCATGGATCCAAGGTCTCCCCATGATCATATTGTAAGCCATTTCCATATCTACTACCTGAAATTTAATTTCTTTAACAACACCTGCAACAAAAGTTGTTAGAATTACCTCTTTTTTTGTTACCACACTTGAATTGTCGAACCCGGATAAGGTATGCGCCTTAGGTATCATTTTGTCTTCAGCTTGCATTTCACGCAATACCCTTAATAGTATAATATTTACGGAACTTCCTGGATCAATCAAAACTCGTTTTACATTAGTATCATGTACAAGTAAAGATATTACCAGTGTGTCATTATGTGGGGTCATTACTCCTTCGGTATCTGCATCATCGAAAGAAATACTTTCGTTTTCTAAAACCTGTCGTACCCGTTTCTCGTGTGTTATCGTTACTTTAGAAACCTTGTTGGAAGTCGTATATGTTACACCGTGAATATCTTCTCCCCCACTTATAACATTCACGGTTCTCTTGGGTGAAGGGGGCTTTGGTGGCTCTTGCCTATTTTTCATATAGGCTTGCTTGCCTTTCTCACTAAATAACTCAGTGAGATACTCTTGTTTCAATAGATGATCCACTTCACTTTGTAAGAATCTACATTCTAAAGTTTTATGCCCGTGATCATTGTGGAATTCGCACCAATGGTCTGGATTGCGTCTATTTGGATTTGACCGCATCTCTTTTGGCCATCGTACCTTATCTCCCATGCTCCTCAAAACAGCTACGAGCTCGGAGGTAGTGACATTAAAGTTATATCCACCGAACCTTGCCTTTAAACTTCTGTCATCATCTCGTGACTCTTGTCTGTTTTGGTCATTTCTGAACCTTGATGAAGAACCAGATTCCCTGTTCCTCGATTTTTGATCATATCATTGACTATCCTGCTTTGACTGTGAGTCTTTCCCTGCAGGTCCCATATATGGTTCTTACCTGTTTTTACCTGATCTTTTTTCGGTTTCTGATCTCCTAGAATTGCTCCTTTCTTCATGATGAAACTGAGGTACGGTATCTTCTTCAATTCGCAACTTCGTACTATATCTGTTATAAACGTCATTCCACGTGGTTGTAGGGAACTCTTGAAGGCTTTCTTTAAGTCTTCTCGTGGCTTCTGAACTTTTGTCATTTAAGTTGCTTGCAAAAGCTATCACAGCCCAGTTATTAGGTACACGAGGTAAAGTCATCCTCTCACGTTGGAATCTATCAACAAAATCTCTAAGCAACTCTGAGTCCCCTTGTTTAATTTTGAAAATGTCTTCCATTCTTTTTTCAACCTTTTGAGCTCCTGAGTGTGCTTTAATAAAAGAATCTGCAAGCTCAGCAAAAGAGTTTATAAAATTTTCCGGTAAAAGAGAATACCAGGTTAATGCACCTTTGGTGAGTGTTTCTTCAAATTTCTTGACCAACACTGATTCAATTTCTTGCTTGTTCAAGTCGTTGCCTTTTACACCTGTAGTAAATGCAGTTACGCGATCACGTGGGTCTGTTGTGCCATCATATTTCGAGATGTCAGGCATTTTGAACTTTTTAGGGATTGGAAGGGGAGCAGCACTTGGTTTCCAAGGTTGTTGTGAGTATTTATCCACATCCACTCCTTTGATTATAGGGGGAACTCCAGGGATTTGCTCGATGCGCTCATTTTGTTTCTTAAGCTATTTCTGCAAAGTTAGTACTAAATTTTACAAATGAGAATTATTTGAATTACCTGGTTCTCCTTCCTGTGGTTCACTGGGGGTTCCTCCATTTCCAGAATTAACAAGGACAGAACGAGGATTCTCCAATGTATTATTATTAGGCGTAGGTGTGGGTGGTGCAACATGTAATCGACTAACTAGAGCCTGAAGAGCTTTGCTAACCCGTGCATCAATTACTTTTTGTAAAGCTTCATCTGCCCCTTCAAATGTTCAGATTGCTCTTATTGATTAACACGAGATTCAGGAGCAGGAGTGCCTTCACGAGATTGAAATGGTGAATTTTGAGGGGAGGGAACCACGTCAATGTTCTGTAAATCTCCTTGATTTTGATGGATTTGATTTTCATGGTTTCCCAAGGTGTTTTCACTGTTATTGTTGTTGTTGTTATTATTGGTTGACATGATGATAACAACGGATAGAATGTAGCTTAAAAGAAAAGATTATCAGATTCCCGGTAACGGAACCAATTTGTTTAACCAAAAATCTGAGCCTTTGGTCAAAGCTAGAAATAAAGAGAAATTCGGGTTACTGATAATCTGGAGACGAAAATAATAGGAGACTTCTGAGAATAATAAAGTAATAAGTAGTTTTGTATTTCAGTGTAATCTCAATAATATTTCGTGTGTCAACAGATGTTGAGTTCTTCTCCTTTTATAGTTGATTCTAGGAGAAGGTGTAATGCCTCTGTCTTAATGAGGCAATTATGAGCAATAAATGACATTAAAAGAAACGTTACACAATCATTTTTATTTAATTCAAATTTTCTAACGTATTTGATATTTAATGCTGTATTTAGACTCTTTTACGTCATCAGATTCGTATCTTCAACCTCTTCCGATCTTCGGTCTTTAAATGACTCGAATAGGTACGAGACTCGTACCATTTGAGTAACGGTCCATACCTATGTTGCTTTCTTCTCCCCATATATGTTGTCTCCCATGCCTCTTGGCTATTTATTACATTTTGACCTTTTGACCAGTCCACGTGTCATGACACGTCATCTTCAATATTCAGACTCAGTTTTTTCCCAATACAACGCAGCCTTACCCCGCATTTCTGCAAGATGCATGTTAGGCCTTTCAATCTTCACCTCTATTATACATAGTAATGCTATCTTCAGCTACATTCTTTCTTATTAGGATCTCAGTTTAGTACTGAAAATCAAGTTGGCAGAAAATGTGGCACACATTGAACACTCATCCAATATATTGTTATGTACAACATTTTACTCCTTCCTAAAACTGTGAGATATACAACTTGGAAATGTTATTAGAGGAAAAAATATATTGAGAAACATGAAACGCATGATAGAAAAATGAAGAGAAATTTGTGGAAAACAACGTACATATTACTTATTATCGATCGACTAGTGAGAAAATGCATGCTTGTTTGAAAGCTGATTGGACTAGAGCATTAAATTCTAAGTATTATGAAAATTAATTTGAAACATTAGCACTAAACTAGGTTCAAGAAATCACATAAAAAAGCGATTAATCTATCTGTTACAGAATGTTTACCCTAAGTTTTGACATGTAGAGTGAAAACTTTCTATATATATACACATTCTGCCATGCAAAATGGAAAATCATGCATTTAATTATGTCAATTTGTTATTAATGAGTTAAGACTGTTTACCTCGAAAATACGGGTAACAATTAAATTTGATTTATGGTTTTAAAGATATGTGATTTAGTTCAATACTAATTAATAACCAAGGAAACTAACGTATAAATGAAGAAAATAAGAAAAATCAAACTAGTGTGCAAGACAGTCTCAACCTCGAGCTAAGGTGGCCTCGAGGTTGGGTAAGAACAGTAAAGCAAGAACAATTAAGTAAATAGACGATTCTGATGAAGTATGAGCCAAAAAGTGAGAGAGTATATTCTTTGTCAATGATTCATCCCTTTACAGATGATTGGGGTCCCCTTTATATAATAGGGGAACCCTAAATAAGGTACATTTCTATTTACAGTAAAGAATCTTACTGGGACAGCTGTCTAACCGCCTAGTACGGATTAGTACTAATTCGTACAAATCTATCCCGGGATTTACGCCATGATTTGGGGACGTGGCAGGAATCTTGCTCATTCTGTTACAAACCCATAACGGCACCATCTCGGGGTTGGGTATACTCCGCTTCGATACTTATCGCGTACTTCGATCCTCGGGCCTTGTACTTTGTCATCGGGCTCGAGCTTGGTCCATCAAGCTCGAACTCGACTCATCCTGAACTCGGGCTTAAGGCGACGCCTCGAGCCCGTGAAATCGGGCATACCTGATTTCGACTGTACACAAAGACAGACCTAAGAGCCCTCTTTAATATAACATACTTTGGTTGTTCTGTAGCTACTTGTTGCCTTATGTCCATTGTGCCTTGAGCCGAGGGTCTATCGGATACAGCCTCCCTATTTTTATGAAGTAGGGGTAAGGTCTGCGTACACATTATCCTCCCCGGATCTCATTTATGAGAATACTCTGGGTTCGTTGTTGTTGTTGTTGTTGATTGTTCTGTAGCTGATGCGGTTCTTTGAATTTTTTAGCCAGTGAATCCAGCCAAATACAAAATGAATTTGATTATTAGTTGACAGGTACAACATTGATGATTAGTAGTCTTATCTTTCGGAGATGGAGATAGAATTTTTTTTAAGAAATCTAAGTTTCTCCTTATTTGAATCTTCGAAAATTTCCCATCGTGATCATGCATTTGGCTCGCCAGTACGATTGCATGTGTCAAATAAGATAATAGAACATCGCACTATACCCTACAATCTAATGGAAGAGAAATAACATAAGATGACAGGAGACCAGTGGCGTAGCCAGAATTTTTAGGGATTCAAAATATCAAAAAATAAACACACAAACAAGCCAGGGGGATTCAACATCTACTATTTATGCATAAAAACTAATTTTGACATTATGTATATAGTGTAATTTTTCGACGAAGGGAAATCACCCTAGCTCTGCCGCTGGCAAGGACATGCCATTGTTGATCAGTGGTGCTATGTTATATGTATTTGTATCAATCATCACATGTATTTCACGATATCTGTACATATATAGTATGCACATGCTATTTGGTTTCGGTAAAAAATGATGAAGGAAATATAGTTTTTATGTATATAGGGCAGCCCGGTGCACTAAGCTCCCGCTATGCACGGGGTCGAGGGAAGGGCCGGACCACAATAGTCTATCGTATCCAGCCTTACGCTGCATTTCTGCAAGAGGCTGTTTCCACGGCTCGAACCCGTGACCTCCTGGTCACATGGCAGCAACTTTACCATTTACGCCAAGGCTCCCCTTCATAGTTTTTATGTATATTTCCAATATTTCGTCGGGAAATAGATTAGAGATGTTATTTCTGCCTGTTTTTACCAAGAGAGCAATGCACTTCTACATTTTACTCCACAGTTTATATTGTTATTTAGGGTGTTTCTGTTGTATGATGTTTATAATTTTTAACAGAGTTTATTTCCTTTCTTGCAATATGCATCTATTAAATATTGTGCAGCAATCCATGTTAATGCTTAGAATTAAATTTTTTGTGAAAATTGCATAATTATGGACTATATCTTACTTTTGTTTGTTTTTGTATCCTGTTGCAGATAACTATATACTTGAGAGTCAGTAAAACAGTCGCGTTAAAAGTTAAGAAATCAGATAGTATTGGAAATGTCAAAGCATTACTATGCGATAAGGAGGGCGTACCTGAACATCTTCAGCATCTTTTTTCAGAAGATAATCGGCTAATGGATGAACAGAAGCTAGTCGATTATGGCATTCGCAAAAACTCCACTGTTTATGCTTATGTTGAAGATTCAGTCCCCGTGATGTTATACGTAAAGAGAACGTATGCTAAAGGTACAATTATGGTTAATTCAATGATTTATGAAACTATCCAGGATGTTAAATCCAGGATTGGGGCCAAAGAAGGAATAAACTCAAACGCATTCTTATTCATGATGGAAAGTTTATTGAAGATGACAAAACCTTAGCTTTTCACAATATTGACGATGGATCGACCCTTCATATCGTGCTCAATCCTAAAGACAAGTTTCTTATTCCTGTCGTAATGCCAACTTATGAAATCATACAAATAGAAGTCAAGGTTACTTTATTTATTCGCGATGTTATAACAGTTATTGGAGAGAGGTGATAAGGCAGGACTTAGCACGTCTTAGGATTACTGAGGACATGACCCTTGATAGGGGATTGTGGAGGTCGAGCATTAAAGTTGTAGGTTAGGGGGAAGCTGTGGATGTTTCTACAGCGCACTAGAGTGTGACTAGCTAGTTATGAGGTAATCTTAGAATGTTACTGATCAGCTACCGATACAGGGAGTTATTTGTTGGATATTAGTATACCTTTCATCTATTTCGTATTTCCTATATTTCTTATATTGCTGCTATTTTATTATTTTATGTTATGTTGTGCACTGTATGTTATTTTTAGTATGAATCTATTGATAGTACTAACTTATCGTCTCTTGTTGATGTCTTGAGCCGAGGGTCTCCTGGAAACACCCTCTCTGCCCCCCGGGTAGGGGTAAGGTCTGCGTACATATTACCCTTCCCAGACCCCACTTGTGGGATTATACTGGGTTGTTGTTGTTGTTGTTGTTGTTGATGTTATAACAGTTATAGAGAGCAGAGTTGGCCAGTCGATGGACGATATGGATCTGTTTTTGGGAAAACAGAAACTGGAAGATTTGAAGGAATTATATCAGTATGATATCAAAGAAGACTCTCTCTTACAAGGGGTGCCTAGAGTAATACAGATCGTTATCAGGAAATCTAATGGTCAAGAGATAACACTCGACGTGCACCAGCACGAGTTGATCAAGAATGTGAAGGGCATGATTCAAAATAAGCTAGGAATACCAGTTCATCTGCAAGGTCTTTTGTTTGCGGGGAAAAGTTTAGCTGATTCCTGGGATTTAGCTAGCTACGATATTGAAAATGACTCGACCCTCCATTTGAATGATCGCAATTAAACCGAGAATCCTACACACACTCAACGTCAGCGACAGATGAAATTATGTTCCAGAACATGTTTTGTTTTTCAAAATTTGGTTGGTTATGAACTTTTGGTGTTTTAAAAGCTTATCTGCTGTTTTTGATCCCCTATTTAAGTAGCTTTGCTTTGCATTTCTGTAGCTATGTCCTTTATCATGGTTATTGAATCAATCTATTATTAGTAGGAGTTTCATAATACTAAGAGAAGGGGAGTCTTGGCGTAACTGGTAAAGTTGATGCCATGTGACCATAAGGCCACGGGTTCAAGCCATAAACAGCAGAAATGCAGGGTAAAACTGCGTAAGATAAACCATTATGGTCCGACCCTTCCCGGGAGCTTAGTTCTCTACCCGAAAATTGTAAAAATAGAGTTATCGAGTCTATGAAATAGAAAAGGTTTAAAGTCCATACTTAGTATTATTCTTTGACTATGATTTTCTCAAACTTTTTTTATAAAATTTTGAATTATTAATTATGTTTGATTTATAGTACTTTTCACATAGTTTTCATCAAATAATTAAATGGCATTTCAACAGAATTGAAGAAAATATGTTAGAATTTACATGAAAAGAGAGGTACTTTAATTCTGCTACTTTAAACCCTGCACATAAAATGGTGAAGGATTAGTTGACCTTCACTATTGTCTCGAATTAGCTTTTCGATATTTAACTCATCTATCTCTTCGTTGGCTCTATTCTTTCTCTCGGGCCGAGGGTCTTTCGGAAACGGCATCTCTACGGTCTGCGTACACATTACCCTCTCCAACCCCACTTATATTTGTCTTCGGCTCAACAATCAAAGAAGATGGCATAATGCTGCCTCTGGAGGTATAAATGACCAAAAGAAAAAACATGTCGCAGAGGTCTTCTTACAACTCCTGATCCATTTTTGTACCATGCTTGCGAAGTTGAGTTACATTGATGAGTAAATAGAGGGACAGAGAAAGATAGGATTGAATCTTTGTGTTGCCAATTCCTGTTCCATTTTTTGGTTTTTGAGTTTGTAAGGCATATAGTTTTGTCAGTTCTCGAAAACTTGAATACTTGAATATTTGACAATAATGATATAAGAGTGTTTCAGAAAACTTATTGCATAGAATAAATTCAAGGGGTTGAGGATCAGGTGCGAAGCTATATGTGGCTAAGGGTGGTCAACTGAGCACCATTTGCCGAAAAAATATATTGACCTTATTGAACACCCTTATATCGCAATTTGAACGCCCTAATTGAATTTTCTTACTTCGTCACTGGTTGAGCTCACCTTGCTTGATGTTTTAAACAAAGATCAATATTAACACTATACTTCTTCTGGTGTTTTTAAGAGACGACCTATTCAGACAGCTCTTGATTTATGATTCAGCACATGTTAAGACAGAAAAAAATAAATCATATATTTGAGCATATAAAAAAAACAAATCATATATTTGAGCGCATGATTACAGGTTTACTCCATAGTAAAACCAAATACTTACATGCCCAATCTTTCAAGTGTACTCCAAACCAAAACAAGACATATGTTTGAGCACAATGATTACTTGTGTTCACAAATTTATACAACCATATCAACTAGTAGTCACAGAGATATCTTTTGATAGTGACAAAGGGTGTGAATTCCGGCAACATAGGCAAAATTCAAATACCTGCCTCTATGCCATGTGACATAGTCAATGGAAGCTTATTTTCCAACGGAGTAAATGGCAGGTAACTAAGCCGCTCCGTTCCCTTCACTGGCTGCAAACAAGCTAGGTGTCCATTCGACTGGTTATTGAACCTCGGCAGCTCACTTACTGGTGTGATTGCCTCCTGTTCTTTAGGCACTGGAGCACCAGACATGTCCTATTTACACAAAATTCAACAATTCAATATTAGAAATCTATTCTTCATACATGCAGACGATATCAAAGAATTGTGAATGAATGTGTGAAGGCAAGTGAAGTAACATATCGTACCAGGAAATTGAGTGCTTGATTATCAGCACCAAGATATATCTCAATCAGCTTGCGCAAATCAGCTAAAGTTGAACCTTTAACAACCTTTAGTGTGGTGATCAACTCAGGATTTTCCTTTAACGACGCAGCTTCCCATTTCACGTGCACTTCCAGATCTGCAGCGCCTATGCTTTCAAATGTCGGGTTGAAGTTCTCCTTTGAATCATTATGACATTTTCTTATAGGTGAATCCTCTATAATTTCCTTAACTGGAGGTGATTTCGATTCAGCGCCTTTAACTTTCTTTTCTGCAGGAACCGGAGTTTTACACTGCTGAGAAAGTTCTCTAGAATTTCCACAAAGTTTGAATATATTCTGAATTAGCTCTTTCCTCGACGGGGCTGCATCACTAGAAAGATCATCAGAACATATTGTCTTTTCCTCAATAACCTCTTTTTGCACCTCCTCAACATGAGGATTCTCTTTGTCCCCCTCACTAACATCGCTTTCGTCTTCTTCTTCATCCTCAAATACAGTGTACAAGCACGATTTGTTGGTAAAATGTTGCAATAAGATAGAAGGATCTTCAACTTCTCTTGGATTATAGACCACTGTGTCCCGCTTTCCTGAGTCCATGTCGATAGATCTGTCCAAATCCATAGATTTCACCATTCCTGCGTCTTCAGAGTAAATATCCAGCAGCCTTTTCGCGAAACAGTTCTCCTCCTCCACTTCTGTCGACCTGTTGTCGTCAACCCTTGAACGCCAAAGCTCAGCCTCGATCTCCTCCAAACGCCTTCTGAGCATTTCAAACTCTTGTTGCTGTTCAAACATTCTTTCTTCCATCTTCCTCCTTTCCGTCTCTACAAATTCATTTGCCGTTTCCTGACATTGTTGTATCTTCTTTTCGAATTCATGTTTCAACATCTGAGTTCGCTCGTTAACTTTAACAATGATATCCTCATCAGTTTTCTCCACTCCCCCTCGTACTACTGCTAATTCAAGCTTAGACCTTAGTGTAGCAATTTCTTCATCTTTCTTCATAATCTTTCTCTTAGCTTCATTACACTCTTTCTCTTTGAGTTTATTTTCCATTTGCAGCTTGCAAATGAACTGATCCATAGCTGCAATTCTCGACACCAGAACAACTGCCGTTGAGGAATCTTCTGCGCCTTTCTCTTTCAACGGCGTATGAGGGCCACGGACAATACATTTCGCTTTGGCGCCATACTCTAGAGTAGAGATGGTTTTGTGGAGCTCTTTAGGATCCGGGCTTGCACACAATATCATGAGAATTTTGGACTTGTCGTCCTCAAAAGAATCCTACATCAAATACAGTTGAATCAACTTCTTACAACGACTAATATAACTTTCAAAACCTAACTGCCAAACTATCTGTAGCATACACGAGATATCGCTGTAAAGACAGTACGAGCATAGTTAACTTGCTGTCTCTGAATGGCACATGAGAATAACCATTAGCAGAAATTAACTTAAATAGCAAAAAATTAGCTGGGAAATGTATATGTTATGTATAATTAGTGTATAATATATGTATATTTGGCTAACGAATGTAACTATTTTCGGCCGAGAGGTCAAATGTGTAACTTTCCCAAAGGGCTTTTAACACATTTGACCCATCGACCGAAAATAGTAACAACCACTAGCCCAAGTATACAAAAATATATACACTGATTATGTATGAAGAGCAGCCCGGTGCACTAAGCTCCCGCTATGTGCGGGGTCCGGAGAAGGACCGGACCACAAGGGTCTATTGTACGCACACTGATTATGTACAAAATATGTATATTGTTAATAATAAAATACAAAACCATTTTCCGGTTATTACTTTGGAGGGCGGCTATATAGTGCAGATTTCCCTTTTAATGGAGTCAACTACATCAAATAGTTGAATCAACTTCTTCCAACAACTAGTATAACTTTCAAAAAGTTACTGCCAAACTATCGATGGTATACACGAGATATACCTGTAAGAGCATGGTTAACTTGCTGTCTCGGAATGGAACATGAGAATCACCGTTAGCAATGGACTCGACCACCCTTTTCAGAGCAATGTTACCCTGATTGATTTTTCCAGTCTGCAAAATTTGATTGTCAATTACCAGTAGGAGACATTTAGAATTAATGCAGTAGGAAATTTAATAACAAAGTTAAAAGAAGTGAGTTAAGTAAAAGAAAATGAAACCTGACCTGCATTTTTGCTTCTAGGCCGGTTTGACCAGCTTGTTCTATATTCTCAGAACCAGCCATGTCGACAAGCATTAGTCGACCTCCTACTGTTGGAACATCAAGAATTATCTGCAAACAACATTTAGCTTCCTTCAGAAAAGATGAATACAGATATAGTAAACGAAATTCTTTCCATTTAGACGTCGTTAAACATAATTTCAGAATTGATACCAGGCAGTGGCTCCGAGAACTCCGCTCATTGCACAAAGTGCTTTTCACTATTCTCCTCTTCTCCACTTTCTGTATCTCCTTTGATATCTTTATAGCCTCATTACCAGAAATAAAAGTTGCATTTTTGGCCTTTTTACCTATAACTTCAAGTCTCACCTGCAAAGTAAGTAACACAGTGCCAACATCATATAGAGACATACAAAGTAAGTACATCTATAATGTCAAGGAGATCTTGCCACTCTTTTTATACATCTCATTTGTATAATGTCAAGGAGATCTTGCCACTCTTTTTATACATCTCATTTGTGTACCAATGGCGCTAAGGCGAAAATATGTACCACAAAAATCAGGCAAAGTATTATAATCATTGGCGATCCAAGAAATTAAGTGAAGTACTATAGATCATTAGCATTCAGTACTTAGTGACAACATCGTTGATTAAAGTCAGGTACAGAAATTTAAGGTGAAAACACAAAGTCAACTTATGTGAGGAGAAGATGTTACACACACTGAGGAAAAATGACACAAAACTATAGCAAAAATGTGTATAGCACAACTTGTAGATGACAATTGGCAAATGACAATCAATATTAACATAAAAATAAGGACAGAGAATCATTGATTCAGGCTGTTTATATTCCAATTATACCATATAGTCCATTCCAAAAAAAAAATGGAGAAATTTGAAAATTTCTAGCATTTTCTTCAACATACTCAGTATGAACAAAAATATAAACTTCAACTTCTAATGTAAGCAAACTAGCAATAATTTCTCTTTTCCTTCTAAACATAATCATGTGTCACAGCAGAAACCTATATTACTTAATTAGAAATGTCTTCCTAGGTAGAAGAAAATTATGAATTACTTCCTCTGTCCCATTTTATGGGACACATTTACCTCTGTCCCATTTTATGTGACACATTTCTATTTTTTAAAATAATTTAACTTTAAATTTCCAATTTTACCTTAATGACATATTATTATAACTACACACATGTCTATGGTCTTTTTTAGACCACAAATTTCAAGAGTATTTCTTTCTTTCTTTCTTACGCTTCGTGCTTAGACAAATGCCGTCACATAAAATGCAACAGAGGGGAATACTTAAAATAACCACATTTGCAAAAATCAGTGCATCAATTAAAAATAATAATCAGAAGAAAAATCAAAGAATTACCTTAGAAGCATTCCCCTTAGACCATCCAAAACCAAATCCTCCACCATTATTAGTAGACAACAAATCATATAATTCCTCATTATATATCTCCAAAACAGTAACTTGCACAAAAATCCCACCATTTTCATCATTTTCTTCATTTCCATCACCCAATATATCTCTTAAAGATTTATACACAATTCCAGGCTGCTTATTACTCCCAAACATAGTATAACTTTTTCCAGCACCCGTCGGTCCATACATCATAATTGTACATTTTTCTCCTAATTTAACTCCATTAATTCTCGACTGCACGAATTTCTTGTAAAATTCATCAAGATCTTGTTCTTCAGATAATGATACACCATCTAGGCTAAAATTTCTGTATCCATTATCGGTTTTAACTCTCAACGACTCGCGATCAGGATTAATATGTAATAAAGATATGGCCTTTTCTTTATTTTTTTCTGAACAATAATCGCGAATTCGCCCTATTACTTCAATGGGGTGTTCTGCTGCAGCTGCTGTGGTGAAATTTAAACGGTGCTTAGATTGAGGGGTTCTTGAATTGGGTATTTGGGTTTGATTTAATCGTGAAAATGGAGTTGGGGTTCTTGGATTTTTCGACGAAGGCGTTGGCGCCATTAGAGAACTAAAAATAGCTTGAATTAAAGAAGGAAAATTCAAGATTCTGCTTTGCTTTTCTTCTGAGGATTGAGAATTTTGTTTGAGCTTAAAATGGAAGAGAGGGAAATGGAGAGAGAGAAGAGGAAAGTGAGTGAATGAATTGAAAGAACAAAAGTTTGTATACTTTGGATGTTTTTTTGAAGTTGAATAAAAGTGGAAGTTAACGTTAGATTTTGTAACGGCTAGTTTTAATATGTAGTGAACTTTTAACTTTCTCGTGATGTAATAATTGTGGGGTCCGAGTGGGCCCTACGTGTCGCGAATCTGGATATAGTCGAAGTTCAATGCAGGAACTGGACACTGGGTGGGAAACCAAAAAAAAATGCGGGGTCACGCCAATGTATTAAATGGGGCCAGCCTAATGTTTAATTTCTTTTTTATTTTTTATTTTTTTCGTATCATAAGAAAAAGAGAAAACTTAATTTTCATTAGTACTAGTTTTATGGTACAAAATTTAATTATACTAGTTTTATGGTACGCGCATTGCACGTGTACCTTGTGACGCTAAGTAAAAGATTTTAAAACCCCACATAATTTTTATTTAAAAATTTAAGTTTTGAGTCATAAAATAGAATTTAAAGAAAATAGTGTAAATTCCCAAAAATAATGAACGTTCATTCTATTTTACTAACTCAATAACGAAAGATATATTGTTCCACATAAGTCCACATAGCCTTAACTGGAAGTCTATTCCAATCATTCAGCTATGCAGTAGTATTATTCAAATGGAATTTGTATTTAAAATTCTATTTGTATTAGTTAATGTTAAACCACAAAAAAATTCATATAAGTTTGGACTCCACTTCAAATGATATTATCGCACTTAATTTACAAATGATATTGATATACGGCCTCTCTTATCATCTGGATAGCTTTGTCACAAGAACAATCTTACTATTACTACTCATATTTGTCTCTAATTTTATAGTTATATCATAATCCAAGGAAATAATTAAATAAGGTAAAATTTAACGTGATTTTAAGTTTTAAATATTAGGATTTATACCATAGTTCAAATATAAAAAAAATATTGTTAATTTAAAAGTCCTAATATTTAGAATTTTAAAATAAATTAAATTTTCACTTTATATAAAAAATTTCCTTATTTAAACCATATAACATAACTATAATATCTTTGATGTCCTTCCTCTAATATTTAGGAACAAGCTTAAAATAATTAAGAATTTGAGTACTTCCAATTAAATAATTCAGGAGAAATTAATCATTTGAAAGATAAAATGTACTTGATATGAGAAGTACTGATCGATGAAAATGTCTATTTCAGCAACTATACTCACTGATGTACATGCAGTGATAATATTGTTTAGGAAATAAGAATTTAAACACGTACTCAACCCAAGGTGATTCAAATCTTTCTTGTGTCGTTGGAAATGTATTCCAATGTATTAACCTATATCTGTAATTTTTGATTTATTATTCACATTAATATCCAAAAAACATTTAAGAAAATATTTTTAT
The DNA here is from genome assembly GCF_000393655.2 of Nicotiana sylvestris. Lineage (NCBI taxonomy): Eukaryota > Viridiplantae > Streptophyta > Magnoliopsida > Solanales > Solanaceae > Nicotiana > Nicotiana sylvestris. Next base: position 189,616,751 of record NC_091065.1, on the reverse strand, counting down.
GCTGGAAAAATAATCATAAACATCTACAAAGGGAGTAGAAAATATGAAAGATGAAAGTATTATGTTTGTCTGGTATTTAATTTGTGTATGATTCGTCAACGCATAGTCAACACAGTGCAAAGGATTTTATAAGAATTATATTTATGCTACATAGTTCAAATAAGAACATATTTTATATTAATTAATTTTAAAATCTTATATATCATGATTTGATAATTCAAATAAGAAAAAATCTAACATATAAAAAATTTTCAAAGTCCTAATTTAAAAATTAATTTTTTTCCAACCATTAGTAAATATTGAAACAACAATAACAACAACAACATTAGTAAGTATTCAAACGAAGAAAATTATTTGACATTGTTCAATAATAATTTCAAATAATACTTTTTAGAGCTTTAAAATCAATTAAAATTTGCTTGCTTGAAATACTCAATAGAGCTCTTGATAATTAAAGCGCACCTAAGTAAAATTTAAAGCCTAGAGCATTTTGCTCAAGCTTTCAGTTAATTTTTTCCTCACTTTTTATTTTGGATTTTTCTCAATCACGATATCAATTATAAATATTCTAATAATTAAATTTTCTTGTTCAAAACATATAAGATATACAAATTTCAAAAATTATAAATATTTTAATAATTATTTTTTTTCAAAATGCATAAGATATATAAAAGTTCAAAATTATAATTTTTTTTGGTAATTAACTTCTTTTGTATTAATCACCAAAGATCAGTCTTTACAAATCCATAGTCTAGCATAATACTCTGCTGACTATCTCATCATCAACTATTCTACTGGATTACAAGATAGCTAAACTAAGTTACTCTACTATCAAAAATTGTTGCATTTGTTTTCTAGCTCTAGGAACTACTCTAACATTACATATATAAGCTATTTCTCTTGCTAAAACTTCATTGCTACGATATCTGATAACTAGGGATTTTGACGTATTTTATACTCCTTCGTGCTTACGCTTTGATTATAAATTCATACAAAATAGTCTCAAAAGACTCATAAGTTGTGCTTGATTACAGGTTTGATCCTTAAAGTGACAAGATGTCAAAGATCAGCTCAAAAGGAGTGAAACTTGCACAAGTACTAAAGACAAGACAAACTCAGAAAAAACAGGCCTAGTGCGGCCGCACTACACTTTGTGCGGTCCGCACTAGGGAGGTTCAGAGAGATGGTACTTCAGGCATTAAGGCAGTGCGGCCGCAGAAGGTTTTGTGCGGTCCGCACTGAAGGCAATGCGGCCGCACTACCATTCTGTGCGGTCCGCAGAGCTAAGGTTCAGAAAGGGTGAAGTTGGAGTTTTCAAGCCTGTGCGGTCCGCGGTCCAGTTTGTGCGGGCCGCACTAGAAGCCTCCGCGGCCGCGGTCCATTATGTGCGGTCCGCAGAGCCTGAGTTCAGAGAGCCAAGTTTTCAAGTTCAAGAGCCTAGTGCGGCCGCACACCATTTTGTGCGGTCCGCACTGACCCCGCAGGGGCATTTTTGTCAAGTTTTTCCAGCTTAGTATAAATAGAATCTTTTTCCATTTTTAGGGTATCCGACATTTTAGAATAGCTTCTGCATTCGTGGGAAAGTATCTTGTAGCTATTTTGGGCATTTTTACTTATTGTTTATCATCGAATCTTTGTATTTAGCTTAGCATTAATTAATATGTGTTCATCTTCATCTATTTCTCTTTTTTCTCTTCAAGTATGAGTAGCTAGACCCATTATCTAGGGTTGTGGCTCAACCCTAGTGTGGGTAATTGATGGGTGTTGCAATTTAGGGCTAGATTGACTATGGGTGTTTGCTATTTGGGTTAATTTCATGGTTTAATTACTGAATTAGTGGTTGCAAACACTAGTTTGTGCTAAGTTGACTTGGGCTCTTCTTGAGAAAGAGAGCCTAAGTCTCCGAAATTGATCCAACAAGGAATTGAGATGGACTCAAGAGAATTGATAGTCCCAATTAAAGGGTTAAATCTCGAGAGAGTAATACCCGACTTGAACCCTAGTTGCTTGAGCAAATATGCATACCCAATTGGTCTTGAGAAAGCCAATTGGGCAAAATCATTCTTTCTACCGAGAGGTGTGAGAGTGGGTAATATCGAACAACGGTTATAACATATTCCCCATCATGTCAATCGTGTCTTAGATGCAATTACCCGTCAATTGGCCACCTGGGTGAAAGTCACTACCCTAGTGCCTCTTAGAATATTTGAACAACTTATAGCATTTTATTCTTAGCTTAATCTAGTTGCAATTATAATTTGTAGTTTGATAATAGTAAAATTATAAAAAAAACCCAAAAATGAATAGAAGTGCAATTTGGAACCAATATGCGATCCCAACCTAAATAGATACTCAATTCCAATTCTAACTCTCTGTGAAAATCAATCCCGACCCAAAATCGGGTAAAAGCTATTGCGGCCCTCTCTAGCTACTTATTAGTGGTGAAGAGTAGGCTGCGATTACTTTTTGGCGCCGTTGCAGGGGAGCTAACGATTTTGGCTATCTATTTAGTTAGTTTTGTGTATTGTTCTTCTTTCCTTCTTTGTTACTTACTTGTTTGTGTTACTACTCAAGTACCAATATGGCATTGAACAATGCTAATGACCCTCTTGGAAACATGATTGCGGGGGAGGAGGTAGATGATGTTGAACAAGATGAGGTGCCTCTTGTACCTCAAGGACAATGCAGAGGCCGTAATGCCAATGCTAATCCAAATGACAATATTCCAGACCCTCCTCCGCCACCTCCAAGAGTGGATCCTAGAGTACTTTCGAACCAGGGTTATGCAAGTGATGTTGTCCCTCCCAGAATTCGGGCGGGCAACTTTCAGATAACCAATGTGATGTTGACCTTACTTGAGCAGCGTGGGTACTTTACGGGTGTTGCGGATCAAAATGCCTACAAATATCTCAAGGGATTCGTGGATACATGCTGGGGGAGCAAACAGACGAATGTGTCCGAGGATGCTCTTAGGTTGAGACTTTTCCCATTCTCACTTCGGGGAAGGCATTAGATTGGCTCGAGAGACTCCCCAACCATTCCATCACAACTTGGGATGAGTTGGCGGATAAATTCATTTCTAAATTCTTTTCACCCGGGCATATGGCGGCACTTCGAGATGAGATATTAGCTTTCAAGCAAGAGCCCACAGAACCTTTGCATGAGATTTGGGAGCGGTATAGAACGATGGTGAAGAAATGCCCCAATAATGATATGACCGACGCTATGATCCAACAAACTTTCTACCGAGGCATCAATACAACAAATCAATTCATAGTGAACCAACTTGCCGAGGGCAACTTTATGAAGCTGTCATATGATGAGGCATGTGATGTACTTGATGAGATGGCTGACACTTCTTCTGCATGGCAAAGTAGAGCCAATGTGCCTCAAGGCGACCCTATGGTTATTCATTTGCATAAGGAATTACATGACCATGGGCAAGCTATAGCGGAGTTGACAACTACTATGAATCAATTGGCTAAGGCAAAGTTACAACAAGTTCAAACTCTTGGCCAAGTGAATGCCATTGAGGGTGTTAATATGCTTGTCAACAAGAGAAGGCAAAGAAGGCAACAAAACCAAGGGAATTCTGAGCAATTTGATGATGCATGTGATGGTTTTCAAAATGATGGTTATGATGACCAAAGTGAAGAGGTTCAATATGTAAACAACTATCAAGGCCAACAGGGCAACTCTTCCAACCAACAATAGTGGAGACCTCAAGGCAATTGGGGCAATCAACAATAAAACAATGGCAATTGGGGGGACAACAACTGGGGCAACCAAAACAACAATCAAGGCAACCAAGGGAATTGGAATGGTAATAACAATAATTGGGGTGGCAATAATAATCAAGGAGGATGGAACAATGGAAACCAAGGAAACCGGGGGCAAGTCTTTCAAAGTCCCCCAATGTACCAACAACCGAACAATCCACCACCATTTCCATCTCAAGGTCCTAGTTCTTCGGGTAATGATATGGGTAGAATTGAAATGATGTTCGAGCAGATGATGAAGAAGAATGTGGATTCCGATGCACAGTTAGCTTCTCACAACACCTCTATCCGAAACTTGGAGGTGCAATTAGGCCAAATCTCTCAGCTATTGAATACTTCCCCGAAGGGTGCTCTACCAAGTGATACGGTAGTGAACCCAAAGGGTGGGAACAATCATGTTATGGCGGTTACAAAAAGAAGTGGGAGAGGCGGTGATGTGAATGCCTCTAAGCAAAAGCAAGTCATGATGGATGATGTTGAGTTGCAAAATGACGAAGGCCCTTTGGTAGTTGAAGATGTGGTTGATGAAAATGTGAACAATGAAGTGAGGATTGATATTCAAGAAGTCGAGGTGGAAACTCAAAATGATGTGAACCCGTCTAGGAAACACATAATTAACATGGCGGAACCGGTCGTGCTAAAAGTCAAGGCTCCTTTGCCAAGGCCACCTCCACCTTATCCTCAAAGGCTCGCAAAGCAGAAGAATGATAAGCAGTTTAAAATGTTCATTGATATGATGAAGAGCTTATCTATTAATGTACCTTTGGTAGAGGCACTTGAACAAATGTCGGGTTATGCAAAATTCATGAAAGACTTGGTTACAAAGAAGTGTTATATGGAGTATGAAACTATAAAGATGACTCACCAAGTTAGTGCTATAGTGCATTCAATGGCCCCGAAGCTTGAAGACCCCGGTGCTTTCACCATTCCTTGCACCATCGGGAGTGCGGATTTTGCCAAGGCTCTCTGTAACTTGGGAGCTAGTATCAATTTGATGCCCTACTCGGTTTTCAAAACTTTGGGTATCGGTCAACCTAGGCCAACCTTAATGAGACTTCAAATGGCGGATCGATCGATGAAGCAACCTTTGGGCATTATTGATGACGTGCTTGTTTGAGTGGACAAATTCATATTGCCAACCGACTTTGTGATTTTGGATTGTGAGGTGGACTATGAGGTTCCTATTATCTTGGGAAGGCCTTTCCTTGCAACGGGTAAGGAATTGGTTGATGTTGAAGTGGGTGAGCTCACTTTTCGATTGGGAGATGAAAAGGTCATCTTTCATGTGTGCAAATCTATGAAGCAACCCAACAGTACCGAGGTGTGCTCTTTTGTTGACCTCATCACAGCAGTAATAATTGATGACACCAGTGCAATGATCAATGTGGAGGACCCATTGAAAGTCGTATTGTTAAATCTTGATGTCAATGAGAATGCAAGCCGAGTGGAGTGCGTGAATGCTTTACATCGAATGGGCTCTTATTCTTATCAGCCTAGAAAATTGTCTTTGGATATTGAAAACCGGAAAACTCCACCAACAAAACCATCAATTGAGGAGACACCGGTGTTGGAGTTGAAACCACTTCCTCCACACCTTAGGTATGAGTTCTTGGGCTCAAATTCTACTTTACCAGTTATTCTTTCTTCTTGCCTTACTAATATGCAGGTTGAGGCTACTTTGGCGGTGCTTCAAAAGCGGAAAAGGGCAATTGGATAAACTTTGGCTGACATTCGGGGAATAAGCCCCGCATTCTGTATGCACAAAATTATCTTGGAGGATGATGTAAAGCCTTCCTTGGAGCATCAAAGAAGATTGAACGAGGCAATGCAAGAAGTGGTGAAGAAAGAAGTGATCAAGTGGTTGGATGTCAGTGTTGTGTACCCCATTTCCGATAGCTCATGGACTTCTCCGGTGCAATGTGTACCAAAAAAGGATGGTATGACTGTGGTAACAAATGACAACAATGAACTTATTCTCACTCGGACAGTTACCGGATGGAGGGTATGTATGGACTACCGAAAGCTAAACAAGGTGACCCGAAAGGATCATTTCCTATTGCCATTCCTTGACCAAGTGCTTGATCGTCTTGCGGGGCGTGCTTTTTATTGCTTTTTGGATGGATACTCGGGGTATAATCAAATCTTAATAGCCCTAGAGGACCAGGAGAAGACCACATTTACCTGTCTATATGGAACCTTCACTTTTTCTCGGATGTCGTTCGGGTTGTGTAATGCTCCGGCGACCTTCCAACGATGCATGATGGCTATTTTCACCGACATAGTGGAAGATATCTTGGAGGTCTTCATGGATGATTTCAATGTGGTTGGTGATTCCTTTGAAGAGTGTTTCAGAAATTTAGATAGAGTATTAGCCTGATGTGAAGACACCAATCTCGTGCTTAATTGGGAAAAATGCCACTTCATGGTGGAGGAAGGCATAGTGTTGGGCCACAAGATTTCAAAGCGTGGAATTGAAGTTGACAAATCCAAGATAGAGGTGATTTCAAGGCTTCCTCCCCCCATTTTCGTCAAGGGGGTGAGTATTTTTCTTGGGCACACGGGGTTCTACCGGAGGTTTATAAAAGATTTTTCAAAGGTGGTAAACCCCTTGTGCAAGCTAGTAGAAAAGGATGCAAAGTTTGTGTTCGATGAGGGATGTATGCAAGCATTTGAGCTTCTCAAGCTTAAGTTGACCACTACCCCAATCATTACCGCACCAAATTGGAGCTTGCCTTTCGAGCTCATGTGTGACGCAAGTGACGTTGCGGTTGGGGCTGTCTTGGGTCAAACGGTTAACAAGATGTTTTATCCGGTGTACTACGTAAGCAAGACCATGAATGAGGCTCAAAGGAACTACACAGTTACAGAGAAAGAGTTGTTGGCTATAGTGTTTGCAATGGAAAAGTTTTGGTCGTATCTTATGGGGGACAAAGTCATAGTGCACACCAATCATGATGCTCTTAGGTATTTGATGACAAATAAAGACTCCAAGGCAAGATTGATTTGATGGGTGCTACTACTTCAAGAGTGTGATCTAGAAATTGTGGATCAGAAGGGTAGTGAGAACCAAGTGGCGGACCACTTATCCTGTTTGGAGGAGGAGGGGAGGCCTTGTGATGTCCTTGAGATCAGTGATTCATTTCCCGACGAACAACTCCTTATGGTGTCAATGAATGATATGCCATGGTTTGCCGATGTTGCTAATTACCTTGTGACCGAAATAACCCCGTGTGAGCTCTCTTCTAACCAAAGGAAGAAACTCAAGCGGGATAGTTTGGATTTCTATTGGGATGAGGCATACTTGTTCAAGATTTGCACGGATGGTGTGATTCGTAGATGTGTCCCGGAGGAAGAACAATTAAGTATTTTAGAGGCTTTCCATTCTTCACCTTATGGTGGCCATCATGGCGGGGTGAGGAAAGCTTCTAAAGTTCTTAGTTGTGGGTTTATTGGCCAACTTTGTTCAAAGATATGGGTGAGCTTCTGAAGAGATGCGACGAATTCCAAGAGCGGGTGGAATTTCAAAGAAAGATGAGATGCCTCTCAATACCATCCTTGAGGTTGATATTTTTTATGTGTGGGCATTGATTTCATGGGCCCATTTGTTAGCTCTTGTGGGAACACTTACATTCTTGTGGCGGTTGACTATGTCTCAAAATGGGTTGAAGCCGTGGCTTTGCCTAACAATGAAGCCCGGAGTGTTATTGCATTTCTTAAGAAGATCATTTTCACAAGGTTTGGCACTCCTCGTGCGATTATCAGTGATAGAGGGTCTCACTTTTGCAATAGAGCTTTCGACACGTTGCTTTCTAAGTACGGTGTCAATCACAAAGTTTCTACCCCCTATCCCCCTCAAACAAGTGGTCAAGTGGAAGTCTCCAACCGGGAAATCAAAAGCATATTGTCAAAGACGGTCAATGCAAATAGGACTGATTGGTCGAAGAAGTTGGATGACGCTCTATGGGCTTATCAGACGGCTTACAAAACTCCGATTGGTATGTTTCCATATTGGTTGGTGTTTGGGAAAGCTTTCCATCTTCCGGTTGAGTTAGAGCACAAGGCCATATGGGCTTTGAGGAAGTTGAATCTTGAATGGGATGTTGCATCCAATCTTCGTGTAGAGCAACTCAATGAATTCGATGAATTTAGATTCCATGCCTACTCCAGTTCGTCCTTGTATAAGGACAAGATGAAGTACCTTCATAACAAATATGCTCATGGAAAGGAGTTCAAAGTAGGTGATTTAGTTCTCTTGTTCAACTTCTGGTTACGTCTGTTTCCGGGAAAGCTTAAATCCAAATGGAGTGGACCGTTTGAAGTTGTGTTTGTGACCCCTTTTGGTGCTCTTGATTTGAAAAATAAAAATGGTGAAGTCTTCAGAGTTAATGGGCATCGGGACAAGCATTATCTTGGGAAAATTGAAGACAACCACATGGTGGCGCTCCTTCATTTCAAATGATGTGATGGTAACATGCGTCGTTCCACGATGTTAAATCAGGCGCTTCTTGGGAGGAAACCCATATGTTTTTCTTCTTGTTTTCATTGATTTTCTTTGTAGTAGAGGATTGATTGTTGGGATAATTGGTTGTGAGATGTTACAGGATTGTATGGATACTGCAGGACATAATGGAATAAATGCACATGTCTTTGAAGTTTCTAGTGCGGCCGCAGTACATTTGGTGTGGACCGCACTGGTGTAGGTAAAATGAAGCCTCTCTGAAGCTTGCCACCGCAGCTGCACTACATTTTGTATTGTCCGCGGTGGACCTCTGCGACCGTACTCCATTTTGTGCGGACCGCAGAGCGTTGCCTTCTCAAACTTGAACAAAGCAGGGCAGTGCGGACCGCGGTCCATTTTATGCGGTCTGCACTGGTTGGTGTGAATGGGCCCCAGGGTTTTTTGATAAATAGACCCTGAGGGACTCCTTTTACTCTTTTCACAAAATTTGAACCTCAAAGCTTATAAACACTGTTCATTCGTATCTCTGCTCGTAATTAACTGTTTAGGATCATCATTCCTCAATTCATCTCATAACTGGTAACTTTGAAATCATTTTTTTTCCTTGTTAATTTTGTAATTTCGTTTAATTTTTGTTTTTCTTAGCTTCTTTTCTTCTTCCTCCCGTATTTATTTCAATTGCCTAGGCTAGAGTAGTTAAATTTTGAATTCATGAGGACTTTGTTAGTTTAATGGACTGGGAAATGATTTAGGGCCACTAATTAGGTAGAAAATTGGACTTTAAGGCAAAATTTCATGAACCCTAATTTAGTGCCATTTTTGGGCACTCAGTGCGGACCGCAGTCGTTTTTGCGCGGTCCGCGGTGCCCTTATGCGGTCCACGGTACCATTTTGTACGAACCGCACTGAAGAACTTCTAGGAAGCTGAACATTGGCCAGTACGGCTGCTACATTTTGTGCGGTCCGCACTGGCCCCTGTACGGCCGCACTACTATTTTGTGTGGTCCGCATTGTCACGATACAGAGGGTGGGTATTCTAAACCCCACCCTTGTGCGGACCGCAATCAATTTTGTGCGGTCCGCACTGACCCTGTGTGACCGCACTCCATTTTGTGCGGTCCGCACTGGGTTGTTTTCTACAAATGTCTGCAATTCTTCATGCCTGATCTGCAACTCATTCTGTAACACTGCTTTCAACTGCTGCAATGATATTAACGAGTTCATTTGATTGTGCTTGCAGGCTATGGTTAAACAACTAGGAAAAGGCTCGAAACATCCCGGCAAAGGTGAATCCTCCTAGGGTGGGAAACAGAAAATGGTCAAACTCACTCCCCAAGCTAGGAAAAACATCAAGAACATGAGGAAGGCCATAAAACGGCTGACAGAGCCATTTGACATGTCGAGGAGTGAGTACGAGCCCTCTCGGGAGATCTCTTCGGACTCAATCTCAGAATACATCCTGTATCCGAAGAGGGCCAAACACAGAGACACTCCTCCCTCTTCCCCCGCTGCCCAAGCATCAGTGAACATTTCTTTATGGTCGTCTGAGGGCTCAGGTGAAGGTAGTGGGGAATACTTCACCTCTCGCATAACTTCATTATCCAGGGAGGGTACAGAAGGAGGTGAGGAGGAAGTACAGGGAAATAAGGAGGTAGCTGAAGGAGGTGAGCCTCAGGTAGGAGGCGTAGCTAGAACTAGGAAGCCCGAAGCTTGGGAGGATAGATTTGTGAGTGAGGTGGCATACCATAAGTTTTGAGAGTGGTGGCCGGTGAGAAAATTAATTCCGGAGAAGAGCTTCATAGATAGAGACCTACTACCCCACAACCCCAACGTACAGACACAATTTAAGACTAGAGTGGGCTAGGAGCACTTCCTAGATGTTTGTGTGGATGCCATCGAACACTTGGTCAAGGAGTTTTATTGCAATGTAGCCCACATCAAAAAGGGCTCCAAAGTGACCAAGGTTCGGAACCTCAAGGTATTATTTGATGGGATGTCGATTAATGAATATCTGGGCTTTAATGAGGAGGATGAGACTCTGTATATATGGTGAAGATGGAGATGGGCGAGGAGGTTCATCCATGGCTATCACAATACCTGGAAATCCCAGGTACAATCCCCGATTGGTTGACTGCTGGGGTCAAAATATTGAGAAGGACCTTGAACTTTGAAGCGAGGGGATGGGAGACTTTTGTTTGTAGCCAGTTGGACCCTACCACTCATGACAACACCCTTCCTCTCCACCGAGCTATATTGGTTGCTTCGATTATGGCAGGGTACCCAATAAATGTGGGGAATGTGATGCCTCGGATTATCACTGTTGTGGGCGTGGAGCATGATCGGAACTATCCTTTCCCCAGTTTCCTTACAATGTACTTTCGGGACCTGAATGTGGACAAAAGGCCCTATGACATCAAGGTCAAGGCGACAGCCCCATTTTCCTGGTATAGCATGAACGGGGATGACAACCCCAAGAGCAAGAACTACAAAGTACCAGCTACTGCTCCAACTGGCCAGTCTGAGGAGCCGGTTGAGGTAGTGGCTTCTGCTGAGCATACCTCCACATCTCCAGATATCCCTCCCGGTCCATCCACATCCTCAGCCATTCCTCCTGGCCCATCCACATCAGCAGGCCTGGAGATCCCATATACCCGGGCCTATCCTATTACTGCCCACCATCTGAGCCAGGCACTTTTGAGTATCAACAACTAGATGCGGACTGCCTCATCCAATTTGTCCATTTTGACTACCACTGTAGAGGATCAGTCGGTTCCCCTAGCTCCACAAGTGCCACAGTCGATAGAGGATGTGCTCAAGGAGATACTTGACAACCAGAAGAAGATCCTCGATACTCAGGCTGCGCTCTCAAAGGTAGTCGATTCACATAGCAAGGCTCTCAAGGAGCTTGCTAAGGAGTATAAGAAGTTGCGGAAGAGACGGGCCTCTAAGAAGTCCGTGAAGGTGCTGCAGGCAGATGTTGATAGACTAAAGGCATACCAGTTGCCTTTAGACTTGTTGCTTGATAACCTAGTGCCAGTAGCTCACCCACAGCCGGAGCATACATAGAGGCCTCCGAAGAGGAGGAGGAGGAGGATTCCTAGAGCTGATGATGCTATCATCCAGTTGGCGGACACACCAGAGACTTCCTCCAGTCAGCCACAGGATGCACCAGTTCCAGAGCCTGTCGAGGTCCAGGCCCAGATCCCAGTAGCAGAGGAGCAGACCACCAGGAACCAGTCTGAGGTTCCCGAGAACACAGAGGACCCAGGGACCACCCATGATCCTATGCAGACCGACAATGCTTAGGGAGTCTTCTATATGCTTTTTCTCTATCTTTTTGGTGCTTATTTAGACTAGTTGGCATTGGGGACAATGCCAACTTTCATTTGAGAGGGTATACCCTACTATTCATTTGATGGATGACTGTATATATATTGATACATTTTTATGCTTTCTTGATTTTTCATCTTTGGTCTGTATATAATTTGATATTTAGTTATATATATTGCACTTTTAGTTTACTTTGGGTCTGTATATAAAGTTATATCACATTGTATATATTCATCACATCCGTTGTATATTCAAATCCCCTCTTGTATATATTCATTCTATTTTTTGCAAAAAAAATTCATTTTTAGCTTCTTATTTATGTTTGTAGCTTTTTGTTTTGTTTTGGACGTTTTCAATAAGCCTTTGGTTTTCTTAATGACACGGTTCTTTCCAAAGGTGGAGTGTTTTGTGAACCGGGTGGCTCTTCCCAATGATAGATGGCGTGACAACCTTCTTAAGGGTTTGAGTCCGTTTTTCTTTTTTTGTTTTTAATAGTTAGTAGTTAAGGGTGCCTCAAGCAAAGTTTCACTTGGGCCTAGCACATTTGCCTTTGATCTCATGGTCAAAAACAAATTGTTGTGTTTAGGATGGTGAAAGTCGTGACCTTGAGACTCTTGTGTTGACTGATAATCATCAAGTGGTTTTCTGGGACCATTGTGTGCTCAAATCGTATCTAAGGTCGTTGTGGGCCCCTGACTCTATGTCTTTAGCAATCCCTTAGCTTGTGTGGTGAGTAATTGAATTACAAGTCCAAGTCCCGAGCCATTGGTCTAGAACTTGCCCTGAATATTTGTTGAGGCGAAATCATAAGTGAATATTGACTTAAGGCATGATTATAGGCTTTCCTTGATCCAAATGATAGTTTGAACAATTCCATAGCCTACCAATGATATGATCCCTAGTTAACCCTTTTGAGCCTTAGACCTTTTTCTTTCAAGAACCAGATACAATCCTATACCCGTTATAAAAGATATCCTCTCTTGGCACCCGATCTTTCCTTTAGCACATGGCAAAAGTATAAAATTGGGGGAAGCGATAAGGATTGCAACAAAGTGGTAAAAGGGCACAAAAATGAAGAAAAGAAAAGGCAATGAAAAAGAAAGAAAAGCAAAAAGACAAAAAAAAAAAAGAATTTTCAAAGTGAAAAAGAATAAAAAGGGATTCAAGAAAAAGCAAAGAATGAAAGGTGTGGAAAGTTGAGAAAGGAGAAAAAGGTTTGACATGCATAAGATAGAGTGACAGTATGTCTCTCTAACCTCTTAGAAAGAAGTGAAATGACTCAAAGAGTCAAGAGAATGTGTGCCAAATGAATCAAAAGAAGTGCTTAAGGGAAGATGGAACCTACTTAGACCAAAACATGTCCTACCCTGAACCAAAAGCCTTCACAATATCTCCACAAAAGCCTATATGATCTTGAGTTGAATGAAGCTTACATTAGTGGATACTCACATAAGGGGCAAGCATATAGTACCTAGTGCCGGACTTGTGACTTTTTCTTGAGAGAGATGGGTGAATTTTCATTGGCCTCGTTTTGTGTGCCAATATTCTAAAGGTGAGGTTTGATTAGGGAGAGTTGAGGATGTGTGAGTTTGGGTTCCACAATGACCTAAGTAATTGAAAGAGTTCTTTGATGTGTTGAGTCAACTCTTGAAGCTCTTGTGTCGCACTTGATCCACGGTTTTTCAAAGGTTAAATGTTATTAATGACTCATTTGTATTGAGGTCAATTGTTAGTCCCAATTGATGCTAGAGAGGTTGCTTTAGGACAGCTAAAAATTTCTTGGATTTTCCCTTAAGGGGTGGTCTTATTTTGTTTGCTTGAGGACAAGCAAAAGCTTAAGTTTGGGGGAGTTGATAACTAGGGATTTTGACGCATTTTATACTCCTTCTTGCTTACGCTTTGATTATAAATTCATACAAAATAGTCCCAAAAGGCTCATAAGTTATACTTGATTGCAGGTTTGATCAATAAAGTGACAAGATATCAAAGATCAGCTCAAAAGGAGTGAAACTTGCACAAGTACCAAAGACAAGACAAACTCAGGAAAAACAGGCCTAGTGCGGCCGCACTACACTTCGTGCGGTCCGCACTAGGGAGGTTCAGAGAGATGGTACTTCAGGCATTAAGGTAGTGAGACCGTAGAAAGTTTTGTGTGGTCCGCACTTAAGGCAATGCAGCCGCACTACCATTCTGTGTGGTCCGTAGAGCCAAGGTTCAGAAAGGGTGAAGTTGGAGCTTTCAAGCCTATGCGGTCCGCGGTCCAGTTTGTGTGGACCGCACTAGAAGCCTCCGCGGCTACAGTCCATTCTGTGCGGTCCGCGGATCCTGAGTTCAGAGAGCCAAGTTTTCAAGTTCAAGAGCCTAGAGCGGCAACACACCATTTTGTGGGGTCCGCATTGACCCCGCAGGGGCATTTTTGTCTAGTTTTTACAGCTTAGTATAAATAGAATCTTTTTCCATTTTTAGGGTATCAGACATTTTAGAATAGCTTCTTCGCTCGTGGGAACATATCTTGTAGCCATTTTGGGCATTTTTACTTACTTTTTATCATTGAATCTTTGTATTTAGCTTAGCATATAATTAATATGTGTTCATCTTCATCTATTTCTCTTTTTTCTCTTCAAGTACGAGTAGCTAGACCCATTATCTAGGGTTGTGGCTCAATCCTAGTGTGTGTAATTGATGGGTGTTGCAATTTAGGGCTAGATTAACTATGGGTGTTTGCTATTTGGGTCAAATTTATGGTTTAGTTACTGAATTAGTGGTTACAAACACTAGTTTGTGCTAGGTTGACTTGGACTCTTCTTGAGAAAGAGAGCCTAAGTCTCCGAAATTGATCCAACAAGGAATTGGGATGGACTCAAGAGAATTGATAGTCCCAATTAAATGGTTAAACCTCGAGAGAGTAATACCCGACTTGAACCCTAGTTGCTTGAGCAAATATGCATACCCAATTGGTCTTGAGAAAGTCAATTGGGCAATATCATTTTTTCTGCCGAGAGGTGAGAGAGTAGGTAATATCGAGCAACGGTTATAACATATTCCCCAATCATGTCAATCGTGTCTTAGACGCAATTACCCGTCAATTGGCCACCTAGGTGAAAGTCACTACCCTAGTGCCTCTTAGAATATTTGAACGACTTGTAGCATTTTACTCTTAGCTTAATCTAGTTGCAATTATAATTTATAGTTTGATAATAGTAGAATTATAAAAAAAAAAACCAAAAATGAATAGAAGTGCAATTTGGAACCAATACGCAATCCCAACCTAAATAGATACTCAATTCCAATTCTAGCTCTCTGTGGAAATCTATCCCGACCCAAAATCGGGTAAAAGCTATTGCGACCCTCTCTCTCTACTTATTAGTGGTGCAGAGTAGGCTGCGATTAATATCTCTGCTCAAAAATACGTGTATTCCTTTCCGTCCATAATGCATATGAAGCTTCAGTAACCACCAATCTAAAAATGTTGGCCCTACTTGACTTCCCTTTGGCTTTGTTGATGATCCATTGAAGATGTTGATCCCAGTTATGATTATTCACTTGATCTTCTTGAATCCACCTCATTACTTGTTTCCACAACATTGCTATATATGAGCATAACAAAAACAGGTGATCCCTTGTCTCCATATGTCCTTGGCACACATTGTTGGTTAATGTTCAATCCCCAGTTAACTAAATTGTCCTTGGTAGGTAATCTTCCTTGTAGCAGTAACCATAAGTTGAAGACAGCCTTTGGTCGAGCAGAATTCTGAAATAGCAGACTCTTCCAACTTACTCTTGGTAGGTCTCCTAATAGCTGTAAGTATATCTGTTTGATGGTGCCAATGTGATCATTTGAACTTTGAGCTTGTTGCAGAATATCTCTTGAAGCAATTATCCTTCTGACTATCCAACTAGCCTGCTTAGGAATTGGCATGTCCTTCAGTTGTTGTTGTTGAACATAGTAGGCATTAATCCATCTGATCCATAATTTGTCTTCTTTATGAGATAAATCCCAGCAGACTTTTGCAATTGCTGCCTTGTTCCACAGAAGTAGGTTGATGAGATTCAGGCCACCAGTAGATTTAGGAGTACACATTTTCTCCCAAGACACATATGCTTTCTTAGTGATATTGTTTCTTCCCGACCATATATAGCTTCTGCATATAGCCTCAATCATCTTCAGCACTTTAACTGGTAGGATAAACAACTGAGCCCAGTATGCTTGGATGCCAAAAATAACAGATTGAACTAGTTGCACTCGACCAGCATATGATAGCTTCTTAGCAGTCCATAAGGAGAATCTTGGTTGTGATTCTATCAATTAAAGGTTGCCATCGTATCAAAGCAATTTTCTTAGTGGACAAAGGAATGCCTAGATATTTGAACGGTAGCTCTCCTTGTACAAATCCAAGATGATCTAGAATATGTTTCTTCACTTCCTGTTTCACTCTACCAAAGTAAACTGAGCTTTTATCTAGGTTAGCTTGTAGTCCTGAACTCTCAGCGAATTGAGAGATATACTGGTACATAGCAACAATGGAAGGTAGGTCTCCTCTTGCAAATAGAATGAGTTCATCAGCAAAGCTCATATGAGTTATGCCCAGCTTTTTGCACCTGGGATGGTATTGGAATTTAGTCTTTTTTTCCAGGTTAGCAAGTTATCTACTCAAATATTCCATTACAATTGCAAATAAGAAAGGAGAGATAGGATCACCTTGTCTGAGTCCCTTAGCAGCCTCAAAAGGTTCAGTAGATTCTCCATTTATAAGAACAATATAGCTAACTGTTTTGATACACTCCATAATCCATTTAATGAATCTGGCAGGAAAGCCAATCTCCTTCATCACCTATTGTAGAAAAACTCATTCCACTGAGTCATATGCTTTCTGAAGATCAATGTTAATCATGCATCTAGGAGATATATAGGCTCTAGTATAGGATTTGACTAACTCATGAGCCAGGATTACATTATCAGCTATCTTTCTGCCAGGAACAAAACCAGCTTGGGCTTCACATATTATACTTGGCATGACCTTTTGTAGTCTGGCAGCTAAGATTTTGGATATCATTTTGTACAACACTGAACAATAGGCAATTGGTCTATATTCCTTGACTGTGATAGGTTTAGGAACTTTAGGTACTAGAGTAATGGTGGAACAATTCACTGGTTTATACATCTTGGTAGTTAAAAAGAACTCCTTAATAGCTTCTTTGACTTGGTTGTTGATGATACTCCAGGCATTTTTGAAAAAAAATAACATTATAACCATCAATCCCTGGAGCTTTATCATCTCCAATGGCTTCAAGACTCTCCAAAATTTCTTGATTAGTTACTTCTGCACATAGTTCCATTTTTTGTTATTGAGATAGAATAGGACCATTAGACATATATAATCTATTTATGGCAGAAAGTGATTTAGCTGCTGAGCCCATAAGTGTCTTGTAGAATCCCAGAATCTCCCTTTTTATAGCTGCAGGATCAGTCACCTTATCTCCTAGACCATTTGTAATTTCTGTAATCTATTTTTTCGGTGATCTTCTTTCATGACTACAGTAAAATATTTGGTGTTGGAATCACCTAGTTGGATCCAATTTGCTCTTGCTTTTTGCTGCAACACACTTTCTTCAATTAGAGACCACTTCTCAAGGTTGAGTAATGTTTCTTTTTCCTTATGTAGTAAGCCATCAGAATAGATACTTGTAAGCTGCTCTTGTATTTCTTTCAGTTCCAATCTAGCCTTTTCAATCCTCTGAGTAATGCCCTTGAAATCCTTAGCATTCAAAGCCTTTAGAGAAGCTTTCAATTCTTTAAGCTTAGTCCATATTGTTTTCAGAGAACCAAAATTATTTGAAGAGTTCCAGGTAGATGCCACAATCTGATGGAAATCTTCATGAGTAGCCCAAACATTAAAGAACCTAAAAGGGACCCTTCCTTTCCAAGAAGAAGTTGCTAGAGTCAATACCATTGGATTATGATCAGAAATTTGAGGTAAGTCATATATCGTCTCCACATGGCTCCAAGTCATCATCCACTCATAGTTGCAAAAACTCTGTCTAACCTGGTACATACCCTATCAGCTTCAGGTTGTTTATTTGTCCAAGTATAGTACTCTCCTTTCCAAGGCAATTCTGTTAGTCTTACTTGCTGAAGACAGTAGTCAAATTCTTGAATCTCTGAGTAACTAACAGGATTACAAGATAGTCTATCATTAGGATATAAAATTGCATTAAAATCCCCTGTAACTAACCATGGACTTGTGATACTTGTTGAAATTTATTGCAAATTCTCCCATAGTGATCTTCTTTGCTCTATCCCATTAAAACCATAAACAATAGTGAGATAGCAATCTATATCCCCCCTTATACTTCTTACTAGACAATGAATCATTTGAGGATCATTATTGAGTCCAGTAACAGTAAGATGATTAGCATCCCATAGTAACCATTACTAGCTTCATTATAATTGAGCATACCCATCCAGGAACAAGAAACTTTGAAATTCTTTGAGCATTATTTTCTTTTACCTTAGTTTCCACTAATCCTACTAACTTTATTTTATTGCATCTAATATATTCCCTAACTTCCTTTTGTTTATACCTTTTATTTACACCTCTAATATTCCAGAATAACCACTTCATTGTTGATTGCTTATTCCACCTCTATCCCCAGGTGGCACTTCATATTTGCTATTGGACACTGCTTCAAATCTATTTCTCACAAGAATATGGGAAAGGGGAGGAAAATTAATGAGGTTCAATTCTGGGCCTTGGACTGCTTTTCCTTTATCTTCCTGCCTTTCAACGTCTGGAATCATACTTGGTAGATCACAACTTTCCTTAGAACTCTGTACATCAGTTAGCTTGTTAACAGTAACTTGTTGTGATTCAGCTGGGCTGTTTGTATTGGGGCCTTGGTTCTCCATTCTTGTGTAATTTTAGTTTTCTTCACTTGGTTAGGTTGTTGTGCAACAGGCCTCACTTGGCTTGAGCACCTGTGTCCTACTACTTGACACTTCTCACAGTAAGCAGGTTTCCAATCATAAGTAACACTTTGCAAAAATTTCTTCCCACTTGGATCCATCACCCACACTTCACTTGGTAGTTCTTTGGTAACATTAATCTCAATAAGGATCCGAGCATACGAGATTCTAGTTTGCTTAGTTGTGCGCTCATCAGCAAAAATAAGTCTCCCAAACGCACTGGCTATCCTGCTCAATGACCTCACTCCCCAACAAGACATAGGTAGCTTGGAAAATTTAACCCATAGTGGAATAACAGTAGGAAACTCCTCAGTGAAATCAAAATCAGGGGTCCACGGCTTTAGAATTATAGGTCTATTAGCTATGGAATAAGGTCCATCATATAGAATTTCATGAGCATCTTCCATAGTTTTGAATCTGATTATGTAGTAGCCTTCATCGTGATAGAATAGATCTGGTTCTGGGACATGTGACCAATGTAAGTTGATGTATTTCTTCATCGCATTATACCCTGGCCCTTCTCCTAAGATGTAAGCAATCAAAGCACATTTCCATTTGTTCTCTTCCTCTTCCACTTCTAATTTGTCTAATTGAACCATGGGTTGTCCATCTACAATTAGCAGTGGAATATAAGATAGTGACATACCATTTGTAGCAAATCTGCTTCTGAAAAAGTGTTTCCCATGTATGTTTAGGTTCTTCTACTTTTTTGCTTGTTACCACTGGTTCCACTGGTTCTTCTGCTGAGTTGACTTGAATCTGCCCTGGATTTTGCATAGTTACTGTTTCATTGGTTGAAACTTTCACCATATCTGGTATTAAAATTATAATTTAAAGGCGTAAGGAGTAAACTTATTTATACTATATGCAAGTTTCTCAATATTGTATTGTAAAATAATTAAGAAAAGTAAAATTTGTTCCATAATTAAGAAGCGTATGATTGCCATATTCTTTTCCTTACAGTTATGTTACATAATTAAGGAAATGATTTATAGATTTTAAAATCCTAATCGATTTAAAAGTCCTAAATATAAGATTTTAGTTTAAATAAGGAAAGATATTATAACAAAAAATTTATTCTATTTCAAAATCTTAAATATTAGTGTAGACATGTGATTTTTGACTCTCCCCAAGATTTTATATATTTTAGCGTTAAATATTTAGTTTAGGCTTAATATAGTTATTTCAACTAATTTTGACTCTGTTTGCTTTATTTTATCGACAAGAGGGGTTGCTCTGATGGTAAGCAACCTTCACTTCCAACCAAGAGGTTGTGAGTTCGAGTCTCCCCAAGAGCAAGGTGGGAAGTTCTTGGAGGGAAGGATGTCGGGGGTCTATTTGGAAACAGCCTCTCTACCTCAGGGTAGGGGTAAGGTCTGCGTACACACTACCCTCCCCAGACCCCACTAAGTGGGATTATACTGGGTTGTTGTTGTTGTTGTTGTTGCTTTATTTTATCACAAAAAATAAAAATTACAAAAAATATTTTCTCTTATTTAGCTAGTTAATATTTTTATCTAGTTACTTTTAATTTGTCTACTAAATTCAACAATACAAAAATATTTCTAGGAATGTTATCTTAATTTTATAATGATTTTTCTATTTTTTTATCTTTTAGTACGATATTTTGAAAATACCAAAAAAATAGTTTTATTTTAATGGTCTGTCTTATTTTAACAGTTATTTTATTTAAGTAGGACTAATTAATAAGTGAGGTCGTATTAGTCCCGTTCGCGAAAAAAGATTAAAACTTGGGCTCGAGCAACCCATCTTTAGGCCTAATTTTGAACCTAGCCCATAATTCCCAAACCCATAATTTCTAGGCTCATACCTCTAACCTAATCACTACCCCTATATAATAGTACATACACCTAAAGCATGGACATCAAAAAAAAAAGATCGATCCGCCGTTTCTCAAAAGGGACGAGACAAAAAGTCAAAAAAGAGAAAATGGTCTGACTTCCAAAAAATGATCTGCCGTTGTCAGCGAAATCAGAGATCATCGTCTCCAAGCTAAAAAGCAAGGCTGCTCCTTCACAAAAATGGAGGACCTCTTTCCAGCTTCTTCTTAACAGATAACCCAAACGACCTCTGCTCTTTCCTTGGATCTCACACCAACGAGCCCTTTTCTTCTAAAAAATAAAAACACATTCAAAAACGAACCTTAGCAGCAGCAAAAGACCTCTAAAAATCAGTTCAAACCAGCTTTTTCTTTCTCTCTAAATAGTAGGAAACCCGTCCAAATAAGCTTAAAAGAAAACGCAGCTTGGACAGCCGCATTTGGATTTTTCGTTGTCGGTCGACGTCGCTAGTCTGAGGTTCCATTGGAAGTCCTGACCGCTGGCCGATTTTTTTCGGTTTTTGAATATTCAGAGATGGTTCACCATTGAAATTGTAATTTTGAGGTCCATTTCTCTTAACCCGTTCTTAATTAATGTGATGCACTTTTGATGCCTTACATGTTTTAACGATGAAGAAAGAATTTGATATTTTCTAAAGTGTTTACTTCATTACTTATGTATGTCGATATTTTTCAAGACGGGCAATTAGCATGTTTAATCTTGTCTTAATGTTATTTCTGGTTTGTTGGTTTGATTTGTTTTTTACTCTTTTTCATTTACCAGTAGTGTTAATCTCGAGTGGCAGTGAGTTTGTTGTTAGGAGAAAATCGAGATTTTGGGCAAAAGGACAATTGGTTTGGGATTGGCTGTTGATGAAAATTTTCATTTCAATTAAATAGAAAATTAGCCAATATGTGACAGATCACGTGAGTTGGAATAAAAGTTCTAATATGGACCTTCACAACTAATTTGCTTTTTTTTTTTTTTTTGCCACAATGAATTACATAACTTTGAACAATCTCAAATTAGCTTTAGGACAATAATAATGAACATTTGTAGTTTGCTTTAAATTGAATACAATCCTTTTAAAATAAGTCGAGGTATTCCATGCCAAATAAAACCCCAAAACTCATGGTCCTCACTTAATTAATTTTAATTCTTTAGAAATCGAGGTGTGTCATTTAGTTGAATTTTTCATGGCCCTCGCAAACTTGAAAGTGCGTAGTTGCTTTAGGCGCGTAATTTAAATTAACTTCCTTAAACTCGGGTGTGCATTTCATGTGACCCAAATCCAAATCTCAACAATGCTAAATAAAATGTGTCGTGGACCGCGGATGCATTTCATGTGGCGTGGTTCAAGACGTGTTTTAGATAACGTTAAATCTTTCCTAAAATTAATTAAAAGCGGTTTTTAAAGTTAGAAATGCACATAGGTTCAAAAGTGTTTTAAAATCAGATAATTAGGTCAATTATAACAGTTGAGCGACCGTGCTAGAACCACGGAACTCGGGAATGTCTAACACCTTCTCCCGGGTTAACAGAATTCCTTACCCGGATATCTGTGTTCGCGGACTGTAATACAGAGTCAATCTTTTCCTCGATTCGGGATTCTAAATCGGTGACTTGGGACACCATAAATTATCCCAAGTGGCGACTCTGAATTTTTTTAAATGAAATAATCTTGTTTCGATTGTCACTTTAATTGGAAAAAACTCCCTTATACACCCTTTACGGGAATGTAGAAAAAAGGAGGTGTGACAATTAGGAAAATAACTAAATGACTATTTTGTCCAGTGTAAACTCTACTATTAAAGGATAAAAAAGGCGAACGACATTTCGCTTAGGACCTTCGTGCTTTTAATATAGTATAGATAGATTATAATATTTTTGTGGCTATAAAATCATATCATTACGAGTAAAATAGAATTCTAAATATAGAAAGATATTATATTCTTGGGGGAAAATTAAAAAAATGTGTTTTAAATTACAGGATTGTAGTTGTTTAATTTTAAATATGCATTTTACGCCCCTATATTATATATTTAAGATATGCATTTCATCATCCTCGACAAACATAGGTGGTTCCAGGATTTAAATTTTTTGGGTTCAACTTTTAAGGGTTTTAGGATTGAACCCATTATATTTTTAAAGTTATGGGTTTATATCTACTACTGTTGCAATTTTAATAAATTTTTACATATAAATGTTTACTTAGCGTCAAAAGTTATGGGTTCAATTGAACCCGCTAGTAAGACATTGCATCCGCCCATGTCGACAAAGTCACAAATCAAGACATTTATTAGTTATTGAGCGATCATCTTCGGCTTGTTGATTGGATTTGTTTTTCTCAAGTTAAACTTGTGAATAATCGATGTGTATGTAAGCTGGTCCGGACACCATAATTATTAAAAATAAAAAGAAGTTAAGCACATGAATGCATTTTCTAAAATAATAAGATTTAGTAAGATTTGAAATATGTACCTCCGTTCAATACCACATTGAAGTCAATAGTCATATTTTACTTAAATAATTAAACTATTAGAAAGAAATGATTCTTTTATCTAATAATTAACTATTATATATGTCTTATAATACTTAAACTATGTATAGAGTGCATATTAATTAGTTGTTTCTTCAGGACTATGGATGTCTTGTAATTCAAGAAATTGATGAGAGAGAAAAAAATAATAATAATAATTGAAGTGTTTGAAAACCTAGTAATATTTGTATTAGAGAGCTCATGAAGAAATCATTTAAATTACCTAACATTCTTTTTAAATCTAACTCATCCTCCAATTTTAAACAATAAATATTTTTTTAGGAATTTGTTGTAAAGAATTCCTAAAAAGCTTTTTTGTATTACATGCATTAAGTATGTGGTTATAAGGTTCTTTCTTTCTGCTTTCAGTTGTATATATAAATTTTTGAGTTCTATTTGCTAGCAATAAAAAGATACATACGAGCAATCAGTAAATTATATTTATTCTCAAGTCTTTTTATTTTGCGAATATTCTTATTTTTCAATGCCATTAACTTATATACTTGATTACTAATATTCTTTATATTTTCTCATATAAAAAATAAGATCCATTTGTTCATACGCAAGTTCATAATATAGATTTAAAAAGAGAAAAAAATATCAGGATATCATAAAAAATAGTTAAGTTTGATAATCTATAGGGTAAAATTTCGCATTAAAAATTCAATTGAGATGGGAGGATAAGCAAAATTTTGGAATGTCTGTTACTTTAATCCACATCTTTTAAAATTTTGCAGCAATGCTTACTTTGGTTAAAACTCTTCATTAATTAAATACATGTAATAAAATTCAATTAATTACCAAAAAGAAATTAAGTACATTGGAGTAACATTGAAAAAGAGAAAGTATACTTTCACTACTTTAGTATAACGTCATAACGAATAATGCAACTTAAGGCTAAACAAAAATGGAGAAGAGAGTAATTGATGGAGAAAACGATTTATAAAAAGCATTTCATAAATGCGATTTATAAATTATTATAAGTGAATGGGCATTATAAGTCGCTATTGTAAAATACGATTTACAGTCGCATTCAAGGACAGTTCTGTTGGAATCATTTGCACATTTAATTTATAATGGGAGAAAAAACATTGATACTGCTACCTACGATATTATCTTGCATGGTAAAAAAATTAATTCTACCTGATTCCTATTTCATTAAGTTAAATAACTAATGATTATTTTGCAATTACGATTATTTTATTTTTAATTAATTAATTATTCGGGTGCTTGGATACGGCTTGCATGTTACAATAATCCAACACCGGTGCAGCGGTATTTTTGAAGGATTTGAACAATATAGTTAAACATTAATGGATAGAGAAGCTGTTTCCGAAAGATCCCCGGCTCATGAACATAAAGGAAGACAAATAAGTACAATGCTCTTAAGTAGATAAATCAACTTTAATAGTAGCATATATACTTGGAAATTTTAATTCTTGATTTTCTATAATATATAAAATTTGTATATTTTTTATATGTAACATACAGAAATAAATATATCTATATAAATAATATATATTTTTTGGCTATTATTTTAAAAATGACTATACATTGTTATTTTTCCTTATTCGGGCTCCCGTTTAACCCGTCCAAAATTATCCCAATGATACCTAGTTCCATGCAGGGGCGGAATTTAAAATTTAATTCGAAGTTCTCAGGTTATTTACTTCAAGTACTTAAATTTAATTCGAAGTTCTCAGGTTATTTACTTTAAGTACTTAAAATTTAATTCAAAGTTAATTTATTTTTCTCTCACTGATTTTCAGTAAAACATGCAAGAATATTTGTTGAAAATGATTTACTAGTTTACTTTAGTTTGGTCTATATGAAACGTTTATTTGTTAGATATTGTCTTTTTTTATATTATTTTTATTATTTGTCTTATAAGCAGGCTTTATCCAATTATTTGTATTAGTTTAGTTTATTTCACAACTCTTAGTTATGATTTTTTTTCCTTGTAAACAACTTTGTTTTTGTTATGTAATAAGGAAAGGAATTCAAATTTGGTTATATGTTGCAGAGTTTAATATACTTTTAATTTATTAACCAAGCTTAAAAATTTTAAAGCAAAATTTGTCAAATTAAGTAGATAAATAATCTTAAAGATAAATTTAAGCAGATTTTTAAAATTCTTTTATTAAAAAAATGCAGCACTTCTTAAATAAAAGAGCCCCGACTTAAAAATGTGACTTCATTTGAGTGGAGAATGGGAAAAAAATTGAGTAACTAACTTGCTTGCTATGCCTAATGTTGATTTTATGTCGGCTATTGTGATGTAAATTTGAACCCGTTTATATAAAATCTTGGGTCCGCCACTGACTCCATAAACATAAAGGAAGACAAATTAGTACAATGCTCTCAAGTAGATAAATCAACTATAATAATAGCATATATACTTGGAAATTTTAATTCTTGATTTTTCTATAGTATATAAAATTTGTATATTTTTTATATGTAACATACAGAAATATATATGTATAGAAATAATATATATTTTTCGACTATTATTTTAAAAGCGACTATACATTGTCATGTTTCCTTATTCGGGCTACACGTTTAACCCGTCCAAAAATATCCCAATGATACCTAGTTCCATGAACATAAAGGAAGACAAATTAGTACAATGCTCTCAAGATGATAAATCAACTTTAATAATAGCATATATACTTGAAAATTTTAATTCTTGATTTTTCTGTACAAGTAAAATCCCCTTCTAGTTTAATACATCAACTTTAATACATATATACTTACAACAGTAATAACAATCCAGTGGAATCTCACAAGTGGTGTCTCGGGAGGATAATGTATACGCAGACCTTACCCTACCCTGCGGAGGTAGAGAGGTTGTTTCCGAAAGACCCTCGGCTCAAGAGGAAGAATAAGAACAAAGAAATAACAAGGCCAGGAATTAATACATATATACTTGAAAATTTTAATTTTTCTTGATTTTTCTGTACAAGTAAAATTCTTTTTTTTTTTCCCTTTTTGACCATCTTTTAGGCCAATTTTCTCAACCCCTTCTCTTTGCTAAGTGAAATGTTTTCTTTAAGAAATGATTAGCAAATTTATCATTTCTATAACAAATTACCCTCAAGATTGTATTAGCATCTGATCTATTCCATTTTCCTGTTGTTGGTGGCATAGGTAGTTTCTGTCCTGTTCCCACAACTCCCATTCCACTACTTTCACAAGCCACACTGCTGAAATCTTCTACTAATTGTTCAGTTGTCTGTCCCATTAATGCCACAACTCCTTCACCTATTTTAGCTTCTTTTTCCACCACATCTTCTAGTATTAATCCTTCTCCACAAGTACAAAATACTCTCTTTAAACTCTCAAAATCTTCCTCAATCATTTGATGATCCATTCTGGAGAAGTTTCGTCGGCTTCCACCGGCTAGTAAAACCATAAGATAGGCCTCAAAAGATGCCTTCATCACTTCTTTGAGTGCTAATGGTTGAGCTCGGTCGATGAGAATGGCACATAAAAGTGTCAGGTTCTGCTTAAGTATCCTTAAAGCTGGTCGAATACGTGCATTTTCAACATCATTTACGTATAGGCTTGCGTAGAATACATTGTTGGAATCGAAGAAGATCAGACGATAAGCAGCAACTTCTGATACGTATTGAACGGCTGCTTGGATGGATGAACGTGTTGGATCGAAGAAGGAACAACATGCGAGCTGTCTGTTCTTGTTGTAACGACTTCCTGGAGTAGCGATAACTCTTGAGGAGAGCGATAGTGTTTTGTCGAGGGAATTGAGTTGCTGAAGAAGGTAATGTAAGGTGTTAAGCCTTATATAAAGGCGTTGAGTTCCTCGGCTTGTTGAAGGGCGCGGATTGTTGTCTTCGTCTGTCAAATGCTGGTTCGGATCGTTTGATCCGACACTGCAAGCAGCTTTCTTCCACAGTTTCACAAATCTTGAGTCTTGACCACATCTTGTTAAAGGAGGGAGTGTAGGCATATAACTCTGTTTTGATCCTGCAGAAAAAGGGATTATTACACAAATAGCCGGTCAGATTCATTGTTTACTTTTATTAGACAGTATAATATGGTTTACACATATTATACATGAATCATAGATATATTCTACATCTGC
Organism: Nicotiana sylvestris; assembly: GCF_000393655.2. NCBI lineage: Eukaryota > Viridiplantae > Streptophyta > Magnoliopsida > Solanales > Solanaceae > Nicotiana > Nicotiana sylvestris. The sequence continues at coordinate 189,589,737 of NC_091065.1, read as the reverse complement.
TGGCTATTCTTAGCTTAAGCAGTTAGCTGAGCCGCTATTTAGGTTAATTCTTCGCATAAAACCAAAAAACATTTAAAAACAAAAACTATTTGAGCATCAAATATGACTTTGAGCTATGAATTTGAAGGAAAAGTTCTTACCACATGATGCAACAAAGGTAACATAATCTTTGAATAGGTTTTCTATGCCATCAGCAAGATCATTGACCAAATTCTCAGTGATGATTATCGGAATCTCGAAGAAGTTGTCCACTGCTTCCTTGGCATGTTTCACTAGATCAATGGCTGATTGTGCATATGGCTCACTTTTGGACTTTGGATTCCATGTCTGCATAACAAATATTTTACATTAGTTCAGTGGGAATTGAACTTATGACTTTACGAAGGTTTTGAACCCCCTTGACCACTAAACTAAATTTTGGTGTTGTGTTAAGGGGGTTCAAAACTTAATATATAGAGGTAAAAAACAGATTTTGCCTTATATATACAGTATAATTTTCCGGCGAAGGGGGTTCGGGTGAACCCCGTCCGCCCCCCTAAATCTGCCCCTGCCTTCTAGTACGAGTATGGACCGAGGCAGAACCAGAATTCTAACTTTATGGGTTCTAAATTTTAGAATCACGGCTTCAAGTGGTTGTTAACACAAATATACTGGTTGAGCATAAGTTACTACGTTCTGCTAAACCTGCATACGGGCTTCTAGCTCCGCCCCTGAATTATAGAAGTCCCTATTTTTAAATTGAAAAAGTAACGAAACAACTTACTTCAGAGTCTTTTGATCTCACAAGAACCTCTTTCCCTTTCTTCAAACTATCTTGGATCCATTTCCTCAATAGGTTAATTTTGATTGAATCAACTTCATAAGGAATCATTTCCCTCACCATTGTTTTGCCTCCATCTTCACAATCGACCGAGTCCTCTACTACCATTTGGACTAAAACCTTTTCGAGTTTTCCAGCTCTCTGCAATACTAACGCTGTTTCGCTTGTGAGAAATGTTGTTCCTGCTAAGTATTGCCTTAACAAACTTCCATAACAAGTATGTAATGTCACTGCTGCAACTCCGGCTGCAATTGGATGCCATTTCTTGAGGATAGGAGTAAATATTTCCTTCTCCTTAGTTGCCAATTCTTCTGTTTCATTAGCTAACTTAATGAGTGTATCGATCACGCCTTCACTTTCAAAACTCACAATGTTTATATTCCGTTCTTCCAAGATCTAAGAAAAACGAAAGGTGATGTTATTATTTGAACTGAACATGTATAGACAAGGGTTAAAAACAACAACAACAATCAACCCTGTGTAATCTCACTAGTATAGGGAGGGTAAAGTTATGTTGAGCGGACTCTCCAAAATGTTGTCGCACCCGTATCGGATCCTCCAAAAAATGCACTAATTTGGAGGATCCGACATACACTAGGCAACATTTTTAGAGGGTCTGAGCAACATAGGGGTAGAGTATACGCAGACCTTACCTCTACCTGAAGAAGGTAGAGAGGTTGTTTTCGGAAGACCCTCGGCTCAGGCGACAAGGATTTAAAAAAAAAAACAGCCCAATGAAATCCCACAAGTGGGATCTGGAGAGGGTATAGTGTACGGAGACCTTACTCCTACCTGAAGAGAATAGAGGGGCTGTTTTCGAAAGACCCTCGGCTCAGGCGACAAGGGTTAAAAAAGAAGTGCTAAAATACAAACCTTACTGAATGCAGTTCTTAAAGAGGAACGGATAAAGTGATTCACTCTATTCCCTGTGGTATCATCTTTCACGTCCCCTTTTTCAGCAGCAGAAGATACAGATCCTGGAACATCTTCCTCTAATATTTTTGACGCAGAGAACATAAGAGGAATTATATTTTCCATTAGTACAATATTTTCCGCGTGAAAACTTGCATGATAATTCAACAATCTCTTCTCACACCATCGTTTCATCGATGATAAAACATTCTTTAACATCTTCAGATAAATACGCTCTGTGTCCACCTTCTTAGCATCATTTGCAACTTCTGTTAACATGGTCAATGTTGCACCGAGAAGATCAGGCTCGATTTGGTTAGTCACGACATATTGCTCGAAAAGTACCCATGTAAAACACAAGTTATGAATTGATCTATTAACACCCAATGTAGACCATGTCTTTTTCATCAATTCAAGAAGCTCATCGACCTCATTGAGGACTAACGTATCGTCTTTAAGATCAAAGATCGAGCCTAAAAGAGCCGTGTAAATGTGGATATTGAGAGGGAATCCATCCGCCCAACGACAAGTATCGTTAGGGGCACCATCAGCACTTCTCCAAGCTAAGGAAACTACAGCATTGCAGAGTGATCTCATTGTTTCGGAATTTTTGCTCGTGTCAATAGGTTTGTACTCACAAGCTTGAATGATCTCTCTTAAACGCGCAGCGGATGCATTGTCTTTTTCTACGGGGATAGAGGGGTGAAGGAGAAGGCCTATTTCAAGGATGCGAAGCTGGCGCTTTTGCCATAGATGGTATTCTTGAGGATCGTTGAATTCGGATGGTTTAAGGTGGCGTAAAAGCTCCAATGGTAGGATTATTGTCTCTGCTCGCCTCCCCATCTGCACAAAGTTCACATACATTTGTTAGAGGTACTAATTCTTGAGTATTTCTGTTTACAATTTTACATTACGTTGAATGAGAAAGAAGATGAAACAGTACAAATAAGAATAAAAGGGCAGTCCGGTACACTAAGCTCCCGCTATGCGGGGGCCCGGGGAAGGGCCAGACCACAAGGGTCTATTGTACGCAGCCTTATCCTACGATGCTGCAAGAGGCTGTTTCCACGGCTCGAATAAGAATGAAAACCACAAAACAAAGGGCATTTCTAAATAGAATTTAACAATACTAGAAATGAAAAATAGCAATCATATAGCTTTTTGAAGTTTCCATAGATTTGTGTTTGGAAGATTGTTATTTTAAAAATAAAATTACAAAAATCACTTGTGTTTAGATTTGATTTTTTCTAAAATGTAAAGGTCTAACTTTTTTTTTTTATCTACAAAAGTATATAAAACTGTAATTGGCAGCCCTTTCTACATTGGATAATTATCAAGCAAAACCTCTGCATTATCACATTCCACCTGCATGATGAAATTAACCTCAAAAGAAGCTTTCATAATTCATTAGTAAATCTAAAAAAAAAATAAAAAAAAAAATAAAATGAAAGGATTATAATAGATAAAATTTGAACTAAATAATAGAGAGAAAATCAGGTAACAATTATAATGACAAATAAGTTACATACAAAAAGAGGGTCAAAGTGATCATATTCAAAAATGGGATCTTTACACAAATAGCGGTCGGATTCACTGATTTCTTTTCCAAGCTGGTATACAGAGATTATTACATTAATTATATATGGTTATACACATATTATAAATGAATTATTCATATATTATACATCCATCTGCTATTTTTAATTTAAATTGTTGGGTAGCTAATTTTTCTATTTATGAAAATAGCTTAGTGGATTCATTGTTTACTTTTCTTAGTTGGTATACATACATTATACGTTGATTATACACGGTTATACACATATTATACATCGATTATACATATATATATACATCCACCTGCTTTAGTTTAAGCGGTTGGATGAGCAACTATTTAAGTTATTAATTCAATAAAAAAATATGGTTATTTAGAAAAGGTGTTTCATTCTTTAAAAAATAAAACATTATTTTTGCTAAACCAATAAATTTTTCTTCTGGGATTAAAAAGACTAAAACATGTAAAAATACATATAGACATTATTTACGTACTTGGCCAACAAGAGTTCTCATAAGAGTTTTCCTTAGCCTATTATCACTCTGCTCCGACACTTTCATCTGCAGCCTCATAATCTCCGCCGACGTCAACGGCCTCCGTATCTTCGCCTGCGGCACCACTGCCGAGCCCGCTTTAGGGCTCGGCGTCCCGGCATTAGGGGAAGACGGAGCATTAAAAGTACTAGTCCTACAGGACGGCGACTTCTTCAACATCTTTAATCCTAATGCCGTTTTCACCCTACTAGTTATTGCCATCCCTACCCCGGGCGGCTTCGGTGATCCAGGGCCCGACAAGCCCGAACCTGAACCCGGCCCGGGCCCGGACCCGTTTCCATCTCCCGATCCCTCCGACGACGGATTGAGAGAATTAGAAATTGCCGTCGTTCTGCCACCGAACCCCGGTGATGACCGGCATGCCGTGAAGAATATCTCGTAAGCTGCCTCTCGAAAATCGTCTCGATCGAGCCCTTCGAGTTCCTCGAATGGCCATACGAGGTCGACGACGATGATCGGATCGTCTAACGGTGACGGATTCGGGTCGGGTTTTTGAGAGGGCTGAGTTTTTATATTGTGGGGAGGGTGGACCATAGTGGTGGCAGGCGGCATGATAGAATTTTGTTAAATATCAGGCGGCAGAGGAAAGCAAATGAGCATTATATTTTAAGTTTTTTTTTAGCAGAAAAAGAGAAGAAAAAGTTTTTGATTTGAGACAAAGAGAAAGAGAGGTGGAAAGAATAGATGGTTAAGGAAAATTCTGTTTGTTTTTGCAAAGAAAACGAGAGTGGTTGAAAGAAGAGAGCCGTTGCTAGGTGGCGCCAAATACGTATTTTTCGGTTCATCCTGTAAATTTTGGGGGATTTTTCACTTTTAACACGCGCTAGAAACTATTTATATCGATAGCCGAAAAAATATATAAAATTTATATAATTTTTACATATAACATAGAATGTATGTGTGTGCGCAGAGGCGGATCCTGGATTTAAATTCTATGGGTTTAATTTTAAGGTTTTTAACATTGAATCCATTATATTTTAAAGTTATGAGTTCATATCTACTATTTTTACAATTTTTATGAATTTTTACATACAAATTTTTACTCCGCGTCGAAAGTTATGGGTTCAGTTGAACCCGTAGGTAGTACACTACATCCCCTTTGTGTGTGTGTATATATAAATATATATATACATACACTATTATTTTGAGAGCGGCTATACAATGTTATTTTCTTTTTGATTGTATTTCCTTTATAAAAATAACTATTCTTTCCTTGTCAATTTATATTTTTTTAATTTGTTTAGAAAAAAAATAACCTTAAATAAAATTAAATTTGAAGAAATTTAACTTACAGTTACCATTTTACGTCTAATTATAAGTTTTTATACCATATAAATGTTATAGTTTAAGATTAGTCCCAAAAAATATTATGGCGTATTTAAGATTATAAATTTTAAGGCTCTTTTTTTTTGCCCAAAATTATAGTGACATATTTATAATACAAAAATTAAATAAAAATAAAATTATTTAGTCAAAATATTTTTGAATTGCTTTTAAGTTTTTAGTATTAGATTACAGAAATAATGATAATTGTCATAAAATATTCTCGTAAAAATTCTAAAAAATCACAGTAAGACATTTGAGGATTTCTCTATGGGGCAGGATTTCATCCTCGCTTGAGCTGGCTAATGGAGTCAACATTTTTCATTTTCAAAACTTACACATTTTCTTTAAAATTTCTTAGTATTTTATAACTCAAGCAAATCGTTTAATACTCCCTGTCCCATTTTACGTAATAAACATTTATTTTTAGTACGTCCTAAATATAATGACAATTTTTTATATGCAAAAATAATTTAACTTTAAATTTCCAATTTTATGTTTGATGTCACCAGACAAATATCTATAGCATACTTTATATCACAAAATTTAAAAGATTTCTTTCTTTATGAAGCTTCATGTTAAATCAAACGCTATCACATAAAATGAAATGAGTGGAGTAATAGTTATGAGATTTTTAAAATTGTATTATATAAAATACACGTACAACAAATCTACCTACATACTAGTAGTCATATTAAATCCGCTTTGACTTTCATAATTACCTAGAGAATAAACTCAAAGTTTTTCCTTCAAAATTATCCACATCCTTATTTAATGTCATCTAAATTTATTGTAAAAATAAAAATGAGAAACAGTATCCCGTTTCACTAGGTAATTTCTTCTTATCTGTCCAAGCATTAGTGGACAGAGTTATCTGATACCTATTATTGCTAATGGAAAGGGGCAGGTAACCCATAGAAGGAGCAAGTGCACAAATAGTCATTCTCAACATGCTATTTAGAAATTAGCCAGCCCTTATTTTGTCCTGAAATTTTAAACTAAAATAGACTATTTAGGACATTTTTGTCCTGAAAAAATAAACTGAAAAACTGAAATTCAAGATGCATTGCTTAATTCCTAAATAGCACCCCTTCAGCGTGGCTACCTAGTGTCATTTCTACCCCATGAAACTAGTTGAGGGACACACAAGCTAGCCCAGATACCATGGTTATAACATTGGCGGATCTACCTTTGGAGGTATGGATGCTGAAGCACCAATTGACTTTGGCCAAACTGTGTAATATATTCATAGATAATACCTAAAAAATTCAATTATTGACCATAAGCACCCACTATGATCATGTTTGACCATTTAGAATTTACAAAAATTATTGACGCACCCACGACCTATAAATCCTGGATCCGCCACTGAGATATAAAAAAATGAGAAACAGTAGAAGAAGGATTTGCTTGGACCAAACACTAATAGAAAATGATCCCAACTCACACACCAATGACAACTTCTACCAAGTTAGAACAAGTCTTACTGGAAAAGCAGGAGAAGGCAGTTTTAGCCATGCTCATAGTGAAACTAGCTGAGGACAATTTCAAGGTGGTGCAGGGACGAACGTTCGTTCAGACAGTCAGGGATGACACGATCATATCTCTCGCAGTTTGTGATTTTTAGGACGGAAATTATAGGCATGGCTGTACAATTCACCTCAAATTTCTCCAGCAAGTGCAAACTCATGATTTCTAAATGTTTGAGTTGACGAAAACCTGAAGCAGAGCACACCATTTTCTTCCCCATATAAGCATCACCAGCGAGGATTAGACGCGCTAAATTAGGAAGCCTTTCCAACGTTGGCATAGGATCTTCTTTAAGATGAGAATTATTAAGTACCAACTGAGTTAATTTTTGAGAGATTTCATCATATGGTGGTAGGTGGCCAATATGCCCTTTGAAGTGCAAGGTTTGAAGTACTTCACACCATAAAAATTCTCGTAAAACTGAATGCATTTCCTCCGAGTAGCAATCCAAATCAACGATATCAATGGAAGCATAAAGCCAGTTGTTTGAAGTTTTCATGTAGCTGTTGATTGACTTGAAATCCTCAAAATTCCCTTCTATCTTTGCTGCCAAGTACCGGAGCTTGGGAAATTTGGAGACATGGTTAACCTTGCACACGCTTGTATTGAAGTTCTCAATAGTTTCAAGCTCCTTTAAGCTATCTAATCGCAACTTTTCTCCTTCTTTCTGAGTCCGAAACTTTGATGGAAGATATAAATGTTTTAATTTCCTCATCTTCCATAGCACATCTGCAACAACCATTTCGGTTGATTCTTTCACTCTCAGATCAAGTACTTGCAAGTGCACCAACGTGCCAATAGACGATGGCAACTCCTCAAGGACACACCCTTTGACACTCAGATACCTCAAGAGCAGTAGATTAGATATACCCCGTGGTAGTTTCTGTCCTTGAAAATTAATCCCATCAACATCAAGAATTCTGAGCACTCTGAAATTCTTAATATTAAGCATTTCAAATTGCTTCCTGTTTCCACCAACAACTCGAAGACTCCGAACATTATTAGCAACTTCATAAGCAACAGAAAGTTCATGGTCACCCTGATATATGACAAGTCGAGGCGGTAATGTTTCAGATGAGAGCGAACAATCATTTTCTCTTAAATTTACAATTTTGAGAAAAAGTTTTTGTTCACCCCATGCGACACATAAGTTTTTTATTCCTCCAATAAAGCGGCAAGCCTTGAATTTCTTTTCAGTAGGAACTTCCTCTTGTTGCAACCCTATGATGTTAATATGTGCCAGTTCATTCAGATATCGTTCCATCAGGTCCATCATTCTCTCCCCTCTAGCACGTTCTTTTGTGGATAAAAAGCCTTCAATCATCCACAGATGAAACAACTTTTCGGTTTCTATTTCTGCATCTTCTGAGAACTGACCCAAGTGAAGAAAGCCCGGTTTCAAGTGATCTGATAACTCACTGTAAATCGTAGAAAAGAATGCGGATACATATGTTTGGATATTTTTATACACTATCTCCCACTCCTCCGCTGGTTTAGGTGCCAAGTAAAATGCAAGTTCCTTGATAAGCTGTGGCACGCCTTTACAAGATCCTACCATTTGTCTCACCATTACCATCTTTTCTTCCGCTAAACATTGTGCAAAAGTTAACTTTATCAGATGTCAGATAGGACTGAAGTAGAAAACAAAAAGCTGCTAAATTCTATATTACTCGGACTTTTCAAAAATGTTGGGGTGTGTGTGTCAGATCCTCCAAATTTAACGCATTTTTGGAGGATCCAACACGGGTGCGGCAGCATTTTTGGAGAGTCCGAGCAACATAGGCCAAATTACATGATAATTGACATGTAAACTTTGATAAGAGTGAAGTAGAAAACAAAAGCTGCTAAATTACATGATAATTAACACCTAAACTTTCCACTTAAAATATCATTGTTCACATTTTCTCGTAACAGAATGAGTTTAAGGTTTCGTGGACCATTACTGAATACTTTTAGACAACAGAACTACTAAAAAGTCTCCTGTTCTTTCTTGAAACGTCATGTCATAGACAGAAATAAGTGTGGAAGAGTTATAAGCATAACAAGATCTTGAAGTTAAGCTTGTGTTAGTGGTGACAGCTCGACGTTTTAAGTTTGGAGGTGAAGAAATGCCAGGTAGTGTGCCAAGACTAAATAATAAATATTTAATTTCTAAAATTATATATTGATTTTCTTGCAGAAATAATGTAAAAGGAATGGTATTTTCTCTTACAACAGTCACTACTGCTTAATTCCAGGTTAGTTGAGGTAAGTTATATAAATCTCACCATCCGTTTGGACCTATTTCATTTCTGATATTCACTGAGTTGTGGTTCTCTAACCCTAAAGATTCTCCACAACTTCTATTAACATTTACATCTCTAAACGGATTAAACCGACTCCTACCAAACACTGAACCTAATGTAAGCATATCGCCATGACTAAGCTTTAGTAGATAGTTGGTAGCACCCACATGGATTTTTGCGTCCATTGTGTTAATGTTCATTTTTTCCTTTAAGTTGCACTGACTTTGAGAAATTTAGGCCTTTTGAAAAAACTCATGCCATGTGATTTTATGTCTACGGCGTCCCCATTTAACACATTCCATCATCATGGTTTTCTCCTCAAAAAGTAAGTTTCATTCCCCATTGGAGTAACAGTAGAATAAAGATCTGGGAATATCTTTATTAAAGGGCTATCACCTGTCCATTTATCTATCCACATCTTCACTCTTTTGCCATTACCAAGAGTTGTACTGTGGCGAGAGGAGTTGGGACGTATTCTTAGTATTATCTTGAAATTCTTATATATTATTGGGATTAATTTGACAGCTTGTTTGGATGGTTGTTATCTGTTGTACTTTATGGAACGATCGATTTAGTGTGATCGCGCCGTTACCTTATTTTTTTCTCTCATCTTGCCTTCCTTATTATTAAATAATTCTATTTTATCATTTATCCTACCTTTCTATATAATAATTATACCTTGTACCTTACTTCTTAATTATAATATTGCAAGTTTATTCTTTATATTATTGGTGCATGGCATCATGAAATGACAACAAACAATACAATCTATCCAAACATTATATACATCAAAACGATACAGTACAGTACAATACAATACAATATATACTATACATAATAAAACGATACAGAACAACCATCCAAACAAATACTTGGATACCACTTGTTAGGACCTGGTGGCACTAAACACTACTGCACAGCGGAATAAAATAAATGATCAACGAAACCAAAAATAAATGACACAATATTTAACGTGGTTCACCTAAAACGTTTAGGCTACGTCCACAAATCCGACACCAACTTCCACTAAAACATTTAGCAGGCATACAAAGAGAGACTTCCCCAATAATTTGGAGGTACAACAATTCCTGAGCTCTACCCAAAATAGTGGCGCACACAAAAGTGTTTCCCGAAAAATACCCGACTAGTATTCTACTCACTATTTTGTCACTCCCCTGTTAGGAAACATTCCTAAAGGAACTATATCTCTCTCCCTCTCAAACTCTTTCTTCTTGAGTTTTGATATATTTTTTTGGTGTGTTATACAATGAAATGGAAGGGGGTATTTATAGTTTTGAGATAGGGACCAAAAGTGCAAATCTCACCTACCAAGAAGGATCAATTTGCAATATTCCCATCTCACCTACCACTCATTGCATCATTGCTTATCTCACTAAGGAGAGTTGCATCATTGCTTACCTCTCCCATACATCACCATAATTGTTGGAAAAACTAACAATTCTCCCCCTTCCAACTATATGGTGGATCCACTATCCCTGCAGCTTCTCTACAGAACTCAAACTTCCCTTTCGGTAAAGTCTTGGTCAACATGTCCGATCCATTTTCGTCTGTATGGATCTTTTCAAGCCGCAACATCCTCTTCTCCAACACATCCCTGATCCAATTATATCTCACATCAATATGTTTGGATCTGGAATGGAATGAGGCATTCTTCGCAAGGTGGATAGCACTTTGACTATCACAAAATAACTGATAACCGTCTTGCGAAAATCCAAGTTCAGTTAAGAACTTCTTCATCCATATCAATTCTTTGCAAGCCTCCGTTGCTGCGATGAATTCAGCTTCAGTAGTTGATAATGCAACACATTTTTGCAACTTTGATTGCCATGACACAGCTCCCCCTGAAAAGTTAATCAAGTATCCTGAAGTTGATTTTCTAGAATCAACATCTCCGGCCATATCTGCATCAGTATAGCCAACCAACACAGGGTTGTCTTCTCCAAAACATAAGCATAGTTTGGAGGTTCCTCGAAGATACCTGAGAATCCACTTAACAGCATCCCAATGTTCCTTTCCTGGATTAGAAAGAAATCTACTTACCACTCCTACAGCGTGAGCGATATCTGGCCGTGTACAAACCATGGCATACATCAAACTTCCTACTGCTGAAGCATATGGAATCCGCTCCATCTTTCTTCTCTCATCATCTGTTGACGGGCTTTGCTTGGTGCTCAATCTAAAGTGGTTAGCAAGAGGACAGCTAACTGCTTTAGTTTTCTCCATGTTGAACCGTTGAAGTACCTTCTCGATGTACTTCTCCTGAGACAACCATAACTTCTTGGCTTCTCGGTCTCGCATAATCCTCATCCCAAGGATCTGTTTTGCTGGCCCCAAGTCTTTCATGGCGAAGAACTTGCTTAGCTGTTCTTTTAAGCTATTAATTCTGGAAACATTCCGGCCAACAATCAACATATCATCCACATAGAGCAATAGGATGATGAAATCATCGTCAGAAAACTTCTGAGCGAACACACAATGGTCTGAAGTTGTCTTCTTGTAGCCGTGTTGCCCCATCACCGACTCGAACTTCTTGTACCACTGCCTTGGTGCCTGTTTTAAGCCATAGAGGCTTTTCCTCAATCTACAAACGCAGTCCTCTTTCCCCTTTTGCTGGAAACCGTCTGGTTGCTCCATGTATATCTCCTCTTCCAAATCACCATGTAGGAAGGCGGTTTTTACATCCATCTGCTCAACCTCCAGGTTGAGGCTTGCTGCTAATCCCAGCACCGTGCGTATTGAGGTCATTTTCACAACTGGTGAGAATATTTCATCAAAGTCAATGCCTTTCCTTTGATTGAAACCTTTGACGACCAATCTTGCTTTGAATCTCGGAAGGGAATTGTGTTCATCATGCTTCATCTTGAACACCCACTTATTCTTCAAAGCTCTCTTGCCTTTCGGCAACTTCACCAGCTCAAACGTCTTGTTCTCATGCAAGGATTTCATCTCGTCTTGCATGGCTTCTATCCACTTCTCCTTATGTTCATCATCAATAGCTTCTTCAAAGCTGTCGGGTTCTCCCCCGTCAGTGAGTAACACATACTCATGTGGAGAATATCTGGTAGACTGTTGCACAACTCTTCCAGATCTTGTGTGATAAGGAGGGTTATTGAGGATTGGTGGTTGAGGTTGATCCTCCTCGTCTGCATCATCATCACCATTGTCCTCGTTACCTTCAGTATCTGCTGGTTCATCTTCATTAGGAAGATCAGGGGCTTCAGGTTGATTATCCTGAACATCATCTCCAACTTGTCTCGGCACCACTGTTGGAGGCAACTCAAACTCAGCAGAATCATCAGTGGACTTCTCTACTTTGTCAATGTCTTCAATTGTTTGGTCCTCAACGAACACGACATCTCGACTCCTGACGAGCTTCTTCTGCACCGGATCATAGAACTTATAGCCAAGCATGTCTTGACCATAGCCGATGAATACACACTCCCTTGTCTTGACATCAAGTTTGCTCCTTTCATCTTTCGGAACATGGACATAGGCTTTGCAGCCAAATACCCGTAATTGATCATAAGAGATATCTCTTCCTGACCAAATCTTTTCTGGAGCCTCGTACTGAAGAGGGACACAGGGTGAATGGTTCAGCACATAGGCTGCTGTAACTAGAGCTTCACCCCAGAAAGCCTTTGGTAACTTTGAATGAGAGAGTAAACATCTGGTTCTCTCGATCAAAGTTCTGTTCATCCTCTCAGCCAAGCCATTCAACTGGGGAGTTTTAGGAGGTGTGAACTGATGTCGAATACCATGCTCTTTACAGTAAGCATCAAATTGACCCTGGTATTCACCGCCATTGTCTGTCCGGATGCACTTCAACTTCTTACCAGTCTCTCTTTCCACCAAGGTCAGAAACTGTTTGAAAACTTGAAACACTTGATCCTTGGTCTTCAGCGTGTATACCCATGTCTTTCGTGAATGATCATCAATAAAGGTCACGAAATATCGGGCACCACCGAGGGACTTCTTGAAAGGTCCACATACATCTGAGTGTACCAGATCCAACACATTTTGCCTTCTGGAAGGAGGGAATCTTTTGAACGAAACTCTGTTTTGTTTCCCAGCTAAACAGTCAGCACACTTCTTCAACTGGATCTGGTTTAGACCTGGTAAGGCGTTCTTCTTTACCAAACGCGCCATTGACTTCTCACTCATGTGGCCAAGACGTCTATGCCACAACTTGATATTGCTATCATTCTCCGCAACATTTATAACTTGTTGGGAGATGCTCGCCTGGGTCACGTACAACTTTGACTGCTTCGTGCCCCGCGCCACCACCAATGAGCCCTTCGTGAGCTTCCATTGGCCATTATGGAAGGTATTGCAGTAACCTTCCTCATCGAGCTTGTCTACGGAGATCAGATTCAGGCGCATATCTGGAACATGCCTGACATCTCTTAAAAGTAGCTTCATCCCATTCATGGTCTCTAGGCAAACATCACCTTTGCCTACAACTGTTGAGAAATTGGCATTTCCCATCTTTACACGACCAAAGTCTCCAGGTGTGTAAGATGAGAAGAGTTCTCTCCGTGGCGTCGCATGAATGGTAGCCCCACTATCAATCACCCAGGTCATCTCTTGGGTTGTCAGATTGATAATGTCGTCATCGTAGACAACGTTGAACTCACCAAAGGAGTTCGTTTCATCATCACTGCTTTCTTCGGGCTTCACCTTTTTGCCTTTGTTCTTCTTCTGGTCATTCTGGAACTGTCGGCAAAATCTTTTGATATGCCCCTTCTTTTTGCAGTAATGGCACTCAACATTTGCAAATTTGTTGGATTTACCTCTGCTCTTATCTCTGTTACTCTGGCTCTTATTTTGACTTCTCCCCCTGGTCGTAACAGCCAACACCTCTGACTGTGAAGAAGATGTTCCTTGTGATCGGCGTCTCATTTCTTCATTCAGAATGCCACTCTTGACTGTCTCCATGTTTACCACACCGTTGGGTGCAGAATTGGTGATTGAAACCTTCAAGGTTTCCCATGACTCTGGGAGTGTTGCCAGCACCATAAGAGCAAGTACCTCGTCATCGAACTTTATGCCCATTCCCGACAACTGGTCGACAATCCCTTGTATTTCATTAAGGTGATCTGCCACAGTTGTCCCTTCTACATATTTTACTTGCATTAATTTTGTCAAGTAAAATAATTTGTTGTTACCTGTTTTAGAGGCATACAACTCTTCGAGCTTGTCCCATAACGACCTTGCATGTGTCACACCAGAAATGTGGTTGTACACATTGTCTTCAACAAATTGCCGTATGTAGCCGCACACTTGGTTGTGCTCAAATTCCCAGTCCTCGTCTGACTTATCTTCAGGTTTCTGAGAACTGAACACCGGCAGGTGCATCTTTGTCACGAACAGGAGATCCTTCATCTTGTTTCTCCATAAGTGATAATTTGTGCCATTCAGGTTGACCATCTTGCTTGTCCTCGCCTCCATTTAGATCAGAATTTGACAGACTTCTGCAATCTAAAAAAAAAATCTGACGGTGAATAGTAACCGTGGATATGAATAGTGCCCGTATGGATGAATAGTACTCGTACGTATGAATAGTACTCTAACCAAAGCTCTGATGCCACTTGTTAGGACCCGGTGGCACTAAACACTACTGCACAGCGGAATAAAATAAATGATCAACGAAACCAAAAAAAAAAATATCAAAACTCAAGAAGAAAGAGTTTGAGAGGGAGAGAGATATAGTTCCTTTAGGAATGTTTCCTAACAGGGGAGTGACAAAATAGTGAGTAGAATACTAGTCGGGTATTTTTCGGGAAACACTTTTGTGTGCGCCACTATTTTGGGTAGAGCTCAGGAATTGTTGTACCTCCAAATTATTGGGGAAGTCTCTCTTTGTATGCCTGCTAAATGTTTTAGTGGAAGTTGGTGTCGGATTTGTGGACGTAGCCTAAACGTTTTAGGTGAACCACGTTAAATATTGTGTCATTTATTTTTGGTTTCGTTGATCATTTATTTTATTCCGCTGTGCAGTAGTGTTTAGTGCCACCGGGTCCTAACAGTACCTTACTTCTTAATTATAATATTGCAAGTTTATTCTTTATATTATTGGTGCATGGCATCATGAAATGACAACAAACAATACAATCTATCCAAACATTATATACATCAAAACGATACAGTACAGTACAATACAATACAATATATACTATACATTATAAAACGATACAGAACAACCATCCAAACAAATACTTGGTTATCTTTACTTTACCAACTACATGATAAGTTAACAATAAAATTATAGAGATAGTTAGTTTAAGATAAGTTTGGGTTGGGAAATTCACCAACCTGGATACTGGGGAGAGAACACATGAGTAAACAAATCCCAGCTTTCGTCCTCATTCAAGGTCCTCATATTATGGAACTCATGCTTTTCAGATATGTATTCCGCTACAGATACTTCCCGGGTTGTCACCAGTATTTTGCTACCTTTCTTAAGCCGTGGCAATGTTATATGCAGGGTTTTCCAAGCTTCAATGGACCGTACATCATCTAGGACGATTAAGCTCCTCTGAGATTTAAGGCTTTTGCTAACTTCTTCAAGCAATTGTTCTTCGGAGTACAACATGTTTCCGTTCTTTCCATCGATCTGTTCGTGTATTTGTCGAAGTATATCCTTGCTTTTACAATTCTCGGGTACATAAATCCAGATGCGATACTTAAAGTTACCAGTAACAAGTTGGTCATTGAGAATAACATTAGCCAGAGTTGTCTTCCCTGAGCCAACAACTCCAAATATTGGGAAGACCAAGACCCCCAAGTGGGAGGACGACTCGGGGATGTTGTACACTGAGTGAGAGGATGACTCGGGGATGTTAGGCACCAAGTGAGAGGACGACTTGGGGATGCCAGACACAGAGTGGAAGGACAACTCGGGGATGCAGGACACTGAGTGGGAGGACGACGACTTAGGGATGCAGGACACTGAGTGGGATGATGACTTAGGGATACTGGACACCGAGTGGGAGGAAGACTCGGGGATACCGTACAGCGAGTGGAAGGACGACTTGGGGGTACCAGACACCGAGTGGGAGGATGACTCGGGGATGTTGTACACTGAGTGAGAGGATGACTCGGGGATGTTAGGCACCAAGTGAGAGGATGACTTGGGGATGCCAGACACAGAGTGGAAGGACAACTCGGGGATGCAGGACACTGAGTGGGAGGACGACGACTTAGGGATGCAGGACACTGAGTGGGATGATGACTTAGGGATACTGGACACCGAGTGGGAGGAAGACTCGGGGATACCGTACAGCGAGTGGAAGGAAGACTCGGGGATACCGTACAGCGAGTGGAAGGACGACTTGGGGGTACCAGACACCGAGTGGGAGGATGACTCAGGGATGTCGGACACCGAGTGAGAGGACGACTCGGGGATGTCGGACACCGAGTGGGATGGCGACTTCGGGATGTTGGACATGGAGTGGGACGGCGACTTCGGGATGTTGGACACGGATTGGGAGGACGACTCAGGGATGCAGGACGACGACTCGGGGATGCAGGACACCGAGTGCGAGAACGACTCGGGGATGTTGGACACAGAGTGGAAGGACAACTTGGGGGTACCAGACACCGAGTGGGAGGACGACTCAGGGATGTCGGACACCGAGTGAGAGGACGACTGGGGGATGTCGGACACGGAGTGAGAGGACGACTGGGGGATGTTGGACATGGAGTGGGACGGCGACTTCGGGATGTTGGACACGGATTGGGAGGACGACTCAGGGATGTAGGACGACGACTCGGGGATGCAGGACACCGAGTGAGAGGACGACTCGGGGATGTTGGACACAGAGTGGAAGGACAACTTGGGGGTACCAGACACCGAGTGGGAGGACGACTCAGGGATGTCGGACACCGAGTGAGAGGACGACTCGGGGATGTCGGACATGGAGTGGGACGGCGACTTCGGGATGTTGGACACGGATTGGGAGGACGACTCAGGGATGTAGGACGACGACTCGGTGATGCAGGACACCGAGTGGGAAGACGACTGGGGGATACCGGACACCAAGTGGGAGGACGACTCGGGGTTGCCGGACCCTGAGTGGGAAGACGAGCCGACTCCAGATAACGTAACTCCAAGCACTTTCTTCTTATCCTCCTCAATACCAAATAGTTGTTGGGGCAAAATAGGAGAATTTCTCATTTGACCTTGATCTTCCTTCTTATTAACTGCATTATAAGCAATTCTAATTTGCTCGCAGTTGACCTCAATCTCGGATCTAATCTGCTGGAGAGTAAGTGCAGCATCTCTGATAAACATCGTTTTTATACCTTTAACAAACCCCATTTTAGATGAACTTCCTCTTGATATTTCCACAACATCCTCCATTCGATAAACGAGATATTCAATTCGCCTAACTCGCATCTCAATTTCCCTTGCACCATTTGTATGTTGCTGATTCTTATTGCTGCCTTTTAACAAAAGTTTCAACCGATTTAGCTCTCCTGATAAAGCATCTAAATGTTCGGTTACTGATAAAATCGATGGAGCTGATTCTTCTGCCAAAACTAAACCACGCAGCCTTTCTCGGGCTAGCCAGAGCAATAGCTCCGACATAGTCGTAGTCAATGCCTGGTCTTTTTCCGTCTGCGTTTTTTCAAGATAGAAAGTCACTTTTAATAAAGGGGCATAATACATAAACAGGCCCTCAAACTTTGGGTGCCTGCAAATAGGCACCTCAACTTGTATAAAGTTAAACACATAAACACAAATGTTGATGTGGCACTGTCGTGGCACATTTGGAGGTGACTAGATAATTATTTTGTAAGTTGGTGTATCAAAAAGTGAAAATAAGTTTAAGTGTCTATTTGTACACACCCAAATTTGGAGGGCATACTTGCCGGCCGAGGCCATATTTGGAAAAAATGCATAAGTACCCCCTAACCTATAAGCGGATTTCCAACTACACACTCTACCTTTACGAAAGTTTTATTATCCCACTAAATTATTTTAAAGTAAAATTATTTGCACCCTTAAAACTTATGTGGCACAGTGTGTGAATTTCACTCTTCCAAGGAGAGTGAGAAGCAAGAAAATAAGATTTTCAGATTTTCTTTTAAACCATTTTTAGTGAGATATATAATTTTTTACTTTTTTCCTTTTCCTTTTCCTTTTCCTTTTTCTTTTTCTTTTACTTCTTTTTTCGTTTTTTCTCTAATTCCGACGGATATTCACTCGTCAGCGACTTTGTCTGACCATTCTTCTTCCATTTATTCTCTTTTTCTTTTTCCTGTTTCTATCATTTTCACACACAAACTCAAGCCTCAAAAAGATTTATTCATAAGCAAAGCAAAATACACTCAGATTTTTGGGGAAGGGAGAATTCATCATCAGAAAACCTTCTCATACAGAAAAGATGGAGGTATTAAAATTTTAACCGAAAAAAATCTTCTTCTAACCTAGCAGACACACTTATACATTATATGTCATCACTCACCTCTTAATTATAACATTTATCATCTTTATGCCACCCACAATCACCGATTATAGTCACCATCCAAAAATCTTCTACCATAATAGGCATTAAAGAAGCATAGCAGCAGAAAAAGAAAAATATGAGTGAATCTTTATTATTCTAATTTGTTGGTAGTGACTGGAGTAATGAAGAAGAGAAAAGAGAAAGGAAAAGAAAAATATAGTTTTTTAATAATAAAAAAAATTAATGAAATATGATGTGTCAAGCTAGTGTGGTTCACTCCAACAGAAAGTTGGTTGTGGTACTTTAAGAGTGAATTTATTCTACTTAAAAATAGTTTGGGGGTAATAAAAACCCCGCAAAAATAGAGTGTGTAATTGGAAATCCATCTATAAATCGGAGGTACTTATGCAATTTCCCCCATATTTGAGAGCCCATTTATATGTTATGCCTTCAATAAAGTGTTTTGTTACAGGTCTTTTCGTTTTTTTGGGGGACCAAATATTCCACTTTGTAAAAATTGTAAAGTAGTGCGACATAATAATCTACGTTGTCATCAAATATTATGGTAGATGTTATGATAAAAATCAAAATATGGTGGATGTCTACTCTTCCTCCATGATCTTTCTCTCAAATGGTTAATGACATATTCAATGACATATTTTCTATGTTCAATGATATATTCCATGATATATTTTCTTCATTTTCCATGCCTATATAAAGGCCTTGTAATAGATAGGAAAATACACACAATTGAAGAAGAAAATCTCTTCCTTCTCTCTATCTCTATTTCTTGTTCATGTTTTACTAAATTGCTTTTATTTCTTGTTCATGTTTTACTAAATTGCTTTTATTTCATAACACATTATCAGCACGAGTCTCTAACCAATTGTATATATACCTACAAAAAAAATTCCTACATCCGAAAAAATTACAATTAGAAGCTATACATATCATCACATGGTTAAATGTAAAGAGAAACTACATATGGTAAGTAATGAAATGTAAGAAGGTATGATTATCTTATACTTGTCATTCCTTTAAAATCTCATATGCACACAACTTCGTACTACACCTGTATTGCATAAGCACATATTAATATTACATCTTTTATATCACATGAATGGAATAAAATTTTCGAAGTTCTATATGTGAAAATCATAGTAGCAGTTAATTGTTGATATGATGCATGTCATGGTAACCAAGGATATTTTATATAAATTGTCCTATGCATATTTATGTGTTAACTATCTTCAATCTGTCCTGCCGCTTTAAACATTTTCTTTTACTTGGATGAATATTTTTTTTCCTTTTGGATTTTTACACTTGCATATAGCACCAAAAAAAAAGGAATAAAAAATAAAATAAAATTGGTCATACTGATTAAAAGCATAAATCATCTTGAAGAAAACAAGAAATACTTCACATCTTTATCTAGGTTGATTAATTACTTCTTTGAAGTTTGGAAAACAAACCAGCTATTGAGAAAGTATACTTCATAATTTATGGTCGTATCATTTGAAAGCAAACAATGATTAGTATGACTACTAGAAGAGGTATTTTTGAGTATCCATGACCTACTTGATGCTTGCTACTGACTTACCATTTTTAAGTATTTTATATGAATGATGCACAAGCTACAACTGGTAAGTTGTGACCTATAATGTCACTTTTCATGTAATATAAATGTTGAATTTATGTATTAGTACTATATATATATGTATTGTTACCTATATGGTGTACTTTTGATAAATTTATTCATTGATTGCTTGGTTGAATTGAGTGAAGGAAAGTCATCGCATTTAATCAAATCCAATAGGTAGGGTATACCCCGAAAACAACAATATTTTTTAGTGAGACTCAATAAATATTATGACAATGATTTTATGATCCTTTTAAACTCTAATAGAATTTAAAAGAAATGTTCTGACTACAAACGGTTGTATTTCATATAGATGCTACAAATGATTAATAAAGCTTTACGCTGATTTGAGATTTGTACACTTATTTAACAAAGCAAATTTGATTTGCTAAGATGCAAATTAGTTGTGTATAACTTTCTTGGCATGTGATTGAAATTAAGTCTTGAGAATGAATCTCAATATTGTTTAGCCTATTATGCCATTGATTGAGGGTAAGACATCGAGATCAAGTCCTGATGCTCCATAATGATAAGAGTTGGGTTTGAGTCCCAATTTATTATGACCTAACATGCCTTTATATTGGTAAGATATTGGGTTTGAGTCCCAATGTACCATATTTATGATATAATGATGACTAAAGAAAAATAATATATTTTTCATGAAAATGCATGAAAATTGTCCCACTTGATTTGCTACATTCTTGAAGTAAATGTGATAGCAGTGCATAATAAGTCTAAATGAAGACAAGTGGTTGAACAATGAACGTGAGCGTTCCAAATAATAATAATCATCACAATGATTATAAAAGGAGAACAACAAGGGTTCTCAAAATAGTCCTTCAAAATGTGAAGGCAATGTTTATCATCAAATTGGTATGAAGCACATCGCTGATTATGATCCATTCCTTGAAGAGAATGTGACTTGTGATAAGCATTGAGAATGCAGACCCATTCCTAAAGGTGAATGTGGTAATATGTGATAAAAGTAATGAATAAAGACATGCAAGGCATGATTGGATGAGTATCACACAACTCACCTTTGAGGGAGGTTTGAATGAAATAAAGAGAACAAATATTATTGTGTGATTACATGAATATGTCATTGGTCTCGTACATGTGATACGCCAAAATATTTTGGCATACCTTATAAAAATTATTAAAGGCAAAATTAAAGCAAGAAATAATTTTGCTTATGATAATTTTGACCATGACAATTTATTATGATATAAGTTTCTCCGTGAAGGAGACATTTACCATATGAATGGTATGATAAAAGATCTTGTAGTACAAAAGTTGTTAAGAGCTCCGAAAAAACTAATTTGTTACTACCCAGATGAATAAAATTATTCATGACATTGATATTGTAAAGTCTCAAAAGAAACTTTTTGAATTTCAAATGTATAAGTCAAAGTGGTTGTCAAATTGAGACTATAAATGAAATGAAGATTGAATATCTTCATATTTCTATAATCATACCGGGTAAATATAAAAGGTTACCCGATTTTCTTCCTATTTGTACTACACAAATATAAGCATGATGATGGAATCATATGCCACAAGTAAACTAGAGGTTTACTAAAACAAATATTAATTGGCATGACCGGTTGACCATCTCGGTTCAATTATGATGCGAAAAAATTAATTAAGAATTATATTGACATATATTGAAGAATAGAAGATTCTTCAAAAATTCTCTTGTGATGTTTATTCTCATGATTTACCAGTTAAGGTTGGGATTGAATCCCTTGATTTCTGGAACGAATAAAAGGTGATAAATATATGGGCCTCAGTCACCTGCCATGTGGACCGTTTACTAATATATGATTTTTAATAGATGCATCTATTCTATGGTCACATGTGCATTTGTTATCAACTTGCAGTTTGACTTTTGCAAGATTGCTTGCTCAAATTATTAGAGCACAGTTCCAGAATATAAATTATGATGATTTATCTTGATAATACTGGTTTAAATCCAAGTTGATTTAGCAGAAATTGTATGCCTCCAGTTATAGCTAAATCATTGGTTATGAGAACAAAACTCCCAAAAATGAAATTTGGTATGAGATTTATTATTTAATATACAACAACACTTGTACGCATCTAGCCAAGTTATAAAAATTTCTCCCTATCACAATCGGTTCAGGGTTAGGAACCAAATAATTTCTATATAGAAATATGGATGTGCTATATGAATTAATTATGCCACCAAAATGCACAAAGATGAGTTCCCAAAGATGGCTGGGAAATGTGTTGGTGATTCCAACATTAGGGGGAGAAAATGGGCAGCTGAGAAAGTGATACGTGAAATGAATTATTATGAATACATATAGATCCTCGCACAAGAAAATATAAACTTGAAGTTCAAGTGATAATTCATTTACAAATTATTGCCAGACGCATTTGCTGACCCAAAGCTAAATGTCATATTTCAGCTGCTAATGCTCCAAATAGAATAAAGTCCATGAGGGACAGAGTCTATGGCACGCATGAAGTGTAACAGACCAATCGGTTCCAAAGATAAAACTCCTTGAAGAAGGAGAGGGGCAAATATTCAAAATGGTCATAATAAGGAGGCAAGTGCCCTAGAAGAGCACCACGACATAACACTTCATAAGACCTCATGGGAGAGGCTCAGGTACCTGAAAATAATGAAATAAAGAGATCTCAATAAGTTATGTCTTTATTGGGTAATAATGGAAACGACATAAAATGATTGTCGACAATATTGTTAATATAATGTAGCGCTCAATATGATTAATATTGACGAGGATCTTGAGATCAAATCTATCATGAAATTTGGACGGATAAAAGATTGGCCAAATAAAAAATACGCAATGAAATTGACTTCACTTGAAAAATGTGAAGTCGGACGGATAGTCCAACACCTGAAAGTATAAAGTCAATTGAGGTATAAATGTGTTCTTGTGCGAAAGGTTCAAGTCGATAGACATAAAGACGACTTGTGGCACAAGAAAATTAGTAAATATCCTCACATTGATTATATGGAGACATGTTCTCTTATAGTGGATATAGTCACTTCAGGTTTTAATCTGGCAATATATGAAAAACTTGATATGCGTATAGTGGATATCATTGAAAGATTTAAATTGTCTTGGAGCATATTAAGGTTTCCAAGAAATTTATTAAATAAAGCTTCAAAAATCCTTATACGGATTGAAACAATCAGGGCGCATGTGGTATAATCGCCCGAGAGAGTACTTGTTGAAAGAAGGGTATAAGAATAATTCAATTTGTACTTGTGTCCTTATAAAAGGATATGGATTTGAATTTGTTATAATCGCCATGTATGTTGATGATTCAAATATCATTAGAACTCCCGGAGAGCTTCCTAAAGCAGTAGACTATTTAAAGAAAGAATTTGAAATGAAAGATCTTGGAAAGACAAAATTTTGTCTTGGTCTACAAATTGAATATATGAAAGATAGAATTTTTGTCCTTCAATCAGCATACACTAAAAAGATTTTAAAGAGCTTCTATGTGGATAAAGCACATCCATTAAGTACCCCGATGGTTGCGAGATTACTCGATATAAATAAAGATCCACTCCGACCTCATGAAAATAATGAAGAGCTTCTTGGTCCTAAAGTACCATATCTTAATGCAATTGGTGCGCTAATATATCTTGCTAACACTACAAGGCATGCCATAACTTTTTCAGTTAATGTCTTAACAAGATATAGCTCTGCTCAAGGAGAAACTGGAATAAAATCAAGCACATATTGCGTTATCTAAGGGGGATTACCGATGTGGGCTTATTTTATGGCAATGATTGCAATACCGATCTTGTTGGTTATGTCGATGTGGAGTATTTATCTGACACACACAAGGCTTGATCTCAAACATGTTATGTGTTTACATGTGTGGCACTGTCATATCTTGGTGATCGACTAAGCAATCAATCGTGGCTACTTCTTCTAATCATGCTGAGATAATTGTTATTCATGAAGCAAGTCGAGAATGTGTATGGTTGAGGTCTACTATACATCTTATTCGAGACAAATGTGGTTTGAAGTGTGATAAACTACCCACAGTTTTGTATGAAGAAAATACAACATGCATTGCCCAATTAAAGGGAGGATTCATAAAGGAGTTAGGACAAAGCACATTTCACCTAAATTATTGTTCACACATGATCTTCAAAAGAATGGTGATATTAATGTGCAACGGATCCGTTCAAGTGATAATATGGCTGATTTGTTCACCAAATATCTACCGGCGTCAACCTTCAAGAAACTAGTGTACAAGATTGGGATACGAAGGCTCAACGATGTGAACTGATGATCTCATCATGGGGAGTTAATACGCGTTGTACTTTTTTTCCCTTACAAGGTTTTGTCCCATTGGGTTTTCCTTGCAAGGTTTTTAACGAGGCAACCAAAAGGCGTATTTCTAAATATGTGTACTCTTTTTCCTACATTAGGATTTTTTTCCCATAGGGTTTTTTCCTAATAAGGTTTTAACGAGGCACATTATTTATGGACATCCAAGGGGGAGTGTTATGATAAAAATCAAAATATGGTGGATGTCTACTCTTCCTCCATGATCTTTCTCTCAAATGGTTAATGACATATTCAATGACGTATTTTCTATGTTCAATGACATATTCCATGACATATTTTCTTCACTTTTCATGCCTATATAAATGCCTTGTAATAGATAGGAAAATGCACACAATTGAAGAAGAAAATCTCTTCCTTCTCTCTATCTCTATTTCTTGTTCATGTTTTACTAAATTGCTTTTATTTCTTGTTCATGTTTTATTAAATTGTTTTTATTTCATAACAGTGGACATAATATTCCACCATATTTTTCCTATGGTTATAGTGAATTGCCAAGTAATATGAAGACAGAACCTAGTAAGTGCTTGGATTATTGGAGAAATGTCGTTAGTTATTTATCTCTTTTTGATGTACAAGTAATCCAAGTATAAGGACATTTTCTTTTTAAGATTTGTTGTGGGGGGGGGGGATTAATATTATGAGACAACTTTGATAATTCCTGCCTATACACTACTCCCCAAACTCACTTGTAATAATATACTGAATTTGTTGTTGTTATAATTTTAAACATATTCACGTGTCTAGATAAACGTCCGTGGAGTTGGAGCACCGGTAAAAATACCTTGCAAGTACGAGGGGCTCATATAATATACTAATCTTCAAATTTGAGACATCATTAAGGTAAAAAAAAACCCCAGTATTATTTTATACAACTTTCATAACGTTAAAGAATTTCAAATTCATTTAAGTGTTCACAACTTAAAATGTGATGTAATATATTCTCGCGAAACTAAATTTTCAGCCTTCATTAAATATAAATATGTATTGCACTATAGCTAATATATTGCAAATAGAAAGTTGGGATCTTTACCCGACCATAATCACTATTTTTTTTTAGTCATATACATAAATTATACATAATAATACACACAATTATACACATCCAATACAAAGTCATGCATATATTATATATTCGCCGGCAATTTTAGTTTAAGCGAATGGGTAGTCAGTTATTTGTGTTAATTCTTCTAGAAAGAGTTAACATCTTAGCTCCCGTTTGGCCATTAATTTTGGTTTCATTTTTATTAAAAAGGAAAATTGAAAACATGGTTTGTTTATGAAATATAATCGAGGAAATGATCAAAATAGTCCTTAATTGCCATGTAATCATGGTTTATCTTGACATTTTTGGTCGTCAACCTACAACTGTTAACTCTAACATCTAATCCCACGTGTAACTCACGTGATCTTTAAAAAGAAATACTCCCTCTGTTCCAGTTTATGTGAACCTATTTCCTTTTTGGTCCGTTCCAAAAAGAATAAACCCTTTCTAAATTTGGTAACAATTTAACTCACGTGAACATTTGGACTTGTTTAGGACCACAAATTCCAAAAGTCTTTATTTTTTACTTAAACTTCGTGCCCAATCAAACAGGTTCACATAAATTGGAGCAGAGGGAGTACTACCTTCCATGAGATTCTAGTTCCCAAACCCAGTCACTTTCCTCATTTCTCAGCAACTAACAAATGCATCAGATGACCACCCAAGAACCACAAATTTGGTGCCGTGTTTACTTAAATTTTTCCGATAATTCTTAACTTCAACATTTACTTTCACTTGGTTCACTACAATGTAGACTGTAATTTACAACAACCCGGTATAATCCCATTTAGTGGGGTCTGGGGAGGGTAGTGTATACGCAGACCTTACCCCTACCCTAGGGTAGAGAGGCTGTTTCCAAATAGACCCCCGACATCCTTCCTTCCAAGAACTTCCCACCTTGCTCTTGGGGAGACTCGAACTCACAATCTCTTGGTTGAAAGCGGAGGTTGCTACCATCATAGCAACCCCTCTTGTAATTTATGAGGTAGACTGTAATTTATGAATTAGAAAAGAGAATTATTTAGATCTTCTTTCTTTCTTTCTTTTTTTTCTAACTGAAACCTTGAAAAAGTATCAAACATTTCACCTGAAATTGAATACCCATTTGCCTAACTATAAACCAGAATAATTTCACTGGTGCAACATCGAAGTGCCGGTGCCGAAAGACTTTTTCGGTTCTGTTAGTTTTAGGGTTGAAGACCAAAAGTGTTTATTTTTTCTAAACATTAAGGACTATACCTGTTAAAGGGTATATATCAAGGACCAAGATAAACCAACTCCAATACATTAAGGACCATTTTGATCATTTTCTCAAATATAATCATACTTTGGGGTTAAAAACTTCAAAAAATTTCAAGTTCCCAAATACTGATTTAGGACAATTTTTGGGCGAAAATTTTTCTTCCACTCACAAAACTTCAACTTTTAAACACAACTTCAAAAATTCTTTTTTCAAGTTTCATCAAATATATGTCCAAACGCTAGCTTAAATTGTGTTTTATATGAGACTATACCAAAGGAGTTATCTTTTACCTTCATTCTTGAGCTTCCAAATAAAGCATAGGCAAGCGCTAAAATAAGATAACTCTTTTATTACAAAGGATAATATTGTGAGATACAGTCCATTACCAAACAACTTATCTCATGACCACATTGCAGACTACCCAAATTTCATTGTGAAGCCAAGGACTACACAATTAAATTTCTTATCTAAGAAAACCAATGTAGCCCTAATGGATTAACATACCACTATAGACATCCAATTTCAAATTCGAACATGGGGTCACAATCGACAAGACTATACACGAATGGCATGAGAGAGATAAAAGCAGCTCAAGAATTACAGAAACACTCTGCTTTCGGTTTACTCTTTCGACGTATGAAGTACAACGAGAAACAAATCTGGTTTTATTATGAAACTTATCAGATTAGAATATACAAAATGCAGCAGGCTTCATAGTAAAAACCAACGAACCAGAAGCAAGGATGCACAACCGTGCAGCCCCTCCTGAGAGAATTGTATTTTGTCCAAGGTCGATCAAAGAAGACCTGTACCAGTCAGGAAGTCAATTTCTCTTTTCCAAATAGATTGAATTGAAAATAAATTCCAGGAGTTCCAATTACCAAAATAAAATGCAAAGGCAAATAGCTATGCCAAACATCAAGATCTCTTGTTCAAGTTTAGTTAAATCATAAATGTTATCAGACTGTAAACTGAGAGCAGAAACTGCATGATTGAGTTGTTTGATATTTAGCGGATATTCTTATCTGCTCCCTATTTATTTTGGACTTGAATTGCAACGCAGGGACACAAATTCCTGTATGGATGTGAAAAAGGGGTAGCAAATAAAAGGGTCGTGGAAATCTCTACAAACAGGAAATTGAGATTGAACAATTTAATTAAAGGTCAAGTAACGATTTAACTCACCTCTCAAGAAAGCTGTACATCCAGTTGCAATCACAGATCAGGAGGGAATATAGAAAGTTTGAACCCAGTCTTCTCGGTCCCTTGAGGTTGCTTGTCCTTCTTGTCTTGTAGTTCCCGGGCAGATATTGCTGCTGTTTTGGTGGAATTGTACAACTCTACCGCTTGGAGGCTGCGTATATCAGCCAGACCAATGGGAATTTCCTTAAGCCTATCACAGGAGATGAGAACAAGACGCTTAAGTCTTGGAAATTGATCAGCTGATGCGTTCCAAGAAACTAAGTTTGTCCTTTCAATCCATAACACCAGTAGCGAAGAAAAACCTCCAACTTTTGGCTCCCAGCACTCTCCCATAAACCCATTTTCTTTGAGCTTCAGGACTTCAAGGTGTTCCAACTGCCCCAATACAGACATATCATTCCACCCCAACCGGGTGTCCACTAAAGTCAGCTTCCTCAACTTTGTTGGAAATATATGTGCAGGTGGAAGGTGCAACTCTTTTCCTGTTTGAATACCATCATTTATCAGCTTCAAGCTTTCAAGGTATTCTACCTTCTTAACATTTTTTAACGATGTAGATGTGTTTGGCTCAAGAAGCACAGATATTTTCCCACGAATGCCCAGCTTTTTCAGGTTTGGAGCCCTTGCAAACACTTCTTCTGTGCAGCTTTCAGGAGCAATTGTGGAGAGAGTTTGCAGGCTTTGATTTACCAAAGTAACTTTACTACTTTTTCGGGCAATAGGCACAGACAACTTAGCAGAAGAGTTAGTGTGCAGATGCCTTAGTCGTGCCATATTCCATATGTTTGCTTGAATATCAAGAGAGCGTTGTTGCGTGTTAATTATGAGGGTTTGGATGTTCCAAAGTTCTCCAATACGTGTAGGAAGGACCTTGATTGAGTTAGATGAGAAAGCAATATACCTCAAATGATATAACTGGAAAAACTCCCTGGAAAGGCGACTAAAGTTGATGGATTCAACATCCCAAACCCTTAGCAACGGAAAGCCTTTTGGTATGGTTGGGATGTCGGCAGTTGGCATCTCAATTTGATTTGAAGAAAAGGATAAAAATGACCTGATATATTCACCAGCGGGTTTTGTACTGATAAATTCCAAAACTGAGGAATGAATGCATAAGCGACGGTAGGTGGCTAATTCCCGCTTTCCAGGAAAATATTGCTCAGCACCTAGTTTTATTTCTTGAAAAAGATTTTCCTCCTTCACAGCCTCTTGTCTACAGAACTCGTGCAACATGTCATGAACACGGCATGTTTTGATATGGCCATCAGATGCTACTTGCATTACCATCACTAGATTCCTATTGACGAGATCATTCAAGTTTTCCTCTGCTTTACATTCAAGAGATAAGTCGCTTTTATGCTGTATGAATCCTTCCGCGATCCACAAACGGATTAACTTCCAAGAAGGTATCTCTAAGCCTCCTGGAAATACTGCACAATATAAAAAACATGCTTTCAAGTCATAAGGCAAGTTGTCATAACTCATTTGCACCAATTTCTTACAGTTCATTGAATCTACATTTATGATGTGCTCACTCAAATTCTTATCGACTTGTTCCCACTCCCTTGTTGTCTTATCTTTTCCTATTAGAGCTCCTGCAATCACCACTATTGCAATGGGTAATCCCCTACACTTTTCAGCTATGCTCTTTCCAGGTTGTTCCAATTTAACAGGACATTTATCCTTGTTAAAAACCTTCTTCTGTAGCAAAATCCAACTTTCATCTATAGTCAAAAATTTTAGATCATGAGGGATATGACTGCAGTATTTAGCGACTTTGCTATCTCGTGTCGTCAACAATACTCTGTTACCTTTATTGGTTTCCGGAAAAGCAATCCTGATACGCTCCCAAGCTTCGCCAGACCATACATCATCCAAGACAATCAGATATTTTCCAGTCTTCCCCAAAAACTCTCGTATTTCGTCAGCTAAATCTTCCTCAGGCCTATCATGATATTGTTTGGTGTTTCGGGTGAACTTACTGATGATGTTGAGAAATAATTCTCTTCTTCTATATGTCTGAGAAACGTAAACCCAAATGCGAGTGAAGAATTTATATCCAACTTCAGGATGCTTGTAAACCAGATTTGCTAACGTCGTTTTACCAAGCCCAGGCATACCAACAATTGGAATAACCTCTAGACTATCTGATCCTTCAAAAAGACGGTTGATTATCTTTCTCACCTCATCGTCAAAGCCCACAACATCATCTTCCTCTACCACTGGAGACTTTTAACATAATAGAGATATAGGTCAGATATATGAATGATACTCGCAGGCCAAATATTGTATTATTTTAAAAAGAACAAGTTATTCTTTCTTTGGAAACATGATAGTAAGTTCAACTAATTGCAGAAAAATGGGCTTTTCCGTCACATAGAACAGTGAAATGAGACTTCAAGATTATTTTGCTGTGAATGTGAACTAAATTGCATCGTATGTATTATGTCTTATCACTAACAGTAATACATGTACTTCCCAAAATTATAATTTGACAAACAAAAAGACCAGTGAATAGCTTTAATTCTTAATATAAAACATACTGTATGTTTTGTCATGCATTTAAGGAATATATTAAGGATTTAACTATATGAACATTTGATTTAAAATGAAAAAAAATTCTTCTAGCACAGTGTCTCTTTCCAAAAAAGTATTTAGTTAGGCAACATAACTTATAGGAGTTGATTGAACCATTCAATCAAGCTAATCACAGAAGCACAGAAATATTTAGGAGTGGCAGACGGCTTTGATAAGACAGCCTCATCTTAAACAGCCTGCTTGGATGGTAATGCTGTGCGGTCTACCAGAATAGTAATGAAATAGCTAACCATGTACTGAGTCTGTATGTTGGGTTAGTTATTAGTAGGACGGAAATTACAATTGCTATATATATGTCCTCACCCCTCGGATCCAGTATGACAAGGAAAAGAGGGCAATATATAATAACAGACATATAAAAAAGATGTTGTGTCACTTTCTTGGTCTAAGTAGCTTGATGTGATTTCGAATTATTTGTACTGGAACGTTATCTTAAATGGTAATAGTAACTGAAATTTTTCAGGAGCAATCATTTTTCTAGTCCTCTTAGAATAACAGATAACTTTTCCGATAATCCATGTGTTCTTTTTCTAGATTTAGTTATTTCTCTTAGCATGAATGAGTGTTGCTTAATCCTCAATATTCTACATTGTTATATTGATAATCAAGAATTCCTGTTGTACCTTTTTTAAAATAGGCAAATCTTGTTGTGCCTTTATACAACTTGCTTATGCAATATGCACTAAGAGGTCGTTTGGTAGAGTGCATAACACAAAATAATGCTTGCATTAGTTTTGTGTATTAGTAATACCTTGTTTGATATACTTTTTCAACCTATGTATAACTAATACAAGCATTAGTTATACATCCTATTTGGTATTATCCTGTGTATAGCTAATGCATAGCAAAACCATGGTATTAGTAATACCAAGGCTATCAATGCATGCATTAGTATGTCTAAAGACCAAATTGTCCTTAAAGTCCCTTAAAATAAAAAATATAGAGGGCATTTTTGTAAACAATTAATTTTTTTTAAAATTATGCAATGCATTTTAGTTTTTAATACACCACACCAAACAATGTATAAAAAATAATCTCTGCATAACTAATGCTTGCATTACTAACACATGCATTACTAATCCCTGCATTACTAATACACCATATTGAGCATTATTCTTATACACTCTACCAAACGACCCCTAAGGTCATAAGTTTGATTTCTATATTATTTTAGTAATAGCGGGAAAACAAAAAATTAATTGAAAAGTTAATTTGATGGAAAAAATAGCTAGTAAAGTTCAAATTTTCAATAATTGATAAATCTAAATGTTTTTAAAGCTAATAAAAGTTAGTAAAATCAGTTTTTACTACAAGTGTGTCAAACTCTGGGCATTCTTGAGTAAAAAAAGGCAAATAAGTATGACAAATAGAGTGATATCTTATGTGCTTTGCATAAATTTCAAAGTACTTATAAGAAACGACGATGCCATATAATCAGTTTATGATATTCAAATGTATATATGATCTTAATCCATTTATTTAGGCTAAAATGTTTTATTTAATTGGTTAATCTTTTGCACCCAAGGGTGTTGTCTAACCGTCCATAAAGTTGGAATGAGGACAATGGATGATCAGTGTTTGAATCCCATCACACACGAAACAACTAGGGTATTTGTTCTTATTTTCCTAAGTCTTAGGTGGGTAGAGTTACACCACATAACCAAGAAATCCCCTACAGCCAGCGGAGCACGACTCGAAACTCGGTGGATAATGAGACGCCCCTTTACCCGTCTCCATTTAAATATCATCTTTTTGTCCTCGGCACGTTTTGAACCCATGAAGTGTGCCTAATCCACATAACAAACTGTGCTCGTACCACTAGACCATAGCCCAGGGAGTTAGGGTTAGCGTCTTTGGTTTAATTATTTTCACATTATTTCTAACACCAAAATACAATTCACATTTGGCATAATCATATCAACAAACAAGAAAGAGCACACTTTTAGAAATATGATTTGTCCATCTTTCTAACATTTTGGACTATTTATTTATATAATCAAAATTTCTGAAACAAAATTAGAGAAGGGTAGCTCGATGCACTAAGCTCCCGCTATGTGCGGGGTTCAGGAAAGGGCAAGAGTCTATTGTACGCAGTCTTACCTGCATTTCTACAAGAGGTTGTTTCCACAGCTCGAACCCGTGACCTCCTAGTTACGCTGAGGCTCCCCTTCAGAAACAAAATTAGAGAAGAGTAGCCAGGTGCACTAAGCTCAAGCTATGCGCGGGGTTTGGGAAAAGGTCGAACCACAATCTATTGTATGTCGCTTAATGCAAGCTATTTCCTTAGCTCGAACTCGTTACGCCGAGGCTCCCCTTCAAAAACAAAATTAGAGAAGGATAGCATGGTGCTCTAAGCTCACGCTATGTGCGGGGTTCGAGAAAGGGTTGGACCACAAAAGGTCTATTGCACGCCGCCTTAAAACTACATTTTTGCGAGAGGCTGTTTCCACAGCTCGAACCCGTGACTTCCTAATCACATGTAAGTCACTTTACCGGTTACACCCAAGCTCCACTTCACAAACAAAATTAGAGGAATTCCAAAAAAAAAAAGGAAAATTCGAAATTGGGACTGATCATTGAAAAATGAAATTGAGATTGATCATTGAAGCCATACCTTTCTCTCTTGTCCACCTCTACCGGATAGATCTTCATTTTGAAGGGCATAAACTTCAGTCCGACGGATTTCCTTCACTTTCTCTCTAATAGCTTTTATTTCACTAGCCACATCCCTCACTCTCTTATAATGAGTTAGGTCCACAAATCTGCTTACTCCTCTGCCCTTGTGAAGCTTAGACTCAATAACAAACTTATCAATGGCGTCTTCAGCTGCGTTGACCACCGTCCTAATCTTCTTGACCAATTCTTTTAGAATTTTATTCTCGCTATTGTATGCGGCTGCTTTTTTGAGGAAGACATCGAATTCCTTGAGATCTTCAAGCAGACTCTCAGCCGCATCCTTAATCCCAATAATCAGTTCCCCGTTGTCCCGTAGTAACTGCTTTAAGTTCTCTATCAGAAAGCTCAAACCTAAATCCGCCATGTTTTTTCCTTCTTATCGAATACTGTATTTGACCTAATTCTGTTCAGCTTTAGCATAGAGAGAGAAAGAGACTTTGAGGTTTTGGGGAAGATGTGCAGATGTTGAGTGTGGATGGTGAACATTGACGTGTACTTGGAAATTTGGTTGGCAAAAAATATTATTTTTGTGTTTTGGTTACAACCGAGAGTTTGTGAGTTTGAGTCTCCCGAGAGCAAGGTGGAAGGCGTCTATTCGAAAACAGTCTCTCTATCCAGGGTAGGGTAAGTTTTACATACACACTACTCTTCCCAGATCCTACTAAGTGGAATTATACTGGGTTGTTGATGGTGGTGGTGGTAAACAAGTTATTAAAAGATTAAGCTAGTGTTTGAACATAGATTTAGTTGAAACTTGAAAAAATAATTTTTGAAGTAGTTTTGAAAAATAATTTTTGGAAGTTGAAATTATGTTTAGACATGCATTTTATTTGAAAAAAATTTGAAATTTTGTGAGTGGGAGAACAAGTTTCACCCAAAATCTACCCTAAACTAGATTTTGGGAACTTGAAAAATAATTTCAGAAATTTTTCAAAAATAGATCATTAATCTATGAACAAACAATATTTTCAAAAAAGATTTGAAAAAACGTTGCCAAAATGTATGGTCAAACAGGGCCTAAGAGCCCGTTCGGACATATTTTTTTTATTTGCTTTTTTGCAAAAAAAAAAATTGAAAACAATGTTTGGACATACAATTCTTATCATTTTTTCCTTTTTCACTTGAAAATCTATTTTCAAATTGAATTTTTAAATTTTTAGTTTTACAAATTTACCCCACATTTTTAAACAATAGCATTTTGATTGTTTATGATATATCTTTTGTTGATTTTTTGGAGCTGCTACTTCTTTTTCTTTGTAACATCTGCATATTCTTGATGTCTTTAGCTAATACTATTCATTTACTTCATCAAAAACAAAAATAGCATTTTGATTGTTTATTTCAAGTAGGATACTCAAATTGGGGTAGCTTTGATATTTTTTACAAGTTGTGGGGTATTAATCATGTTTTATGGTTTTGAAAAAAAAAATATCTAAATACTACCTTTATCTTCAATTCAAATTTTAGTGAAATTCCAAATTTGAAAAAAAAATTGGAATCATGTCCAAACGCCTACTAAGCTGGCGTTTGGCTATAATTTTCCAATTTATTTTGAAAATTTTGATTTTGGTGAAGTTTAGTTTGAAGATGAAAATATGTTTGGACATGAGTGTTCAAAAAATATTTCACCTTTTTTTTTGTTTGAAAAACATAAAACATAATTTATACCCACAAGTTCTAAAAACTATCACAAATACCGAACAATACCTTCATCAATAGCATTCGTTATATTATCGCAAATCATAGCCCTGAACATAAATAAATTTGGTACAAAATTATGATTTTTATAATGAACTACATAATATACTATTATATGATCAAGAAAATGAAGCAACATTGTTACAAAATAATAAACGGTAGGCTCTTTTATAAAATACCAAAGTTTGGGGTAATTTTTAAAAAGGGGTTTTGACACAGTTACCCACAAAAACAAAACTATTTACCCGTGTCTACCCAGTTATTTTTCTACCCATAAACTAATTACATTTCCTACCCATAGTAGGTTTTGTGGGGAATTTTTTCTTTATTCTCCAATTCTTTTTTATTTCTATGCTTCTTTTCTTTTTTCCTTTTTTTCTTTCTTTTCTCTTTTTCTTTTTTCTCATTTTCTTCCTATTTTTTTTTTATTTTTTCTCTTTTATTCATTCATTTTTGCCCAAATCGTATTATTGTTATTTTTACCATAACTTATTTCACACTCAAATTTGACTCCTTCTTTATTTTTTTTTCTTTATTTCTTGTTCCTTTTCTAATTCCACGTAATTGCCATGCAAACCTTGATCTTTTTCCCTGCAAATATCAGTACATACTCTACCATTAGCAGTAACATCAATCAGTGATGGAGCAAGAAAACATAATCTAAGGCCACTAATCTCCATATATACTAGTTAGAATAGAAATAATACTAAAATATTGGAAAATGCAATAAAAATATAAGTAGCAAAAAAGACTTCTAGTACCATATGATACCAATATGGTATACATGTATATCAACAGAGTATATGATTGCTCTAGAATATTGCTACAATTATCTGTGACTATACTAATGTACCAAAACATTAAAGGATACAATAAAGGTATGAGAAAATTACATGCTCGCATTGCAAGCTAAATATTCGCAAAGCAATTTGCTCATTCCATATACTAACATGGTATATAGTGTATGGGTCGTTCCAACAATTGCCTATAATTATAAAAACTATTACATAATACACATAATCTATATCCATTAGCACAAAAAAATTCCAACACTGGAAATCATGTTCATATAAATAATTTCAGAAATGAATTTACTTAAGATGCAGCCAAAACAACCAAAAAATGTTCAAACTACCATATGATACCAATATGGCATATAACTATACCAACATGGTATACAATTTTACTGGTTAATTTCCGGCAACTATATGACTACACTACTATTACATAACATACATGCATAAATAAAAAAAATAAAAAAATAGTGTACCACATATTAATATAATAAAGTATTTCAAGATATTGTACTATATTACTATTATTAAAATAAAATCAAATATTGTACTAATGAATGCAGCTAATACAACCAAAAAATGATTCAACTAGCATATGATACCAATATAGCTATACTAATAGGGTATATAGTTGCAATGAATTGTATACTAAAATGGTATATTTGTATACTATTTGAGTATAGAATACAAATTCGTCTTCTTCTCTTGTTCAACTATATTTCAACCCAAACTTCTAAAATCTACTATAAAATCTCTACCAAATTGACTAAAACTTTAGCTACAACCTCCAATCAACTTTCCAAACAAACTCATATAGGATCGGATCAAAATAATTAAAAACTCAAACAAACCAAGTTATGAGTTTCAAGCTTCAAGGTCCTTCAATGGTGTATTAGAATTTTTGTACAATAAATCTCCAAAAAACAGTTTGGTTGAAGAGAAAGAATTGTTTTTGTAAGCATTATCTACTTTTCTTTGTTTGAATCAATGAATTGTTTTTATCGAATACACAAAGAGAGCCCTCTGAGTTTTGTGGTTCGATCTCTTTTTTATATAACAGGGAGTGTTCAAGACTGATGATTTCTTTCCATCGGAAGGCTGCAACTGGGAAGCTTACTGGTGTATACAGAAAGTATAACATCTCTAAATACGAGATTTGGATTTTTGATTGTTGAAATTGGGATTGCCGTTTTTGCTTCAAATGAAAAAAGAGCAGAGTGGAGTAAGAGTTGGAGAAGCAGTTGAGCTGGGGGACAAGCTGCACGTGATTTCAATTATTACTCCCTCATATTATTGAGAAATAACCGAGTAAATAGTTTGGGCATCATGGGTAGGAGTAGTAAATAGTTTGGGCCTGGGCATTAAAGGGTAAATAGTTTCGAATTAATAGGTATAAAGTGAATTTTTCTGTTTTAAAAAATGTAATAGTAATATTTTGGGCCAAAATCAGCTCTTGGGATTTGGGTTTGAGTTTTGGGAATTTGTCAAAATATGGATAAAATTTATGAACAAACATGTATTTGTAAAAAAAAAACAAATATATTTTGGCAAAATCTATAGCCCAAAGGATCCTAAATATCCCGGCATTATTATCTCACCCTTTTATAGAAATACTAATAATATTACAATCTCGAAATAACTAATCTCGAGATTAGTTATGTTATGATTTTATCAAAAATAAATATGGGATCAACTCATTTTAAATATAATTCAGAAATTAATTATTCCTTAAATATCGTACCAAACGAGCCCTTCGTACCTTGTTAGTACTTGATGTTGCTACGGCTTCTTTCCACTTATTTTCCTGGCTTTGAAAGTGTTGCTATTGTCTTTCTCGCCTATTTATTTATACGGAAAAGGGTTCAAAATGCTTTTAAACTATTGGAAAAAATTTTAAAATACAATTCATCCATCTATTAGGTTAAAAATACCCCTCCATCCACCTTTTTGGTTCACTTATACCCTTTGACCGTTAGGTCAATGCAGAATTAAAAAATAAATACTTAAAAAAATATTTGCAAAATATTTTTGTTTTTTTAAACTTATGCACCAATAGTCCACTAATTTAGTAAAATATTCTTCTTCTTTTTTCAGTTTTTACAAAAAATAATTCAGTTTTTACAAAAAAATATTTTTTCCAATTTTTTAAAGCATATTATAAAAACAGAAAAAAGTTTTTTAACAAAAATATTTTTGTTTTTTAAAAAGTAAAAAAAAACATTTTCAACAAAATATTTTCGTTTTTGAATTTGTTTTTTCATTTTTTTCATTTTTTAAAAAAGTTTCAGTTTTTAAAAAACAAAAATATTTTGTTAAAAAACGAAAATATTTTTTTCAGTTTTTACAAATTTGTTTTTCTAGTTTTTACAAAAAAATGCTTTAAAAAACTGAAAAAATAAAAAAAATTCAAAAAAGAAAATATTTTGTTGAAAATATTTTTTTTCAGTTTTTAAAAAACAAAAATATTTTATTTTTTATTTTTACAATTTGTTTTCAGTTTTTACCAAAAAATGCTTTAAAAATACTGAAAAAATGAAAACAAATATTTTTTTTTTATAAAAACTGAATTGTTTTTGGTAAAAACTGAAAAGAAAAAGAAGAAGAAGAAGACTTTACTAAATTAGTGGACTACTGGTGCATTAGTTTTAAAAAAACGAAAATATTTTGCAATTTTTTTTTTAAGTAATTATTTTTAATTCAGCATTGACCTAACGGTCAAAGGACATAAGTGAACCAAAAAGGTAAATGGGGGGTATTTTTAGCCCAATAGGTGGATGAAGTGTATTTTTAAATCTTTTTCAATAGTTTAGGGCCATTTTGAACACTTTTCCGTTATTTATATTGTTTATTTCTACCGTTTCTTTTATTTTTCTTGAGCTGAGATCGAAAATAATATTTCTATGATTTTAGGTTGACTTCATCTTCTTAATTAATTGTGTTTATTACTATTGGGGAGTGGAAGAAAGAGAGAGAGTTTGATGCTCACCACATCGTGAAAGATGTGGAGCTCACACCACCTATTTTACGGTTTTACCCTCTAACCCCGGTTTAGGATGACTTTATACGGCTAATAAAGATAAAGTAATTCCAACTGCTAGATTCCTATTTTTGTAAAGCTCCTATGGGCGTTCGTCGGTCGGTACGGTATGATATTTAGATATTTTAATTCGCTATTTTTGGTATTCAATTTCTTAAAATATAATACCAATACCATACCTAATTAAATTCGGTATGATTCGGTTTTCTCCTTTCGGTTTCGATTTATTCGGTTTGGTAACTTCGATTTATTCAGTTTGAATATTAATTAGTGCATAGAGTCATAGACTGTAATATTCTAAATTAACGTACTCAAAAGTACAAAACTAGAAATATTTGTTGATAAAATTTTGTCCAAAACTAGCAAATATCAACCCAGAGGAAAAGAACTGTACATAAAAGAATAAATTTGATCATTAGTAATATCTTGTTAGGAAAGTAAAATTTAGACTTTTATATTTATGTTATATTTAATAAAATGTGTATTGTGTAATATAATATATATTTCGGTACGATATCGGTATTTCGGTATACCATTTTGAAATACCAAATGCGATACCTAATACCAATATTTTTTAAAACATAAACCAAATACCATACTGAATATCAAAATATTGAATTCCAAATACCAAAACTTTCGGTTTCGATATGGTAATTCGGTATTTACCAAACTATGTACAACCCTACATAAACCTGACCTGGATGTAAAATGCGTACAATATATAAAGTTCAATCAAATTATATATCCCTCCGTTCACTAGTTGTACACTATTAACTTTGCACGTCCCTTAAGAAAATAATAAATAAAATGTTTGATTTACTATGATACCCATATTAATTGGTGTATAGTTTTAATGGATTTGGAATGAGTAATTAATGGTAAGGGCAAAACGGAAAAAATAAATTATTTTTCTCTTAATATGCGAAAGTGGACAAGTAAATATGAATATTTATTTTTAGAATAATGGACAACTAAAAGTGAACGAATGGAGTAGTAGTCTATTTGCCTCCATTTTTGGCACTCGGTGGATCGCTGATTTTGCTCCTCGCCTTCACTATCTGCTAAAGGGACAACAACAACAACAACAACAACAATCCAGTATAATCCCACTTAGTGAGGTCTGGGGAGGGTAGTGTGTACGCAGACTTTACCCCTACCCTAGGGTAGAGAGACTGTTTCCAAATAGACCCCCGACATCCTTCCCTCCAAGAACTTCTCACCTTGCTTTTGGGGAGACTCGAACTCACAACCTCTCGGTTGGAAGTAGGGTTGCTTACCATCAGCGCAACCCCTCTTGTCTAATCTGCTAAAGGGACTTAGAAAATAAAAAAAGAGTAAATCTTTCATTTAAAATTTAGATCTGAAGTTAGGCATAAATATATGGAGTTCAGCCATAAATCTCTGAAGTTCGCTTGCACAAAAAATACGCTAAAATTTTAGATAAAATTCTATAATTTTAGACACAAATTTGTAAACTTTAATCACATATGTCTGAAGTTAATTTGAAGTGACTAAAATTATAAAAAATTAATATAAACTTTGGCTACGTCTTAAATAGGGGTCCCAAAATTAGGTATCTGTGCATTTGCGCCCAGAAAATAAAAGATTTGAATGAATTTACAAACAAAAAATGCATTTTTTGATTGAAATTTACGTGATTAACATTAAAACTTTTACGTGCAAACTGATGAGGCTACAATACTTATTATGGATCATGACTTAATGCAATAATTTCTTCTCTTTATTTTTCCAAGCATTCAGTTCAAAGCTTCAAGACAGAATATACTGTGATGTCATCGCTCTTTTATTTGCTTATTGTTGTGTATTCCTACAAGTAGAGTCTGGACCTATTTGCTTATTAGTCGAGCAAAATCAAACAACCTAATTTTGATTTCTTTATGAAATCAACAATACTTACCAAAAAAATAATAATCTGGGCAACCCGGTGCACAAAGTATCTCGTGTTCACATAAGGTCCGGAGAAGGGCCGCATTCTAGATGGGGCGTGATATAGGCAACCTACCTTGTTGCAAGCATAAGTGACTAATTCTATATCTCAAACCCATGACCTATCAGTCATACGGAAATAACTTTATCGTTACTCCAAAGGCTCCCCTTCGAAATCAACAATACTTAATTTCAAAGGAAACTTCTTTGAAAATTTAAACCTTGTATAGAAAGCTTTAAAAATTTACCATTTCGTATATTTTGGTCGACAAATTGATCTCCAAATAAAAGTTAGATGCATTGTTCCTAAAGTCACTAAACATTATCTTGCCACCCGAAGAGAATATTTATAGAAATGAATTCACAAACTTGGGAAAACTTTGAGTTTCAACCATTGGATAGACACCAGTCAAAACTTAGAGCAAGGGAATTTTTATTTACACATCTCTCATGGATTCCGCTTCGGTTTTCTAGTACCTTGCCGTTGTTTCTACTTGGCTATTACTATTGCTTTCTTCCATCTTTTTTTCCGGTTCATACATTGTTGGTTTTATTTTCCTTGCTTGTTGTTGATATTTACCTTTTTTTATTCTTCCTCTCGAGCTGAGAGTCTTTCGGAAACAACCTCTCTACCTTCCTAGAATAGGGGTAAGGTCTGCGTACACACTACCCTCCCCAAATTTCACTTGTCGAATTCCACTTTGTTGTACATATCTCTCACGAATCCTTTGTCCATGAAATTTTGCATTTTTTTTGAAATTTTTCGAAAACGATTTTTTTTTACCACTTTTTCAAAAAAATTAGAAAATTTCTCTTTCCCCCCTCACAAAGCTGTAACATTTTTTCAAGTGAAATGTATGTCCAAACATAATTTTAAATTTCAAATACCATTTTTTAACTTAACTCCAAATACTACTTTTTTTAAAAAAATTATAATTTTTATTCCAAACACCTACTAAATTTCAATAATTCAAATTCTTACAACAATAACAACAACAATAACAAAAAACCCAGTATAATCTCACATATTGGGGTTTGGGGAGGGTAGTATGTACGCAGCTTTACCCCTACCTTATGAAGATAGAGAGATTGTTTTCAATAGACATCGGCTCAATTCAAATTATTACAGAATTCAAATTTAATTCATGAACTAACACAGTTGTGTTAAAGTTTAAGGGATATTTCTGCTCAAGAAATCTTTGAAGACAGGATGAAATTCTGAACCATCTGGGAGCAGTTCTACTTTATCGCAGTTTTCAATATTGAGATGAGATAGCCGGGGCATCGCCTTATCTCCCGCCCTACATTTCTCCAAGACGAACAAACCAGAGAGTTCTAAAAGTTCGAGTTGAGGGAAACCTTCAGCAGAACATATAATCTCTTTAACTAGAAAAGCATCATCTTTGAGTACTAGAAGCCTTAGATTGGGAAGCTTCTCTAAAGTTGCCATCGGATCTTCGCAAAGTTGAGTGTTAATAAGGACCATCTCTGTGAATCTTTCGGAGATCAGATTGTATGGTGGCAACTGGTAAAGGTGACCCTCGAAGGAAAATTTAGGTGGAATCCCCGACTCCATTAGCTGCCTAAAAACTTTATGCCTTTTTTCTGTATAACAGTCGAACTTTTTTATCTCGATGGAGGAATGAGACCATCTTTCTGGAGCAGTTTTCATGGGGCTGGTTATTGACTTAAGGTCGTCAAGATTCCCTTCAACTTTCACGTCTAGGTACCGGAGTTTGGTCAATTTGAAGAGATCTGCGATTTCACATACCTCGGAGGTGAAGTTCTTTAGTGTCTGAAGCTCTGTCAATCCATCAAATCGAAGTTTTTCTCCCTTAATTATCATTTGAAATGTTTTCGGAAGATAAAGATGTTGCAGCCTTCTCATCTTCCGCAACACATTCGGGATGATAATCTTGCAAAAATCATGAATTCTCAAATCAAGGACTTGTAGGTGTGACAAGCTGCTTATAGATGATGGCAACACCTCTAGGAAACATCCTTTGAAACTTAAATATCTTAACAAAGGTAGAGCAAAAATAGATTCGGGTAGTTCCCTCCCTTTCTCTCGAAAGTCTATCCTGTCGAAATCAAGAATTCTGAGAGCGCGGAGTTGCTTAACATCCGATAATACAGGCGGCCATACAAGCTCCTCTAATCGTTGATGATCATTGGTCTCAATAATTCGAAGACTCCGAAGGTTTCTGTATTGGGGATTGACTTGAGATTTATACTTCCCTAGATAAATGACAAGATTCCGTGTTCTGCTAAAGTAAAATGATGGCGGATTATCTTCAGTTCGTAAATCCATGACTTTTAAAAGGTCTCTCTCTTCTGCTTTTGAGAGGCACATATCTCCCATTAATCCAACTACACGGCAAGACTTGAGCTCTATTCTCCTTTGCACGTCTATCATTCCCTTCTGCGCTAAAACCTTCAGATTCTCCTCTGTCAAGTCCAAGAGTGTCAATGTACTTCCACATTCATGTGGCGATATCAAGCTTTCAATTGTCCACAAATGACATAATTTTTCTGGTTCTACCTCTGGATCTTCCCTAAAATGGCCCAAGTAGAGAAAACAAAGTTTCAAATGATCGGACAACTCATCATAACTCGGAGTCATAACTTGAGATAGATCTGATCTCGCATTTTTCAGCACGATCTCCCACTCACTCGCATCCTTACCTGCTACTAATTTTGCAAGTTCTATAACTGCCCCTGGTAAACCTTCACACTTTTTTACCATTTCCAAACCTTTTGTCGCTATCTCTTTTCCGATTTCAGCTCCTGTAATAAAGAAAGCAGATATGTTACAGAATCAGGGGCGGATACAGCGTTGCGGTACCGGGTTCCATTTGACCCCAATACTTTTTGCACGAAGCATATATTTATGTGTAAAAATCTACTATTATTACAACAAATAAACGAACCCATAATTTTTTTAAAAATACAATAAGTTCAATGCTAAGAACCTTGAAGATGAACCTGTAGAGCTTAAATCTTGGATCCGTCTCTATAACAGAGTACCCTTTTTTTCACTGATACCGACTGTAATTGAGTTATTTAGTTATCCTCCACCATAAATTTAATAGAACAAGCACA
Source organism: Nicotiana sylvestris (assembly GCF_000393655.2). Classification (NCBI taxonomy): domain Eukaryota; kingdom Viridiplantae; phylum Streptophyta; class Magnoliopsida; order Solanales; family Solanaceae; genus Nicotiana; species Nicotiana sylvestris. The sequence goes on along the minus strand of NC_091065.1, from coordinate 189,545,948 downwards.
TTACTAGAAAATTTTGGTAATTATCAAACAAAAGAATGTTAGAACATTATTGCTTATCGTGCTTTCAACTCTTTTCGTTATGTAACATATTTTACCTGGATCCATTTTCGGCCATGCTGTCCTTTTAAGCAACTCCAAGCTGTATTCTTCTGTTAAAGGCCTCTTTCTATGTACGTAAGGCGCCTGATTCATACCCTCAGCTGCTTCTTTTGCTCGAGTTGTCACAAGTATTCTGCTACCTTTAGCTCCCACAGCACGACGTAGCCTCTGCCAATCCTCAATTGAGCGTACATCTTCCAGAAGAATCAAGCTCCTGGACTCCTTCCTGAACTCCTTCCTGGACTCGTCCTCCTCCAGTTGTTCGCGGATCTTTTCTGCAAGAGTATCTGTTGTCGAATCCTCGTAATCTGTCGTAGAACCCACAAAGCGTGTGAGGACAGACGAATATTCACGTTTGAAATTGAAGCTATCAGATACAGTAATAATGATGCGGTGCTTGCGAAACTCTTGGACAACCCTAGGGTCATTGATTATTGCATGAGCAAGAGTACTCTTTCCTGTGCCACTAGGGCCCCATATGGGAATTACTTCGAACCTGTGTTCGTAACCCTCTGATTTATCAAACAGTGCTCGTAAAATCAGCTCCTTCTCTTCCTCAATCCCAACTGCTTCGCCACCGAGCTCATTTGCAAAGATTTGCTTCCATTTTTTACAACAATTGTCCCAGCTGCTGCTGCTGCTATCCACATTAACATTGGAGGAGAGCTGCAAGACATTCTCTGAAAGAAGACGCTTGATCGTGGTACACAATTTCATAAACTCTGACCTGTCTTGCTTCTCGACAGCGGCACCATGTCCGCTACACAGAGGAAATTGCTTCACAAAAGATCTGCCAGACTTCGATGCCAAATTTTCGACCATATATTCCACGCGATAAACGAGTTCTTCAATTTCCCTCGCGCTGTCGCTGGGCATTTGATCATCTGCTGTTAAATCTTGTAAGAAAATCTCCAGAGATTGAACTACATCGCTGATTTCTCTGTCCGCTCCAATTCGTTCGGTTTCTTCAGCCAAAATCAACTGCCTAAGCTTTTTGATAGCGAGGAGGAGGGCGACTTTCGCCATGGCCTAGCAGGGAATAGCTAGAAGGCAACATACGGATTCCGCAGAACCAGTGGGATTGTCATACATGGTGTTATGAAATCCACTAAATATGTACTCCCTTTGTCCGAATTTATGCGTCACTCTTTCCTTTTTACTCTGTCCCAAAAAGAATGTCACATTTATATATTTAGAAATAAATTAACTTTAAAATCTCCATTTTACCCTTAATAAGATGATTTCTAGCCACACAAATGTTTAAGGCTTGTTTTAGACCAAAATTTTCAAAAGTTTTTTTTCTTTCTTTCTTAAACTACGCGTCAAGTCAAAGGGTGCCATATAAATTGAGACGGAGAGGGTAATAAATCTAGAATCTAACTATTAGCGCTTGAAGTTGTTATAGTTCAAATCCTGCTAAATTAAAGAGGCACAGCTAGTGGAGAGAGAAACTATTTTGCGTTTTTCATTGATAGTATGCCCTATACAGAGAATTAAGAAGTAACCCTAAGTACCCAAAAACTAGGTTAATTAATTACAGAATATTACCATACTTACAAAAAACGGATTGGCATAGTGATTGCGCCGCACCCAATATAGCATTGAATTTGGATGCTATATTGGGTGCGAGGCACTGTGCTATATTAGATGCTGGGCACTTGTAATCCGGCCCTTCCCCGGACCCCGGGGTGCTGGGCATGGGCACTGAGTATAGCACCCAAGATATACACACGCTAATAAATCCTTCTTCATCTGATTGCGTGAACAATATCCGAGTGCCAGATGATCCCATGTCCTATAGTTTGACCCCTTCTCACTCTCCAAGAGTCTTTCTATAACAGATTTCTTATAGCAAACAGTATTTTACTTCCTTAATTGATTTATCCATAGCCAATCAAAATTATTGTCAAAATCAATTGTAAATTCAGATATCCAGTGCTTAAACTGAAACAATTGCCTTGTGAGTTTCAAAAACTGAAAGCTTAAAGAAAAGCAATTCTATCAGTTAATTAGATCAGGGAAGTCATCAATTAACACTAAGATCCCCAAATTTTTTAACCCTAAAACTACTATTTTACCTCTTCTTACCTCTTTTTCCCTAATTAGACAGAAATATTTAGCTTCTGAATTTGACGTTCCACAACAACAATTTAGACAGAAATACTTAGCTTCTGAATTTGATGTGTCTCTTCTTACACAAGTACTGGAAAAAATATCTTACACCTTTTTGCTAATGAACTAACAAGTTTAAGAATAAAGTTAAAGCGACAAGCTTGCTTCATAATACTCTTCGATATTTGCTTTATAGCCTGAACAGATGTGTGAACTTCAACTGTCAAACAATTTTCATCTCAAAAAAACTGTCAAACAACTTTACTTCAAAATTGAATGCAAATGGAAAGAGAAACAATTTTACAAAGCATTTGGATGCAAGTGCTTTATTTACCATAATGGAAAAGACAAGTTTGATCTCAGAAGTGACGAGGCCTGATGGAGTATTCTTGGAATATTTTTCACATAGTAAAACCTCTTAGATATACAATAAAAGAACTATGTGTGCGGAACAAAGGGTGCATGTTGTCTTTGATGAAACAACACCCTAGCCGTGTCCCGTCCACCCCCTCCGCCCCACACCACACCCCAAGCCCCCACCCCCACCCCCACCCCCACCCCCACCCCCACCCCGCAGAAAACGGAAAAATGGAAAAAATAACAGACAACTACGTTGAGAAGAATGGGAATCACCTGTTTAGAGAGAGAGACTTTCTTTGGGGCTGCAGTGGATTCAGGAGCTGATGAATATGAAAGAGTAATCTGCCTCGCGTTGTCATTTGACTAAACGAAGAAAGGTCTTAGGGGTCGTTTGGTACGCCGGAAAAGGAAAAAAATGCTTTTTAGAAGAAGCAGAAGCAGTTTTTGAGAAACAAAAAAAAATAGCTTCTCTACGAAAGCACTTTTTTTTGAGAATTACTTTTGAGAAAAATATATTTAGAAGTAGTTTTCAAAAGATTGGACAAACACTAATTACTGCTCAAAAATACTTTTTAAATTAATTAACCAAATACAAACTACATCTCGCCCAAAAGCAATTTTTTAAAAAATACTTTTGGGAAAAAACACTTCTCAAAATAAGTTATTTTTAGAAATTTGGTCAAACAGGCTGTAAATTTATATTATATTTGGTTGACAGTATAAATTTATCCCGTATGGTACTAAATTTATATTATAACAAAACATAGTATCAACTTTGTTCCAAACTTAATCGTGGATATCTCATCTTATCCCATCAAACTTGGATTATTTTATCTCATCTCCAAGATGGGATAAATTTCTAGTGATTACCTAAAACTATAATTCCGAGATAATTTAGTCCGTGTACCAAACGACCTTTAAAAATACTAGTATTATATTACCTACGTCTTAGGTTGTATATTATACTCCCTATTACTCTATGTCAGTATAAAGGGGTCAAATTTCGGGTGCGCAAATAATAAAGACAAGAAAAATATATTATAAATTATACATCCTCCATTTTAAAATAGGTGAACTTATTTGACTGAGTTTAGGAAGAAAAAAAAGACGTTTAAACTTGTATCGTAAAATGAGGCATATATATTTTGTGCGTTAACTCATTGAATAAAGGTAAATTGTTTTCAAGTACGGAAAACGAATAATTCTTTTTGGCACATGCTAAAAAAAAATAGGTTCACATAAATTAAAACAGGGGAAATAAAATATTTCAGTTCAAATATAATGGATATTACAATCTCTACAAAAAATATAAAGCCAAAGAAAAATATCTTTTAATTCTTTTCCTCAGCTATTAACTAAAATTAACTCAAAAGGCTTGATAGTTTTGATCTGGAATTTTTGTGAATTATAATTCAACGGTTTGACGTTTGAACTTGAATTAGAATCATAAACATGAATTTAGGGTCTTTCGGTTGGAGACTAGTTAATGTCAGAACTAATTATGAATGAATTATTTATGCGATGATTAGTAGTATAATAATTTTTAATGAAAGAATTTTATGCGAAGATTAATAATGAAGGGATTATCGTTATATAAGAACTACCTACTTTAAGGGTATTTTTATCTTTAAATAGTCTATCCCGAGCTACTAATACATGTATATTTATTTTGATATTCTAACTCGCATAAAATAATATATATTAATTCCTGCATAATTTATGCGGGTATTATTTATAAGAAGATGCAAAATTGCAACCAAACGAGACAAGGTATTGGTCATGCTGAATTTTGTGAGGAGATTAATTTTTCTCATTCAAGGAATTAAACAAGGTATTAGTGATTTGAATTTAATAAGAAGATTAATTTTCCAATTTAAGCAAACAAAACAGACTCCTGCATGTTTGATTTTAAACTTGACTTTGATTGATTGAATGTATGTTCTTCAAATTTCCAAAACTCACTTGTGCAAATTCTTTATTTCTAACGCCCTTCTTGGCATGTTGTGTCATTAGCTTGGATGATAGTTTTATTGGCTCTTTTATTTGACTTGACTCGTCAAGATATCATTTTCACATGGCATAGGTTTGAACCTTTAAAACAAGATGACATCTAACGAACTTTGAGATGATAAAGTGGACTCATCACTTGAAGTCCGACTATATGAACTAGCCTAATAACAACAATAATAACAAATTCAGTGAATTCTCATATGTGGGATATGTGGAGAATAGTATATATGCAATCCTTATCCTTACCTTGAGAAAGTAGGAGGTTATTTCCGATAAATCCTTGGCTCAGAAAAAATACAAAGGTAGAGAGGATAAAAAGCCACAGGAAAGGTACAAATCAGGGAATAACAATAAGCGACAATACTAGCAAAGCAGTCGGAAAACCAACAGGTAATAACAAAAATCCAAGAACAAAGAAGAACTAGCCTAATAAAATTAAATTTTGAGAAATTTTCATAAAGTACTATCTTTTAGTGGTAATTAGCTATCTATAGATACCATTTGCTATATTACGGATTGTAGATACGTTTTCTGTTGTTATAAGATGTATTAGATGTATTAGATGTATTTAAGCTACTGTATTCATGAATACAGTAGCAAAAATAGGAGTGAATCAGGGAAATCCAACTAATCAGTTGTTGTATTCGAGTGTATTCGACTGTATTCATGGCGTGAAACATGTGATTACAACTGGACAGATTATTGTATTCGACTGTATTCACGGCGTGAAACAGGAGATTACATTGTTTTTAAACGGAAAGTGAATCAATTAACATAATAGACTCTTAATATAACTCAACAAACTCAATTATAACACACAAATTTTGTATTTCAAGTTATAAAAAAGATTCTCAACCGAAAAATACCCCAAAAACATAGCAATCTTCAGAAAAATTATATAATACATCTGAATACATAAATTATATTGATTAAAAAAAACATATGAATACATTCATGGCATATAGCGAGAGAGTGAATACAATGAAATACATAAAATACAACGAGATACATTGAAATACAATGAAAAAAAAAGATAGTGAATACAATGAAATACATGAAATACAACGAGATACATTGAATTACAATGAAAAAAAGACAATGAATACAATGAAATACAGCGTAAAAACCAAGAACCAGCAACTCTTTTCATCGCAAAAACCATAAACCCAGCAGATCTTCGTCCCTCATATTGTCTTCCTCTGGCTCAAAATTCACTATCTCCAAGTTTTAATTTCGATTCTGATTCTTCATCTATTTACTAAATAATAATGAAGATGAATCGTCATATGTCTCGAAATCTACTGCGTCCTCTCTCTTTTTCTCTCTGTTTCTGTGTTTTGGACCTCCCTTCCCTTGTGTGAATCAGACTCAAAGTAAAAAATTTGATGATAAAGTTGGAATTTTGAAGGCAAATCAGAGCACAATTGAGGTTACAAAATCTCCAGTTAATGTGAATCAGAATGAAAATTCAGCACCAAAGTCCTCTTCTGGGGACAAAATTGCAAATGGGAATGGAGAAAAAGGAATTATAGAGAAGGAAGTGAAGAAAAATTTCACTTCTTCTTTGGTGAAGAAGCAGAGAAATGGGACAAATTTGGATGTGTCAGTGAAGAAAGGAGATGAAGATTTGGTAAGTCTTTGTTGAATTGTGATTTCTTTGATGGGAATTGGGTTACAGACGAGTCTTATCCTTTGTACAATCCCGATTCTTGTTCTCTTATTGATGAGCAATTCAATTGTGTTGTCAATGGTAGGCTTGATAGTTTGAAGATTTGAAGGGTCGTCTAAAAGTGCAGGAGGGAGGAGAGAGCGTGGGATTTTTGACTAATGGTAGGTGATGTGGGTGAGAGGAATTTTGAGATTGAGCATCGCATTTTCAGGGAATGGGGGAAGAGAATGACATGTATCAAAGTAGAAAGAGAAAGAAAATAATGTAACTGAATAACGTATTTAGTGGCTTAGGGTTAGGAGGTAACCAAAATTAGATATTTTACTATAAACATTAAAAGGTATCTATAGAATATAATTTTTTAAAATGATATTTATTTAAAATAAATAAGGTGTTAACGTTTGCTGTAGAAGGTAAAAATTCCTTAAATTTTTAAGTAAATTAGTTATATTAGATAAATTAGTTTAGTCCGAATGATTGTTAACCTACATTATCATCATTTACAAGAGTTTAGCTTAGATAAATTAGTGACAATTTCATTAGCAATTCACACCGCTGCTCCCTTTGCGATCAACAACATAAAGGTCTATAATGATTGAGGTTCATACCCTGTTTGGCCAAGCAAAAAAGTGATTTTTTCAAAGTTACAAGTATTAGGCAAGTTTTTGAGAGAAAAAAAAATGCTTTTGAGTAAAGCAAAAGCAGTGTTGGAGAAGAAAAAAAAGTACCTTATTCCTAGAAACACTTTTGAGAAAATACACTTAGAAGCATTTTGAAAAAAATACACTTAGAACCACCTTTTTAAAATTTGACCAAATTCTAATTACTGCTCAGAAGTACTTTTAAAATTAATTAATCAAACACATATAGATTCTCACCAAAAATACTTTTGAGAAAAACAATTTTAGAAGCTTGGCCAATCAGACTTTAAAATGAACTGGTAAAATGACCAAGTTCATCTTTAGCTATTCATGTTGTCTTGTGCATTTCATCAAACACTTGCTATGCATTCATACATACAGCATCGTTTTGAGAAATTCCAAATAAACCTAAGATTGCTTGCTTCAGAACAACTGATCAACATCTAGTAAATAGTACAAAGAAGGAACTATTTTTTGTCCTTTGGTGGTTTGTGGTACGCTAGTATGGCGTAAATCGTTTGGACAAATGTGAGTAAGAAAACAAGGGTAAGGTATTGTCCAAACTGTGTAACCCAAGGAGGGCGATAATAGCTGTTGATTTGGACTTTTACAAGGTTGAGACTAGTATCATCTCTTCTATCATTGGAGGCCAGGTTTCTAAGAATTTTTGGTAGTTTTTCTGTATATTTGCGGTTTCCTTTAATGATCCCACCTAATGCAAGGAGCTTGACATCTTCAGATGTGCGAATAAGATCACACATAAATTGCAAATAGGAGCTCACCTCGCGTCGATTGGAGTCGAATTTTTGACTAATTTCATATCGTTTGAGATTTTTCAGTAGGAGTTGAGTATGTGATCCTACAAATAATGGAGGCAATGAAAGATGAGGGTAAAATAAATAGCTTTTGAACCTAATCCCTCTTATCCCTTCTTTTTTTATGACCCTAAAATGAATCCCTGATTGTTTCAATTTTGTAGCATTCTTCACCTTCGGCTTCATCTCTGCACTAGTGTGGCGGCGCACGCCGTTATCATTATCAGCAGCAGCAGCAGCAGTATCATAATCGTCATAATCATCATCTTCGTCTTCGTTCTCGTCTTCTTTCTGAGCTATAATTCTTATGCCTCTGACACGAGGAACGCTTCCTCCAGCTTCCAAGTCACATTTTTCTCTTCTTTCATCTTCTTTTCCTCCTCCTCCTTCTTCTCCTTCTCCATCATCGTCATCTTCATCGTCATCTTCATCGTCATCTTCATCTTCATCTTCATCTTCATCTTCTTTCGGGGGATCAGTTTCTGGTCCAAGAAGTAGTAAGTGGAGGGCATGGAGCACATCACAACTTTGATGTTGCAACTGATGCATCCAAATTTGCTTCAATCTTCGTCCAATTCCTCGTAAAAAAGGATTTGATGGTATACGAATGAGGCGTCGTCTTTCTAGCATCGGTGAAATCAGAACATGAAAGAGAGTCATCTTAGCCAGATCCGAAGTAGGCGGCTCCCACTTGCCATCTTTAATCAAATTTTGGAAATGTTTTTGCTCTAATAGTTGTCGGAGTACCACCAGAGGAATCTGGTTTCCGACATGAAACATAGACGCCACACATTTATATTTATTCAAACCGCTACTAGTACTATGTTGCTTTAGCTCCAATTGGTTGTCGTGAACTCCAAGTAAAGAAAATGAAAGTTGAAGAAAGAAGCAACCATCTTTAATCATCATCCAACGGAATTGTTGTCCTGGAATTTTAGTCAATTTAGGATCGATGAAGTCATATGAATCTCTTGCTTCTTTTTCGATTTCTCTAATAGCAGACATGTAGATCTCGGTAGTAGTTGCTTTACTACTATCTTGGTTAGATCTGACTACATGCTGCCAAGACTCGTCCTTGGCGGTCTGTATTTGGACATCGTCTTGTCCAAATACAGGACCAAATCTTATGAAAGGAGCCTTATTGTCGAGCTCCAGAATCTTGCATATTCGCCGGGTTGAATAATTTTTGGTTCGATCATCTGCTGTTATGATCCTGCTTGTTCTCAGTTTCTTCTGCTGTGCCTTTGACGACATAAATATTAGCAGAAATAGAGATTTTAGACGCAATAGAAAGAAATGATGTAACCAAAATAGTAGATTTTTCTCTCTCAATAATTGAAGAAAATTCAAAGTTATGTTTCTGGAAACAAAAGCGGAAGTGGATCTAAGGAGCCTGTTTGAAAAAAAATGAGTAATTCAAGTTGAAATAATATATTTGAAAATATTAAATCACTTTACTTTATGATTTTAAATTTTGTCTGACACTTTAATCAATTTACTTGTCGTTTTCCGCAATTCAAATTTCACCAAAAAAAACATTTCCGTCTAACTCTGGTCTTTCCTTTCTTCACCAATTCACCTAAAAGTTAGTGGGCGTTTGGATATAAGAATTGTGAAATTTGGGGGAAAAAGGTAGTATTTTTTTTCGAGTTGAAAATGGTATTTAAAAATTGATTTTGTGTTTGGATATGACAAATTGGAGTTGTTTTTTAATTTCTATGAGTGATTCGAAGTAAAAATTGTGAAAATAACTTTTTTGGATTTTTCCGAATTTCGGAAATCAACTTCAAGTTGGTTTTGTAATTTTCCTAGCCAAACACTAATTCCAGAAAAAAAAAACTAAAATAAAATCCAAAAAAGAAGTGAATATAATTTTTATGTCCAAACGAGCCCTTAAACTAAGAATAGGTACCCTCCTCGTCGTTTGGTAGGGTATGTAAGAATAATACTAAATAGGGTGCATTCGTAATATTGAGATTCGTAATGCTGAGATTAATTATGCTGAGATTATTTCTTATCCATTATTTGGTTTGATATACTAAAAGTAACATGCATTGCATAGGGGTGTATTCATGCTTTTCAAATCTATTTAAAATATGTATCAATTTATACAACTCATTTATTATTTCTTAAGGGTCGTGTAAAATTTATAGTGAACAAATAAAAGTGAACGAAGTGATTAATGTAGGAGTATTAATGTAGGTACAATACAAATTAATAGAGTAGGAGTATTAATGTAGTGAAAGTTGTGGAATCATTTGCCTACTGATTTTTTAAAGTAGAAGACACAAATCGAACAAATGGATGGATGGGACCAGACTTGTATATTTTTATTCAAAATGCCTTTCTCGGGAGTATTTCTCAATTGATTCTCTCGCTCTCTACCTTTGCTCCCTCTCCCTCTTCCCTTTACTTGGTTCTCTGGAGTAGGGCGGTTTAAAATCGAACCGAAATCGAAAATTGAATCGCAAAAATGGTTTATTGATATCGGATTAATGGATAGTGAACAAATTGAAATTTTATTGTTAATGACTTATCGGTTTGGGAGAGGATTATTCAATTTTCTTATCGAATAAATCGTTAAGCTGTTAAGAATTTTTATAATTATATATTTTTATCCATATGTATATTAAATACCCCTTCCACTTATCCACTATTAGAAGTGTTAACTGTTATGTTAGCTGAAGAATGTGTAGACTACAGAGCCATAAGTTCGGCTGCATTTAAGCTCTTTTTGAGGAGCTTGCTGCCTTGCTCCTCAGCGTGAAGGTTCAAGTATGTTTGTCTAGTATTTGTTGTGCCTTGTGATACTATCAGTATTTTTAAAAGGTTTTGATATATTCTGTCGTGTAGATGTGGTATCACTGTATCACTGTGTGCTTTTATCAGTATGTTGCCAAATTAGGCCTCTGTAGTACAAATATAAAAGGCCGATAAATCGCTTGATAACCACTAAACTGATACCAATCCGTCCGATATCTTATCGGGTGGCAAGCGGATTAATACATTTAAAAGCCGATAATCGATAAGCCAAATCGTTAAGCATAAATAACCGCCCGATCCGCCCAATAAGCAGCCTTACTCTGGAGGGCAATACTCTAGAGTTGACAATTTGGGTATAATGGACAACAATTTGAATAAGATGAATGCTCCTTCTCTTGCCTAATAATGCAAGTGGGGAATGCACAATTTTGTGAAGAAATGCCTATAAAATGTGAAGTATACCAGAAAATAACAGGAAAAAGTTTAAACCTGTTCGATGTGCCCCTGTGGGAAGTAATTGTCACGACCCCAACCCCGGCCGTGATGGCGCCCAACACAATGCTAGGCAAGCCCGACCAACTAACATCTCACGATCTCTTTCTTTATAATTCAATACCAATTTTCGGGATTTAATACCAATTTAATATAAATAGAAGTATGAATTTAACCGATGAAATGTGCGGAAACCATAATCACAAAAAAAATCTCTGTAAAACAGCCCATTGATTCGGTGTCACAAGTTTGGGCCTCTAATACAAGGTTTCAACAATCTAATACAGAAATATGTCTAAAATGTGGAATGATAAGTGGAGATAGAAGGAGAAATCGGGTCTGCGAACGCCATGCAGCTACCTCGATAACTCCGATGAAGACAGAACGGCACGAAAGCTCGCTCTATGCCTCAGGAATACCTGTACCTGCACACATGGTGCAGGGACTAATGTGAGTACTCCGACCCAGTGAGTAATAATAATAAATAATGGCTGACAGTATGAAATCACGTAAAGGCACTAAGCAGTTCTATATCAAAACAGTAAAATCATTTAAGCAGTAGTGAATGAGGAAATCATGTGAAATTCTTTAAACCAGGTAAAACAGATATAATCAGTATAAATCAGCTCCTCAAGCATTTCAGTTCATTTATTCGTTCTTATCCTCAGTTCTCAATTCATATACTTCTCACGATAACCGAATCAAAATATATATATATATACCGTTGCGGCGTGCAGCCCGATCCGTATATCGCTGTGGCGTACAACCCGATCCATAACAATAATAGTCGACTGCGCTCACTGGGGGTGTGCAGACTCCGGAGGAGGGGGGCTCCTTCAGCCCAAGTGCTTTATAATTGCTGCGGCGTGCAGCCCAATCCATATAAGTAATTGCTGCGGCGTGCAGCCCGATCCATAATGTGTATAATATATATATCTGCTGCGGCACGCAGCCCGATCTATATCATATGAATTATCCTCACTATTGGGTCCTCGACCCCTCTCAGTCATTTAAAAATTACAGCCTCTCGGGCATAATGTACGGTCGGGATCTCAGCCCTCATATCCCTTCCTATTTATGATTAACATTTCAAAAATTTGGTTCATATCATTCTTAAACAATTGGAAACATGACTGAGGATATTAATTCTTTAACAAAATAAGTGAGGAAAACCAGTCAAAAATCCCCTAAGGGTTATACAGGTCGGCATAAGGCCCCAAGCATGGCAACAAACCCAATTCACAACAATAAAGTATATGTCTCAATCAAAAATATAGTAAAATATCATTCGGGATGGACCAAGTCCCAATCCCCATAGCATTGAACCTCACGCTCATCACACAATGTGTATCTCAACTTAGTATAGCACTACGTTGTGCAAATCTGGGGTTTCAAACCCTCAGGACATCATTTAAAATCATTATTCACCTCAAACTGGCCAAAACTCTAGCTCGCTATGCCCTTGCCTCTCAAATTGGCCTCCACGCGCGTTGAATCTATCCAAATTCAGAATGAATAGATCACAATATGCTAAGGGAACATAGCCCAAGCGAAAACATTCGAAAAGATATCAAAAATCTCGAAATTAGCAAAACCCGAGCCCCGGGCCCACGTCTCGGAATCGGGTAAAATTTACATTTTCAGAATCCTTATACCCTCACGAGTCTAACCATACCAAAATTATCCAATTCCGATACTATTTGGTCCTTCAAATCATTATTTTACATTTTTAAAAGTTTTCACAATTTTCTTCCCAAATTCCATCCCAAATCACGAATCAAATGATGAATTCAATGATAGATTCATGTACTCTAGCCAAATCTGAGTTAAAATCACTTACCCCGATGAATTTCTTGAAAAACCCTCGAAAAATCGCCAAAACCGGAGCTCTCTAGGTCAAAATATCAAATAAAACCCAAAACCTCGTATTTATATAGAGTACCCTTCAGGTCTTCTCACCACGGGCCGCACCAAATCGACTGCGGTCCGCACCAATTGACCGCGGTCCGCACAAGCCAGCGCAGTCCGCGCAACACCTGCCTCGGCCACACCCGTTTTTGTGCGGTCCGCGCGTTGCCTACCACGGCCGCGCCCCTTTCATGCAAGCCAGCGCGGTCCGTGCGATGCCTACCGTAGCCGCGCCCCTGCAGTCCTCTTGGACCTGCTACAGCTGCTGCATTTTTCTGTTATATTTTTCAACTCCAAACTTCCCGTTAGCCATCCGAAATCACCCCGAGACCCCCGGGACCTCAACCAAAAGCACCAACGCATCCTAAAACATCCTCCAAACTCGTTCCAGTCCTCAAAACACCTCAGACAACATCAAAACCATCAAATTACATCGAATTCAAGCCTAAGAACTCCAAGAACTCTTGAATTATGCTTTCGATAAAAAAGTCTATCAAATTTCGTCCGAATGACCTGAAATTTTGCACACACATCCCAAATGACACAAAGAAGCTACTGCAACTCTCGGAATTCCATTCCGACCCCTATATCAAAATCTCGCCTATCAACCGGAAATTGCCAAATATCAATTTCGTCAATTCAAGCCTAAATCTTCTCTACAACTCCAAAATCCATTCCGATCACGCTCCTAAGTCACAAATCACCTCCCGAAGCTAACCGAACTATAGGAACTCACATCCGAGCCCTCTAACACATAAGTCAACATCCGGTTGACTCTTTCTAACTTAAGCCTTCTTAGAAGAGACTAAGTGTCTCATTTCTTACCAAAACCACACCAACCGCAAATCAATCAACCCGATCACATAAAACACGGATAACGAAGCATAAATAAGCTGAAATGGGGGAAGACGGAGCGGTAACTCATGAGACGACTAGCCGGGTCGTCACATCCTCCCCAACTTAAATAAATGTTCGTCCTCGAACGAGTCAAGAAACATACCTGAAGCCTCGAATAGGTGAGGATATCTGCTCTGCATATCCTGCTCAGTCTCCCAGGTAGCCTCCTCCATAGGCCGACCTCTCCACTACACTTTCACTGAAGCTATATCCTTTGACCTCAATTTCGCACCTGACGACCCAAAATAGTTACTAGCTCCACATCAAAGGTCAAATCATCATCCAACTGAACCGTGCTGAAGTCCAAAACATGAGACGGATCCCCAATATACTTCCGGAGCATAGAAACATGAAATACCGGATGCACGCTAGACAATTTAGGTGGCAAAGCAAGCTCATAAGCCACCTCCCCAATCCTCCGAAGCACCTCGAACGGCCCAATAAATCGCGGACTCGACTTTCCTTTCTTCCAAAATCTCATAACACCCTTCATGGGCAAAACCTTCAACAAGACCTTCTCACCAATCATGTAGGATACATCTCGAACCTTCCGGTCCGCATAGCTCTTCTAACGTGACTGAGCTGTACGAAGTCTTTCCTAAATCACCTTCACTTTCTCTAAGGCATCGTGAACCAAGTCTGTTCCCAACATCCTAGACTCGCCAGGCTCGAACTAACCAACTGGAGATCTACACCGTCTCCCATACAAGGCCTCATATGGTGCCATCTGAATGCTGGACTGATAGCTGTTGTTGTAGGCAAACTCTGCAAGCGGCAGAAACTCATCCCAAGAACCTCCGAAATCAATAACACAGGCGCGCAACATGTCCTCTAGTATCTGAATAGTGCGCTCGGATTGTCCGTCTGTCTGAGGATGAAACGCTGTGCTCAACTCTACCTGAGTACCCAACTTTCTCTGCACGGCTCTCCAAAACTGCAAAGTAAACTGAGTACCTCTATCTGAGATGATGGAAACCAGAACACCAAGCAACCGAACAATCTCCCAGATATAAATCCCTGCCAACCGCTTTGAAGAATAGGTAGTACCCACAGAAATGAAGTGCGAGACTTGGTCAGCCGATCCATAATCACCCAAATAGCATCAAACTTCTTCAAAGTCCGAGGAAGTCCAACCACAAAGTCCATAGTGATCCTTTCCCACTTCCACTTGGGAATAACCATCTATTGAAGCAAGCCACCCGGTCTCTGATGCTCATATTTCACCTGCTGACAATTGAGACACCAAGCTACAAATCCCATAATATATTTCTTCATTCTTCTCCACCAATAGTGCTGCCTCAAATCCTGATACATCTTCGCGGCACCCGGATAGATAGAATACCGCGAGCTATGGGCCTCTTCCAGAATCAACGCTCTAAGCCCATCCACATTAGGCACACAAATCCGGCCCTGCATCCTCAACACACCATCATCACCGATGGTCACATCTCTGGCATCACCATGCTGAACTCTATCCTTAAGGACAAGCAAATGCGGATCATCATACTGGCGCTCTCTGATACGATCATATAAGGAAGACCGAGAAACCACACATGCCAACACGCGACTGGGCTCCGAAATATCCAATCTTATGAACCGATTGGCCAAGGCCTGAACATTAACTGCAAGGGGCCTCTCCCCAACTGAAATATATGCCAAACTCCCCATACTCACTACCTTTCGGCTCAAAGCATCGGCCACTACATTGGCCTTTCCCGGATGATACAGAATAGTGATATCATAATCCTTAAGCAACTCCAACCATCTCCGCTGCCTCAAATTAAGATCCTTTTTCCTGAACAAATGCTGAAGACTGCGATGATCAGTAAACACCTCACAAGATACGCCATACAAGTAATGTCTCCAAATCTTCAATGCATGAACTATGACAGCCAACTCCAAATCATGAACGGGGTAGTTCTTCTCATGGGGCTTCAATTGACGAGAAGCATAAGCAATAACTCTACCCTCCTGCATCAACACACAACCAATCCCAACTCTCGAAGCATCACAATACACAGTATATGAACCTGAAGCTGATGGCAAAACCAACACTGGAGCTGTGGTCAAGGCTATCTTGAGCTTCTGAAAGCTCTCCTCACACTCGTCCGACCATACAAATGGAGCACCCTTCTGAGTCAACTTGGTCAAGGGCGATGCAATGGATGAAAATCCCTGAACAAACCGACGATAATAGCCTGCTAACCCAAGAAAGCTACGAATCTCTATGGCTGAGGACAATCTAGGCCAACTCTGAACCACCTCTATCTTCTTTGGGTCAACCTGAATACCCTCGCTGGACACCACGTGTACCAAGAAAGCCACTGTACTGAGCCAAAACTCACACTTGGAGAACTTTGCATAAAGCTTCTCCTCCCTCAATCTTTGCAACACAACTCTCAAATGCTCCGCGTGCTCCTCTTGACTACGCGAGTACACCAGGATATCATCAATGAATACTATAACGAACGAATCAAGATAAGGCCGGAACATGCTGTTCATCAAATGCTTTAATGCTGTTGGGGCATTGGTTAGCCCGAAAGACATAACAAGAAACTCTTAAGAACATATCTGGTCCTGAAAGCAGTCTTAAGAATATCTGAATCCTTGATCTTTAACTGGTGATAGCTCGAACGGAGATCAATTTTGGAGAACACTCTCGCTCCCTAAAGCTGATCAAATAAATCATCAATGCGAGGCAAATGATACTTGTTCTTAATTGTTACTTTGTTCAATTGCCTATAATCGATGCACATTTTCATTGTGCCATTCTTCTTCTTCACAAACAGAATGGGCGCACCCCAAGGTGACACACTAGGCCGAATGAACCCCTTATCTAGGAGTTCCTGAAGCTGTTCTTTCAATTCCTTCAACTCTGCTGGTGCCATACGATATGACGGAATAGAAATAGGCTGAGTGCCCGGCAACATGTCAATACCAAAATCATTATCCCTGTCCGGTGGAATGCCCGATAGGTCTGCAGGAAAAACATCAGGAAAATCCCTCACAACTGGAACAGAATCAATACTAGGAGTCTCGGCTCCAATATCCCTCACAAACGCTAGATATGAAAGGCAACCCTTCCCAACCATACGTTGGGCCTTCAAGAAGGATATCACTCTACTAGGAACATAATCAGTCACACCACGCCACTCGATCCACGGTACACCAGGCATAGCCAAAATGACGATCTTAGCATGACAGTCTAGAATAGCACGACACGGGGATAGCCAATCCGTGCCCAAAATAACATCAAAATCCACCATGCTCAATAGCAATAGATCTACTTGGGTCTCCAGACCCCCAATAGTCACCACACATGACCGGTACACATGGTCTAAAACAACAGTATCGCCAACCGGGGTAGATACATGAACAAGTAAAGCAAGAAACTCACGGGGCATACCCAAATAATGAGCAAAGTATGATGACACATAAGAAAAGGTGGAACCGGGATCAAATAATGCAAATGCATCTCTGTGGCAGATTGAAACAATACCTGTAATGACAGCATCCGAAGCAATGGCGTCGGGTCTGCCTAGGAGTGCATAGAAACGGGCCTTACCGCCCCCTGATCAACCTCCCCCTCTAGGGCGACCCCTCGCTGGATGACCTCCACCCCTAGCTGGCGGGGCGGGTGGTGAAGTAACTGGAGCAGAAGTCGAGGGCTGACCTCCTTGCTGATACTGACCATTGCGAAGTCGAGGACACTGCCTCCTCATATGCCCAAACTCTCCGCACTCGTAACAACTACCCGGTGTTGGAGATGGGGACTGAAGGGAACCCCTGGCACCAGAATGGCCAGAAGAAGGACCTGCCACGGAAGAACCCTGGACTGATGGGGCACGAGATGAACTCTGAGCTGGAAGGCCACTGAGTGATGACTGGCCCTGCTGCGATCCATGATAACCACGACCTGAGGATGCCCCACGATACTCTGGACAGGCCGACTGAGCGGGCCTAAAAAATGACCTCTACCCTACTGGAACTGGCCCCTCGAAGGAGCACTACTGAAACTGCCAGAGCCTCGAGGCCTCTTAGCCTCCCTCTCCTCTCTATCCTGATGGCGAACCATCTCAATCTCCCGAGCGATATCAACCACCTCCTTGAATTTAGCACCCAATACCCTCTCTCTAGTCATCAAGATACGGAGATGGTAGTTAAGGCCATCCATAAATCTCCTGGTCCTCTCCCGATCGGTTGGAACCATCCAAACGGCATGATGAGCCAACTCAGAATACCTTGCCTCATACTGTGACACAGTCATATCTCCCTACTTTAGCCACTCAAACTGCGTACGCAGCTCCTCCCTGCGAGATTGCGGTACATACTTCTCCAAGAAGAGAGTGGAGAACTCTTGCCAAGTCAGGGGCGCTGCACCAACCGGCCTACGCCTCTCATATGCCTCCCACCAAGTGAAGGCAGCCCCAGTAAACTGAAAGGTGGTAAATGCCACACCACTAGTCTCAAGAATCCCTGTTGTATGGAGCATCCGCTGACACTTATCAAGAAAACCTTGGGCATCCTCGCCCTCAGCACCACTGAATAACGGAGGATGGAGTCTACCAAACCTCTCAAGACGACGCTGCTCATCGTCCGGCATGACTAGCACAACAAACTCCTGAGCTGGTGCAACCAGCTGAGCTGGAGGTGCCCCCAGTGTCTGTAGTCCCTGCACTACCTGCTCAGGTGTGCGAGCAGTGAGGGTCTGATTGCCTCCCTCGGCCTGTGAAGTAGCTACTGCTGTAGTGGCTAAAAATGCCTGAGCCAGGCCTGTGCAAACTGTCAAGATCTGTGCCAAGGCCTCCTATAGACCCGGGATCACGATGGGCACTACTGGTTCCTGAACCGGTGCTGCTGTTGGAGCCTGATCCGGAGTTGGGGCAGCTGGTGGGTCAATAGGTGCTGCCCTCGCTACTCTGCCTCTACCATGGCCACGACCGCGCCCACGACCTCTGGTGACCTCAGTGGGTGGCACTGGTGGTCGTCCACCTCGTCCGGTAGCGTGAGTCCTCACCATCTGCGAGAGAATAGAATAACGGAAGTTTAGCACTCGGATCAACAAGTTCGCACGACAAGAGTTTCAAGGATATGAAGTTTTCCTAAAGGTTTTGCAGCCTCTCGAGGATAAATACAGACGTCTCTGTACCGATCCACGAGACTCTTCTAAACCGGCTCATAACTCGCGAAACCAAGTAATCTAGGCTCTGATACCAACTTGTCACGACCCCAACCCCGGCAGTGATGGCGCCCAACACAATGCTAGGCAAGCCCGACCAACTAACATCTCACGATCTCTTTCTTTATAATTTTAATACCAATTTTCGGGATTTAATACCAATTTAATATAAATAGAAGTATGAATTTAACCGATGAAATGTGCGGAAACCATAATCACAAAAAAAATCTCTGTAAAATAGCCCACTGATACGGTGTCACAAGTCTAAGCCTCTAATACAAGGTTTCAACAATCTAATACAGAAATATGTCTAAAATGCGGAATGATAAGTGGAGATAGAAGGAGAAATCGGGTCTGCGAATGCCATGCAACTACCTCGATAACTCCGATGAAGACAGAACGGCAAGAAAGCTCGCTCTATGCCTCAGGAATACCTGTACCTGCACACATGGTGCAGGGAGTAATGTGAGTACTCCGACCCAGTGAGTAATAACAATAATTAATGGCTGACAATATGAAATCACGTAAAGGCACTAAGCAGTTCTATATCAAAACAGTAAAATCATTTAAGCAGTAGTGAATGAGGAAATCATGTGAAATTCTTTAAACCAGGTAAAACAGATATAATTAGTATAAATCAACTCCTCAAGCATTTCAGTTCATTTATTCGTTCTTATCCTCAGTTCTCGATATATATATATATACTGCTGCGGCGTGCAGTCGATCCATATATTGCTATGGCGTACAACCCGATCCATAACAATAATAGTCGACTGTGCTCACTGGGGGTGTGCAGACTCCGGAGGGGCTCCTTCAGCCCAAGCGCTTTATAATTGTTGCGGCATATAGCCCGATCCATATAAGTAATTGCTGCGGCGTGCAGCCTGATCCATTATGTGTATAATATATATAT
Organism: Nicotiana sylvestris; assembly: GCF_000393655.2. Lineage (NCBI taxonomy): Eukaryota > Viridiplantae > Streptophyta > Magnoliopsida > Solanales > Solanaceae > Nicotiana > Nicotiana sylvestris. The sequence continues at coordinate 189,526,090 of NC_091065.1, read as the reverse complement.
CTGCTGCGGCTCGCAGCCCAATCCATATCATATGAACTATCCTCACTATTGGGTCCTCGACCCCTCTCAGTCATTTAAATATCACAGCCTCTCGGGCATAATGTACGGTCAGGATCTCAGCCCTCATATCTCTTCCTATTTATGATTAACATTTCAAAAATTTGGTTCATATCATTCTTAAACAATTGGAAACATGACTGAGGATATAAATTCTTTAACAAAATAAGTGAGAAAAACCAGTCAAAAATCCCCTAAGGGTTCTACAGGTCGGCACAAGGCCCCAAAGCATGGCAACAAGCCCAATTCACAACAATAAAGTATATGTCTCAATAAAAAATGTAGTAAAATATCATTCGGGATGGACCAAGTCCCAATCCCAATAGCATTGAACCTCACGCTCGTCACACAGCGTGTATCTCAACTTAGTATAGAACTACGTTGTGCAAATCCGGGGTTTCAAACCCTCAGGACATCATTTAAAATCATTACTCACCTCAAACTGGACAAAACTCTAGCTCGCTATGCCCTTGCCTCTCAAATTAGCCTCCACGCGCGTCGAATCTATCCAAATTCAGAACAAATAGGTCACAATATGCTAAGGGAACATATCCCAAGCGAAAACATTCGAAAAAATATCAAAAATCTCGAAATTAGCGAAACCCGAGTCCGGGCCCATATCTCGGAATCGGGTAAAATTTACATTTTCAAAATCCTTATACCCTCACGAGTCTAACCACACCAAAATTATCCAATTCCGATACCATTTGGTCATTCAAATCATTATTTTACATTTTTGAAAGTTTTCACAATTTTCTTCCCAAATTCCATCCCAAATCACGAATCAAATGATGAATTCAATGATAGATTCATGTACTCTAGCCAAATCTGAGTTAAAATCACTTACCCCGATGAATTTCTTGAAAAACCCTCGAAAAATCGCCAAAATCCAAGCTCTCTAGGTCAAAATATCAAATAAAACCCAATACCTCTTATTTATATAGAGTACCCTTCAGGTCTTCTCACCGCGGGCCGCACCAAATCGACTGCGGTCCATACCAATTGACCGTGGTCTGCACAAGCCAGCGCGGTCCGCGCGATACCTACAGCGGTCGTGCCCGTTTTTTGTGCGGTCCGTGCAATGCCTACCGCGGCCGTGCCCCTTCCGCGCAAGCCAGCGCGATCCGCGCGATGCCTACCGCGGCCGCGCCCCTGCAGTCCTCTTGGACCTGCTACAGCTACTGCATTTTTCTGTTATATTTTTCAACTCCAAACTTCCCGTTAGCCATCCGAAATCACACCGAGGCCCCCGGGACCTCAACCAAAAGCACCAACGCACCCTAAAACATCCTCCAAACTCGTTCCAATTCTCAAAACACCTCAGAAAACATCAAAACCATCAAATTACATCGAATTCAAGCCTAAGAACTCCAAAAACTCTTGAATTATGCTTTCGATCAAAAAAGTCTATCAAATTTCGTCCGGATGACCTGAAATTTTGCACACACATCCCAAATGACACAACGAAGCTACTGCAACTCTCGGAATTCCATTTCGACCCCTATATCAAAATCTCACCTATCAACCAAAAATTGCCAAATATCAATTTCGCCAATTCAAGCCTAAATCTTCTCTACAACTCCAAAACCCATTGCGATCGCGCTCTTAAGTCACAAATCACCTCCCGAAGCTAACCGAACCATCGTAACTCACATCCGAGCCCTTTAACACATAAGTCAACATCCGGTTGACTTTTTCCAACTTAAGCCTTCTTAGAAGAGACTAAGTGTCTCATTTCTTACCAAAACCACACCAACCGCAAACCAATCAACCCGATCACATAAAACACGGATAACGAAGCATAAATAAGCTGAAATGGGGGAAGACGGAGCGGTAACTTATGAGACGACTGGCCGGGTCGTCACAGTAATACACAAGGCTTTCAACTTGAGGCAATGTTACAAGTGGGCAACATTCTTTGAACTCTTTCAAGTGCAAGATATGTTGAAATAATTGCCTTTTCAGATCTACATACTACTGTTATGCATGTGCGCTTCGTATCAACTTTGTGGGTTATCAATCTAGGCAAAGTTCTCTGCATGCTATATATAGTTTTTTTTTTAATTTTTAATTTCATTTTGAATGTATATGGAAATACGGGTGATGCAATTGAAAATGGTGGCCACAAATCAATTTGACCTATTGAAGTGAATTGTAAAGATTTTTTGAATAATTATGATGTTTATTATTATTGATACTATATATATGAATAAATTCGGTTTTGTAGCGTTTATTGCTAGTAGACTTGATGCAGTGCTTTATTAGTATGGGCAATACTACACAAATTATATTTCTTTGTTGAAGTTTATTTCAAGTATATGCATTTGACTTATTTTTATTACAACAACAACGACCCAGTAAAATTCTACTAGTGGGGCCTGGGGAGGGTAGTGTGTACGTAGACCTTACCTCTACCCTGAGGGAGTAGAGAGGTTATTTACGAAATATCCTCGGCTCAAGAAGACGAAGAAAGATAATATCAGTACCACCAACAGAAACCATAAGAAAAATAACATAATGAAAATGAGAAAGTAGATGCAAAGCAAAAGCTTTAGACAGTACTGTATTGGGAAAATCGAGTTTACATATTGAAGTGATTGGAGGATGACATGTCATGACACGAAGGCTGGTCAAAGAGTGATGATTGGCAAAGAGGCACGAGTTACAATAGATACGAGCAGAAGGTACAAGTAGAGGCACGCGCAGCTATTCAAAAGACTCAACGCTCATACCTATTTATCCTCAAAAATCAAGGAGAATGAATCTGACAGCATAAGAGAGTATAGATACAATATTTAATAAGCAGTAAATACTAAAAATATTATAGAATCTGTACTAAATTATAATGATTGTGTAACATAGCATTTAATGCCTTTAATTGTCTATAATGGCCTAATTATAACAAAGGCAAAACGTATATCTTTAAGATAGCTATAAAAAAGAGAGAATAGATCATTTGTAAGGACACGAATGATCATCTGAATATACTGGTTTACTTTGTTTTCTTCTGTCTATCTTATTGTTAGAAAAATCACTTTCCTTTATTCAGTTTTGATTATCAGTAACCCATGTTCTTCTAAATTAATGGTTTGACTGAAATTCCACTTTTTGGTTAAACAAATTGGTTTCGTTACCGGAAATCTGATAATATACTCTTTCTTAGCCTAACCTTTTTTGTTGCATCAACTATGTCAAACATCAATGACAACACCCAAGGAAACCAACAACTCCAGGAGAATCCACACGATCCTCACATCCCAATCCCTTCTCCATAAAGCTCCCCTCGACGATCTCGAGAAGGCACTCCTGATGGATCTCATGCAAATGGAAATGCTCAATTCGAAAATGATGAAGCCATCTATGAAGCTTTGCAAAAGTTAATCGCTCAACAGTTCAATAAAGCTCTTGAGGCTTTTATCAGCCAATTACCCGTTGCACCACCAATACCCACTCCAAATAATAACACTTTGGAGAACCCTAGTTCTGGGCTTGCTAATTCAGGTAGTGGTGGAATCCCCAGCGAGTCACGAGAAGGAGGACCATTTAACTTAGTCAATTCTGATTTACAAAATTTAGTACTAACATTGCAGAAATAGCTCAAGGAGCAAAGTGACCGCATAGAGCAAATACCTAGAGTATCGCCCGTAATCAAAGGGATAGATATGGATAAATATTTACAACAACCTTGGAAGCCAAGTGCTGCTCCCCTCCAATTCCAAAGAAATTCAAAATGCCCGATATTCCAAATACGATGGAATAACTGATCCACGAGACCACGTGACTGCATTCACAACAAGCGTGAAAGGCAACGACTTGACCAAACAAGAAATTGAATTAGTATTGGTCAAAAAATTCAATGAAACACTCACTAAGAGAGCATTAACATGGTATTCTATTTTACCTGAAAATTCCATAAACTTTTTTGCTGAGCTTGCAGATTCATTTATCAAAGCACACTCGGGAGCTCAAAAAATCGAAAAAAGGATGGAAGATATTTTCAAAATCAAGCAAGGGGACTCAGAATTGCTTAGAGAGTTCGTGGATAGGTTCCAGCGTGAAAGAATGACGTTACCGCGCGTACCTGACAATTGAGCAGCTATAGCCTTCACTAGTAATTTGAATGAAAAAAGCTCTGAAGCCACGAGGCGACTCAAGGAAAGTCTTCGTGAATTCCCAGCAACAACGTGGAATAACGTTTACAACAGGTACAACACGAAGCTAAGGATAGAAGAGGATATTATCTCACGATCTCAAAAAGAAGAAAAGGTGAGTTCGAGACGGGCGGAAACCGAAAAAAGTTCTGGTAAAAACAGGTACGAACCATATACGGGTCCCGTAGGAAAAGATTCACGGTCAAAATAGGACAATCCAAGGTACGATCATAGGTCGAGGAATAGAGAGTCGGGCTGGTCATCAAGATTTAGGAAAGATCGAAACATGCGAGAGACACGGGATGATGATAGAAATTTGAAAGCAAGGTTTGGCGGTTATAATTTTAATGTAAGCACTTCCGAGCTCGTAGCTATTTTAAGAAGCATGGGTGATAAGGTACGGTGGCCAAAAGAAATAAGATCGAATCCAAACAGGCGCAACCCTGATCACTGGTGCGAATTTCACAACGATCACGGGCATAAAACGACAGACTGTAGGTTGCTGCAAGGTGAAGTTGATCATCTATTAAAGCAAGGGCATCTCACTAAATTATTCAGTGAGAGAGGTAAGCAAGCATATATGAAGAATATGAAGGAGCCCCCAAAACCACCTTCTCCCAAAGGGACCATTAATGTGATAAGTGGAGGTGAAGACATTAATAGTGTGACGTACACAACAGCCAATAAAGTTTCCAAAGTCATAATTACCCACGGGAAGCAGGTGCAACATGTCTTAGAGGAAGAAAGCATTACGTTTGATGATGCAGATGCAGATGGCGCATTATCCCCACATAACGATGCACTGGTAATATCTCTACTTGTACATGATACTAATGTGAAACGAGTTTTGATTGATCCAGGTAGTTCCGTGAACATTATTTTGCTAAGAGTACTACGTGAGATGCAAGCCGAAGATAAATTAATACCAAAGGCGCATATTTTATCTGGATTTGACAATTCCAGCGTAGTGATGAAATGGGAGGTAATACTTACAACATTCACAGAAGGAGTTGTCAAGGATATAAAGTTTCAAGCGGTAGATATGGAGATGACTTACAATATTATCCTTGGGAGACCATGGATCCACGATATGGATGCCATTCCGTCAACCTTGCACCAAGTTATTAAATTTCCATCACTATGAGGAATATGTCAAATCCGTGGGGATCAACATACATCCAGGAGCATCAACTCTGTAGCAGATTCAAGTACGGGAAACGAAGAAAAATAGCAATTACATAATCCAGTTGAGGGTACCTCAACACAAACCTTAACTGAACAAGGACGAACAGACGTGGACTCAAGGCCAGATGCCATTCAAGAACCAAAGGAAAATGAAAATATCAAAACAACGATTGAAGAACTGGAAGCTGTAATATTATTTGCACAATGGCCTGAAAGGAAAGTCTACGTAGGGGCCAATATAAGCCAAGACATGAAAGTTAAGTTGATTACATTTTTAAAAACTAACGTGGATTGTTTTGCTTGATCCCACTCTGATATGACAAAAATACCACCGGAGGTAATGACTCACAAATTAAATGAAGATCTACCGTATCCCCCTGTCAAACAAAAGAAGAGAAAGCAAGGAACTTTCAAAAATCAGGTAATTCAAGATGAGGTTCAAAAATTACTAAAGATTGGGTCTATCCGTGAGGTAAAGTATCCTAATTGGTTAGCCAATACTATTGTGGTATCGAAGAAGAATGGTAAGTGGTGAGTTTGTGTGGATTACACAGACCTTAACAAAGCTTGTCCTAAAGATTCTTTTTCATTACCACATATAGATCAACTAATTGATGCTACTGCAGGACATGAATTGTTAAGCTTTTTAGATGCGTATTCAGGATACAATCAGATTAAAATGGATCCAATAGATGAAGAAAAAACTTCATTTATAACAGACAGGGGGACTTACTGTTATAAAGTAATGCCTTTTGGTCTCAAAAATTCTGGTGCAACATATCAAAGACTAGTGACCAAAATGTTCCAAGAACATTTGGGAAGAACAATGGAGGTCTACATAGATGACATGCTCGTTAAAACTCAACATTCAGGGGATCATATATCGCATTTGTCTGATACGTTTCAGATCTTACGAGAATTCAATATGAAATTAAATCCGGAGAAATGTGCATTAGGTGTTGCATCAGGTAAGTTTTTGGGTTTTCTTGTTTCTAATCGTGGTATTGAAGTGAATCCCGCACATATTAAGGCCATTGAAGAAATTCCTGACATGCTTACAAGTAAAAAAGAAGTGTAGAGGTTGACAAGAAGAATTGCAGCCTTGGGGAGATTCATTTCTAAATCATCAAAAAAGTGCTTTAAGTTCTTTTCAGCTCTTAAAAAGCAAGATCAGTTCGAATGGACTGAGGAATGTCAGCAGGCACTTAAAAATTTGAAGGCATACCTGTCAAATCCGCCATTACTCACAAAACCAAAAGCTGGGGAAATATTGCTCATCTACCTTGCTGTCTCAGAATTAGCGGTAAGTACTGTTTTAGTCCGTGAAGACTAAGGTAAACAATCTCCGATCTATTATGTCAACAAATCTTTATTAGATACGGAGACGTGGTATCCTCAGTTAGAAAAGCTAACACTTGCATTAATCATGGTATCTAAAAAATTAAGACCTTATTTTCAATGTCATTCTATCGATGTACTAACTGCTTATACATTACGCAATATATTACATAAGCATGAGTTGTCAGGTAGATTAGCCAAATGGGCTATAGAATTAAGTGAATATGACATCGCATACCAGCCTAGAACTGTGATAAAATCTCAAGTGTTAGCAGATTTTCTGGCTGACTTTAGCCAAGGAATGCAATTGGAAGCAGAAAAAGAATTGCAAGTGTTCAACGGATCTAATCCGGGAATTTGGACCTTATTTATTGATGGTTCATCTAATGTGAAGGGTGCAGGCTTGGGAATTATTTTGGTACCACCTACGGGTGAAACCATTCGACAAGCCATTAAATGTCATTCTATAACTAACAATGAGGCAGAGTATGAAGCTGTGATTATAGGTTTAGAACTAGCATGAGAACTCAGCATTAATCAAATTGTGATCAAAAGCGATTCACAGCTTGTAGTTAATCAAATGCTGGGGACTTATACGGCCAGGGAAGCACAGATGCAGCAGTACTTAGAGAAGGTACGGGATCTGATCAAACAATTCCAAACCTGGAAAGTTATGCAAATATCAAGAGACGAAAATGTCGAGGCGGATGCCCTAGCCAATCTCGCATCTGTAGCAGATGTGGCAAGCAATGAAAATGCTTCCGTAATTCATCTATTTCATCTAGTGCTCGATGCAGGCAAAAATAAGGTAAATTTCAATAACTTAACCTGGGATTGTAGGAACGATATTGTTGCAGTATGGAACTGTCCCTGAAGACAAGAAAAAAGCTCACGCGCTTCGGAAAAAGGCTGCTCGATATTGTTTAAAGCAAGGCAATCTTTAACGAAAAATATTCGGTGGTCCCTTAGCAAGGTGTCTTCATAGACGGAATATGTAATGAGAGAAATACACGAGGGGCATTGTGGAAATCACGTAGGAGAAAGATTACTGGTAAGAACCATTATTAGGGCAGGTTACTACTGGCCTAAAATGGAAGAAAAAGCGAAAAATTTTATGGCTAAATGTGATAAGTGCCAAAGATACGGTAATAACATGCATAGACCTGCAGAGTTGTTACATCTGGTCATTGCACCGTGGCTATTTATGAAATGGGGGATGGATATCATGGGTCCACTACCACAAGCAAAAGGACAGGTAAAATTCTTGCATGTACTTACTGACTATTTTACTAAATGGGTGGAAGCGGGAGCATTCAAACAGATGCGAGAAAAAGAAGTTAGAGATTTCATTTGGCGAAATATCATATGTCGATTCAGTGTGGCAAAGGAAATCATGTGTGATAATGGCCCTTATCATTTGGTGGGTAATGGACAAGCTGAGTCAACAAACAAAGTCATTATCAACAATTTAAAGAAGCGTTTGGAGGAATCCAAAGGTAATTGGCCAGAATTGTTACATGGTGTTTTATGGGCATACCGCACAACAACAAAAATAAGTACGAGAGAAACACCATTTTCATTGGTTTATGGAGCTGAAGCTTTAATTCTAGTTGAGATAGGAGAGCCAAGCACAAGATTTATACAAGCGTTAGAAGAGTTTAATGTCAAAGAAATACGCATAAATCTTGATCTACTTGAAAGAAAAAGAGAAGCTGCATTAATAAGAATGACAGCACAAAAGCAGGTAATAGAACACTACTACAATCGAAAAGCACGCCTAAGATTCTTCAAGATTGGGGACTTCGTGCTCAAAAAGGTTTTTCAATCTACGAAGGCAGCCAATGCGGGAAAATTAAGTCCAACCTGGGAAGGACCCTACAGGATTCATGGTATCGCAAGAAAAGGAGCATACGAGCTGGAAACGATTGATGACAAGATACTACCTTCGCATTGGAATGCCGTTCACCTGAAGAGATACTATTTCTAAGGAATACCCACGATCAGGTATCCATATTTTAAAATTTTATTTTTGAATTGTTAAAATTTTACTAACGATTTTAGATGATAGGCAAAAAAGCTAGCCCGTACTAAATGATAAATCACGACCTGAAAGGCACGTGAAATAAATTAAAATTCTCGGTCTAGGGTTACAACTATTCTGATAGAAATTCAGACGGGTAAGCAGTCTTCATCTATAATCGCACCTCCGAGTCTCGTGTGTTTTTCCTTTTCAGAAAAAGGATCAAATAAGAGGAACAATCAAGTGCTCAAGACTTCATACTTCAACGCTCAAACACTTGGGGGACTATATAATATATGTGTGTAAAGAAGGCAAAGAATATTGGGAAATAATCAAAGTTCAAGCCAGAGAAGTTTACTCATTGAGTGAGAGCAAAGTCACGAGCTAAAGCCAAAGAAGAACCTTATCATAGTTAGGGTAAAGGCAATGTACTGAAACGGGTTATAAGTAAAAACCTTGTATTCATTTTCTTTTTTAAAATCTGTTATAAGGAAAACAGTTGCGAGAAAGTTATAGAAGTAATTCAAATACATGTAAAGTGTTATTTAAAACTTGACAAAGTTCAAATAAAAACTTGTCGAAGTTATTCCAAAAAACATGTGTATTCCTATTTCTTTTATCGTATATTAACACTATTATGAAGTTGAGACGTCTTCTTCATTAAGTGTCGAATATAAAAGGGCCCCTTTTTATAAAATCATGATTAATTCAAATATTCATGAAGTTAACAGAAACATTTTTGAAGAATAAAAATGCAAGTTATTCAGTAAGTCCTTAAAAATAAAGGCAAGAATAAACAAAATAGAAGTTCAAACAGCAGCGATAACTTCTTAATATTAAAGGGTTTAGACTAAGTATGAACTTAGTCATAAACCAAAAGTTATTTATACAAAGTGCCTCGTAAAAGGACTGGGGACTTAACGTTTTCAACAAACCCTTAAAAAGATCAAGGGTCACAATCACATACCACCAAAAAGAAAAAAAAAACAAAAGAATTCAAACAGCATAAACTTTTCACTGAGAAAATGAAGGGACTGAAGCAGGGTCATCAACAACAGTGGGCTCAACTTGACTTGAAGGAGTGAGGATACCCGTATTATCTTCAACATTTTCAGAAACTTCAGCCATGAGAGAAGAAAAATCTTAGTTCTGCTGAGTCTTCTCAATAGTCTCTTTGATATTGGCTAACTCAGATTCCAAGTTAAAATTCTCCTGGCTAACTTCAACGAGGGTATCATGACGAGAATTTAAAAATGCCCAACTCACTTCAATGGCAGTTTTATCTTCAAGGATCTCGTAATCTCTTTCCCAGTCAGCAATTTCATTTCTTAACTTTTCATTTTCAGCTAAGGCAGATTCATAAGAACTTTGAAGAGAAGCATGGAAACTCTCTAAAGAGCAAACCTTATCGGAAGATACCCGAAGGTCTTTTTGAGTTTGAGTCAAATTCTGGATGAATTCACCAGCATATGCTTCTTTTTCACTCAAGAGAGCTCTCAACTCTCTAATTTCTTCACTTGCCTTGGACAATTGCTCGGAAAAAGAGGTTTCCAGATGAGCCTTTTCCTTACTTTCTTGATTTGAAGAAACTTTTTCAACTGCCAACTTTGAAGTCAAAACCCGTACCTGCTGCTCTAAGGTACTTTTACTTTCTTCTAAAGTTTCCATGTCGATTTGAAAACTTTTACACTGTTCCTTCCAATTATCCGCCTCCGCTTGGTAGTCACACACTAATTGCTCTGAGAGGGTAACCCTTTTCATCATCTCCGTGCCAATTAGATTGACGTAAAAAAAAGAGAGGGGAAAAAATGAGAATCCTGAAGATAGAAAAATGACAAAGTAAAGCTTGAAAAAGGAATACCTTTAAAGAAGGATGCATTATATCATTCATCAAGGTCACAAAACTATGGCTATCAAGCTTAGATCTCTCAATTGGACCAATCAAAGGCTTTAGCCACACGTCAGCTTGACCTGATTTCCTTAAAAGGTTACCCTCAGCGGGGACTTCAATGGTAACTCGCCTCATAACATCACTCCTACTTGAAGAACCAACCTCTGTGTAAGGAGCAATTGAAGAAGGAGAAGTCGAGGGAGGAACTGTGGAAGCAGTCATAATAGCCTGGGGAGGAACGATAATAGCCACGACCGGCAAAGGAGGAATCACAGGAATGGGAGTAGAAAAAGAAGCAAGAGGTGCTTCATCAGAAATTGGACCTAAATTTTCACCATCAAACCCGCGGTTAAAAAGTTGCTCAACTGAATCATGAGCAGCAACGCGGACTTCATCATCAGGAATCATCACCGGGACTTCAATAAACTCGATAAAAGGAACAAAACGAGGGGGGATGCTTCATCATCAGAAATGATTCACCTACGAGCTCGTGGCCTTTTTACCAAGGAACCCCCATCTTCCTCTTCTTCAGAATCTTGGTCACTAGCAACTTTCCTTTTCGATGAAGAACCCAAGATTATCTCCTGGGCTCTTTCCAAAGAAATACGAGAAGCCACGACCGCCTCGACACTAATCCCTCGAACAACAAATCCTGATAAAAAGAAGGATTAAAATAAGTTCTGGGAAAAACGATAAAGAGTTAAATAAAAAAAAAACTCTTACCATGAGTTTTCACTTTCCAACCAAATCGTTGGGAAAGATGCTTCCAAGATCTACCCTCCATTGGGGCTGTATTCAGTAACCTTCCTACCCAACCATGGAAATTGGAAATTTCTTCAACAATTCTCATGGTTGCTAAAAAGAAAAAGGAAAATGAGAATAGAGATCATCAAAATTGAAGAAAAAGGTACGAGAAAGTTATTAAAAAAGAAAACTCACGTGCAAAATTCCACTTCTCGGGGAAGGGGACATTTTCATCACCCACTAAACCAGCGGTGGGGCCAGCAACAAACTTGGCATACCAGCCACAGTCTCTGTCATCCTCTGGACTAACCAGAACCCTTTTGCTCCTAGCTACTAATGTAAAAATGCCTTGGCGGAAAAGTCTGGGAGAGTAAAGGTGAATTAAATGAGCAAAAGTGAAAGGCACACCGACCATGTTTGTTAAATGCCTTAAACAGGCAACAACCCTCCACACTATATGGCCAATTTGACTTAAGCAAACATCGAAAAAATGACAGAATTCGAGAATAACAGGATCAATAGCAGGTTTGAATCCTAATGTGAAAGGGTATGTATAAACAAAGGAAAATCCAATTAAATAGGAGGTGATTCTTTGATTCGCGTTGGAATTATGATAGGGAAGTCATGACTCCAATGACGGTCTTTACGAACTAAAGAAATCAGACCCTCTGTAATCTGAGTTGGATAGATATCAGCACGATCTAAAGAGGATACTTGATTCCTAAGGGACTCCCTATCATTGTAGAAAGATAGTTCCGCAGGAACTATTTCTTCTACTGTAGGTTCACGAACAGGTTCAGCGGATTCCTTACCCCTGGAAGAAGATCTTTGTGAGAAAGAACCTCTGGTTCTAAAGGAAGGACTGGAACTAGATGAAGGAAGAGAAGAACCACGTACAGAAGAAGACCCTAAATTACGAAGTCTACCTCCTCTTCTACTCCTGCTAGGGGCAAGAGGGAAGTTATCAACTATGGGGACTCTTCTAGGGTTAGAGTTTGGTGAAGACATGATAGTACGAGGAAGAAGCAAATAAAAATTCAAGAATTGAATATTCAAAAAACTTTACGTGATAAGGATAAAGACGAAAACTATGTTTATACTTGGAAGCAACCGTCAAAGGAAAATGTGCAATGATGGAAAGGTCATAATGAGAACTATCGCTTCGTGATTAGTGAAGCCGTAAAAAAGCCTTAAAAAGTGCTGCAAAGTTGCAGAGCTAATAAAAGTGTGCCACGTGTGATAAGCGTTAAATGGAAGTGACAAATGAAGCATCGATTTTACCGTAGCATTAATAGCAGCAACATTACCGCTTTAATAAAATCCACTTCCCAAATATTCAATTGATGAATAAATGGTAAGTGGGGGGACTATCTGTATTGGAAAAATCGAGTTTAAATATTGAAGTGATTGGAAGATGACATGTCATGACATGAAGGCTGGTCAAAGAGTGATGATTGGCAAAGAGGTACGAGTTGCAATAGATACGAGCAAAAGGTACAAGTAGAGGCACGAGCATCTATTCAAAAGACTCAACGCTCATACCTATTTATACTCAAAAATCAAGGAGAATGAATCTGACAGCATAAGAGAGTACAAATACAATATTTAATAAGCAGTAAATACTAAAAACGTTATAGAATCTGTATTAAATTACAATTATTATGTAACGTAGCATTTAATGCCTTTAATTGTCTATAATGGCCTAATTATAACAAAGGCAAAACGTATATCTTTAAGATAGCTTTAAAAAGGAGAGAATGGATCATTTGTAAGGACACGAAAGATCATCTGAATATACTGGTTTACTTTGTTTTCTTCTGTCTATCTTATTGTTAGCAAAATCACTTTCCTTTATTCAGTTTTGATTATCAGTAACCCATGTTCTTCTAAATTAAAGCTTTGACTGAAATTTCACTTTTTGGTTAAACAAGTACATTGACCATCATTATGGAAAACGAATGAGTAGTAAAACGCCACCTTGCCACTAACTGACTTCGACAAAACCCTACCAGACTAGCCTCACAAAGATACGAAGTAAGGAAAGACTCAACTACCTCCTAACCTAAAATCCTAATACTCAACCTCCAGCGCTTCCTATCAAGTGTCATGTCCTCGGAAACCTGAAGTCTCGCCATGTCCTGCCTGATCAACTCTCCCCAATACTTCTTAGGTCATCCTCTACCTCTTTTCGTGCCCTCCAAAGCCAGCCACTCACACCTCCTTACCGGGGCATCTGGGCTTCTCTTTTGTACGTGTTCAGACCATCTAATCCTCGCTTCCTGCATCTCATCAACAATGGGAGCCACACCCACCTTCTTCCGAATATCCGCATTCCTAATCTTATCCATCCTCGTGTGCCTGCACATCTACCTCAACATCCTCATTTATGCTACTTTTATCTTCTGGATATGTGAGTTTTTAACAGGCCAACACTCAGCCCCATACATCATGGCCGGTCTAACCACCGCTTTGTAAAACTTACCTTTGAGTATCGGTGGCAATATCTTGTCACACGTGACTCCAAATGCCAACCTCTACTTCATCCACCCCACCCCACTACGGTGTGTGACATCCCCGTCGATCTCCCTTCACCTCTGGATAGCCGACCCAAGGTACTTGAAATTGCCACTACTTGGGATGACCAGTGATTTGAGCCTTACTTTCATGCCTACTTCCCTCGGCTCAGTACTGAACTTACACTCCAGGGATTCTGTCTTCGTCCTGCTCAACTTGAAACCCGTAGACTCAAGAGCCTGTCTACAGACCTCCAGCCTCTCGTTAACACTGTTTCTCGACTCATTAATCAGAACTATGTCATCGGTGAATAATATACACCATAGCACCTCCCCTTGAATATGGTGTGTTAACGCGTCCATCACCAGGGCAAATAAGAGCGGGCTGAGCGCAGAACCTTGGTGTAACCCCATAACAACTGGAAACTGCTCAGAGTCGCCTCCTAATGTCCTAACCCGAGTCTTAGCCCCATCATATATGTCCTTAATTGCCAGTATCATCTGTGGAAGAAAGAACACTAGCAGATACACACAAAGCTAATTGTTGTATTATCTTACATTCTTGTATTATTATTCATTGTCATAATTTCTATCTTAGCTTTCATACGCGTTCTATGGACCATTCTAAAATAATCTTTTTTTGGATGGATCGTGATTCACTTGCCTTCATCAAAATAACTATTACCATTTTTTACTGTAAACACTAACTGCAATATAGAAGTCTTTGAGCTAGGGTGTATTCACATATATTAAGTATTTTGAAGATATATAATATTGCTATATATGATTTAGAAAGTAAAGTATGGGTGCACGTGAATTCACTCCCTTCCACTTTCAATGGTTGTTAAAAAGGGTTAGCATAAGAACTAAGTTGCTTCAACATTTCTAATACATGTTCTTCACCTTATATTATTTAAGCTATAATAACAATAATAATATATCCAGTGCAATCTTATAAATGGATCTGGGGAAGATGAGATCTACGCACACTTTACTTGTAACTTGTTTGAGATAAAGAGGTTATTTTTGATAGACCATCGAACTTATTATTTGAGCTATCGCTTAAGAAATTTATTTATGTGAGAATCACATTCTTATCCTATCTATTAGATACTAATTCCACACGTTCCCACAAATATAACTAGCCCATGAATTGTTATTTCTTCTCCAATTATGTTAGATGCTGATAGCTGTCTATCTTTTAGTCACCATCTAATGGTGGTTAAAAAGGGAGCTATGTATATATAAGAATGAAATTGCTTCACGAATTCCAAAACACTTTCCTTTATTTTTCTCTTCTTTAGAATAGAAGGAGTTTCGACATGTGTGTTTCATGTCATTTTTAAAAAGCTCGAGGGTATATTAGTAATTTCGCCTCAATTCTTACAATATGCATATAGTACGTGTCTAGGTTTGTCTATACAAACTCTACGCGTAAGTTATAGATGGCTCCACGTGTATTTTTAGCAGACAACATAATTAAGTTATCCTTTAATTTTGAGAGTGATTCTCACATCTTCTTCCTGGTTCTCTTCGCTCACAAATCTAGCTGCAGGTATGCTTTCAATCAATTTTGCATTTCCTTCGTTCTTTTTCCATTTTGGGTTTCTTCTAGGTTTTCTTCATCATTGTTAGTTTTGATTCTGAAGTTCA
Source organism: Nicotiana sylvestris (assembly GCF_000393655.2). NCBI lineage: Eukaryota > Viridiplantae > Streptophyta > Magnoliopsida > Solanales > Solanaceae > Nicotiana > Nicotiana sylvestris. The sequence goes on along the minus strand of NC_091065.1, from coordinate 189,510,538 downwards.
GTGATTGTTGTGGGTTCTTTTCTGATTTTCCTCAAATCCTTTTTTTATTCTTTTAATTTCTGCCCTATTTTCTTTTGGGTTCTCTACATGATTTTTAACTTTTCAATCTTATGGCAAGTATGTGTTAAATTCAGTGGTATAACTGTGTTTCTAAACTCTAAGCATGCTTAGTATTGAACTTCGGTGGTTTTCTATGTTCTATCAGTACTTTTTTTATTTTGCAATTTAATGGCTGATGTATGCTAAATCGAAGGTTGCCATATTGTAACACCGAGCATATTAAAACTTTTGGAATTTTAACCTAATTTTTGAAATTGGAATTTTAAGAACTTTGATCTCATAGATGTACCAAACAATTGAGAGTGTTGAAGTTCACACATGAATATGGACGATTGAGTCCGAAACCTCTTCTCTGGCGAGATCAGATTCCAACATAATCGTCGGTATAATATCTTTCGATTTTCTTTCTTTTTCATATATATATGGATTCTTCAGTTCTCTATTAGCAAATCCTAATTACTTCCAATTTTGAGTTTTTTTCCCCTTCTTTGGTAGTTTACGAACTTTGATATTTGTTTGAGAAAAAATGGGACTTGGAGAAAGACGAGTATGGTAATTTAGGGATTTCAATATTTGTTTGGTATAGTTTTAGGTGTAATTTCAAATTTCTCCTCTTTAGTGCAGTTTGTCTGTAACCCTCAATTGTAGTATTCACTTCAGGTGAGTTTTGTTTCTTCTTTCTTATTTTTTGCACTCATTTTTTGGTGATGAAAATATAATGGGTATATATTAGTTATCCTATTATTAAGAGGATCGCATAAGAGAAAAATAATAGAAATTTATTTACTGAAGCAGAGAAGATAACCTTTAAATTGCTCCTTCGCCGGGGTGGCAACAACTCCGTTGAGTTTGGTTATTTGTATTTCTATTTTCTTTGTATGCCTTTATGAAATTCGAACATGGTCCATGCTTATTATTCAAAATATTGTTATAGCTTTGCATTTGCAAACAATAATTTCCTCAATTATACCCTCGATTTAAAAAAAAATCATCAATTATGGCGAACCTCCTGGTCACAGGGATCATTACCCATATCCTGGCCATTAGAATGTACCATAAAAGACACTTTTTTGTATCATTTACTGCGGACTATCTACTTTCTTTAGGTTTAACTAAATCTTGGAAGGAAAACATTAAAAAAATTAACCAGTTATTGGGGACAAGCTTTTATCTAAATTGGGAGTAAGAACTAGAGAATATAATCATTCCCTGAGATATTTAAGAATTCTAATCTTTAAGTGACACAAGTAGTGAAATCTTGAGAAGTCGATATGAAAGAGTAAAAGACCTGGAAAGCCTCCTCTTTTATATGGATAAGTTGGTATGCCCGAAGGTTTTTGTCCTGCAACATTGTATCAAATGTTAACTTCTAAAGCTCGAAGGTCAATCATTCTCATTAGACCAATAGGAGGAATATTGTGATATTTAATCTGTACTTGCATTACTCGACAAGAGCATTGCTTCTGCTAAATTATGGAACAACTATGAGGTCCTTGGTCTTTCCTGGCGTCTAGAACGAAGGTCCTTTGATTTACTCTTGAGATCACAATGTTGTATGTTATTTACCATGCGTCAAAATAGGCACATCTTTACAAAAAACTGAATTTGGCTTAGTGCTTATATATTAAAAGAATTAAACTGTTAGATTTTTTAAATAGAAAATTTGTACAAGCAACTCTTATAATTATTTGCAAAACTAAAAGATTTCAGCTAATATGAGCTTTTAAGCTACATAAACCTGCTTTCAAGCTACCATTTCGCTATTTGGCATATATTCTTGATTTTGTTTTTCTTCACACTGCATTACAATTGAGAGTAATAGTTCTCATTGCTTTTCTTCACTATTTTTCTGTGAGTAAGAGTTCTACTAATAATAAAGTTGGTGCAGTTGACATTTACATGCAAGATGTTTGGTCATGATGGATCACTCAATTTACCTTTTTCAGTCTCCTATTGGGTATTTATCGAAGATCATATCGGATTTTCATTCCTATGAGTAAGTTTTCAAATTTTGTATGAATTTTCGTGGCATTGAACTTAGAAATCATACAATAACCTATATTCGTTACTACTTTGTTCATCATACCTGTGTTATTGAAGTTCTATTCTTTTGGTTTCTATTATATCGATGTTTACTAAAAAATATTGGTTAGATGTTAGAAATCAATTGGTTTGGAAGTAAATTTATCTGGTAGAGTTGCTTTTGACTTTCTGCTTTTAACTAAATTTTTATGTTTTTGTTTGTTTCTACAGCTTTATGCCTCTTTATACATGCATAACTCATGTCAACTATAAAGTAATGGTGGTTAAAATTTCATTTAGAAAAAGTGAAAAGTTTACAATGGAATGGCCTCTTATTCCCTGCTGTTTTATGGGAAAATTGGAAGAGTAAAAGAATCAATTATTTGGAGGAGAAAAAAAACGCTGAAAGCATCCTGTTTGAATTTTTTTTAAAGTTTATCAAAATTTGCTAGATTTGTCAGTCACAAAGTGGCCACGCTTCCTATAAGCTTTTCTTTTTACCTTTTTGGTTAACTTTTCATGTAGAAGAAATAAAGCATTATGCTAATCGTTTGAGAATCTTCTTATGAATGATAGTACTAAAAAAATAAAGAGACATCTGGTTCGTTTTGGGATAATTGTGAAAGAAATCTTGCTTATTCCACTAGGATTTTGGATTGAGGAATGAATTTGCTGTTTATTTGCTATGCAATAATCAATGAGCAGCTGGAAGAGTTTCAAATTGATCTTTTGGCCAGTGATATTATTGTACAATAACTTCATTAAACCTTGAGTTTAAGGAATGACTATACTTTCTACATGAAAGAGGCATGCCAATGCATTTTTACTTATTAAACATAAAAGAAGCATGATCAAGTATCTTTAAAGCTAAAACAATAACTATAATTCCTATTAGCTTCTTAAAAGCAAAAAATAAAAGAAACATAATTCCAATTAACCTATTACGATGCCGAGTATTTTTCTGCTGCAATAAGCTTACCATGAGCCTTATCCAGGAATAACTGACATGATTATTATAATCTCTTTGGCACACCTTATTCAGTGATTTCTAGCTAAATCCCTTTTGATTCTTGTACTTATGCTCTTCTTTCTTGGTTTCCTATCATTTTAGCTTTTGAGGTTTTTGGTTTGGTTTTCTGCTTAAATTGATGTTTTCTTTTTAGATTGTTTTAAGCTATGAGTGAAGAAATTGAGTAGTACTATCATTTTAATGTTACATTGCTGGAGAAATGGTGATGTGAAAATCATTTTGCGGGGTTTTCAGTTCAACCTTCCTTTTGGTTTAACTTGAAGTCACCCGCATAAAACACTGAGACTGCAAACCATCATGAACTAGCTTGCACCGTGGACATGGAAAATGCAATTTACTGGCTTAGGCTTGAACATGCATTTTCCTGGCATGTTCTGCTGAATTGAAGATAAATTTACCTGTTTATTTTGTATAGAAAATCAGAGTTGTATAATATTAACAGATTTGAATTTTTTGTATTTACATATGATGTTTGAGATAGCAAAATAGTTACTTTATTGCATTTGCATAGTTACTTTATATTTACATATGATCTTTATTGTTTCTTAGTACTTCTCTTTTCTTTGACAGGCCAAAAGGAATTCACTTAGGTTTGTCCTCTGTGCAGCTTTTATCGTGTTCGAGTTGACGCTGCATTTCCAATTAACATTAGTAGATAGAGTGATGTGTGAGTCTTCTACAATACATGTTTCTTCCATGGGAAAATAATAATGTCCCATCTTTTTAAACAATTCATAATGTAGATATCTCATAATAACTTTTTCGATATGTTGTAAAGGTTTTGTTCCTCAATGATTGTACATAGTATGAAACAATTGATGTGTTGTGGCTATTTATTCAACTTGAATATGTCAGTCACCTTTTTCGTCAATGTTGCTAAACGCTTGAAACCTTTAAGGTTGGAGGAGCGAGAAATCTATTTGATCTTGAAATTTTATGAGTAGTTTCATAGTTGTATTTATGAAATTTGCAGCCAAACAAAAAACAAATAAAAGGGAAAGAAATATGTTAGTTTGGCTGATGAATGTCTTAATGCCTTGAAATTTTCGGATTTGAACATTTGACTTTGTCCTACATGCTGAGAAGTTACACATAGAAGTAGTATATCCAGTAGTTTGCCCTCTCCAAAATGCAAGAAGTTTTACTTCAAATACAAACAGTATCTGCTTAATTGAAATATTACAATACAGCAAAGCTGAGCAAAGTTACCTTTAAGTGTAAGATAGTCTATTCTACTTACCTTTTAAATAAAGTGTAAAATAGTTCATTATAACATGGTTTCTAGCGAGCATCATTTACTCAATCACATTTTTACAAAATTCATTAATATTTTTGAGTTCCAAAACTACATCCACGTACATGTTACTGGAATATTTTTCAAATCAAAAGCTATTGTTTTCTCTTTCTTTTTGACTATTTCTTTTAAAATTTAAAGGCCACGAAAATCTTCAGTTGTCGTCTTAGAAGCCCTAATAAGCACTTCGAATGATTTAGTTTTTGAGAAATATCAAAATACTATATGATCATTGTGCTTGTTATTTGTTTATACTCATTTGTTATTCTGGTTATTTGATCTTTCCTATGCACAAAATACCTTTAGTTTTTGAAACGTTAAGCTTTTGTGGTTTCTAATAGACTTTGTCATTATTTGGGTTCATTGCAAACAATTTCTGAGGGCCATCGGACTGGGTAAAACCTGAATTAACCGCGGTGCACTTGCGGGAAACTCCTTGCCGAGGGCCTGTGCACCCCCGGGAATAGTCGGGGCTCGAAGAGACTCGGACACCCGGTGCAAATCAAAAAAAAAAATTATGAAACAATATTTATGAGCATTCATAGATGAAAATTGATCATTCAACATGTGTATCTTTCCAGTTAGCGAGATTAGCATTCTACCTACATGCAGATAATTAGAGGTTCCTAGAAAGGAAAGATATATGTTGTGGATGAATATACATCCAAGTATGCATAACAAATATAACAGGTTGCATATTTGATTTTTTATAAAGTTATAGTGCTCTTCAGAGAATAATTCTGCTTTATGAGTATGTTTCAAATGTTTTCTTCTTCAATATATATTCGATAGGTACCAAGCCACAGTCTTACGATTTAGTACGTACTACTAAAATTTGACATTCTTAGGAATACATCTTCTTAGGAGAAAGAAGAGCTTGGAGGAAGAACATGATGATAGATGAAATTCAGTGGCCCTGCTAAAAGATAATTTTTTAATGGTTTTTTAGATGATAGATTAAATTCGTGGCCCTGCTAAAAGATAAGTTTTTAATGCTTTTTTGGATGATAGATAAAAGATGACATGATAATTTCAACTGATGTCTAATTTTCAGGGAAATATTCCGCATGAAAAAATTAGACTAAGTGAGATGCGTCGTAACATAAAAGGAAGCAACATATTGGTGGAAGTGCTTGATGCCAAGGTCTCAGGATTCAGGCTTATAAAGGCCTCTTGAGAACAATATCCATTCAAAGTTAGATGAAAGGCAATTTGAATGTTTTTATGCCTTGATGTTACATGTGTTATCCAACAGTTGGCATATGGTATTGTCTATATTTGATTTGATAATAATTTACATGTACTAACTTTTAGTATTTGCAATTTCATATTAAAATAAGGTTGATAAAAAATTATTGTTTCAACTTTTACAATATCACAGTCTAGTAGCTTTTAGAAATTGGATCGTCTTTTACTCTTCTTTCACATTTGCCGCAATTTTCGCAAAGAAAGCATCTAGAAAAATGACATTTATAAAATCCTACTAGTAGGGTCTGAGTAAATTAGAGTGTACGCAGACCTTACCTTTACCCCGAAGAAGAAAGTGTCCTACGAGCTCAAGATAAAAAAGGTATAAGGTTAAAATGGTCCAAAGATACTATTAATCAGGTATGATATTATTCACTTTAAGTTAAGCCCACATAGTTTTTCCTTATTTTATTATCTATTAAACTATGTCATTAACAGCTTGTTTGGATAATTATCACCTATTATATTGTATCGTATTTGTATTGTTACTTTAATTTGTTTTGATTGTTACTTATTTTATTGTATCGTATCGTTAAATCTGTCATTATTTAAAGACGAAAAGTGCCACTTTATATAACGACCGATTTGTGTGGTCGCATAGCTACCTTATTTTTTTCCTCATCTTGTCCTTCCTTATTACAAAATAATCCTATTTTATTCTTTATCCTATATTCTTATATAATAATTCTACCTTGTACCTTATTTTTTTTTGTACTATTGCAAGTTTATTCTTCATATTATTGATGCATGACATCATGAAATGACGACAAACAATACAATCTATCCAAATATTTTATAAATTAAATAATTTAATACAATACAATACAATACAATACAATATATTATGAAACATTCAAACAATTTGTAAGAGTGAAATGCAAAGTTTAAACTAAATTATTTTTAAATATAAAAATATGTCATTTTTTTTAAAATACCAAAAATAAGCATGCCACATAAAATGAGATAAAACGGGTAATGCACAACAGACTCAAATGTTCAAAGAGGGCTACTGCAACATTAACAACCGAATTTGGAAAAACAAAATCGCACATTGAGAGACTAAAAACTTGACTAAACAATGAGAAAGGAGGACAATAAACATATTACGTACGATCAATATAAACTCGATAGTTATAGCTAGTGTACATAGCTTTAGCACATGTAGCTCATTGCTTACCGATACACCGAATGCTCAAAGAAAAGTAATTTTTCCTTTTTCTTTAAAACAACAATCCAATATAATTCTACTTAGTGGGGTTTGGGGAGGGTAGTGTGTACGCAGATTTTACCCCTAACCTGGGATAGAGAGGTTGTTTCCAATAGACCCTCGACATCTTTCCCTCCAAGAACTTCCCACCTTGCTCTTGGTGAGACTCGGACTTACAACCTCTTAATTAAATATCATGAGGACCAAAAAGCAAGATCTCAGAGCTATTTAAAGTCTCAAACCGCATCGTTAATAAACATTCCATTTCCTGCTATTTTATGCAATTATGGAGAAAGCATTCACCTCTTTTATCTCAACACTCTTGTTGCTTTACTATGTTATGGCTACTTCAGCCATCACACATACCAACATTTCCACTGATCAAATAAGCTCTTCTTTCTTTGAAGTCCCAAATTATTTCGGACCATTTTCACTTCTTTGATGAAAACTGGTTTTCAACTACTTATGTTTGCCATTGGGTTGGAGTCATTTGTGGTTCTTGCCATCACAGAGTTAAGTCGTTGAATCTTTCCAACATGGCTCTTATGGGCAGAATTTCACAAGATTTTGGAAACCTCACATTTCTTGTTACTCTTGACTTGGGAAGCAACAATTTCTATGGAAAATTGCCTCAAGAAATGGCACGTTTGCGTCGACTAAGGTTTCTTGATTTAAGTATTAACAACTTCAGTGGGAGGTTCCTTCTTGGTTTGGGGTTTTCAACCAACTTCAAGTTGTAACTCTTAGGAATAATAGTTTCGTTGGATCCATCCCCTCTTCATTTTCTAATCTTTCGAAACTCGAAACTTTGAGTTTGAGGTTCAACTCCTTAGAGGGCCAAATCCCAAAGGAGATTGGAAATCTTAAAAATCTGAGGATTTTAGACTTGACCGGAAACAAACTCGTAGGTTTTGTCCCGCTGACTCTCTCGAATTCCTCAAGGTTGGAGACTTTAGTACTCTCTCGCAATTTTCTTCAAGGAAACATCCCAGAAGGGATCAGCAATCTTCACAACTTGAACATTTTGGCGATAGAATTTAATCGGCTTACGGGTTCTATACCACTGTCACTTTTCAATGTTTCCAGAATTGAAGTCATTGCATTAACAAATAATAGCTTATTAGGAAGCCTTCCCAATGGTTTATGCAGTCGTCTCCCAATAATTAAAGGGCTTTATCTATCCACAAATAAGCTTCATGGTCAAATGCCTACAAGCTTATCAAATTGTTCAGAACTACAAATGTTGTCTTTATCAGGAAATGAGCTTGATGGAGCAATACATAAAGAAATTGGAAGTTTGCGTAATTTGCAGGTCTTGTATCTAGGATCTAACCATTTCACAGATGTGTTCCTGCTGCATTATCTTATGAATGTTAATTAGTATTGTATCTAATTACTTCCACAAAATTTTTATTACACATGAATTTCAGGGATAATTCCACATGAAATCGAAAATCTTGTTAATTTGGTGGATTTAGGCATGGAAAAAAATTAGGTTACCGGATCTGTCCCAATCTCCATATTCAATATCTCCTCAATGCAACTTTTGGCACTATCGAAGAACAATCTCAATGTATCCTTATCACAAGAGATTGACAACTTAACCAAGCTGCAGGTTCTAGATCTTGAGAAAAATATGTTTACTGGTACGTATTCAAGGTTATAGAGAAATTACAACTTAAACTAGATTAAACTAACTAGTTAAACTCGTTAACAATAATCCTTCTTTTGTCATGTATTGCCAGGTGAAATGCCCAAAGAGATAAGCAATCTCGTTGACTTGGATGAATTAAGTCTAGGGGAAAATAGTTTTAGTGGCTTACTTCAAATGATGACTTTCAACATATCAGGGTTAAGAATTATTAATCTTGTAGACAATGATCTATCAGGCACCCTCCTATCAAACATAGGTTTGATCTTACCTAATATTGAAAGTCTTTATCTGGGTGAATTGGCCAATCTTGTTGGGACTATTCCTCATTCAATCTCCAATTGTTCAAAACTTACTATTTTAGAGATTTCTAGCAACAAACTCAGTGGTTTAATTCTCAACTCTCTTGGATATTTGACTCATCTACAGTACCTAAACTTGCAGGAAAGCAATTTAACTTGCGACTCATCGCTAAGCTTCCTCACTTCCTTAACCAATTGCAGAAATTTGACAATTCTTTCTCTAAGTTTGAACCCTCTAAATGGCATTCTTCCACTTTCCATAGGTAACATTTCCACATCTCTTATAATATTTTTGGCCAGAGGTTGCAAAATTAAAGGAAAAATTCCAAATGAAGTTGGGAATTTAAGCAGCTTATTTGACTTTGATATTTTTGAAAATTACTTGGTTGGATCAATTCCCACATCAATTGCCAACTTTAGAAACCTTCAACGCTTGTTCTTGAATAACAACAAACTTACAGGATTATTGGTGATAGCCTCTGTAAAATGCCGCGATTAGGTAGCATATACTTGAGCCAAAATCACCTTTTAGGATCACTTCCTAATTGTTTAGGGAACGTTACTTTCCTTAGGGAGATACGTCTGGGTTCTAATAAATTGAGTTCCAATATACCAGCAAGCTTAGGGAACCTTAAGGATCTAATAGTTCTTGACTTATCAACAAATAACATGGGCGGTTCTTTACCTCCAGAAATTGAAAATCTAAACGCTTTGATACAAATGGATATGTCAATGAATCAATTTTCAAATAGCATTCCTAGAGAAATCGAAGACTTGCAAAATCTGATGAACCTTTCTTTGAGACACAACAAGTTGCACGGATCTATACCTGACTCAATGAGCAACATGGTAGGTTTAGAACTCCTAGACCTTTATCATAATAATATATGAGGAACCATTCCTATGTCTTTTGAGAAACTTCAATACCTGAAGTATTTCAACGTCTCTTATAACAAGTTGTATGGTGAAATCCCCTCTGGGGGTCCTTTCAAGAACCTCTCAACTCAGTTTTTTCTCTTCAACGAAGCATTATGTGGTTCGAAAAGATTTAGTGTCCCGCAATGCCCCACTTTTTAAAGCATAAATCAAATAGTAACAGTATGCTACTTCTATTTCTTCCACTGGGAATTGCACTGGTATTTATTCCTATCACCTTTGTGCTTGTATGGATAAGGTATAGAAAAGGTAAAAGATCTCCTCAACAAGCTCCTTCATTGTCTATTGCAACAAGAGAAAGAATTTCAGATTATGAATTGCTTCAAGCAACTGATGCACTTAGCAAGAGTAATCTGATTGGTTTTGGGAGTTTTGGCTCTGTCTATAAAGGCATTCTCAGAAGTAGGACTCCTATTGCAGTTAAGGTGTCCAATCTGCAATTGGAAGCGGCATTCAAGAGTTTTGATACAGAATGTGACGTTTTGCGCAACCTCCGCCATAGGAATCTCGTAAAATTTATCACTAGTTGTTCCAATCTTGATTTTAAGGCTTTAGTACTAGAGTACATGCCCTATGGAAGCCTCGATAAGTGGTTGTATTCACACAACTACTTCTTAGACATCATGCAGAGACTGAACATTATGATAGACATGGTATGTGCATTGGAATATCTCCACTATGAGTGCTCATCGCCCGTGATTCATTGTGATCTGAAGCCTAGTAACGTCTTATTGGATGAGAATATGGTGGCCCACCTTAGCGACTTTGGTATTTCAAAACTGCTTGGTGAGGAGGAGAGTGATTTATACACTAAAATCTTAGCAACATTGGGTTATATTGCACCAGGTACGTCGCTTTATTTTGCTTTGAACATTGATTTTCCTTTCTTTTTTTACCAATAAATATTACATTTTTAAAATTGTTTGATTGTATAGAGTATGGACCGGATGGATTGGTGTCAACAAAATGTGATGTCTATAGTTACGGGATCATGTTGTTGGAAACGTTTACAAGGAGAAAGCCTAATGATGAAATGTTCGATGGGGATCTTAGCTTGAAGCAATGGGTGAGTTATTCACTCCCAGAGGCAATATTGGATGTCGTAGATGCCAACTTAGTAACATCACATGATAATCACTTAAACAAGAAGCTAGATTGTGTGGCATCGATCATGAAAGTGGCACTAGATTGCTATGTTGAATCTCCTGCAAGAAGGATTGACATGAAAGATGTCGTAGGGATGCTACACAAGATCAAGATTCCACTTCTGGCATGTTAAGCATGTTCTTGGAAACTCTTGATCAAAATTGTTTGATTTGTTTTAGCTTTGCAATAAATCTTACTATTTCCTCTTACTACTAATGTTGTAAAATGGTGGAACACAATCCACAGAGGAAAATAATTATATAATAATACCAATCTAAACTAAATAATTGGAAACTGGCGAGGGTAATGATATAAACTAGTATGAAATGAATTAACCTTTTGAATATTACTATGATTACCATTAAATACAAGAATAAATAATTTAGATATAGAAAAATATATTTGATCAATTTAGTGGCCATAATATATACTTGTTTAATCAAATTAATACTCTAATGAAGCAGAAAATTAGCCACCAAACTTCAACCAATAAGACTAGAAAAATGTTAGCTCCCTCAAAAGTTCCAAAAGAACAAATTCATGTTTAAGCCAATTAATCGTGGTGACACCTAATCCAACCAGCTAGGTAAGTCAATTAATAGCTATTCATGTTTAATAATATTAATAAGACAATTAAACAAAGAAGTTATCTGAATCTTATACATTTCCCCAAGGATTGGTAGTACAATCACGAGCTTCTAAGAATAGAGTTTACAAAGCTGATATGAAGTAAAAACATCATCCGTACAGAGTTTTAAAATTCTAAGGCTACCATGAACAAGAGGCAGCTACAACAGGAATGCAGGTACATCTTCCAATTCAGCTCCCAGCGAACACAGCAACATCGACATTCGAAGTCTGCATGCAAAGTGCAGGAAGTATAGTATGAGTACAACCGACCCCATGTACTCAATAAGTAACAAACCTAAACTTAGGTTGAAAGCTGTGATGAGCTGGAATATAGGTCGGGTCCAACACCAATAACCAATAGCAGTTCATAACAGTTTAAAGTAAGTAAATAAAGAAGTAGCTCAGAGATAAAATGCTCAGCCTTTTCATAGTTTTTCCGAAATAGTTCCGCTTTTCAAGCAGGGGCGGCCCGACGAATTTTGTGGCCTAAAGCCAAACTTTACGAGGGGCCTTAACTTTTTAATTTTTTTATTATTTATTTGAAGTCTATTTTTTAACTTTTCTTAGATACAAAGTACTTAATAATTTTCTTATAATCAATAACTCCTAATAAATATTTCTCAATTGATAATATAGTTAATCTATTTAACCTTTCTTGTGATATTGTTGTTCTTAGGTAAAATTTTATTAATTCTAATTTTGAAAACTTATTTCCGTTGAAGCAACGGCAACATGAGTTATGAACATTATTCCATAAGCAATTTAGGTATTTGGAAAAGAATTAAATCTTTTTATTTGACTAAGTGTATCAATTAAACTGTTATGTTCTAATTGTACTAGTTTTCTTAATACTTTTAATTCAAAAATAAATCTAAACCATCAATATCTAATTGATTATTATACTTTAAGGAACATTCAAGATTAAGGCAATATTTTTTCAAATTTTCAACATCTAGTGATTTTTACTATCAAATAGAAAACCAAAAATATTTTAATATGTTTCGAAATTTTCAAATCTATTTTGAAGTGAAAAGATAGTCTTGTCTATTATGTATAAATGTAATCAACTCTAAAGGACTTTTCGAAAGATTTTGAGATTTCATTATCAACATTCGTATCAAATTGTTACTTCCTATATATCACATGTTTCTTACGAAATTCAGGCCCAATATTCATTTCACGTGCAATTTTCTTGGTAAAAATCATAGTAGTTGCAAATCCTTCTTCTCTATATTTGGTAAAGAAAAAAATCAAACTTTTTTACTTTACATAACTCTTTTTTAAACTTATAAATAGTGTATTAGGTGTAACAAAGTGGGCCCCCCACAAATATGAGGCCTAAATTGATTGCTTTACTTGCTTTATGGAAGGGCCGCCTCTGTTTTCAAGTGTATCAGTGAAAATAGAAATCTTTTACTGAAATCGTCAAAAATATGAGTATGTTTGAAAACTGTATCTTTTTCCCAAAAACTTTTCATCAGGTAAATGTTTCATTTTCAGATAGCATGAGGAAAGTACATCTCTATGCCTATATGTCAAGATACAGGTAAAATCATGAATGTCACCAACCGGGCAGCAAAAGAAAATGCATCTCTATGCATGTATCTCAAGTACGCATGTCAAATGCAATGCCTCTCAGTGATGAACTCGTGTACTCACTCTCTCAGAGTACGCAATCTCACTGTCTCGCATTTCTCTCTTACCGTGCTTAATACTCAGCACACTCAATCACTCAGCACCGTACAATACTTGTTACAGCGTACAATCTGATCCACATATATATAGCCATAAGGCTGGTTGCGGTGTGCAACCTGATCCATATACATATAACCATAAGGCTCGTTGCGGCGTGCAACCCGATCCATATACATATAGCCGTAAGGCTCGTTGCGGCATGCAATCCGATCCATATACATATACATAGTCTACTGCGCTCACTAGGGGTGTGCAGACTCCGGAGGGGTTCCTTCAGCCCAAGCACTATATCGCTGCGGTGCATAGCCTGATGCAAAAAGTATAATCAATATAACATGTTGCGGCTTGCAGCCCAATCCCATAATATCACTCTCACTCAGGCCCTCGGCCTTACTCAGACATCATCTTTCTAGTCTTACTCACGGGCTCACAATGTCATGAAACTAGCCCGAGAACAATGATATGATATATCAATAAACAACAACTGAGATATGATATGAATGCATGAATCTGACTAAGTACGAAATATCAATGAAATCAGTAAGATGACAGCAAGAAACGACCATTATGTGTCCTAACAATATCGGCGTAAAGCCTAAACATGATATCTAACATGATTGACAGCTCGGTTACTTAATCACAGGGTGAAACCACAAATATCAATAAAATAGGGTCACTATTCAGTGCCCTGGAAACAACAGAGTCATAATTCACATGGTGCACTCCCACACGCCCGTCACCTAGAATGTGCATCACCTCGATATCAATCACATAATACATAATTCAGGGTTTATACCCTCAGCACTAAGTTTAGAAGAGTTACTTATCTTAGACAAGCCAATTCCAGACGCCGAGCAACCCAAACAATGCTCCAAGAATTCCATCACATACGTAATGATCTCCGAACTGCTCAAAACTAGCCAAAGCAACTCAAATACATCAGATGAAGCCCAAGGAAATAATTACAAATGATAAAGATCGAATCCTACATCAAATTCCATATCCGACAAAAAGTACACTCGTGCCCACGCCTCGAAACTCGACAAAACTCACAAAATCCGATAACCCATTCAATTATGAGTCCAACCATGCTAGTGTCACTCAAATCCGACTCCAAATCGGTGTTAAAAACTCAAAAATTCATATTATGAAACTTTAGGCCAAAACCCCCAATTTTCTCTTTCAATTCATTAACCAAAAGCTAAAATCGAAGATAGATTTATGAAATATAACCAAGATCGTGTGTAGAACACTTACCCCAATCCTTGTGATAAAAATTGCTCCAAAATCGCCCCAATCCGCACTTGGAAATGTAAAAATGAAGCCAAAATATATTACACATTCTGTCCAGCACTTCCCCATCTGCGGGCACATTAGCCGCTTCTGTGACATAAATTGCACTTCTGCGGAATTAGCTGAGGACTCGACCCTCGCACATGCGGACAACATACCCACTTCTACGACATCGCAGGTGAGAGCCACCATCTGCACCTACGAAAAACCTCACTTCTGCGCTCCGTCACTTCGTACCTACGCATGCGCATATGTGCCCAAATCTCTGCTTCTGCAGTCTTCCTCACCCAGCAATATTATCGCTTCTGCGACCACTTCATCGCTTCTGTGACCACCGCACCTGCGTATACCAACCGTAGGTGCGGTCACACCAGAACCAGCAATAACAACATTGAAGAAAATGATCCAAAATCAATCCGAAACACGTCAGAGACCCTCGGGACCCCGTCAAAACATACAAACAAGTCACATAACATAACCCAGACCTACTCGGGGCCTCAAAACACACATAACAACATCGAAACGATGAATCATACCTCAATTTGAAATCATTAAACTTTGAAACTTCAACTTCCACAACCGATGTCGAAACCTAACAAATCATGTCTAATTGACCTCAAATTTTGCACACAAGTCACATTTGACATTATGGACCTGCTCCAACTTTCGGAATTAGAATCCAACCCCGATATCAAAAAGTCCACTGCCGGTCAAACATTCCAAAAATTCCAACTTTTGTCATTTCAAGCCAAATTCTACCACGGGCTTTCAAACCACAATCCGGACGCGCTCCTAAGTCCAAAATCACCCAACGGAGCTAATGGAACCATCAGAAATCCAATCCCAGGTCAAATACTAATAGGTCAAATACTAATACAAACCTTTCCAATTTCCAACTTCTAGCTGAGAATCATTCTTCTAAATCAAATTCTGAATAACCTGAAAACCAAAACTGATGATTCAGATAAGTCATAATACATTATACGGAGCTACTCATGCCCTCAAACAACTAAGGGAAGTTCAATTGCTCAAAACGGCTGATCGAGTCGTTACATCTTCCCCCATTTAAACATACATTCATCCTCGAACGTGCCCAGAGGTGTTCCAAAGCCATCAAACCGCCGTGTAACCTTACCGTGCACATATCTAGGGGTGATCCCACGTCACCCTATCCCATATAGGTCTGATAACACAACTTGACTGAAATTTCTTAATCCAACCTTGACCATAAGTCTTAGAACCCAATTTCCAACATCCAAAATTTTCTACAAGATCATAATCCCGCATCTATACACTGTATAAGTTCGAACAAGCTGTATCAAGCCATATCCATAACCTAAGATGTAATCACATGATATACCTCAAAACGCAAATACTCACAGCAATAATTTCCAATCATAGTAGCTACTCAAAACAATCCAATGCCGGTAATAAACCTCGTACCAAAACCTCGTACCAACAAAACCTCGCTCCAAGTCCTTGGTTAACTATCGATGATGAAAGAAACATGCCGAACTCATAACCATTCGTTAGATCAGCCAGTCGTGGAACTCCCTTTCCTTCGATAGAAACTATAACAAATTTCTAAGCCGACTTTCGATATTATCCTTACAAACTTGTTGTAATCAATTCTGATAGTATCCATTCTAGGTTCAATGACCTCATCTCATCCAATACGACCACTCTAGTGACATGACACATCAATACAATCTAAAGCCACAACCCGTGCAATTCGTGACCAATAAGCAACAATCCAAATGTACTCAAATCATGGAAAATGACTCAAACGAGAGAACTATCCCGCAAGCTTACCAATTACCACCACAACGCAGTGCTAAGAACCCATCATACACCACAAGGCCAAAACACACGAATTTATCACAAAGGATCATACCCCAATAAAACTCCGCTATAATCTGTGACCTCATCCAACCACGATTAAACAAAGAAGTTATCTGAATCTTATACATTTTCCCAAGGACTGGTAGTACAAATCACGAGCTTCTAAGAATAGAGTTTACAAAGCTGATATGAAGTAAATACATCATCTGTTTAACAAATACATAAATAGAGTTTTAAAGTTCTAAGGCAACTATGAACAAGAGGCAGCTACAACAGGGACACATGTATATCTTCCAATTCAGCTCCCAGCAAACACAACAACATCAATGTTCGAAGTCTGCACGCAATGTGCAGGAAGTATAGAATGAGTACAACCAACCCCATGTACTCAATAAGTAACAAACCTAAAATTAGGTTGAAAGTAGTGACGAGCTAAAACATAGGTCTGGTCCAACACCAATAACCAATAACAGTTCATAACAGTGTAAAACAAGTAAATAAAGAAGTAACTCAGAGATAAAATGCTCAGCATTTTCATAGTTTTTTCGAAACAGTTATGCTTTCCAAGTATATCAGTGAAAATACAAATCCTTTACCGAAATCATCAAAAATATGAGTAAGTTTGAAAACTATAACTATTTCCCAAAAACTTTTCATCAAGTAAATGTTTCATTTTCAGATAGCATGAGAAAAGTACATCTCTATGCCTACATGTCAAGATACAGGTAAAATCATGAATATCACCAACTGGGCAGCAAAAAGAAATGCATCTCTATGGATGTATCTCAAGTACGTATGTCAAATGCAATGCCTCTCAGTGATGAACTCATGTACTCACACTCTAAGAGTACTCAATCTCACTTTCTCGCATTTCTCTCTTACTGTGCTTAATACTCAACACACTCAATCACTCAGCACTCTCCAATACTTGTTGCGGCGTGCAACCCGATCCACGTATATATAGCTATAAGGCTCGTTGCGGCGTGCAACCTAATCCATATACATATAGCCATAAGGCTTGTTGCGGTGTGCATCCCGATCCATATACATATATCCATAAGGCTTGTTTTGGCGTGCAACCCGATCCATATACATATACATAGTCGACTACGCTCACTGGAGGTGTGCAGACTTCAGAGGGGCTCCTTCAGCCCAAGCACTATATCGCTACAACGCGCAGCCCGACCCTAAAAGTGTAGTCAATATAACATGCTGAGGCGTGCAGATCGATCCCATAATATCACTCTCACCCAGGCCCTCGGCCTTACTCAGTTATCAATCTCTCTAGTCTCACTCACGGGCTCACAATGTCATGAAACTAGCCCGAGAACAATGATATGATGTATCAATAAAATAGAGCTAAGAATGAGATATGATATGAATGCATGAATCTGACTAACTATGAAATATCAATGAAATTAGTGAGATGACAGCAAGAAACGACCACTATGTGTCCTAACAATATCAGCGTAAAGCCTAAACATGATATTTAGCATGATTGATAGCTTGGTTACTTAATCACATGGTGAAAGCACAAATATCAACAAAATAGGGTCACTATTCAATTCCCTAGAAACAACAGAGTCATAATTCACAAGGTGCACGCCCACACGCCCGTCACCTAGCATGTCACCTCAACATTAATCAAATAACACATAATTTGGGGTTTATACCCTCAGCACTAAGTTTAGAAGAGTTACTTATCTTAAACAAGCCAATTCCAAATGCCGAGCAACCCAAGCGATGCTCCAGGAATGCCATCACATGCGTAGCTGCCTCCGAACTGCTCAAAACTAGCAAAAACAACTCAAATACATCAGATGAAGCCCAAGGAAATAATTACAAATGATAAAGATCGAATCCTACATCAAATCCCAAATCCGGCCAAAAATCACACCTAGGCCTACACCTCGAAACTCGATAAAAATCACAAAATCTAACAACCCATTCAATTATGAGTCCAACCATACTAGTGTAACTCAAATTCGACTCCAAATCGGTGTTAAAAATTCAAAAATTCATATTATGAAACTTTAGGCCAAAACCCCCAATTTCCTCTTTCAATTCATCAATCAAAAGCTAAAATCGAAGATAGATTCATGAAATATAACCAAGATCGAGAGTAGAACACTTACCCCAATCCTTGTGATGAAAATTGCTCCAAAATCGCCCCAATCCGCACTTGGAAATATAAAAATGAAGCCAAAATCACGTACCCTTGTATTTAACATTTTGTCCAGCACTTCCGCATCTGTAGACACATTAGCCGTTTATGCGATGTCGATTCTGAGACATAACCTCCACTTCTGTGGAATCAATTGAGGACTCATCCCTCGCACTTGCGGATAACATACCCGCTTCTGTGACATCGCAGGTGTGAGCCACCATCCGCACCTGCGGAAAACCTCGCTTCTGCGCTCTGTCACTTCGCACCTATGCATCCGCATATGCGCCTAAAGCTCCTCTTCTGCGGTCTTTCTCACCCAGCACTATTGACCACTTCATTGCTTCTGCGACCACCGCACCTGTGCATACCTGTGCGGTCACACCAAAACCAGCAATAGCAACATTGAAGAAAATGATCTGAAATCAATTCGAAACACGCCCGAGCCCCTCAGGACCCCATCCAAACATACCAACAAGTCACATAATATAACTCGGACCTACTTGAGGCCTCAAAACACACATAACAACATCAAAACGATGAATCACACCTCAATTCGAATTCATTGAACTTTGAAACTTCAACTTCCACAACCGATGACGAACCTAACAAATCACATCCGATTGACCTCAAATTTTGCACACAAATCATATTTGACATTATGGACCTGCTCCAACTTCCGGAATCGTAATCTGACCAAGATATCAGAAAGTCGTCTCCCGGCAAAACTTTTAAAAAATTCCAACTTTCGTTATTTCAAGCCAAATTCTACCACGGGCCTCCAAATCACAATTTAGACGCGCTCCTAAGTACAAAATCACCCAACGGAGCTAACAGAACCATCAGAAATCTAATCCGAGATCAAATACTAGTAAGTCAAACTTGGTTAAACCTTTCCAACTTGGAGCTTCTAACTGAGAATCATTCTTCTAAATCAAATTCTGAATAACCAGAAAACTAAAATCGACGATTCACATAAGTCATAATATATTGTACGGAGCTACTCATTCCCTCAAACAACCGAGCAAAGTGCAATTGCTCAAAATGACCGGTTTGGTCATTACCTATATAAAGGGCAGCTCGTTGCACAAAGCATTCTAGATTCACACAGGGTTCAGGGAAGGGCCGCTCCCAAGGGATGTGATGTAGGCTACCTACCATGATGCAAGAATCAGTGTCTGATTCCACGTCTCAAACCCGTGACTCTTAGGTCACAAGAGACAACTTGACCGTTGCTGAAAGGCTCCCTTTTAAAAGAAGAAGATTTATATTAGGAAAAAAAAGTTGTGGCAAAAATATAAAATGCAACATCAATTTACTTCTCAAGAGAAACTTTACCCCTTATTTTTTTTATTTTTTAAGGTTTGATTTCTTGATTTTCCACTTGTTGTTGCTCAGTGCCCTGCCATGTCCAAACTATATCTTTTAAAGAAGGCTTTAAGCCCTGATCACAGAACTTCCTATATTCTACAGTGTCTCCTGACTTTTTTGTCACTTCTAGAACGTGGAAAGCTGGTGTAATCTCAAATATCTCTGCATCAATAGCAGAGTTGCCCTTTTCTCCCTTCTTTGCTCCCTTGCATTTTTACTTTCCCATCTTTCTTCTTCACCTGTTGAAGACATAATCATGTAAATACAGTTTGCTCTATATAACCGATTAAGCTTTTAAATGAGAATCATAGAGGTGAAGCCACATGGGCTAAGGTTGGTCTGATAGATTTTTAGATGAGATGATCACAGAAGCGAAGCCACATAGGCTCAAGGGTGGTTAGTTAAGCGCTCTTCGCGAAAATATTTACTGTTTGTGAAGGTCAAGTATTAATTTTAAACATATCTGTATATTAACCCATGAACACACTTTAGTAAAAATTTTCATGGGTCACAAGAGTTCTCTTAGATCTTGAAAAATAGTTACAACAGTGATGGTTTTAACTCGTTCACCACCAACGGAATGTAGCAGCTATATATTTTGAATTTTGACCTGACTCTCTTTTGCTTTCTAACTCTTCCTATCTTTTATGACACTAATAAACTTGAGAATACAATATTTTTGCTAAGAAGTAGAGAGACTTAGAAGATAGTATTTGTAGTTACGCAAAGCTTCTTCATGAACTAAGCAGACTTCTTATAGGAGAGTTTGAAAGTTGTTGCACTTTGATTTGATTTGAGGAACAATATCTTCTAAGATATTTGACCCAAGGGATGCCTCTCGAATCCTGCCCTAGAGATGGGTTGGATTCGTCCATGACTTTCCTTGTCACATCCTCATTTTATGGAGAGATTTGAGCCTTCAACTTTGCTGAGTGAATAACCCGGATACTTTTTGATCTTTACTGATATCTTTCCTTATTTGATAATCTTGATCTTCTTCGATTGAGACTGAGAGGGTACAACAGATTTAGTTTACTTTTTGATGGCTTCTTTTCCTTTAATCCAGTATTGTTTCCTTTTGTTTAGACACCATATACTCCTTTAATTTAGTATTATCAGCTTCTTTCCTTTTGGCAACTTTCTTTCTTTTTGTTGATCCCTTGATTTCTGCAATCAATGTAAATAGGTTGTCATCATTGAAACTTAGATATAGATCTAACAATCTCCCCCATTTTGATGATGACAATAAAGAGAGAGTAAATAGTAAATAAGCTATGTATACTTCTAATAAGCTATGTATATTTCCCTTTCATTATGCCTGCACCCCCTGAGTTGATGCTTTCTTCTCTTATATTATGCCTGCTCCCCCTGAGTTGATGCTTTACTCTTTACAGTACTTTACTCTTTACTATACATGTTCTCCACCTTTAACATTACTTAAAAAGGAAAACAAAAACCAGCCGAGTAACATAGGAAGTAATAATAGTATTAAAAACATACTAGTTAGAGCAGCAACAGTAATGCCTCCAACAGAGGCATAGAGGATGGTTCATATAGACTAAATCAAAAATCAGTTTAGGGACCTAAAGCAAGTAAGCAAAAAATTTATTTTTTACATCATCACACAACCACACATTAGCCTCTTCATAGGAAATACTTGAGGGTATTAATCACTTTGGTGCAGAAGGAATCATAGGAATTTTCGACATCTTTGACAAGTTTGTCCATCTTTTCTATCATGGAGTTGAATGCCCTAGTTCCTTGCCTCCGTGTGGCTCCCATGTCCATACTAACCTTGGCCACATCTATACTTGTGTCTTTAGTGACTTCCCTGATCTTGTCCACTTGTTCCTTTATTTCAATGATCAGTAGTTTTACCTCATCTAGATATAGTTGCATCTACTGAATATTTTGAGAGATAGTCGACTGAGATTATTGTGGTGCAGTATGAGTTTCAATTGGTACTGTAACACTTTCAACTTTGGTGCGCTTAACCCATCCATCATCACCCAAAGTGTAACATATCATTGAAAAAGCTGTCTTATCATAAGTGCCGGTGATATGCTTGGGTGAGAAAAGTGCCAAGTCTACCTTCATAACTTCAACAATGTGTGAGATAAGGAGACCATATGGTAAACAAGCAGCAGAAGAGGATATGTCCCTGATACTCTCAAGCATGTATTGTCGAATCCACATAAACCAATCCAATATTTTATTATTAACAGGACAATAATGGACAAAGACATCTCTAGTGGATAAAGTGCTAAGGGACCCAGTTCTAGGAAGTAAAATAATAGCAATCATGTGGGCCAAGACACGGTGTTCAAACTTAAGATTCTTGGGACCAATATCAGGAGGGTTATCAGACAGAACGGATTTTGCTTCCTCAAAAGAGATTTCAAAATCTTTTGGCCAAGAGTTTTGTACAAAGACATCAAACTCACTAAACTTAGCAGAGAAAATCTTTTCAAATTGATAAGAGTCCAGAACAATTCAAGTGCCTAAAACCATGGATTCCAAGTCGTCTTTATCATTCACAACCAAATTTGTGTAGAATATTCTCGCAGGCTCTTCATAAATAGAGTTTCCAATAGTATCAAACAGAGAAAAAAGATGTTGAAAAAATATAGCTGTCACATCACAGTGCAGATTTTTCATAAGAGAAAGACGTACAGAGCGTCCATAAGCCATAGATTTTGACTTATAAGACTCAAACCTTATTTTTTCACTAGGTCCATAGAAGATTAATTTGTCCTCAGGTCTGAATTCCATGCTTTCCATCTTTCTCTTCTTGCATGCAGGCCTTTTGGGGGTTGCTCCATGAGCCTTTCTCCTGCATTTTTCTGGCTAATAGGAGGTTTTTCTAAAGATTCACTACTCTCATTGTCTGTTCTGAGGAAATCTGAGTCGATGGATGACTCTAAATCCACAATTTTTTCAGGGCTGAGGGTTTTTTGAAACCTTCTGCTTCATCTGGTTGCAGTGGAAGAAGAAAGATTTTTCTTTGCCATGGTGAGAAGATTTGCAAGAAGAGAATGAGAAGTGAAAGGAAAAAGAAGGGGTTTTATCAGAGCGTTGGGAAGATTGAAGAGCCGTCTTGGTTAATGGAAAGGGTGGATTCATAAAGGAAGTGACCTTTCTGAAGGGATGTTTTGGCGGTACAGATGGAAAAGTAATAATGATGTTCACAGTAATATTAAAATTAACCACTCATAATAATGGTAAGAAAATATTTTAGAAAGATACAAAAAATTTGTTCTATAAAATTTGCACAATACCAAGCTTTTTACGTAGTAAGCCAAATCTTTCCTCTAAAAGAGATTTTGTAAAAATATCAGCAAGTTGAGAATCAACACTAATGAATTCTAACCATTGGAAGTCTACGTAATTTGCAGGTCTTGTATCTAGGATCTAACCATTTCACAGGTGTGTTCCTGCTGCATTATCTTATGAATGTTAATAGTATTTATCTAATTACTTCCACAAATTTTTTATTAATCATGAATTGCAGGGATAATTCCATAGGAAATCGAAAATCTTGTTAATTTGGTAGATTTAGGGCATCTCTAACCTTTACCCCCATTTTGGTCCCCAAAATGGGGATTTCTCCATTTTGGGGACAACTTACTCCAACCATTCCCCCATTTTCCCCCAAAAGAGAATATTCTTTTTTATATTCTTCTCTCTTATATATTATATTATTATCTTTCATTTTAATTTTAATTTTTAATTTTCATTAAACAAATTGCATCTTTTATTTTCATTAATTTGTAATTTCCATTAATTTTTTTTTATAAAATTTTAAATAATATAATGTGTAAGCAATTATTGTAGATTAACTAATAATTCAAATAAAAGTGAAATTATTACGATACTAGATTAATTAAATACATATTACATGACGATAAAATTTATTCGAAATACTACATAAATATTCAACTTCAACCTCTAATATTCTCCCATAAATGATCTGTTAATGCATTACGAAGTGTGAAATGAGCATTTCGTAAAAATAGATGCCTGATAATTAATTTTTCAAAATTATACGTCAAAGTTAAGATGAAAAATTAATTAAGAAAATATATTATATAAACATAATTAAGTATATATAAAAAGATAAATTAAAAGATTAAATAATAAAAATAATAATATTTTAGTAGGGAATAGTAAATGGGGAGATGAATATTGTGTCCCCAAAATTGGGGAGACACTATTCACTCCCCATTTTGGGGACAAAAATGGGAGAGGGTTGGAGTGAAATTTCCCCTTTTTTGTCCCAAAAAATGGGGAAATCCCCATTTTGGGGACAAGGTTGGAGTTGCTCTTAGGCATGGAGAAAAACCAGATTACCGGATCTGTCCCAATCTCCATATTCAATATCTCCTCATTGCAATTTTGGCATTATGGAAGAACAATCTCAATGGATCCTTATCACAAGAGATTGACAATTTAATCAAGCTGCAGGTTCCAGATCTCGAGAAAAATATGTTTATTGGTACGTATTCAAAGTTATAAAGAAAATTACAACTTAAACTAGATTAAACTAACTAGTTAAGCTCGTAAGCAATAATCCTTCTTTTGTCATGTGTTGCCAGGTGAAATACCCAAAGAGATAAACAATCTCGTTGACTTGGAGGAATTAATTGTAAAGGCTTGCTTCAAATGATGATTTTTAACATATCAAGGTTAAGAATTATTAATCTTGCATACAATGATCTATCAGGCACCCTCCCATCAAATATAGGTTCGACCTTACCTAATATTGAATGTCTTTATCTGGGTGATTTAGCCAATCTTGTTGGGACTATTCCTCATTCAATTTTCAATTGTTCAAAACTTACTATTTTAGAGATTACTTGCAACAAACTCACTAGCTTAATTCTCAACTCTCTTGGATATTTTACTCATCTACAGTACCTAAACTTGTAGGAAAATAATTTAACTTGCTATTCATCGCTAATCTTACTCACTTCCTTAACCAATTGCAAAAATTTGACAACTCTTTCTCTAAATTTGAACCCTCTAAATGGCATGCTTCCACTTTTCATAGATAACCTTTCTACATCTCTTACAATATTTTTGGCCAGTGGTTGCAAAATTAAAGGGAGAATTCCAAATGAAGTTGGGAACTTAAGCAGCTTATTTGACTTTGATATTTTTGGAAATGACTTGGTTGGATCAATTCCCACATCAATTGGCAACTTGAGAAACCTTCAATGCTTGTTCTTGATTGACAACAAACTTACAGGATTTATTGGTGATAACCTCTATAAATTGCCGCGATTGGGTAGCATATACTTGAGCCAAAATCACCTTTTAGGATCACTTCCTAATTGTTTAGGGAACGTTACTTCCATTAGGGAGATACATATGGGTTCCAATAAATTGAGTCCCTATATACCAGCAAGCTTGTGGAACCTTAAAGATCTAATAGTTCTTAACTTATCGTCAAATAACTTGGGCGGTTACCTCCAGAAATTGAAAATCTAAAGGCTTTGACACAGATGGATATGTCAATGAATCAATTTTCAAATAGCATTCCTAGAGAAATCAGAGGCTTGCAAAATCTGGTGAACCTTTCTTTGAGACACAACAAGTTGCACAGATCTAAACCTGACTCAATGAGCAACATGGTAGGTTTAGAACTCCTAGACCTTTATCATAATAATATTGAGGAACCATTCCTATGTCTTTTGAGAAACTTCAATACCTGAAGTATTTCAATGTCTCTTATAACAAGTTGTATGGTGAAATCCCCTCTGGTGGTCCTTTCAAGAACCTCTCAACTCATTTTTTTCTCTTCAACGAAGCATTATGTGGTTCGAAAAGATTTAGTGTCCCGCCATGCCCCACTTCTTTAAAGCATAAATCAAATAGTAACAGAATGCTACTTCTATTTCTTCCACTGGGAATTGCACTGGTATTTATTCCTATCACCTTTGTGCTTGTATGGATAAGGTATAGAAAAGGTAAAAGATCTCCTCAACAAGCTCCTTCATTGTATATTGCAACAAGAGAAAGAATTTCAGATTATGAATTGCTTCAAGCAACTGATGCACTTAACAAGAGTAATCTGATTGGTTTTGGGAGTTTTGGCTCTGTCTATAAAGGCATTCTCAGAAGTAGGACTCCTATTGCAGTTAAGGTGTCCAATCTGCAATTGGAAGCAGCATTCAAGAGTTTTGATACAGAATGTGAAGTTTTGCGCAACCTCCGCCATAGGAATCTCGTAAAATTTATCATTAGTTGTTCCAATCTTGATTTTAAGGCTTTAGTACTAGAGTACATGCCCTATGGAAGCCTTGATAAGTGGTTGTATTCACACAACTACTTCTTAGACATCATGCAGAGACTGAACATTATGATAGACGTGGTATGTGCATTGGAATATCTCCACTATGAGTGCTCATCGCCCGTGATTCATTGTGATCTGAAGCCTAGTAACGTCTTATTGGATGAGAATATGGTGGCCCACCTTAGCGACTTTGGTATTTCAAAACTGCTTGGTGAGGAGGAGAGTGATTTATACACTAAAATCTTAGCAACATTGGGTTATATTGCACCAGGTACGTCGCTTTATTTTGCTTTGAACATTGATTTTCCTTTCTTTTTTTACCAATAAATATTACATTTTAAAAATTGTTTGATTGTATAGAGTATGGACCGGATGGATTGGTGTCAACAAAATGTGATGTCTATTGTTACAGGATCATGTTGTTGGAAATGTTTACAAGGAGAAAGCCTAATGATGAAATGTTCGATGGGGATCTTAGCTTGAAGCAATGGGTGAGTTATTCACTCCCAGAGGCAATAGTGGATGTCGTAGATGCCAACTTAGTAACATCACATGATAATCACTTAAACAAGAAGCTAGATTGTGTGGCATCGATCATGAAAGTGGCACTAGATTGCTATGTTGAATATCCTGCAAGAAGGATTGACATGAAAGATGTCGTAGGGATGCTACACAAGATCAAGATTCCACTTCTGGCATGTTAAGCATGTTCTTGGAAACTCTTGATCAAAATTGTTTGATTTTGTTTTAGCTTTGCAATAAATTTTACTATTTCTTCTTACTACTAATGTTGTAAAATGGTGGAACACAATCCACAGAGGAAAATAATTATATAATAATACCAATCTAAACTAAATAATTGGAAACTGGCGAGGGTAATGATATAAACTAGTATGAAATGAATTAACCTTTTGAATATTACTATGATTACCATTACATACAAGAATAAATAATTTAGATATAGAAAAATATATTTGATCAATTTAGTGGCCATAATATATACTTGTTTAATCAAATTAATACTCTAATGAAGCAGAAAATTAGCCACCAAACTTCAACCAATAAGACTAGAAAAATGTTAGCTCCCTCAAAAGTTCCAAAAGAACAAATTCATGTTTAAGCCAATTAATCGTGATGGCACCTAATCCAACCAGCTAGGTAAGTCAATTAATAACTATTCTTGTTTAATAATATTAATAAGACAATTAAACAAAGAAGTTATCTGAATCTTATACATTTCCCCAAGGATTGGTAGCACAATCATGAGCTTCTAAGAATAGAGTTTACAAAGCTGATATGAAGTAAAAACATCATCCGTACAGAGTTTTAAAATTCTAAGGCTACCATGAACAAGAGGCAGCTACAACAGGAATGCAGGTACATCTTCCAATTCAGCTCCCAGCGAACACAACAACATCGACATCCGAAGTCTGCATGCAAAGTGCAGGAAGTATAGTTTGAGTACAACCGACCCTATGTACTCAATAAGTAACAAACCTAAACTTAGGTTGAAAGCTGTGATGAGCTGGAATATAGGTCGGGTCCAACACCAATAACCAATAGCAGTTCATAACAGTTTAAAGCAAGTAAATAAAGAAGTAGCTCAGAGATAAAATGCTCAGCCTTTTCATAGTTTTTCCGAAATAGTTCCTCTTTTCAAGCAGGGGCGGCCCGACGAATTTTGTGGCCTAAAGCCAAATTTTATGAGGGGCCTTAACTTTTTAATTTTTTTATTATTTATTTGAAGTCTATTTTTTAACTTTTCTTAGATACAAAGTACTTAATAATCTTATAATCAATAACTCCTAATAAATATTTCTCAATTGATAATATAGTTAATCTATTAACCTTTCTTGTGATATTGTTGTTCTTAGGTAAAATTTTATTAATTTTAATTTTGAAAACTTATTTCCGCTGAAGCAACGGCAACATGAGTTATGAACATTATTCCATAAGCAATTTAGGTATTTGGAAAAGAATTAAATCTTTTTATTTGATTAAGTGTATCAATTAAACTGTTATGTTCTAATTGTACTATTTTTCTTAATACTTTTAATTCAAAAATAAATCTAAACCATCAATATCTAACTGATTATTATGCTTTAAGGAACATTCAAGATTAAGGCAATATTTTTTCAAATTTTCCACATCTAGTGATTTTTACTATCAAATACAAAACCAAAAATATATTAATATGTTTCGAAATTTTCAAATCTATTTTGAAGTGAAAAGATAGCCTTGTCTATTATGTATAAATGTAATCAACTCTAACGGACTCTTCGAAAGATTTTGAGATTTCATTATCAACATTCGTATCAAATTGTTACTTCCTATATATCACATGTTTCTTACGAAATTCAGGCCCAATATTCATTTCACATACAATTTTCTTGGCAAAAATCATAGTAGTTGCAAATCCTTCTTCTCTATATTTGGTAAAGAAAAAAATCAAACTTTTTTACTTTACATAACTCTTTTTTAAACTTATAAATAATGTATTAGGTGTAACAAAGTGGGCCCCCCACAAATATGGGGCCTAAATTGATTGCTTTACTTGCTTTACGGAAGGGCCACCTCTGTTTTCAAGTGTATCAGTGAAAATAGAAATCTTTTACCGAAATCGTCAAAAACATGAGTATGTTTGAAAACTGTAACTTTTTCCCAAAAACTTTTCATCAGGTAAATGTTTCATTTTCAGATAGCATGAGGAAAGTACATCTCTATGACTATATGTCAAGATACATGTAAAATCATGAATGTCACCAACCGGGCAGCAAAAAAAAATGCATCTCTATGCATGTATCTCAAGTAGGCATGTAAAATGCAATGCCTCTCAGTGATGAACTCGTGTATTCACTCTCTCAGAGTACGCAATCTCACTGTCTCGCATTTCTCTCTTACCGTGCTCAATACTCAGCACACTCAATCACTCAGCACCATACAATACTTGCTGCGGCGTACAATCTGATCTACATATATATAGCCATAAGGCTTGTTGCGGTGTGCAACCCGATCCATATACATATAGCCGTAAGGCTCGTTGTGGCATACAATCTGATCCATATACATATACATAGTCTACTGCGCTCACTAGGGGTGTGCAGACTCCGGAGGGGTTCCTTCAGCCCAAACACTATATCGCTGTAGTGCACAGCCTGATCCAAAAAGTATAATCAATATAACATGTTGCGGCTTGCAGCCCAATCCCATAATATCACTCTCACTCAGGCCCTCGGCCTTACTCAGACATCATCTCTCTAGTCTCACTCACGGGCTCACAATGTCATGAAACTAGCCCGAGAACAATGATATGATATATCAATAAACAACAACTGAGATATCATATGAATGCATGAATATGACTAAGTACGAAATATCAATGAAATCAGTAAGATGACAACAAGAAACGACCATTATGTGTCCTAACAATATCGGCGTAAAGCCTAAACATGATATCTAACATGATTGACAGCTCGTTACTTAATCACAGGGTGAAACCACAGATATCAATAAAATAGGGTCACTATTTAGTGCCCTAGAAACAACAGAGTCATAATTCACATGGTGCACTCCCACACGCCCGTCACCTAGCATGTGCATCACCTCGATATCAATCACATAATACATAATTCAGGGTTTATACCCTCAACACTAAGTTTAGAAGAGTTACTTATCTTAGACAAGCCAATTCCAGATGCCGAGCAACCCAAACAATACTCCAAGAATTCCATCACATAGGTAATGATCTCCGAACTGCTCAAAACTAGCCAAAGCAACTCAAATACATCAGATGAAGCCCAAGGAAATAATTACAAATGATAAAAATCGAATCCTACATCAAATTCCATATCCGACAAAAAGTACACTCGGGCCCACGCCTCGAAACTCGACAAAGCTCACAAAATCCGACAACCCATTCAATTATGAGTCCAACCATGCTAGTGTCACTCATATCCGACTCCAAATCGGTGTTAAAAACTCAAAAATTCATATTATGAAACTTTAGGCCAAAACCCCCAATTTTCTCTGTCAATTCATTAACCAAAAAACTAAAATCGAAGATAGATTTATGAAATATAACCAAGATCGTGTGTAGAACACTTACCCCAATCCTTGTGATAAAAAATTGCTCCAAAATCGCCCCAATCCGCACTTGGAAATGTAAAAATGAAGCCAAAATATATTACACATTCTGTCCAGCACTTCCCCATCTGCGGGCACATTAGCCGCTTCTGTGACATAAATTGCACTTCTGCGGAATTAGCTGAGGACTCGACCCTCGCACATGCGGACAACATACCCACTTCTACGACATCGCAGGTGAGAGCCACCATCTGCACCTGCGAAAAACCTCACTTCTGCGCTCCGTCACTTCGTACCTACACATGCGCATATGTGCCCAAATCTCTGCTTCTGCAGTCTTCCTCACCCAGCAATATTATCGCTTCTGCGACCACTTCATCGCTTCTGTGACCACCGCACCTGCGTATACCAACCGTAGGTGCGGTCACACCAGAACTAGCAATAACAACATTGAAGAAAATGATCCAAAATCAATCCGAAACACGTCCGAGCCCCTCGGGACCCCGTCAAAATATACCAACAAGTCACATAACATAACCCGGACCTACTCGGGGCCTCAAAACACACATAACAACATCGAAACGATGAATCATACCTCAATTTGAAATCATTGAACTTTGAAACTTCAACTTCCACAACCGATATCGAAACCTAACAAATCATATCTAATTGACCTCAAATTTTGCACACAAGTCACATTTGACATTACGGACCTGCTCCAACTTTGGGAATCAGAATCCAACCCCGATATCAAAAAGTCCACTACCGGTCAAACATTCCAAAAATTCCAACTTTTGTCATTTCAAGCCAAATTCTACCACGGGCTTCCAAACCACAATCCGGACGCGCTCCTAAGTCCAAAATCACCTAACAGAGCTAATGGAACCATCAGAAATCCAATCCGAGGTCAAATACTAATAAGTCAAACTAACCTTTCCAATTTAGAGCTTCTAGCTGAGAATCATTCTTCTAAATCAAATTCTGAATAACCTGAAAACCAAAACTGATGATTCAGATAAGTCATAATACATTATACGGAGCTACTCATGCCCTCAAACAACTAAGGGAAGTTCAATTGCTCAAAACGGCTGATCGAGTCGTTACATCTTCCCCCACTTAAACATACATTCATCCTCGAACGTGCCCAGAGGTGTTCCAAAGCCATCAAACCGCCGTGTAACCTTACCGTGCACATATCTAGGGGTGATCCCACGTCACCCTATCCCATATAGGTCTGATAACACAACTTGACTGAAATTTCTTAATCCAACCTTGACCATAAGTCTTAGAACCCAATTTCCAACATCCAAAATTTTCTACAAGATCATAATCCCGCATCTATACACTGTATAAGTTCGAACAAGCTGTATCAAGCCATATCCGTAACCTAAGATGTAATCACATGATATACCTCAAAACGCAAATACTCACAGCAATAATTTCCAATCATAGTAGCTACTCAAAACAATCCAATGCCGGTAATAAACCTCGTACCAAAACCTCGTACCAACAAAACCTCGCTCCAAGTCCTTAGTAAAATACTGATGATGAAAGAAACATGCCGAACTCATAACCATTCGTTAGATCAGCCAGTCGTGGAACTCCCTCTCCTTCGATAGAAACTATAACAAATTTCTAAGCCGACTTTCGATATTATCCTTACAAACTTGTTGTAATCAATTCTGATAGTATCCATTCTAGGTTCAATGACCTCATCTCATCCAATACGACCACTCTAGTGACATGACACATCAATACAATCTAAAGCCACAACCCGTGCAATTCGTGACCAATAAGCAACAATCCAAATGTACTCAAATCATGGAAAATGACTCAAACGAGAGAACTTTCCCGCAAGCTTACCAATTACCACCACAACGCAGTGCTAAGAACCCATCATACACCGCAAGGCCAAAACACATGAATTTATCACAAAGGATCATACCCCAATAAAACTCCGCTATAATCTGTGACCTCATCCAACCACGATTAAACAAAGAAGTTATCTGAATCTTATACATTTCTCCAAGGACTGGTAGTACAAATCACGAGCTTCTAAGAATAGAGTTTACAAAGCTGATATAAAGTAAATACATCATCTGTTTAACAAATACATAAATAGAGTTTTAAAGTTCTAAGGCAACTATGAACAAGAGGCAGCTACAACAGGGACGCAGGTATATCTTCCAATTCAGCTCCCAACAAACACAACAACATCAATGTTCGAAGTCTGCACGCAATGTGCAGGAAGTATAGAATGAGTACAACCAACCCCATGTACTCAATAAGTAACAAACCTAAAATTAGGTTGAAAGTAATGACGAGCTGAAACATAGGTCTGGTCCAACACCAATAACCAATAACAGTTCATAACAGTGTAAAACAAGTAAATAAAGAAGTAACTCAGAGATAAAATGCTCAGCGTTTTCATAGTTTTTTCGAAACAGTTATGCTTTCCAAGTATATAAGTGAAAATACAAATCCTTTACCGAAATCATCAAAAATATGAGTAAGTTTGAAAACTATAACTATTTCCCAAAAACTTTTCATCAAGTAAATGTTTCATTTTCAGATAGCATGAGAAAAGTACATATCTATGCCTACATGTCAAGATACAGGTAAAATCATGAATATCACCAACTGGGCAGCAAAAAGAAATGCATCTCTATGGATGTATCTCAAGTACGCATGTCAAATGCAATGCCTCTCAATAATGAACTCATGTACTCATACTCTCAGAGTACTCAATCTCACTTTCTCGCATTTCTCTCTTGCTGTGCTTAATACTCAACACACTCAATCACTCAGCACTCTCCAATACTTGTTGCGGCGTGCAACCCGATCCACGTTTATATAGCCATAAGGCTCGTTGCGGCGTGCAACCCGATCCATATACATATAGCCATAAGGCTTGTTGCGGTGTGCACCCCAATCCATATACATATAGCCATAAGGCTCGTTTCGGCGTGCAACCCGATCCATATACATATACATAGTCGACTGCGCTCACTGGAGGTGTGCAGACTTCAGAGGGGCTACTTCAGCCCAAGCACTATATTGCTATAGCGCGCAGCCCGATCCTAAAAGTGTAGTCAATATAACATGCTGAGGCATGCAGATCGATCCCATAATATCACTCTCACCCAGTCCCTCGGCCTTACTCAGTTATCAATCTCTCCAGTCTCACTCACGGGCTCACAATGTCATGAAACTAGCCCAAGAACAATGATATGATGTATCAATAAAATACAGCTAAGACTGAGATATGATATGAATGCATGAATCTGACTAAGTATGAAATATCAATGAAATTAGTGAGATGACAGCAAGAAACGACCACTATGTGTCCTAACAATATCAGCGTAAAGCCTAAACATGATATTTAGCATGATTGATAGCTTGGTTACTTAATCACATGGTGAAAGCACAGATATCAACAAAATAGGGTCACTATTCAATTCCCTGGAAACAACAGAGTCATAATTCACAGGTGCATGCCCACACGCCCGTCACCTAGCATGTCACCTCAACATCAATCACATAACACATAATTTGGGGTTTATATCCTCAACACTAAGTTTAGAAGAGTTACTTATCTTAAACAAGCCAATTCCAAATGCCGAGCAACCCAAGCGATGCTCCAAGAATTCCATCACATGCGTAGCAACCTCCGAACTGCTCAAAACTAGCAAAAACAACTCAAATACATCAGATGAAGCCCAAGGAAATAATTACAAATGATAAAGATCGAATCCTACATCAAATTCCAAATCCGGCCAAAAATCACACCTGGGCCTACACCTCGAAACTCGATAAAACTTACAAAATCTAACAATCCATTCAATTACGAGTCCAACCATACTAGTGTCACTCAAATTCGATTCCAAATCGGTGTTAAAAACTCAAAAATTCATATTATGAAACTTTAGGCCAAAACCCACAATTTCCTCTTTCAATTCATCAATCAAAAGCTAAAATCGAAGATAGATTCATGAAATATAACCAAGATCGAGTGTAGAACACTTACCCCAATCCTTGTGATAAAAATTGCTCCAAAATCGCCCCAATCAGCACTTGGAAATATAAAAATGAAGCCAAAATCGCGAACCCTTGTATTTAACATTCTGTCCAGCACTTCCGCATCT
This sequence comes from Nicotiana sylvestris, assembly GCF_000393655.2. NCBI lineage: Eukaryota > Viridiplantae > Streptophyta > Magnoliopsida > Solanales > Solanaceae > Nicotiana > Nicotiana sylvestris. The sequence goes on along the minus strand of NC_091065.1, from coordinate 189,476,124 downwards.
GCAGACATATTAGCTGTTTATGCGATGTCGATTTTGAGACATAACCTCCACTTCTATGGAATTAATTGAGGACTCAGCCCTCGCACTTGTGGATAACATACCCGCTTCTGTGACATCACAGGTGTGAGCGACCATCCGCACCTGCGGAAAACCTCGCTTCTCCGCTCTGTCACTTCGCACCTACACATCCGCATATGCGCCCAAATCTCCTCTTCTGCGGTCTTCCTCACCCAGCACTATTGACCACTTCATTGCTTCTGTGACCACCGCACCTGTGCAGTCACACCAAAACCAGCAATAGCAACATTGAAGAAAATGATCCGAAATCAATTCGAAACACGCCCGAGCCCCTTAGGACCCCATCCAAACATACCAACAAGTCACATAACATAACTCGGACCTACTTGAGGCCTCAAAACACACATAACAACATCAAAATGATGAATCACACCTCAATTCGAAATCATTGAACTTTGAAACTTCAACTTCCACAACCGATGACGAACCTAACAAATCACATCCGATTGACCTCAAATTTTGCACACAAATCATATTTGACATTATGGACCTGCTCCAACTTCCGGAATTGTAATCTAACCCAGATATCAGAAAGTCGACTCCCGGCAAAACTTTTAAAAAATTCCAACTTTCGTCATTTCAAGCCAAATTCTACCACGGGCCTCCAAATAACAATTTGGACGTGCTTCTAAGTCCAAAATCACCCAACGAAGCTAACAGAACCATCAGAAATCCAATCCGAGGTCAAATACTAGTAAGTCAAACTTGGTTAAACCTTTCCAACTTGGAGCTTCTAACTGAGAATCATTCTTCCAAATCAAATTCTGAATAACCAGAAAACTAAAATCGACGATTCACATAAGTCATAATATATTGTACGGAGCTACTCATTCCCTCAAACAACTGAGCAAAGTGCAATTGCTCAAAATGACCGGTTTGGTCTTTACCTATATAAAGGGCAGCTCGTTGCACAAAGCATTCCAGATTCACACAGGGTTCGGGGAAGGGCCGCTCTCAAGGGATGTGATGTAGGCTACCTACCATGATGCAAGAATCAGTGTCTGATTCCACGTCTCAAACCCATGACCCATAGGTCACAAGAGACAACTTGACCGTTGCTGAAAGGCTCCCTTTCCTTGTCACATCCTTGTTTTATGGAGAGATTTGAGCCTTCAACTTTGCTGAGTGAATAACTCGGATACTTTTTGATCTTTACTGATATAGTTCCTTGTTTGATAATCTTGATCTTCTTCGATTGAGACTGAGAGGGTACAACAGATTTAGTTTCCTTTTTGATGGCTTCTTTTCCTTTAATCCAGTATTGTTTCCTTTTGTTTAGACACCATATACTCCTTTAATTTAGTATTATCAGCTTCTTTCCTTTTGGCAACTTTCTTTCTTTTTGTTGATCCCTTGATTTCTGCAATCAATGTAAATAGGTTGTCATCATTGAAACTTAGATATAGATCTAACAATCTCCCCCATTTTGATGATGACAATAAAGAGAGAGTAAATAGTAAATAAGCTATGTATACTTCTAATAAGCTATGTATATTTCCCTTTCATTATGCCTGCACCCCCTGAGTTGATGCTTGCTTCCCTTATATTATGCCTGCTCCCCCTGAGTTGATCCTTTACTCTTTACAGTACTTTACACTTTACTATACATGTTCTCCCCCTTTGACATCACTCAAAAAGGAAAACAAAAACCAGCCGAGTAACATAGGAAGTAATAATAGTATTAAGAACATACTAGTTAGAACTGCAACAATAATGCCTCCAACAGAGGCATAGAGGATGGTTCATACAGACTAAATCAAAAATTAGTTTAGGGACCTAAAGCAAGTAAGCAAAAAATTAACATCAACATACAACCACGCATTAGCCTCTTCATAGGAAATACTTGAGGGTATTAATCACTTTGGTGCAGAAGGAATCATAGGAATTTTCGACATCTTTGACAAGCTTGTCCATCTTTTCTATCATGGAGTTGAATGCCCTAGTTCCTTGCCTCCGTGTGGCTCCCATGTCCATCCTAACCTTGGCCACATCTATACTTGTGTCTTTAGTGACTTCCCTGATCTTGTCCACTTGTTCCTTTATTTCAATGATCAGTAAATTTACCTCATCTAGATATAGTTGCATCTACTGAATATTTTGAGAGGTAGTCGACTGAGATTATTGTGGTGCCGTATGAGTTGCAATTGGTACTGTAACACTTTCAACTTTGGTGCGCTTAACCCATCCATCATCACCCAAAGTGTAACATATCATTGAAAAAGTTGTCTTATCATAAGTGCCGGTGATATGCTTGGGTGAGAAAGGTGCCAAGTCTACCTTCATAACTTCAACAATGTGTGAGATAAGGAGACCATATGGTAAACAAGCAGCAGAAGAGGATATGTCCCTGATACTCTCAAGCATGTATTGTCGAATCCACATAAACCAATCCAATATTTTATTATTAACAGGACAATAATGGACAAAGACATCTCTAGTGGATAAAGTGCTAAGGGACCCAGTTCTAGGAAGTAAAATAATAGCAATCATGTGGGCCAAGACACGGTGTTCAAACTTAAGATTCTTGGGACCAATATCAGGATGATTATCAGACAGAACGGATTTTGCTTCCTCAAAACAACAACAACAACAACGACCCAGTATAATCCCACAAGTGGGGTCTGGGGAGGGTAATATGTACGCAGACCTTACCCCTACCCCGAAGGGTAGAGAGGCTATTTCCAGGAGACCCTCGACTCAAAAAAATAATAGGAGATAATATATTAGTACCACAAAAATGCGTAATAAAATATCAACAATATATAAGGGGATACGAAATATGAAATACAGGATACGAAATACGAACTACGAATTAGATGGCTGGTATAGTACAACTAGAAGGTAAAGCCCTGCATCAATAGACGACCACTGACATTCCTAGTCTAACTCCTAACTAGATAGTCTCTCTCAGTTGTGCTGTAGAAATATTCACCCTCTCCCCTAACCTACAACCTTAATGCTCGACCTCCATAATTCCCTATCAAGGGCCATGTCCTCCGTAATCCTAAGTCGCGTCATGTCATGTCTGATCACCTCTCCCCAATACTTCTTAGGTCTCCCTCTACCTCTCCGCGTGCCCACTACAGCCAGTCGCTCACACCTCCTCACCGGTGCATCAGTGCTCCTCCTCTGAATGTGCCCAAACCATCTGAGTCTTACTTCCCGCATCTTGTCCTCCATGGGGGCCACACCCACCTTCTCTCGAATATCTGCATTCCTAATCTTATCCATCCTTGTATGCCCGCACATCCACCTCAACATCCTCATCTCTGCTACTTTCATCTTCTGGGTGTGTGAGTTCTTTACCGGCCAACATTCAGTTCCATACAACATGGCAGGCCTAACCACTGCTCTATAAAACTTAACTTTTAGTAACGGTGGCACTTTCTTCTCACACAAAACTCCCGACGCTAACCTCCACTTCATCCACCCCACCCCTATACGGTGTGTGACATCCTCGTCAATCTCCCCGATCCCCTGAACTCAAAAGAGATTTCAAAATCTTTTGGCCAAGAGTTTTGCACAAAGACATCAAACTCACTAAACTTAGCAGAGAAAATCTTTTCAAATTGATAAGAGTCCAGAACAATTCGAGTGCCTAAAACCATGGATTCCAAGTCGTCTTTATCATTCACAACCAAATTTGTGTAGAATATTATCGCAGGCTCTTCATAAATAATGTTTCCTATAGTATCAAACAGAGAAAAAAGATGTTGAAAAAATATAACTATCACATCACAGTGCAGATTTTTCATAAGAGAAAGATGTACAGAGCGTCCATAAGCCATAGATTTTGACTTATAAGACTCAAACCTTGTTTTTTCACTAGGTCCATAGAAGATTAATTTGTCCTCAGGTCTGAATTCCATGCTTTCCATCTTTCTCTTCTTGCATGCAGGCCTTTTGGGGGTTGCTCCATGAGCCTTTATCCTGCATTTTTCTGGCTAATAGGAGGTTTTTCTAAAGATTCACTACTCTCATTGTCTGTTTTGAGGAAATCTGAGTCGATGGATGACTCTAAATCCACAGTTTTTTCAGGGCTGAGGGTTTTTTGAAACCTTCTACTTCATCTGGTTGCAGTGGAAGAAGAAATATTTTTTTTGCCATGGTGAGAAGATTTGCAAGAAGAGAATGAGAAGTGAAAGGAAAAAGAAGGGGTTTTATCAGAGCGTTGGGAAGATTGAAGAGCCGTCTTGGTTAATGGAAAGGGTGGATTCATAAAAGAAGTGACCTTTCTGAAGGGATGTTTCGGCAGTACAGATGGAAAAGTAATAATGATGTTCACAATAGTATTAAAATTAACCACTCATAATAAGGGTAAGAAAATATTTTAGAAAGATACAAAAAATTTGTTCTATAAAATTTGCACAATACCAAGCTTTTTACGTAGTAAGACAAATCTTTCCTCTAAAAGAGATTTTGTAAAAATATCAGCAAGTTGAGAATCAGCACTAATGAATTCTAACCATTGGAAGTCTACGTAATTTGCAGGTCTTGTATCTAGGATCTAACCATTTCACAGGTGTGTTCCTGCTGCATTATCTTATGAATGTTAATAATATTTATCTAATTACTTCCACAAAATTTTTATTAATCATGAATTGCAGGGATAATTCCATAGGAAATCGAAAATCTTGTTAATTTGGTGGATTTAGGGCATCTCCAACCTTTACCTCCATTTTGGTCCCCAAAATGGGGATTTCTCCATTTTGGGGACAACTTACTCCAACCATTCCCCCCATTTTCCCCCAAAAGAGAATATTCTTTTTTATATTCTTCTCTCTTCTATATTATATTATTATCTTTCATTTTAATTTTAATTTTTAATTTTCATTAAACAAATTCCATCTTTTATTTTCATTAATTTGTAATTTCCATTAAAAAAAATTTATAAAATTTTAAATAATATAATTTGTAAGCAATTATTGTAGATTAACTAATAATTCAAATAAAAATGAAATTATTACGATACTAGATTAATTAAATACATATTACATAACGATAAAATTTATTCGAAATACTACATAAATATTCAACTTCAACCTCCAATATTCTCCCATAAATGATCTGTTAATGCATTACGAAGTGTGAAATGAGCATTTCGTAAAAATAGATGCCTGATAATTAATTTTTCAAAATTATACGTCAAAGTTAAGATGAAAAATTAATTAAGAAAATATATTATATAAACATAATTAAGTATATATAAAAAGATAAATTAAAAGATTAAATAATAATATTTTAGTAGGGAATAGTAAATGGGGAGATGAATAGTGTGTCCCCAAATTTGGGGAGACACTATTCACTCCCCATTTTGGGGACAAAAATGGGAGAGGGTTGGAGTGAAATTTCCCCATTTTTGTCCCAAAAAATGGGGAAATCCCCATTTTGGGGACAAGGTTGGAGTTGCTCTTAGGCATGGAGAAAAACCAGATTACTGGATCTGTCCCAATCTCCATATTCAATATCTCCTCATTGCAATTTTGGCACTATAGAAGAACAAACTCAATGGATCCTTATCACAAGAGATTGTCAATTTAATCAAGTTGCAGGTTCCAGATCTTGAGAAAAATATGTTTATTGGTACGTATTCAAAGTTATAAAGAAAATTACAACTTAAACTAGATTAAACTAACTAGTTAAGCTCGTAAGCAATAATCCTTCTTTTGTCATGTGTTGCCAGGTGAAATACCCAAAGAGATAAGCAATCTTGTTGACTTGGAGGAATTACGTGTAAGGGCTTGCTTCAAATGATGATTTTTAACATATCAAGGTTAAGAATTATTAATCTTGCATACAATGATCTATCAGGCACCCTCCCATCAAATATAGGTTCGACCTTACCTAATATTGAATGTCTTTATCTGGGTGATTTAGCCAATCTTGTTGGGACTATTCCTCATTCAATTTTCAATTGTTCAAAACTTACTATTTTAGAGATTACTTGCAACAAACTCACTAGCTTAATTCTCAACTCTCTTGGATATTTTACTCATCTACAGTACCTAAACTTATAGGAAAATAATTTAACTTGCTATTCATCGCTAAGCTTACTCATTTCCTTAACCAATTGCAAAAATTTGACAATTCTTTCTCTAAATTTGAACCCTCTAAATGGCATGCTTCCACTTTCCATAGATAACCTTTCTACATCTCTTACAATATTTTTGGCCAGTGGTTGCAAAATTAAAGGGAGAATTCCAAATGAAGTTGGGAACTTAAGCAGCTTATTTGACTTTGATATTTTAGGAAATGACTTGGTTGGATCAATTCCCACATCAATTGGCAACTTGAGAAACCTTCAACGCTTGTTCTTGATTGACAACAAACTTACAGGATTTATTGGTGATAACCTCTATAAATTGCCGCGATTGGGTAGCATATACTTGAGCCAAAATCACCTTTTAGGATCACTTCCTAATTGTTTAGGGAACATTACTTCCATTAGGGAGATACATATGGGTTTCAATAAATTGAGTCCCTATACACCAGCAAGCTTGTGGAACCTTAAAGATCTAATAGTTCTTAACTTATCGTCAAATAACATGGGCGGTTCTTTACCTCCAGAAATTGGAAATCTAAAGGCTTTGACACAGATGGATATGTCAATGAATCAATTTTCAAATAGCATTCCTAGAGAAATCGGAGGCTTGCAAAATCTGGTGAACCTTTCTTTGAGACACAACAAGTTGCATAGATCTATACCTGACTCAATGAGCAACATGGTAGGTTTAGAACTCCTAGACCTTTCTCATAATAATATATGAGGAAACATTCCTATGTCTTTTGAGAAACTTCAATACCTGAAGTATTTCAACGTCTCTTATAATGAGTTGTATGGTAAAATCCCCTCTGGCGGTCTTTTCTTCAGCGACGCATTATGTGGTTCGAAAAGATTTAGTTTCCCTCCATGTCCCACTTCTTCAAAGCATAGATTAAATAGGAACAGAATGCTACTTCTATTTCTTCCACCGGGAATTGCATTGGTATTTGTTCCTATCAACTTTGTACTTTTATGGATGTATATGGTGAAATCATAGGGTCAAATTCCTCTTCATCGAGGCACCCCAGAAGATCATCTCGAATCCTCAAGGCTACAAGGCTGTGTTCGAGTTCCTTCCCTCGAGGTTCATCGACGCCCGACCTTGGGACAATGTTGACCACGACTTCGGTAGAAACGGGGAGTTCCCAAGGCGCATGAAAAAAGCCGACAAAGACTAGTAGGCTAGTCCTGACACAAATCTAGACGCTAACTAGCTGTACTTTCTCCATATCTTTGTAATAAATGCATTATGTACTATGTTAAGATTCCCCTCCTATATAAAGGGGATCCCTGTCATTTTGTAAGGGGACGATTGCTTCTATTGCTCCATACTAAATAAACAAGAACATTCTCTCTACTCTCTAATACATTCTTTGATATTATTGCATCCATTTATTGCCCATATATATTGTGTTCTATTCATTGTTTATTATTTATTGCTTATCATTGGCCATAAAGAGCCTTCATTGATTTTATTACAACTGTTAATCATACTTTGGCCACCTTCGATAGCTCCAAATCGAGGTCCAGAATCGACCTCGAGGCGCCGAATCGACAAGCTCGAGGCCCCAATTGTCCACCTATCGGTTGGGTTATCACCATACTCTTAACTCTTGCCTCGTTTCTAAGTCTCATGCCTAGTGTTATCTGCTCAATAACTAGCATAAAAATAGATAACATATTTTTAGATTTCCATAATCAAATTTAATTGTTATTACCATTTTCGAGATAAACAATTTGGCGCCCACCGTGGGGCTAAAAATAATACTGGTTACTTTCTTGCTAGTTTTAGCTACATAACGCAAGTTATCTTTCATACTTTTTCTTGCCCAAGATTTTTTGATTTAAGGAAAAATGTCTGACTCAGTGAACAACAATCTCGAGAACGACGGGGAGAATGGTGTGGATGTTCCAGGTGTTGGTGTACCACCGCTAAACCCTGAGAATGCCCCAGAACTGATTCCCGTAGACATGGTCTCATGCGATGCCCAACACGTCGATGTGAGCTCCCACACTAATAGGAGCATACACCGATGACACCGACAAGAAGCTCAGGAAACCTCGGCTAGGGAAGAATGGGAGGTTAGCCTTCACGTTATTTTTGAAATGTTGTAGGCACAACAACTGGCAATCGCTCGGCTGCAAAGTCACTAGAGAACCCCTAACACGATAGCACCGGGGAAACTCTCCCAACCGAACAGGTAGCGGAAAGATCAAGCAATAACAGATCGATAGCCAACCCCCCCCCCCATCGTAAAGATGCTCGAGGACCTTACGAAGAGGATCGAATTGGGCGAGAAGAAGATAGAAGCCAACGACAAAAAGGTCGAGTCCTACAACTCTAGGGCCGACCAAATTTCGGGTGCGCCCCCGATCTTGAAAGGTGTAGATTCGAAGAAGTTCATACAAAGGTCGTTCCCAGAGGAAGCGGCTCCAAAACCCATTCCAAAAAGGTTCAGAATGCCAGACCTTCCAAAATACAATGGGACCTTAGACCCTAATGAGCACGTTACTACCTACACTTGTGCGGTGAAGGGCAACGACATAAAGGACGACGAGATCAAGTTCGTATTGCTAAAGAAGTTCGGGGAAACACTTTCTAAGGGAGTGATGATGTGGTATCACAACCTAGCTCCTAACTCTATAGACTCATTTGCCATGTTGGCAGATTCTTTCATAAAAGCACATGCTGGTGCCATCAAAGTGGCAACCAGGAAATCCGACGTCTTCAAGATCAAGCAGAGGGAGAATGAGATGCTGCGAGAGTTCGTGTCTTGCTTTCAAATGGAACGAATGGAACTACCACCAGTCTCTGACAATTGGGCAGTACATGCCTTCACTCAAGGTCTAAATGAGCGAATCTCGGTGGCTTCGAAGCAGCTAAAACAGAACCTGGTCGAATACCCTACTGTAACTTGGTCGGATGTTCACAACTGATACCAGTCAAAGATCAGGGTCGAGGACGACCAAGTAGGAGCTCCATCGGGCTCGGTGTACCCAAATAGGATTCTGGAAAAGGAGTCGAAATAGAACAAAGAAATATACCAACCATACACAGAAGATAGAAGAAATGCCCCGAGGCGTAACATACCCCGCATCGATCGAAGAATAGAGCAAGGCCAAAACTCTCGGGGACTTGTCGGCAGAGCCGGATTTGACAGGCACACAGGGCCGACGAAGGCACCTTGCCAATCGGATTACAACTTTAATGTCAATCTATCGGACATCATATTCGCCATCAGTAAAATCAGGGATGCCTGGTGGCCTAGACCTGTGCAATCAGATCCCTCGCAGAGAAATCATAACCTAGTGTGTGAGTTCCACAACACACATGGCCACAAGACCGAAAATTTCCACCAACTCCGAGAAGAAGTAGCCAGATTATTCACCAAAGGCCACATCCAGGAATTCCTCAGCGACCGAGCCAAAAATCAGTTCACAGAAAGAGAGGCGACCTAGAAGAACGAAACAAACAAGCCGCAACATGTCATTCACATGATCTTGGGAGGCATCGATGCCCTACAGGAGCCCATGGTGAGAAAAACAAAGATATCTATCACCAGAGAAAAGCGAACTCGGGGCTATATACCCGAGGATGCTCTCACATTCAACGACGAGGATATCGAGACCTTGTCTCAGCCTCACAACGACGCACTGGTAATCTCTTTCCTTGTGAATACATTTCAAATTAAACGTGTACTTGTGGATCCAGGTAGCTCGGCCAACATAATCAGGTCGAGGGTAATAGAGCAGCTTGGACTGCTTGACCAAATCGTGCACGCGACTCGAGTCCTCAACGGATTCAGCATGGCAAGTGAAACAACGAAAGGAGAAATCACCCTCTCAGCCAACGTGGCCGGCACAACCCAAAACACCAAATTCCATGTCATCGACGGAGACATGAGATACAATGCCCTACTTGGAAGGCCGTGGATACACTGCATGAGAGCAGTACCATCCACCCTCCATCAAATGATGAAATTCCCAACAAAGGGTAGGATAACAACCATCTACGGAGAGCAGCATGCAACGAAGGAAATGTCGTGGTGCATGATGTAGCACCGACACCAATACTTCCATCACCGAAGGGGCCGAAGGATAAGCAAACCATAAAATAGTGGGTACGAATTACACTCGCGGCTACAGCCGACTTAACAAAACAAAGGGCCATACCGAGTTCTCATAATAAGCGATCGAACCGCACCAAGATCTAAAGCGCCGTCTACACTAAGGTACGACCGTCTCCCTTTTTAGTTATATTTTATACTAACCGAAATGCAGGTATCCAATCGAAATAGCCAAAGCACTCTACAGCTCGAAGGCCTTAGGTTATAAAAGCATGTGTTGCACTATTTTCCTTCGATCGGGTTTTTATCCCAAGAAGGGTTTTACCGACAAAGGTTTTTAACGAGGCAACACCGATATGCTACATGAGGAAGAATCAACAAGTATTCAAGGCTTCTTTTGCAATCAGCCTCGAATACTGGGGGGCATCCCTCCGGAAGATCGCCAACTTAGAAGAGCTAGGATATGCCGAGAATGATCTTGATAGAAAACTAATGTACCGAGCCAAACGACCAAACGATCGAGCGAACCGTGCCCATATAGAACAACCAGGCTTTCAAACAGCAAAGACATATGAACTTGTATGAGTAATCGAAGAATACATCCCAAAGGCATTTTACATGTTAAAAAGGCTCGCATTCGCAAAATATGGCCCAGAGCTAACAAAACATCCTGAATACTCGGAGACTAGCCTCAAAGCAATGCGCCCTCCGGATCGGAAGCTCCGAAATCGTAAGCCCTCAATGAGGCAACAACGTCAAGATCACAAAACAAGTTCCAAAATCGAAAGACGCCTCGAACACTCGGGGAGTGGCGTCAAAATCTCCAAAAACCGCACGACCTCCAGGTCGTAAGCTTCGAAATCATAAGCCCTCGATGAGGCAATATTAAAATCACGAGTAATGGCTCCCGAGCCAAGAAACCCTTGATAACTCGGGGGTTGTCACCAATCGCCACTTATTAAAAACCCGAGGCCATAAGACCCCATGCGGGAAAACTCGGTCCTGCAAGCCCTCAATAAGGCAATATCAAGCTTGATACAAACAATGGCTCCCGAGCCAAGGTATCCTCGATGACTCGGGGACTGCCGATGATCGCCATCTCCATCGACTTATCAAAACCCAAGGTTATAAGACCGCATATAGGCAACCTCGATTTCATAAGATCTATACAAAACAATGGGCAATATCACGAGCAATATCTGTAAGACCTCAAGCAAGGCATGAACCATACTTGTACCAAGTATCTTAAAATGTAAGACCTCAAAGGCATGTAAAACAGTAAAACCTCAAAGGCATGTAAAACTTGTAAGACCTTACTAAAGGCATAGACCTGATCTCAAAGTTTAGGCTATATATCGAACTTGTAAGACCCCTAAAAAGGCATACCCTCAATATAGTCGCCTAAACTACTTCACTCGGGACTCAAAAGGCTCCGACCAAACACAAATAACGCCAGTCACAAAGGCTGTACCAGCCAAACTTACGCTACTCGGGGACGCCGGACCATCGCTACAAAATCACAGGCCTTCAATTACTCCGAATATACTTCGGAAAGAACCGGTTAAAAAGGCTACCCTCAACATAGGAAAAAGAGCTTCGACCACGTCAGCTCCTAAAACACCAACTTTGAGATACTCAGCCTCTGAGCCAAACCTCCCGATGTGCTCGATCATCGCCATATAACGGCTCACAATCGAGGGTTTTTATTAAACCATCAAAGAGTCAGGCAAACACTATTTCATAAAATCCTTAACGAGGGAAAAATAAAGCCTATACAAAGGTCGCATCAACCTAAGGCGTAAGAGTCATTGTCGCTAGTCCACATAAAAGTTTTCACCAACCTAAGGCGTAAGAGCCATTATCGCTAGCCCGCACTAAAAGGTCACATCGACCTAAGGCATAAGAGCCATTGTCGCCAGCCTACGCTAAAAGGTCACATTGACCTAAGGCGTAAGAGCCATTATCGCCAGCCCACAGTAAAAGGTCACATCAACCTAAGGTGTAAGAGCCATTGTCGCCAGTCCACATAAAATGTTGCATCAGCCCAACGCGTAAGAGCCTAAGGGCCAGCTTGCAATTCAAAAACTTGAGGGTCAAATGAGCTTGAGTCGTAACCCGATTCGGAGACCTAACCCAAAATAGTTGACTGAATATGCCTAAAAACAAACGTGTAAGAGCCACTGTCGCCAGCACTAAAACCAAAGGTCGTATCGACCGAGAGCGTAAAAGCCTACGGGCCAGCCTAATGAGCCCTAGGGCTGTATCATGAATCTAAGGATTCCTACAAACTCAAAGACCAGTTCAACTGGCCAAAATTGAGGTAGAAAAAGATACGTAAGAAATAAAGCCGCAAGGTTTTCCTTTATATACATATATGAAAGAACGCAATCTCCATCTACAAACACGCTTTGAAAATGCAATATACATATGGCGAAATCTATGCCCCCTAGGAGCTATGGCCTGTCGGCCTCGTCTTCGCTTTTTTCAGTATCAGACAGAAGTGACCGAGCATCACGCTCGTCCGCCCTTACTCGCGCCAACTCTTCCGAAAGGGTGAAACCCCTAGCGCGAATTTCCTCAAGGATCATTCTTCGAGACCTGCAACGAACATATTCTCCAATCCTCTCTTTGTGGTCGAGGATCCTTCTCAGCTCAGCTTGAGCATCAGTAGCATCCTTTAAATGGATCGCCATCTCCTGGTTAGCCTTAGCTTGGCTTATTACGGCTTCAACTCGGACATCAATGATCTCAGCCCTGATCTTCGAAAGCTCGAACTCCAGCTTCGTAATTAAATCTGTTTCGACCGAAGCGTTATCACGAGCTAAGCAAAGTTGAACCTCAAAAGTGGGAACTTTAGCTAGAGCACCCTTCCCCTCTGAAGCCTGAGCCTCCGCCCGAGCTTTTAGCTCATCATGCTCACGCTTGTCTCGCCTAGCTTCATCCCGGAGGTGCTCCATGGCCTCCGTCTTTTTCTGCAATTGAAATAAATAAAGCATCAGCATCATGAGATAGGAGGCGAAATGCACACTCGCCTTTGATAGAAAATTACCTGTTTCTTCAAGTAGCTCTCATAATTCAAGCTTCGACTTACCTCATATCGCAAGTGTACCAGCTCGACTTCCTTTCATTGCAAAGGAGCCTAAGGGATCTCTCCTCATCCAGGGCTTTCCGCATCCTGGCTTCATGATGAAACAACCCGGACTTAAGCTTGTCGAAGGCCTGCAAAAGAAAACCCAATAAGGGAGGGAAGGTGCGAAGCTCGAAAGGCCTGTGCTAAAACTCACCGCGAAGTGAAGCTGTTGGACTTCCTCAAAGGCAGAGCACACATCTACCAACCTATATCCCTCAGCTCCCAAAGGGTCGACTCTAGTCGAAGCACGGTTACTCGGTGTATGCGACCCCAGATCTCCAGTATCCCTCGAAGTACTATCAACAGAAAAAAGGCGACGGTAAGGGAGAAACCATCATTCCAGAATCGGGAACAATAGACGCGGCAGGCTTGGACGATGCTTCCGCTCTGAAGCCCCGGTCTCGTTTTTCTCTGTTGTGAGCACCATCGCCCTGTAAAAGCATCTCTCCCTTATTGTTGTCATTCTTTAGCCCGGAAGCTTGCAACCCTTCCCCCTCTCCAAAGGAGCGGGACCTCGCCTCGGAAGGCTCTCCAATGCCTACAATGGCAAGATTAATATGCATAAAGGGAAAATGCCTCTATAAATGAAGGAAGGGGAAGGAAAATAGCACAACACACACCATGATGTTTTCCTTCCCATCTGCTCCGAGACAAAGCTCGCCTCTTGTGCTCATCGCAATTCGAGTGGGTTGCAACTTCCGAACGCAATCCGGCAAATCAGGAACATCGCGTGGTGCCCATGAAACCGCTGCAGAAAAAGAAAAGAAAAGCACAGTTGCGAAACCAGCTTTCGCCATAAACAGAGCTGAGAAGGCACAAAATACACCACTTACGTGTATAGTTCCACTCCTCAAGGAATGGCACAAGCTCCACAAGGATAATGTCAGCGGTCTACACTCGGACGAAGCGACTCATCCACTCCTGATCTCTATCTTCCTCATCATCAATAACAAAGGGCGTGGTCAATCGACATCACAAAGTTAGCAAACCTCGATGGTGAAAGGGCTGGTACAACCTAATAAGATGGCAGAGCGTAAGTTTGAGCCCCGCTTTCTCTGCGAAAAATCTCATCATCAAAACGATGGGTGGATCTGCACCAAGGTAACCCGATACTTTAAATAATCAAGCACCACCCTATCAAGGGGGACCAACGTGAAAGGATACGTGTACACATTCAAGAATCCATCGGCACGATCCGTGATGCCCTCATCCGGAGAAAGAGTCTATAGCGCTACTTTATCCCCCCATCCGCAGTCTTTTCTCACTAACTCAAGATGCTCTTCTTCTATCAAAGAAGTAGTCTTCGAGGTATAATCTCGTTGGTCCTAAATGCCGGAGGAGGAACCATTTCCTCCTTGCCAAACAGATCCTTATGCAGCAGCCACGGCTGAAGCGAAAATAAAAAAATAGAACACGAGTTTGGGATAGAGCGTTGGTACTGGAATTACAAAAGGCCTAATACAGAAAAAATGGGTAACTACTCAGAATAGTAAAACTCCAAAAGAGAAGAAGCAGCCCTATATAAAAGCGACGACGATTCGCCTGCCTCAAAGCCGATTAAAAGCACTGATCGGTATTGCTAAATCGCCTCAACAATTAGGCAACTGTATCGTACAGTAGGCGATGCCATGTAATGTTTTGAGAAAGGAAGGCCCCATATCATCGTCAGTCCTGAGATGGTACCCGATCTCGAAGACCCCCGTCAAAAAATAAGTTAATCTCCAGAAAGCCATTGGCATCACCGCCAGTCCCGAGATGGTACCCGATCTCGAGGATCTTCCCCCGGGGCCATCAATGTCACTACAATACTCGAGAGGGTGCCCAGTTTCGAAAGCTCCTCTCAAGGAGAAAATAAACACTTAGAACTCCACTCATAAGGGCTTAGCCTCGGGGTACCGTCTAAACTCAAGCGGTCTCTCATCCAGGATCTATCTACAACGCCTCAAGGCTACTTACACTAAGTTCAAGACAAGTCTCTAGACGGCCCGAGTTTGAGCAAACCTCCGCTCGAGGACTGATCTTGAAAGCCTAAAGTTAGTCTCCATCCTCGAAGCTTCTAAGCGAATTCCCTCCTTGAATATTACCACAGGGTCTAAAGGCTAAGTCTCGATTCAAGCGTTCGAAGCTTTATTTTATGCAACCCGGAGTCAGGGGTCCCAACAACCCGAGTTTGTCTATCCAACTCGGGCTCGACATTCGCACCAAATGATAGAGTCGTACATTCAGAATCTCCAAACGCAAATAAAAGGAAACATAGCATAAATTAGAGGCGAATTGAAAAACATCTTTATATTCATAAGTTCGTGATTATAAAAGCCCTCGAGGGAGCCTTACACAGGAACAAAGAAGCAAAAAGGCACATGTACAAAGAAAAGCCTAGAGTCTAATCTACTCTCAAAGGTGCACCCTTGACAGTAGCATCTTCAGGCACTATCTCTTCGAGCATACATTCTCGGCGGCAACATTTTCGACCGCCAACTCCTCGAGGGTCCCATCTCGATCCCCCATGATGATGTCTCCACGGGAGAATATGGATAAGAGGAAAGTGAAGAGGCGGGGAGGGATGAAGAAATGCAATAGCCCGCCAAAGAGCAACAGCTCCCACCAGGCCTAGAAGATCACATGCCCTGTAAAAGACTTGGCGAGCACCGGCCCCACCTGCACGGTTACTTTGCACCCCTTCCTGGGATGTTAAGACGTGCAGGTTACCAACCGATAGTGGCACCTCATTCCAAAGAATGCATAAGGAGTGAAGCTCCACGCTAGGTTGGGGTAGGGAGGTGAGCAGTGGTGTATAATCCGAACCCCCTCCTGAGCAGCAGTGTAAAATCCGAGCATTTTACTGAGTCGGAAGGAATCAGTGCCCCTTGTTACGCCGTCTCAAGCCAACAACTACAACAATGACAACATACAAATCGATATGACCCCACTCGGTAGGGGAGAGTTCCGGAAAAAAGCCATGACAAATCTGGTAAGAGCACCACCAGGCAACATTGAGGCCACATGCCTCGGACATGAGGAATGGCACTATATGAGGACGAAGAGAAAAAAGGAATAGAAGGGCTGTTGAAGAATGAATGAATGAGGCTTTGGTTCAAGAAGGCTTCAATTTATAGAGAAAGGGTAACGCAACCGACATGCACAATCAATACCCTCTGAAAAAAGCAACCAACGGCGCCACTAGTGCCTTTGAAAGACGTATCGACAAGTGCAATTAATGTATTTTTTGGGAACTGAATCGATGGTAGTACTATCGCTTTGAAGAACGAGAATTGGCAGTACATTGAATAGAGCTGAAAAGACGCGTCGATGGGATGTACCAGTTATCACAAAGGCTCACGTCGTCAGTATGATGTCATCACGAGAAGTCCAAGAAGGTTGGTATCAGAGTCGTTTCTTATCAATCTACTCTAAGAAACGCGGGGACTATCTGTATACGGTGAAATTGGAGGAGTCCAATTCCTCATTATCGAGGCACCCCAGAAGATCATCTCGAAGCCTAGAGGCTACAAGGCTGTGTTCGATTTCCTTCCCTCGAGGTTCATCGACGCCCAACCTTAGGACAATGTTGACCATGACTTCGATAGAAACAGGGAGTTCCCAAGGCGCATGAAAAAAGCCGACAAAGACTAGTAGGCTAGTCTTGACACAAATCTAGACACTAACTAGATGTACTATCTCCATATCTTTGTAATAAATGCATTATGAACTATGTTAAGACTCCCCTCTTATATAAAGGGGATCCCTATCATTTTGTAAGGGGACAATTGCTTCTATTGCTATATACTAATTAAACAAGAACATTCTCTCTGCTCTCTAATACATTATTTGATATTATTGCTTCCATTTATTGCTCATATATACTGTGTTCTATTCATTGTTCATCATTTATTGCTTATCATTGGTCATAAAAAGCCTTCGTTGATTTTATTACAACTGTTAATCATACTTTGGTCACCTTCGATAGCTCCAAGTCAAGCTCCGGAATCAACCTCGAGGCCCCGATTGACAAGCTCGAGGCCCCAATTGTCCACCTATCAGTTGGGTTATCACCATACTTTTAACTCTTGTCTCGTTTCTAAGTCTCACGTCTAGCGTTATCTGCTCAATAGCTAGCATAAAATTAGATCACGTATTTTTAGAGTCCCATAATCAAATTTAATTGTTATTACCATTTTTGCGGTAAACAATGGATAAGGTATAGAAAAGGTAAAAGAGCTCCTCAACAAGCTAAGTCATTGTCTATTACAACAAGACGAAGAATTTCATATTATGAACTGCTCCAAGCAACTGATGTGATTATCCAGAGTAATCTGATTGGTTTTGTGAGTTTTGGCTCTATCTATAAAGGCATTTTCAGAAGTAGGACTCCTATTGCAATTAAGGTGTTCAATCTGTAATTGGAAGCGGCATTCAAGAGTTTTGATACAGAATGTGAAATTTTGCGCAACCTCCACCATATGAATCTCATAAAAGTCATCACTAGTTGTTCCAACCTTGATTTTAAGGCTTTAGTACTAGAGTACATGCCCAAAGGAAGCCTCGATAAGTGGTTGTATTCACACAACTACTTCTTAGACATCATACAGATACTGAACATAGTGATAGACGTGGAATGTGCATTAGAATATCTCCACCATGAGTGCTCATAGCCCATGATTCATGGTGATCTGAAGCCTAGTAACATCTTGTTAGATGAGAATATGGTAGCCCACCTTAGGGACTTTGGTATTTCAAAACTGCTTAGTGAGGATGAGAGTGATTTATACACTAAAACCTTAGCAACATTGGGTTATATTGCACCAGGTACTTTTTTTTTTATGCTTTGAATGTTGATTTCCTTTCTTTTTTCTACCAATATAAATGTTAACATTTTAAATTTGTTTGAGAGTAGAGTATGGACTGGATGGATTGGTGTCAATAAAATGTGATGTCTATAGTTACGGAATAATGTTGATGGAAACGTTTACATGGAGAAAGCCTAATGATGAAATGTTTGAGGGAGATCTTAGTTTGAAGCAATGGGTGAGTTGTTCACTCACAAAGGCAATAGTGGATGTTGTAGATGCCAACTTTGTAACACCACAAGATAATCACTTAAACAAGAAGCTAGATTGTGTGGCATCGGTCATGAAAGTGGCACTAAATTGCTGTGTTGAATCTCTTACAAGAAGGATCGATGTGAGCACGTGATTTTTGTTTTCACGAAAACTACTCCAAAAGAAAAATAAAAATAAAACAAAATCTCATCTGTGTACAATTTTGAGAATTTGCGTGACATTTTTGGTAATTATTTTTGTCCGTAAATGTTTACTTTGTTTTAGTTAAGTAAAAATACAAAAAATATAGGTTGCATGCATACTTAGGATTTGATTGTGCATTTAGGAATCAATTAAACAATAATTTTGGTTTTCAAGGGGAAAAATAAAAAAAAATATGCATTTTTATTCTAATTGTCGTCGTTGTGTGATTTTTATTTTTTATTAAACGTTTTAATTTGTGTATTAATTATTGTTGAATGTTAATTAATATTTGTGTAGTTTAATTTTGGGTTTTAATTTAATTAGGAATTTTTGTTTGAATTAAAAGAATGGAAGGGGAGGAAAATACCGGATTTGGGCCAAAATTCGTTTGAAAAATTAGGCCCAATCCATTGCACTGAACCAATCCACGACCTGGGACTCCAAACGATGCCGTTTAGGCATGACCAATCGGAGCCATTCATCCCATCCAATCCTACAGCTCCAGGCTTTCCCTAGATACCCGACCTACTGGTACCCGGATTGACCCATTCCCAACACTAAACCAAACAACGCCATCCCTTTAAGTGAAAAGATCAAGGTCGTTGATCATCAATGATCCAACGGCCGAAATTCAACTCCCCCATCCCGTA
The DNA here is from genome assembly GCF_000393655.2 of Nicotiana sylvestris. Classification (NCBI taxonomy): domain Eukaryota; kingdom Viridiplantae; phylum Streptophyta; class Magnoliopsida; order Solanales; family Solanaceae; genus Nicotiana; species Nicotiana sylvestris. The sequence continues at coordinate 189,456,913 of NC_091065.1, read as the reverse complement.
TATAAACCCTCTTCTCTTACACCCACGCCCCCTAAGCCAGACCCCCCCCCTCATCCTCGTCTCTCTCAGAGACTGAACCGAAACCCTCAAGAACCCTAGCGCCGCCCCTCCATCCCCCCACTTGAAACCCGGCGGTAACGATGCCAGTGACCACCAAATTAACACACCTAGTGCACCTCGACCCCCTAGACACGGATCTGCAAACCGTTGGGTTCGAATCAACCTACATCGTCTCGAATCTTCATCTGAAGATTCGAGCCAAACCTTAAACTATGCCAAACCACCCGAAATCCATACCAGCCACTCCCCTGACCTCCCTCGTGACCAAACCAAGCTTGGTTTGGTTCGAATCGAACTAGAAAAGCTCGAACCCCTAATCTGAGCCCTAAGAACCCTAGAAATCCAAAACCTGGGGGTTTGTCCAATTCAACAAAGGGTTGGGGTCTATAGACCTTGATCGAGGTGTTCTCAGTTGAGAACACTTCGATTATAGTCCGTTCAACCCCAAAAGAGGTCCAAGTCAGAGTCCAAGACGGGTTCGTCTAACCTTCAATTTCTTAAGGTATTTTCTTTTCCTTGTCAGTTCCATGTTTTGTCTATGTCTATTTATGTGTTTAAATGTCAGTTTGAGTTTGTTTTCAATTGTGTCGACTATTCTGTCCACCTCTCCCGGACCTTTTATTTGGTCGAATTTGCTTTTGCGCGTTTTGTTGCGTGTAATTACAGTTTGTGCAATCGAGTCGAATAGGCTCCGTCGATTAGTTAAGTTTTGCGTAAAATCACTATGCCTATCAGTATGAAATCACCCCCGTACATGTTCGAGTTCGATTATTTGTTATCGATTGTATATGTTGTAATATATGGTCTGTTAATAAGTGTCGTCGATTAGTTTCGCAGTCTTGAATGTTAAAATAACCTGATGACAATTTGGTTCATATTGCTTCAATTTCGATTGAGTCAACCTGTACCATTTATCTATCAGTCTATCAGTCTAGGAACTGTTTTAACTGATGAATTGGATTTAATTCACTGCTTTAAACTGTTAGTGGAAGCCATTTGTGGACAGATGCTTTTGAATTAATCAATTCATCTGACCATGCTTGATTAGAATTAAATATTATTTGAACATCCACTAATGGCCTGCAGAGAATAACAGGCCTTTCAGACTTTAAAAAACTGAAAAGAATTGCATCTGAAAAGGGGTATAGAATGAGTGCTTTTAAAATAATGAAGCATGAGGGGTCGGTTTTTTTAATTGGTTTTTAACAGGATGGAATGGAGGTAAGTTTGGGTTATAAAAGGCAGCAAAGTGTGGAGAGATAGAGAGGAGAGGAAGAAGAAAAAAAAGGGATAGAAAAAAAGAACTGAGGAAAGAGTGGAGAGATTTTTTCAGAATTTGGGAGTTATGAGCTGCATCTATCAGGCCTTCCTTGGAATGTCTCGAAACATCAATAAAATACTGTTGTCTCGTACCTGTCTCCCTTATGCTTTTGGCTGTGATTGCATTTTGGGTTTGCTGGGTTTTTCAATCGTTTGTTCCTGATGTTTGCTGGGTTTATTTGCTACTGCTTCCATTGGTTATAGATGAATTTTTTTCACTGGGATTTATTCTGCTTGTTGTTACTACTGTTGTTGCTGTTGTTATTTGCGGAACACTACTGCTGCTTCTACTGATCTTCATCTTCTTTCCTTGCTCTCCAAATACCAGGTACACAAACTGATACACTGGTACATCTTGTAAGCTCTTTGAAGCATGAATGCAAAAGATGGGAAAGATTTAAAGTTGTAGTTCAATGTAGTCTTTTTTTTTCTTTTCTCTTTTGCTGTCTATATTTAAAACATTCTATGCACTGCCTATGTAAACTTTGGTTACATACCGAATCTCATTTGTATATATGTTAGCTAGTTGCCTTAACTAAAATTAGGTGGTTGTTGTTTATGTATAACATGGGCATTATCCTATAGCAGTTTAAGTCGTAAACTCCTTCCCCGCAGAATTTTAGCTTAAATGGACTAAAAGTGTAGTTGTAACATTAAGCTAGTTAAATTTGGTCGATTAAACAGCATGCTCCAAATACATATCAGGCTTTAGGTGATTACTCAATAGTTCAAACTATTTTAGTTAATAACTTGTTCATCTAAATTCGTAAAAAATGGGTTTCATTGGGTATCACTTTCATTTCGGATTCTTAATGTTTGAACATGTGTAGAATCATTTGGCTAAGCCCAACATCTAAATAAGGATGGCACAGGTCCAGTTTTACTCCTTATACATTGGACCTTGGCCCATAATTGTTAACCGACTGCTCTTATTGTATCGTTTTCGGATTTAACGACTCACTTTCGAAACTCAACTATAATAACTCATGAGTATGTAAATAAGTTAGGACTCTTCTCTTTCATTATAGAGACGAACGAAATAGAAAATATAGTCACTATAGGTAGATCCTTTTAAAACAAAAAAATGAGGTGTGCCTCTCCAAACAAAAGTGCAAATTGCAGGGCCTTCAATAATTGGTCATAGTAAAATATTTAGAATTTGGGATAGGCCGTCTAGCGAACTTCATGGTTTTCCCCAAAGATAATAACGCGTTAGACTCTTTAGGTGCGATTTTAATTAAATTACATTCTTAAATTCGGGTGCGCATTTATGTGACCCAAATCCAAATCTCAACGAAATCGGAATGTATTAACAACTACGGGTGCATTGATTGTGACGTGGCTCGAGATGCATTTCCACGACGTTGCAATTCTATAAAAAATAAATAATAACAAAAGCGGTTTAAACTTAATAAAAGCACACAAGTTATAACATGTATTAAAATCAGATATTTAGCCATTATAACAATTTAAGCGACCGTGCTAGAACCACGAGATTCGGGGGTGCCTAACACCTTCCCTCGGGTCAACAGAATTCCTTACTTAGAATTTCTGGTTCGCAGACTTCATTTGGAAAGTCGAATATTTTCCTCGATTTGGGATTCAAGATAAACCGGTGACTTGGGACACCAAAAGCCAAACCTTTCCCAAGTGGCGACTCTGAATTAAATAAATAATCCCATTTCGAATATTGTCACTTAAATTGAAAAAACTCCCTCACGCATTTATCTTTCGGGGTAGGCGCGCAAAAAGGAGGTGTGACAGCTCTGACGACTCTGCTGGGGAAAGAACCCAGAATCTCTGGTTCAGGGTTCAAGAATTCGAGCTTATAATAATTGTTATATTTGGCTTTATTATTTTATCTTTATTACATGTTTGGGCATAACGTGCTAAATGCTGCCTTTTACCGCTTTGATATTATCTGAATTGTATATAAACTGTGCCAAAACCCTTCTCTTCTTACCTCCGGGGAGGAGCTTGCTGGTCAAGACTCCCTATTCTGTTAGTGTCAATACTTGAAATAAGAAAGAGGTCGGACAAGTTACAAAGTCGGACGATCTCGCGGGTCCCCGGTACGTAGCCCCCTCCTCGACTCGAGTTGTCCGCTCGGGTACACAGTCTAGAACAAGTACCCAGGTTATGAACCTAGAATAACTTGACTTCATGCCGGATCCCTAGTAGGAATGTTTATTTGCATCATGTTGCATATGACTTATGGGACTCAACACAGGGGTTGGGTCCGTCTAGGACAAGCAACCTGAAATGAAAAGACCATCCTGTTGCATCCTGTTTGTTTTGCGCATTTATTTGCTTCAGATCTGCACGCTGACCGGTTTTTGAAATCAAAATTTTTTGAAAAAAAAAATTGTGAAAGAGAGGAAAAGAAAAATAGCAGTGTAGGGAGATAACTACTTATTTTTAGAAAAATAAAACCAATGTCCAAGTAGTGTCAAAACCCTGCCGAATTTTTTTTTTTTTAAAAAAAAGAAACAAAATTCGTCTTTTAGTTTGATTTATTTGAAAAAAAAACAAATATATATAATACAAAAATATTTCCTTTTAATCGCTCTCTAAATCCAAAAAATAATTGTTTAAAAAAATTTTAAAAAAAGAAAGTTCAAAATTCAAAAATATTTTTTTTTCTTCTTTTCTTTTGTAGTATCTCTTTCATAAATTCAGACCAATAGTCCAAAATATTTCCTTAGAAGATTTTTCGAAATTTCAAAAAGAGAGGGGAAAAAGAAGTTAAAATTCAAAAAAAAAATATATATTTCTTTAGTCGTCGTTTCTATTCAAAAATAATAATAATAAAAAAAACAAATCAAAATCCAAAAAAAAAAATATTTCCTTTTTTCTTTGTTGGTATTTTATTCAAAAAAAGCTATTTATTTCATTTATTCCTGATCGCCCGAACTACACCGGTTTGATTCTCACAGGGTGTGAGATACGTAGGCAACCCTCATGGGGTCCAACCTCCCCTTTTGCAAAATAGCCAAAAAATGTTAAATTTTAATTGCCAACATAAATAAGTCGGGTGATGCCGTTTTTGCAAGAATAGTCAAATGTTCCCGAAAGGGACGCCTGAAGGCTGACTTTGCATAAATAGCCACTTTGGTCATTTTTTTTGAGTTTTGACCAATTTGCCCAACAGCCTTAGAATCCTCGTCCCCGAGGCTCTGTGAGGTCGTGTTCCCAATGTCGGGCCACTATTTTGAAAAAAGAGAGTCATAAATAAATCAAGTGATGCTGTTTTTGTCAAAAACAGCCAAATGTTTCTGAAAGGGACGGCGGAAGGCTGACTTTGCATAAACGGCCACTTTCAATCATCCTTTAGAGTTTGGATCGGTTGACCCTCACAGCCTTAAAATCTTCATCCCCGAAGTGCTAAAAGGCCGTGTTCGAAAATCGGATCTCTCTTTTCTAAAAAATAGTTAAATCATTTTCAAGTCAAATCATTTTTGCTTAAATCGCCTTAATAAATATGCAGGATGAGCACAATGCAAAATGAACACTTTTCAATAATGACTAAAATCTCTGTCAAGTTGCGGCTATGGTGGAATGATCTAGGTGGTGAAGGGCAAGATGAGGTCAAGAAATATCTGAAAGGTCTCACGGGTTTATTGGAAATCCAGCCTCGGGGAGATATCATAAGAGCTTTGGTCACCTACTGGGACCCAGCACACAATGTCTTCCACTTCTCCGATTTTGAACTCACCCCGACTCTGGTGGAATTAGCCGGGTACATCGGAAATGCTGAAGTTCCATTAAGGCAAAAATACCTGGTTGCCCTAAGAGCTGTCACTGTGCATCGTTTTCTAGATTCATTAAAGATACTCAGGACGGTCCATAACCCAGATTTGGCCGCAGGTTTCTGTAATCCACACTTCATATACGACAGATATGGTCATGTAGGAGGATTCAACAACCCGGGTAACAAGTTATGCAGCAAAGGCAACCGTCAGAAGTGGGAGGAGCATAGACGAGTGGCTTTCATGATAACATTTTTGGGCCTTTTGGTGTTTCCGAGGAAAGACAGAAACATTGATCTGAAAATATCCAGGGTCGTCAATACCTTGCTCACTCAAAATAAAAGCACTCTCGCGCCTATGGTAGTATCTGATATCTTTCGAGCTCTCACAGCCTGCAAAGCCAGGGGGAATTTCTTCGAGGGGTGTAATTTACTGCTACAAATATGGATGACTGAACATCTCTGCCATCGTTCCGAGCTTTTGAGTCATGGTTCCTCGAAGAAAACTTGCATAGAAGAGTTTTACACGAGAACTAAGGAGGTCAGTCTGCCCGAGGGAGTTACGGCATGGACGTCATTCTTTCAGACTCTCACTGCCAGCCAAATACAGTGGACACTGGGATGGTTGCCTGTTGATGAGGTCATGTATATGCCGGCGGCTAGAACCCACTTTCTATTAATGGGACTTAAGAGCATTCAGCCTTACGCGCCCTATCGAGTTTTGAGACAACTTGGGAGATGCCAGATAGTGCCACACGAGGAAGATCTTAATGCTCAAGCAATTGAGATTAGCCCTGACGGACAATTTCCTGAAACAAAAGTCCGCCAGATCTGGAATGAATGCCAATGTTTAAAAACGAATACTTGCGTGCAGGATCGGGCCAAAGGTGAAGTAGCACCAGGGTACCTTGGGTGGTATAGAAGAGAACTTGAGCACAAAAGGCTGGCTAAAAGACCCCATATCCTATATTTTGCCGAGTCATCACAAGAGCAATGAGATTGGTCAACAAAAGAAAAAGGCTATCGGTTTGAAATCAGCAAGTTGAAACAACAAATAGAAGGTCTAAAATATGAGCACAACGTGCAAGTCGCTACTGATCTGGGAGAAAAGAACAGGTTGACCCAGGAAAATGAGACGCTCAGGGCCCAAATCCAGCAGATAAGGATAGCCGCTGATAACTAACAAAGGAGCCGATCGGATGAACGACTGATAAAAGGTTTAAAAATGGAAATTAGTGAGTGCCGGAGTGAGTCGGAGAATTTTGAGAATACCATAGCAGGATTCGAGACACACTGGGCAAAAAGAACAAAAGAGCGCAATCGGTACCTGCAACAGTTGAAAAGAGACCACAAGCAAACCATTGCCAATTGGAAGAGAAAGGTGGCCACTCTTGAGGACAGAGCGTTTGAGCAAGCCCGAACCTTTGAAGCTGAAAATAGACGTTGCTATGATTTACTGGCCCAAATGGAAGTAGAAATTCAGCAGTGGCAGAATCAACATCTCCAGGATTCTTGGGTTTTGAAGGCCCGTAATGATCAAATAGAGCGCCTACTCATAGAAAAAAGGCAAACCAGGGATAAGATTAAGACCATTGCCCATGCCATCATTAGGAGGTGTCTACGATGCGAAGATATGAGCCGTACTACCTTCTTCTCGGCAGTGATGATTTATGTCAAGCAAACCATGTATGATCTGGAAAAACTTGAAAGGGACCTCACCCCTAAGCCTCCGGTGAGGCCGAACGATGCCCCGCGGGCGCCAATTTTTAAGGCTTTAATTTATTTATAGTTCGAGTCTGTATTTTCCGTCTTGGCATCTTTTGTCTGTCTTTTCGCATCAGGGTGTATCAGTAGTTGTTGAGTTTGTATTTATTTCAAGTCTGTTATTCTCCCTTTTTCAAAAATATTAGTTTGTAATAGATTGTTTTAGTAATAAAAAAAATGTTTCTTTATTTTTACACTTGTTTGTCTTGAACTACGTAATGATCTGATTCACGCGGCATCGTGATACGTAGGCAATCCTCATCGGATCCGGTCACGTTTTCAAATAATATATATATATATATATATATATATATATATAATAAAAAATAAATAAATAAAGGGGATCATAAAGAGAAGCCAGAATGACGCATGTCATCAATGCAAACATGTAAAAATTCACTTAACTGTATAGGTGCATCACACCCCAACGTGAGATTACCTGTCTGTTATTTGTTTCAAACTAACTGTTTGCTTGCTGCTAAGTTCAGGTTTTTAGAAAGGTAGTTTGGTTTGGTGGAGGTCTGGCCTCACATTCATACTTTACGAGGTCGAAAGGAAGTGTTCAGCTGCCGTCACTAAGTTGAGAGGAAGTATTCACACTTACTTCACGAGATCAAAGGGAAGTGTAGAGATGTCTTCAGAAATTCCTTTGCCAACAATTCCTGTCTCCGAAGAGAGTTCAATCTCGGCCATCCCAACTTCCGAATAAGCAACTGCTGAAGAAAACAGAATCTTGCGGCTTCGCATGTTGGAAATGTTGGATGACTGGAACAATGGAAAAGAGCCGCCGAGTGTAATCCCTGGATTCCCCGAGCTGTTCTCTAGGACAAGTGGGACTTCCAACGTCCCCATAAGTTATCCAACTAGCCCATTCGGATATCCTACCATTTCAGCCCACTCCGCTGGATCACCCTCCGATTTTTATCCCCAGGTGTCAACGACAGATGTGGCTCCAAACATATTCACGACATTGCCCTGTCCAATTGCGGCACAACCCACTATACACAAGCCTAATTTTGACTCTTCCTCATTCACATTTCAAGCACCATCTTTCTCTCTGGAACTAACTCGGTTTACCGCCAGTGCTCACCCTCAGCAGCCTCAATACGAGCTTACACCTGGGCAAGGCCAAAATCCCAAAGCTCTTGAACAAGATGAAATGGCAAAAAGAATGAGGAGCCTCGAGCAGAGTTTAAAAAATATGCAAGGGTTAAGCGGGCAGAAGAGTGTTTCCTATACTGATCTGTGCATGTTCCCTCACGTGCACCTGCCCGTAGGGTTCAAAACACCGAAGTTTGAGAAATATGATGGGCATGGCGATCCCATTGCTCACCTCAAAAATTATTGCAACCAATTGCATGGGGCTGGCGGCAAAGAAGAATTGTTGATGGCATACTTCGGAGAAAGCTTGGTGGGCATAGCCTCAGAATGGTATATGGATCAAGACATATCTCGATGGCACATTTGGAACGATCTTGCCAGAGATTTTGTAAGGCAGTTTCAGTATAATATTGACATCGCGTCAGATAGGAATTCTTTGTCAAACTTGAAGAAGAAACCCTCAGAAAGCTTCAGAGAATACGCTATTAAATGGCGCGAGCAAGCATCAAGAGTAAAACCTCCCATGGATGAAATAGAAATGGTCACTACTTTCCTCCAAGCTCAATAATCAGATTACTTCCAAAACATGATGTCGTCCATGGGGAAACCTTTCGCAGAAACAATTAAGATCGGAGAAATGGTAGAAAATGGGCTAAAAACAGGTCGAATTCTAAGCCAATCTGCCATCAGAGCTACCTCCCAAGCCATTCTGGGTGGGTTTGGAGGAATAGCAAAGGGAAAGAAAAGGGAAGAATCGTTCATGGCATCGTCGGGTACAAGGAGAAGCTATACTCCCGAACCCCTTTTCTCATAGAGGACCCCGCAGCACTATTACCCTCACCAAGATCTGGCCTATACTCCTCAGCCATACTCGGTCATGAATACTCAGCCTTGTGTCCGGCCACTGCAACAAGCCAATCGGAGCCAAGCTCCACCTCCCAGAAATCAGCCTCCTTACCGAAACCACTATAATCCACAATTACCCCAAAATAATTTCCGTCTTCAAGAACCACCCAGAAGACAAACTTTCACACCCATTGGTGAACCGTATTCTACCCTATTTCCAAAACTAGTCCAGATGGGTTTTCTGCAACCAGTCCCTCAGACAAGGCACAATCCAGCATCATCTGCTTACAAAGCCGGTGTCAGGTGTGCTTATCATTCGGGAGCAGAAGGGCATGATACCAATGATTGTTGGACTTTAAGAAGGGTGGTAGAGAACTTAATAGAACAGGGAAAGATAGTATTAAGGGACGAGGAGGTCCCAAATGTGACCAACAATCCGTTGCCCGCTCACAATAATGGGCCGTTAATTGGAATGATTTGTGAGGACAAGGAGTTTGATACTGCCCGGAAAGCTATAATCGCCATTGTCGATGCAGAGAGAAAGCCTAAAGCAGCCCTGAAGCAAGAGAAAGGGGAAAAGAAGACTGATACTGTCAAGACTGAACTCGAAAAGAAGGTAGAGACAAAGCCAGAGAAGATGGTGCCTTCGAAGAATGAGGTTCTCTATATTCCACGAGGTCGATCAGAGAAGCCACAAAGATTCGAAATAAAAAGGGAAATACCGATGTACGTGTCAAAAAGGGCCTATGTGGTCCGGGGGATGATTAAACCGCCTCGACTGAATGAGCTAGTGGTTATCGGACGCGTACCACAGAAGCCAATGACAGACCCGTCTACGGTACCGTGGAATTATCAACAAACATTGGTTACATACAAAGGCAAAGAAATCACGGGGGAACTTCCAGAAGATACTTCTGTTGGAAAATATTCAGACATTCAAGAAGTGAACAATGCCACATGGAAGCGCTTCCCACCCAAGAAGCCTGTAAGCACTGAAGAGGCAGAGGCTTTCTTCCAAAAGATGAATATTCCTGACTATGAAATAGTGGATCAGTTGCGCAAATACCCTGAACAAGTGTCTATGCTATCTTTGCTAATGAAGTCCGCCGAACATCAGAAGATCTTGCTCAAAACCTTGAATGAAGTGTATGTGTCGGCTGAGACTTCAGTTGAACAACTTGAAAGAATGACGGAAAGGTTCTTTGCTGTTAATCAAGTTTATTTTAGCAAGAACGATTTGCCTCTGGAGGGAGCAGCTCACAACAAGGCTTTACATCTGACAGTCAAGTGTGAAGACTACTACGTCAAGCGAGTAATGTTGGATGGGGGTTCGGGTGTCGACATTTGTCCGCTCTCTACTCTGCAAAGAATGGAAATCGGGGCCGGAAGGATTTGCCCCAATAATGTCTGTGTAAGAGCTTTTGTTGGCATCAAGAGGGACACCCTTGGGGAAATAGACCTGGTATTGACTATCGGGCCGGTGGAGTTCGAAGTAACTTTCCAGGTACTGGATATGGACACATCTTACAACTTTCTCCTCAGAAGGCCTTGGATTCATGCTGCAGGGGCTGTACCCTCCACTCTCCACCAAATGGTGAAGTTTGAATATGAAGATCGGGAAATTGTGGTCCACAGAGAAGACGAACATTCTATTTATCGGGACCCATCCATCCCATATCTTGAAGCAAGGGAAGGGAGTGAGCACACAGTTTATCAGGCTTTTGAAGTTGTGCTGGCAGAGCAGTATGAAGAAGGAAAACCTTGCCCCCAACCGTTCCTTTCTAATACATCGATCATGGTTGCTAAAGAAATGATCCGACGGGGATTCAAACCGGGAGAAGGACTTGGAAAATCGTTGCAAGGAATAACTGAACCTATCACTTTGCCTTCCACTAAGAAACTCTTTGGGATAGGCTTCCACCCTACTCCAAAAGATAAAGATTGGGCAAAGAAGAGAAAAAATGAGGAATGGAAGTTACCTCAACCATTGCCACATTTGTACGAAACTTTCGTCAGACCAAAGTACACTGAAGAAGAAGATGATGAGGCCTTTACGACCGAAAAGATTGAGGAAATATATGGGGTGATGAGAGAAATGCTTTACGAAACCCACATGGTTCATCTGGGAGAAGGAACAAGCACCGCTGAGGTTCTATGCATGGGGCCAAATGCTAAGCTTCAAAATTGGGAGGCTACACCGTTCCCAGTCAGGCAGGAGTCCGGGTAGACCTGTCCTGCCACCTTTCCTGCATCACGAGTTATCCCAGGGTGTAACTCGGATGTTTTTCTTTAGTTTCATATTTTAACTTCCTGAATTATGAGCCCTGTTGTCTTCCCAATTCCAAGGAATAAAATCAGTATTTCATCATTTTTCCTTTATTCTTTCTGATTTTTGCTATTTTTCTTTTGTCTTTTCCTTTCAGTTATAATAATGCGGCTTTAAATAATATGACATGCTTGCGGACTTCACGCCCAGATCCAAACGAGTTGTTTAATTGTGAAATAATGAACCAAGAACCGGAATATGCTGAAGAAGAGGCTTTTAGGGAAATAAATCGAGAACTGGAACACTTTGAGAATAAACCTAAGACGAATTTGAACGACACCTAACCAGTTAACTTGGGAACTCTTGAAGAAATTCGAGAAACCAAAATAAGCATTCACACAGATGAGAAAACGCGAGATGCAATAATTCAACTCCTCTTTGAATTTAAAGATGTGTTTGCTTGGTCATACAATGACATGCCAGGATTAGGTGTTGATCTAGTGGTGCATAAATTTCCAATTTACCCTGATTGTCCTCCAGTTCAACAAAAGTAGAGGAAGTTCAAGACTGATATCAATGATAAGATCAAAGAAGAAATCACAGAGCAGTTGAAAACAGGAGTAATTCGGGTAGTCCAGTATATTACGTGGTTGGCTAATGTAGTTCCTGTACTGAAGAAAGATGAGAAGACTCGGGTGTGTGTGGATTATCGAGATTTGAATAGGGCAAGTCCCAAAGACAATTTCTCGTTGCCCAACATCCACATCCTTGTTGATAACTGTGCCAAACATGAGATACAGTCTTTCGTAAATTGTTACGCTAGATATCATTAGGTGTTGATGGATGAAGAAGATGCCGAGAAAACTGCCTTCACTACACCTTATGGCGCTTACTGTTATCGGGTTATGCGGTTCGGTTTAAAGAATGCCGGGGCAACTTACATGAGATCCATGACTGCCATTTTTCATGATATGATGTATCAAGAGATAGAGGTGTATGTAGACGACGTGATAGTCAAATCCAGGACTCAGGACGATCATGTCTGAGACTTGAGGAAATTCTTTGAGAGGCTGAGAAAGTACGACCTGAAGCTGAATCCGGCTAAGTGCGCCTTTGGAGTCCCATCGGGCAAGCTTCTGGGTTTCGTAGTAAGCAGGAGAGGTATCGAGTTAGATCCAACAAAGATAAAGTCTATCCGAGATCTACCTCCTCCAAGAACGAAGAAAGACGTGATGAGTCTCTTGGGCAGGTTAAACTATATCAGTCGATTCATTGCCCAACTGACTAGCACATGTGAGACCATATTCAAGCTATTGAGGAAGGATGCAGCAATCAAATGGACGACTGAGTGTCAAGAGGATTTTGACGAGATCAAAGAATATCTTTCAAATCCTACAGTTTTGGTCCCGCCAGAGCCAGAGAGACCCCTGTTCTTGTATCTGATGGTCTTGGAAAATTCTTTCGGTTGTGTCCTCGGACAACATGACATAACTGGAAAGAAAGAGTAGGCGATCTATTACTTAAGCAAGAAGTTCACCGGTTATGAAGTCAAATACACTTTGTTGGAAAGAACGTGTTGTGCTTTGACATGGGTCGCTCAGAAATTGAGACATTACCTCCAAGATCATACTACTTACCTCATAACCAGGTTGGATCCTTTGAAGTACATATTCCAGAAACCGATGCCTACTGGGAGATTAGCAAAGTGGCAAATCTTGCTTACTGAATTCGACATCGTCTATGTCACTCGCACGGCGATGAAAGCCCAGGCATTGGTGGATCACTTGGCTAAGAACCCGGTTGATGAGGAATACCAACCATTGAGTACTTATTTTCCAGATGAAGAAATAAACACCATAGAAGTAGTCTCGGAAGACGCTCATGCTTGGAAGATGTTCTTTGATGGGGCCGTAAACGCCAAAGGTGTAGGAATTGGGGCAATCTTGGTCTCACCCACTGGTCAACACTATCCGGCTACAGCTAGGCTTCGTTTCTTTTGCACGAACAATACAGCTGAATATGAAGCCTGCATCATGGGCATGAGCATGGCGATCAATCAAGATGTTGAAGATTTGTTGATTATGGGGGATTCTGATCTAATTATCCGGCAAGCCCTGGGTAAATGAGAAACTCGAGATGTCAAGCTTATTCCTTACCGGCAGCACGTGGAGGATCTCGGCAAGCGATTCAAATCAATAGAGTTCAGGTATATCCCGCGGTGTCACAATGAACTAGCCGATGCACTTGCCACCTTAGCTTCAATGTTACCTTACCCAGGCAATGCCCGCATCGATCTTTTGGAAATCCAAATCAGGGAAAGACACGGTTACTGTAATGTAATCGAGGCAGGACCAAGTACCCAGCCATGGTACCATGATGTTAAGAGGTTCTTGAAGACACAAGAATACCCCGAGCATGCTACTGGAGATCAAAAGAGAACTATTAGGTGGCATGCGAGTGGATTCTTTTTGAGCGGCGAGGTATTGTATAAAAGAACCCCGGATCTCAACTTGTTAAGATGTGTTGACGCCGAAGAAGCAGGAAGAATCATGCATGAAGTACACGCAGGAGTGTGTGGACCTCATATGAACGGGTATGTCCAGGCGAAGAAAATCCTTCGAGCCGGGTATTATTGGATAACTATGGAGAAAGACTGCTCCAGCTTCGTCCGGAAATGTCATCAGTGCCAGGTGCATGGAGATCTGATTCATGCACCTCCAATAGAGCTACATCCTATGTCGGCACCATGGCCTTTTGTCGCCTGGGGTATGGATGTCATCGGTCCAATTGAGCCAAAAGCCTCAAATGGGCACAGATTCATATTGGTCGCTATTGACTACTTCACAAAATGGGTCGAAGCTGTCACTCTCAAATCAGTCACTAAGAAAGCCGTGGTGGATTTTGTACATTCAAATCTTATCTGTCGTTTCGGTATTCTCGCAACTATCATCACAGATAACGCGGCAAACCTGAATAGTCACTTGATGGAGGATGTATGCGAACAATTCAAAATAATGCATAGGAACTCCACTCCTTATCGGCCCAAGGCCAATGACGCTGTTGAAGCAGCAAACAAAAACATCAAGAAGATTTTGAGGAAGACGATCCAGAGTTCTAGACAATGGCATGAACAGTTACCTTTTGCCTTGCTGGGATATCGCACTACATTACGCACATCAGTAGGGGCAACCCCATACCTGTTGGTTTATGGGACCGAAGCTGTGATACCGGCAGAGGTAGAAATTCCTTCGCTCTGAACCATTGTTGAAGCAGAAATTGAAGATAGCGAGTGAGTTAAGACTCGATTGGAGCAGTTGACCTTAATTGACAAAAAATGAATGGCTGCGGTCTATCACGGGCAGTTGTACCAACAAAGAATGGCCCGCGCTTACAACAAGAAGGTGCGACCCAGGAGTTTTGAAGTAGGTCAACTGGTGTTAAGGCGCATTCTTCTGCATCACCAGGAAGCGAAAGGAAAATTTGCTCCTAATTGGAAAGGTCCATACATCATCAGGAAGATATTACCAAGAGGAGCGTTATATCTGGGTGATATTGAAGGAAATGATCCTGAAACAGAAGTGAATGCGGATGCAGTCAAAAGGTACTATGTCTGAGTTTACTCCGGTGATGTGTTTGGCACATTTGAGATGATGAAGGCTTTTTATTCCCGCTACCCAAACACTATCAACTCTTTTACAAACCCTTTGAGCCGGTTACATTTCCTTGGCTACCCTCTTTGGAATCCAAAAGCACCGTTGAAAAAAAAATGATTGGCCTGAACTACATTTGACTTATTCCGAAAGGATACGTAGGCAGCCTCTCTCTGGGGTTCAGTCACACCAAAATAAAAATTCAATTTTCCCTAAAGTAGAAACTGGGGCAGATGTTATAATGGTTCAACTATAGGCACACCAAACGGTTCCGAAGTGGTAATTTCATCCCCGATTCTTTTTTACCAAAAACCGAGTACAAGTCCTGCGGATCAATTGCCTAAAAGTGGGGGAAACCAAGAAATATCATTTGTTGGAAGCTGATGCATTCTAAAATTGAGAGAAATAAAATAAGAGAGTCTTGTCGGTGAAAACCTTCGGGCACCATGAGGCGACGGGAGTAGAGAAACCATGAACGAGAGAGTCCGCTTAGTGAAAACCGCAAAGGGCACTATCGGGCGACAGTGAGAAGAGAAATGAGAGAGGTCGACTAGTGAAAACCCGCAAAGGGCGCTGTTGGCCGAAAAGATGATTTCACCACAGAAAGTTCTGGCAAGGTTCCCTGGTTGGGAAACATAGATCCTTTTTGGTTCATGAGGAAATGCAAGTTTGTGAGGTTCGGGCATCTAGTCCAAAAAGCATGTCATGTCAGTTTAAAGCCAGCATGCACCTCAGATAAGTCCTTCTTTTCCCCTGAAAGGGACGCTTCTCTTTTAAATTCGTTTTTCCGCTCTTTGTTTACCTTTCTTTGAATCCCTTTCGTTTTAACCCTAAATTCCAAAATGTGTTAGAAAGAAAAGGTGGTAGGACCGGTTTCACAGAGCTCCATTTAGCAAGAAGTGAAGAAATTACCCAGCCTTAGTGGTGCGTCAGTCCAATCCCGACTGATCATGATGTTGATTACCTCCAAAGTAAAGGCATTAAAAAAAAGCCCTAGAAATTCCCCAATGAGATCTGCCCCAGTAAAAATCCCCAAGCAGAATGAGATGGAAGAACCAAAGCCTTACACGGGCGAATCATCATGAAATCCTAAAATCCGAGTCTTATCAGTTCGAAAGGGGGTCGCCTTTGAAGCCAACCAATGGCGAAGTTTCTCAACAGAAATGAGGCCGAGACCAAGCAATTGGAATGATCAAGGCCACCGAACCAACCACCATTTTCAAACTGACAATTGTTCTTTGTTTGGAGAATTGAAACAGGTGCAATCCAAAGCAACCGTGCAAGAAGCAGGTGCAACCAAAAGGGAAAAGAAATGCACAAGTGCAAGAAACAGCTTTGCAGCAAGGAATCAACCCAAAAGGGAAGTTTCCTCCAAATTCTTTCCTGCATTTTTACTGAACAAAAAATAATTAAAAAGAACACCAAAAACGAAAAAAAAAAGAAATAAGAAGAAAATTCCAAAAAGGGTTAGTTTAGAATCCCCAGTATCAACCTATATTTTATCAATATTAGGGCTCCAATCCCTAAGTTGAGATTTTAGACATAAGGGCTCCATTCCCTAGTCGCCTTTATCAATATTAGGGCTCCAATCCCTAAGTTGAGATTTTAGACATAGGGCCTCCATTCCCTAGTCGCCTTTATTAATATTAGGGCTCCAATCCCTAAGTTGAGATTTTAGACATAGGGCCTCCATTTCCTAGTCGCCTTTATCAATATTAGGGCTCCAATCCCTAAGTTGAAATTTTTAGACATAGGGCCTCCATTCCCTCGTCGCTTTTATCAATATTAGAGCTCCAACCCTAAGTTTAAATTTTTAGACATAGGGCCTCCATTCCCTAGTCGCCTTTACCAATAATAGGGCTCCAATCCCTAAGTTGAGATTTTAGACATAGGGCCTCCATTCCCTAGTCGCCTTTATCAATATTAGGGCTCCAATCCCTAAGTTGAAATTTTTAGACATAGGGCCTCCATTCCCTAATCGTCTTTAGCCGACATTAGGGCTCCAATCCCTGAGTTGAGCAGTTTTCCTTTAGCCGACATTAGGGCTCCAATCCCTGAGTTGAGCGATTTTCCTTTAGCCGACATTAGGGCTCCAATCCCTGAGTTGAGCGATTTTCCTTTAGCCGACATTAGGGCTCCAATCCCTGAGTTGAGCAATTTTCCTTTAGCCGACATTAGGGCTCCAATCCCTGAGTTGAGCAATTTTCCTTTAGCCAACATTAGGGCTCCAACTGAGTTGAACGATTTTCTTTTAGCCGACATTAGGGCTCCAATCCCTGAGTTGAGCGATTTTCCTTTAGCCGACATTAGGGCTCCAATCCCTGAGTTGAGCGATTTTCTTTTAGCCGATATTAGGGCTCCAATCCCTGAGTTGAGCGATTTTCCTTTAGCCGACATTAGGGCTCCAATCCCTGAGTTGAGCGATTTTCTTTTAGCCGACATTAGGGTTTCAATCCCTGAGTTGAGCGATTTTCCTTTAGCCGACATTAGGGTTCTAATCCCTGAGTTGAGCAAGTTTCTTTTAGCCGACATTAGGGCTCCAATCCCTGAGTTGAGAAATTTTCCTTTAGCCGACATTAGGGCTCCAATCCCTGAGTTGAGCAATTTTCCTTTAGCCGACATTAGAGCTCCAATCCCTGAGTTGAGCGATTTTCTTTTAGCCGACATTAGGGCTCCAATCCCTGAGTTGAGCGATTTTCCTTTAGCCGACATTAGGGCTCCAATCCCTGAGTTGAGCGATTTTCTTTTAGCCGACATTAGGGCTCCAATCCCTGAGTTGAGCGATTTTCCTTTAGCCAACATTAGGGCTCCAATCCCTGAGTTAAGCGATTTTCTTTTAGCCGACATTAGGGCTCCAATCCCTGAGTTGAGCAATTTTCCTTTAGCCAACATTAGGGCTCCAATCCCTGAGTTGAGTGATTTTTCTTTTAGCCGACATTAGGGCTCCAATCCCTGAGTTGAGCAATTTTCCTTTAGCCGACATTAGGGCTCCAATCCCTGAGTTGAGCGATTTTTCTTTTAGCCGACATTAGGGCTCCAATCCCTAAGTTGAGCAATTTTCTTTTAGCCGACATTAGGGCTCCAATCCTTGAGTTGAGCGTTTTGCCTTTTGCAAACATTAGGGCTCCAATCCCTGAGTTGCGCCTTTTAGATTTGAGGTTTCTAATCCCCTCATCAATTCTGTAGATTTTTATGGCAATTAACTCACGAAATTTTCCTAGTGAAACTAGGGTAGAAATATTTTGTTCATTCATTTGTTTTTGTTGTCAGAGCAGGTCTGACCTCGAGGCACATGGATAGAGATGACCTATGGAGTGAATTTCGATCCAGAATAAAGAAAGGAAGAAAAGAACAAAAAGAAGATGAGCCCAAATACTGGAGCAAACAAAGTACGGATCGCTCAAAATCTGATTGAAGTCCCGAGCTCCGCCAATCCCACTTCACTCAATGCTGCAGAAATAAACAAGCACCTACAACTTGCAAGCATCAAGATTCAGATCGAATTCTACAAGCAGAATCAGCTAAGACTCAATTAAACAATAATTTTGGTTTTCAAGGGGAAAAATAAAAAAAATATGCATTTTTATTCTAATTGTCGTCGTTGTGTGCTTTTTATTTTTTATTAAACGTTTTAATTTGTGTATTAATTATTGTTGAATGTTAATTAATATTTATGTAGTTTAATTTTGGGTTTTAATTTAATTAGAAATTTTTGTTTGAATTAAAAGAATGGAAGGGGAGGAAAATACCGGATTTGGGCCAAAATTCGTTTGAAAAATCAGGCCCAATCCATTGCACTGAACCAGTCCACGACCTGGGACTCCAAACGACGCCGTTTAGGCATGACCAATTGGAGCCATTCATCCCATCCAATCCAACGGCTCCAGGCTTTCCCCAGATACCCGACCCACTGGTACCCGGATTGACCCATTCCCAACACTAAACCAAACAACTCCATCCCTTTAAGTGAAAAGATCAAGGCCGTTGATCATCAATGATCCAACGGCCGAAATTCAACTCCCCCGTCCCGTATATAAACCCTCCTCTCTTACCCCCACGCCCTCTAAGCCAGACCCCCCTCCCTCATCCTCGTCTCTCTCAGAGACTGAACCGAAACCCTCAAGAACCCTAGCACCGCCCCTCCATCCCCCAACCTGAAACCCGGCGGCAACGATGCCAGTAACCACCAAATTAACACACCTAGTGCACCTCGACCCCCTGGACACAGATCTGCAAACTGTTGGGTTCGAATCAACTTATATCGTCTCGAATCTTCATCTGAAGATTTGAGCCAAACCTCAAACTATGCCAAACCACCCCAAATCCATACCATCCACTCCCCTGACCTCCCTCGTGACCAAACCAAGCTTGGTTTGGTTCGAATCGAACCAGAAAAGCTCGAACCCCTAATCTGAGCCCCAAGAACAATAGAAATCCAAAACCTGGGGGTTTGTCCAATTCAACAAAGGGTTGGGGTCTAATAGACCTTGATCGAGGTGTTCTCAGTTGAGAACACTTCGATTAAAGTCCGTTCAACCCCAAAAGAGGTCCGAGTCAGAGTCCAAGACGGGTTTGTCTAACCTTCAATTTCTTAAGGTATTTTCTTTTCCTTGTCAGTTCCATGTTTTGTCTATGTCTGTTTATGTGTTTAAATGTCAGTTTGAGTTTGTTTTCAATTGTGTCGACTATTCTATCCACCTCGCCCGGACCTTTTATTTGGTCGAATTTGCTTCTGCACATTTTGTTGCGTGTAATTACAGTTTGTGCAATCGAGTCGAATAGGCTCCGTCAATTAGTTAAGTTTTGCGTAAAATCACTATGCCTATCAGTATGAAATCACCCCCGTACCTGTTCGAGTTCGATTATTTGTTATCGATTGTATATGTTGTAATATATGGTCTGTTAATAAGTGTCGTTGATTAGTTTCGCAGTCTTGAATATGAAAATAACCTGATGACAATTTGGTTCATATTGCTTCAATTCCGATTGAGTCAATCTGTACCATTTATCTATCAGTCTAGGAACTGTTTTAACTGATGAATTGGATTTAATTCACTGCTTTAAACTGTTAGTGGAAGCCATGTGTGGACTTATGCTTTTGAATTAATCAATTCATCCGACCATACTTGATTAGAATTAAATATTATTTGAACATCCACTAATGGCCTGCAGAGAATAACGCCTTTCAGACTTTAAAAAACTGAAAAGAATTGAATCTGAAAAGGGGTATAGAATGAGTGCTTTTAAAATAAGGAAGCATGGGGGGTCGGTTTTTTTTAATTGGTTTTTAACAGGCTGGAATGGAGGTCAGTTTGGGTTATAAAAGGCAGCAGAGTGTGGAGAGATAGAGAGGAGAGGAAGAAGAAAAAAAGGGGATAGAAAAAAAGAACCGAGGAGAGAGTGGAGAGATTTTTTCAGAATTTGAGAGCTGTGAGCTGCATCTATCAGGCCTTCCTTGGAATGTCTTGAAACATCAGTAAACTACTATTGTTTCGTACCTGTCTCCCTTATGCTTTTGGCTGTGATTGCATTTTGGGTTTGCTGGGTTTTTCAATAGTTTGTTCCTGATGTTTGCTTTTATTTGCTACTGCTTCCATTGGTTATAGCTGAATTTTTTCACTGGGATTTATTCTGCTTGTTGTTACTACTGTTGTTGCTGTTGTTATTTGCGGAACACTACTGCTGCTTCTACTGATCTTCATCTTCTTTCCTTGCTCTCCAAATACCAGGTACACAAACTGATACACTGGTACATCTTGTAAACTCTTTGAAGCATGAATGCAAAAGATGGGAAAGATTTAAAGTTGTAGTTCAATGTAGTCTTCTTTTTTTCTTTTTTCTCTTTTGCTGTCTATATTTAAAATATTCTACGCACTGCCTATGTAAACTTTGGTTACATACTGAATCTCATTTGTATATATGTTAGCTAGTTGCCTTAACTAAAATCAGGTGGTTGTTGTTTATGTATAACATGGGCATTATCCTATAGCAGTTTAAGTCGTAAACTGCTTCCCCGCAGGATTTTAGCTTAAATGGACTAAGAGTGTAGTTGTAACATTAAGCTAGTTAAATTTGGTCGATTAAACAGCATGCTCCAAATACATATCAGGCTTTAGGTGATTACTCAATAGTTCAAACTATTTTAGTTAATAACTTGTTCATCTAAATTCGTAAAAAATGGGTTTCATTGGGTATCACTTTCATTTCGGATTCTTAAAGTTTGAACATGTGTAGAATCATTTGGCTAAGCCCAACATCTGAATAAGGATGGCACAGGTCCAGTTTTACTCCTTATACATTGGACCTGGGCCCATAATTGTTAACCGACTACTCTTATTGTATCGTTTTCGGATTTAACGACTCACTTTCGAAACTCAACAATAATAACTCATGAGTATGTAAATAAGTTAGGACTCTTCTCTTTCATTATAGAGACGAACGAAATAGAAAACATAGTCACTATAGGTAGATCCTTTTAAAACAAAAAAATGAGGCGTACCTCGCCAAACAAAAGTGCAAATTGCAGGGCCCTCAATAATTGGTCATAGTAAAATATTTAGAATTTGGGATAGGCCGTCTAGCGAACTTCACGGTTTTCCCCAAAGATAATAACGCGTTAGACTCTTTATGTGCGATTTTAATTAAATTATATTCTTAAATTCGGGTGCGCATTTATGTGACCCAAATCCATCATATTAATAATGATATTAAGCAATATTAATATCATATAAAGGGTGTCTATATAAAGGGTGTCTAGTCATTTATAAAACACATCATATTCACACAATATTAAGAAATATACTGTCATTTTCTAGCTTTCATTATCTTGTTATTCTGTTCATAAGCAAGTTGAAACATATTTGGTTCAAGGTGACAAAACTCAAGGGTCAAGGCTGTTTAATTCATGTGGTTTACATTTATTCTTTCATCGTCAATATCAATATTAATTTATTCTTCTTAATTTGTACCAAGTTATATAATGTGTCTTTAAAATCGCGTATAAATTTAATTGTTATCCGATTTTAGGGTAAACGGTTTGGCGCCCACCATGGAGCTAAGGATAATAGTGGTTACCTGGTACAAACTTTTGTAACACATACTATTTTACACTTGTTCTTTGAAGTATCTTTGATTACAAGATTAAAAAATACCAAACTCTCAGTCAGTATCTCAACACATTAACAATGATCTTGACCACCACGGCAAAAATGAGAACATTGCACTAGGGAACGATGTACCCCATGTTGGCCTCGATGGAGTTCCGGCTGTAGATCCAATTGACGTCAGTTCACATGTAGCCATCAATGGAAAGTTGGTCGTCGATCCTGAAAGCAGCGTCCGTGGGGATGGCTGATCAGCTACTTAGAGCGCATGTAGCAGTGAAAATGGTGGGATTAGCCTGCGGGTGATCTTGAAATATTACAGGCTCAACGGGCAGCAATAGCCTAGCTCCAAAACTAGAACCACACACCGAGTAGGGTCAAACTCGAGCCATCTGAGGAAATCGTACGCAGGGTCGAATCGGTTTCGAGGAAATCGAATGAGAAGGAATCGGAGACCAATCCTGCTATCATAAAGATGCTTGAAGAACTGACAAAGGGAATCGATACATGGGAAAAGAAGATCGAGGAAAACGACAAGAAGGTGAAAACCTATAACTCCAAGGTTGACCAAATCCCGGAGGCACCACCAATATTGAAAGGACTGGATTGCAAAAAGTTCGTACAAAAACCTTTCCCCCCGAGTGCGGCTCTGAAGCCAATCCCCAAGAAGTTCCACATGCCTGAGATTCCTAAGTATAATGGGATGACTAATCCAAATGAACATGTCCCCTTCTACACGTGTTCTATCAAAAGGAATGACTTAGAAGATGACGAGATCGAATTAGTCTTGCTAAAGAAATTCAGGGAGACTCTGTTGAAGGGTGCTATGATATGGTACCATAATTTACTGCCTAATTCTATTGAATCGTTTGTTATGCTTGCAGATTCTTTCGTAAAGGCACACGTCGGGGCCAACAAGGATGAAACTAGGAAGTCGGACATTTTCAAGGTAAGGCAGAAGGACAACAAGATACTCTGAGAATTCGTGTCTCGATTCCAAATGGAACGGATGGACTTGCCACCGGTCACTGACGATTGGGTTGTTCGAGCTTTCACTCAAGGTCTTAACGTTCAAAGTTTAGTGGCTTCACAACAGTTGAAGCAGAATTTGATCGAATACCTAGGTGTCACTTGGGTCGATGTGCAAAATCGGTATCAGTCGAAGATCAGGGTTGAGGACGATCAACTAGGGGCTCTTTCTGGGTCCGTTTATCCTATAAGACCTGTCGATAGAATCAAGAGGGATATTGACCGGGAACCAAGGTCGAATAGAGATCGATATTAACCATATAATGGAGACCATAGGTGTCACACCTCCCAATTTTCGCGCCCGCGGGGGCGTAGGGAGTTTTTCCAATTAAAGGACAGTCGAAACGGGATTTATTTATTTATTTCATAGTCGCCACTTGGGAGGTTTAGGGTGTCCCAAGTCACCAATTTTAATCCCGAATCGAGGAAAAGAATGACTCTGTGTTTACAGTCCGCGAACCAGAAATTCGGATAAGGAATTCTGTTAACCCGGGAGAAGGTGTTAGGCATTCCCGAATTCCGTGGTTCTAGCACGGTCGCTCAACTGTTATATTCGGCTTGATTATCTGATTTTATACGTATTATAAACTTATGTGCAAGTTTTATCCTTTGGCCGCTTTTATTATTATATTTTTTTAAAGAATGTGAACATCGTTTAAAAACATGTCTTTGGATTGGGTCACATAAAATGCATCCACTATCCGGAACGTATTTTTATTCAATGTTTTAGGATTTGGATTTGGGTCGCATAAATGCGTACCCGTGTTTAAGGATGTATTATTATTATTTCGCGCCTAAAGCAATTAGCGCTTTATTACTTTGGGGAAGGCCGTGAAATTTGCTAAACGGCCCATCCCGAAGTCTAAGTAATCAATTAAATTTTTATCGAGGGCCCCGCAATTTGTGTGTTTTATTTGGCAAGGCCCATCTCATTTATTATAAAAGGATAATCCTAAAGTGCCTACATTTTTTCCTATTAAATTTGCCTCTACAAAATAAAAAAGAAAATATCTTAATTTATTTATATGTTATTACCTAGTTACATTATACTAGGCATGTTCTCAGTTTATCAAATTTAAAAAAAAACATGGCAATCTAATTTTAAATCCTAGACCATTTACATGCTGAAATTAACCAATATTATTTAACCAAACAATATTTCTATCAAGTTCTTACTAGATGGCCTATTCGTTTGATTTTTACTTGACGAAGTTACTACACCATTTATTTATTTTTGGCAATATATAGGTAGTTCAATCGTTAAGCTATCGTCGGATATTCCACTATATGTATTAAATACCTACACGATTCGGATTTTTTGCAAACTAAATAAATTATACATACAAATAAAATTCAGAATATAATTAAATCTAATTCAGAATTTCAACTCTTCATTTTTTGTATTCATGCTTCATATTCGGATTACAATAACCAGCGTGTCAGTTGTGTACCTGATATCGGAAGCAAAAGAAAAATGAAGATGAGAATCTGCAGCAGTAATAACAATACAGCACAGCAACAATAGTCCAGCAGCAGTAACAACCCAGGAACAGAGTTTGCAAACCAGTGGAGCAGTAATCCAAAAAACAAAAGCTTCAAGCTTTGATTAAACAACAATTAATTCTGATTTCAAACAATGAAAGAAAGCAGAAGATTTTTTAGTTTTTTTTTATTTTGAAAGTTTAAATATTTTTCGGAATTTTCTCTCTCTTAAATGTTCAGCCATTTTCTCTCTCTTATTTTCAGATTTGTTTCTCTCTCTCGTTTTTTCTCTTCTGTCTATCTGTCTGTGTATTTTCTATTTATATCTTTTCTTGTGTTCAAGACTTCCTCTATATAACCCATCCCATAAATCTTTTCAATTAATTAAAATCAATACTTTTTCTCTACCAAACCCATTATCTTTCCACTCATCCCCATTACATTAAATAAACATATCACACCACCCCATTATATTTTGTCCCCCATGCCTAACATAAACAAATACAAGATTCTCCCCACTAAATTTTGTCTTGTCCCTCATTTATATTAAACAATTATATCACAACCCACCCCATTTCATTTTGTCCCCCATGCTTTACATAAAAAATTACAAAATGTACAATTCCTAAACTACCCCTCCGACCTTACTGAAATTACCAAACTACCCCTGAACGTACTGCAAATTACCAAACTACCCCATCAGCTATAACACATCAATTAATCACACTCAACCAAAATATAGCCAATATGACCAATTTTTACCTAAATTCAAACAACAATATGAACACGGATGAACATCATAACAACAATATCACATGAACACAAATTGAACAACAAAGAACAACTAAAATTTGTTTGAACAATATTTTTAGCAACAACAAACCTATTTTCGGATTCAACAACAACAACAATCAAACAAGTATATTTAGATTTCTAAATTCAATAATATTGAACTTAAGATTAACTCTAACAACATTACAACAAACAATTCCTATATTAAACTTTAAACAAGATTATGAGACAATTTCAAGAAATAATCATAAATGGTAAACAAGAAATCAAGCTACACAAATTTCGGATTCAAGATCAAACAAACAAAGTATGAACATGAATGAAATCTATATTAAACAACAAGCATGACGGATAACGATTAAATCAATATATTTCCTTCAACACAACTAAATTCTTTTTAGACAAATAACAAGATCGACGAAGAAACAATTATGAACTTAAACTTGAACTTAACAATATTAACAATTTCTAAAAATACATAAACACATGAAACAAATTGAAGAAACAATTAATTAAACTTCAATTTGTATCTCACCAACATTAGACTAACAACTTTTACCTAAACAACAAAACAAACATGAAATAAACATGAAAAACCACTAATTAAATTTCCATTTGAAATCTGAAAATTAACTTAACAAAACATATGAACATGAACAAAACAAAAAATCAAATATCTAACCATAGACATGAACAAAACAAACATTTGCCGTTTTTAGATTCGAGAATATCAAAACAAGGTACGGACAAAAAATAAAATTCAAAATCTACCAACCGGATTGAAACGACGAACAACGACCAACCAACGACGACGACATCGACCAAAACTCATCCGTGTACGCGAGGCCGAAGTGAAGAGGACGGAGGTGAGGCGGTAGTGCGGCAGCGTCGGGGGCAGCTGAAGCAACTGCCGCGACGAGGCAGCAGTGGCGACGACCCATCAGCGGCGACCCAGCAGTGGCGTCCAAGCAGTGATAGCAGCAGCAACGACAACCATGGCAGCAGCAGTCCGTCGAGGAGGACGACGGGGAGAAGAAGCATCGTTTCACAGTAGAGCTGGTCGACGCACCTGTGCGTGCTCATCCATGGCGAAGAAGCAGCAACTCGGAGGAGAAGGGACAGCAGCCATGCACAGTTGAAGCAAGTTCGAGCAGCAGCAACGACAACTACGACGGAGGAAGCAGCTGGTCGTCTACTGCTGTTACGTTCAGCAGCTACGGAAAAAATTGGAGCAGCAGTTCGGGAAGCCATGGACGACGTAGAGGCAGCAAGAAGAAGCAACAAACATGGCGTTATGGCCATGGCAATGGGTCGACGACGAAGACGCAGCCATGGACGAGCCTTTTGAGCTTGACATGGAGAAGATGGGCTTCTTGGTGGTGTGTGCGCTTGTGTCGAAGGAGACGAAGCTGCTGGAGCTTAAGGGGGAAGCCATGGATAAGCTTTGGAGAAACTTGGAGAAGAAGAAGCAAAAGTGGGGGGGGGGGGGGGGCGGATGACTTAGGTCTTTTTTAGGGTTTTTTTCTTCTTCTTTTTTTTGTTTTATTTTGTTTGGTAAAAATGAAAAATGATAGGATGTTGGGTTATGGACTGGGTAAACTGAATTATAAAAATACTTAACTTATTATTAAGAACTAAATTAAGTTATAAAAATGCAAATTAACTCCAAATAACAATAAACGCATAATTAAACAATAATTAAGCATAAAATTGTATATTTGGACATTAAATGCTAAAAATGCAAACGATGCCTATTTTTGTACTTTTTAATTTTTGTAAAACAAATTTAATTATTAAAAATTGTATAATTAAATCCTACATGCAAAATGCGACATATTTTTGTATTTTTTTTATTAATTTAGCAAATAAACATGCACAGACAAATACAAATAATTATTCAAAATATCACAAAATTGCACACCAAGAAAAATTATTTTATTTTTTGAATTTTTTGGGAGTAATTCTCATATTGGGCAAAAATCACGTGCTTACAGCTGCCCCTCTTTGCCCGAAGACACGAAGGGTTTTCGAGCAAAGATAAAGCGAGCGATTTTTGCCGATCTGAGTACTCCGTGTGAAGCATTTTTTTTTTTTGAAAAAGATTTAATCGAACCTTCGCTTCAAAGGTTTCCTACATATCCTGGGCTAAACAGGAATCAGGTCAATGTAGTTCAGGAAGTTTTGGTAGCTGGGACTACCGTGGGACTGCAATGTTACTGTTGTTGCATGCTATTACTACTGCTTACCGATTTCCTTGTTACACCGTACTTAAAAGAAAACAAGAAGCTAGGCTAGGCTGCAATTTGTTCTTGTTGCCTTGCTTTCTTGTCTTCTTGCATTTCTTACGGTGCTTTTCTTCTTTTGACACATGTACTTGAGTTTGTACTGTGACCTCTTGTTGCAACCTTCTGTTTCCCGGTACCGGGGAATTTTATTGTTTCCTGCTGGGGATTCCTATTGTAACCCTCTGTTTTATTTTCCTCTGACTTGATCTTGAAATGTATGCCTCTGTTATCTGGGCGGGCTCCCAACTTCAATACTTGAAAATTAAAGACTTGAAATGTATGCCTCTGTTGTATGGGCGGGCTCCCAACTTCAATGCTTGAAATGTAAAGACTGAATGTATGCCTCTGTTCTATGTGCGGGCTCCTAACTTCAACAACTGAAATGTAAAGACTGAAATGTATGCCTCTGTTATCTGGGCGGGCTCCCAACATCAACAACAACTTTAAAAATAAGCGTCATTCCTCTCTTCAGGCGGGCTCCTGACTTCAAATACACAACTTTTAAAATAAACGCCTTTCCTCTCTTCAAGCGGGCTCCTGACTTCAACAACAACTTTGAAAATAAATCGCCATTCCTCTCTTCAGGCGGGCTCCTGACTTCAACAATAACTTTGAAAATAATCGCCATTCCTCTCTTCAGGCGGGCTCCTGACTTGAAAATAATCGCCATTCCTCTCTTCAGGCGGGCTCCTGACTTCAACAACAACTTTGAAAATAATCGCCATTCCTCTCTTCAGGCGGGCTCCTGACTTCAACCAATACATCGCCATTCCTTTCTTTAGGTTGGCAAGATTTCAACAACTTTTAAAAACGCCTTTCCTCTCTTCAGGCGGGCTCCTGACTTCAACAACAACTTTGAAAATAATCGCCATTCCTCTCTTCAGGCGGGCTCCTGACTTCAACAACAACTTTGAAAATAATCGCCATTCCTCTCTTCAGGCGGGCTCCTGACTTCAACCAATACATCGCCATTCCTTTCTTTAGGTTGGCGAGATTTCAACAACTTTTAAAAATGCCTTTCCTCTCTTCAGGCGGGCTCCTGACTTCAACAACAACTTTGAAAATAAATCGCCACTCCTCTCTTCAGGCGGGCTCCTGACTTCAATAACAACTTTGAAAATAATCGCCATTCCTCTCTTCAGGCGTGCTCCTGACTTCAACCACTAAATCGCCATTCTGTTCTTCAGGGGGGGCTCCTGACTTCAACCAATATATCGCCATTCTGTTCTTCAAGTTGGCGAGATTTCAACAACTTTTAAAAACGCCTTTCCTCTCTTCAGGCGGGCTCCTGACTTCAACCACTAAATCGCCATTCTATTCTTCAGGGGGCTCCTGACTTCAACCAATACATCGCCATTCCTTTCTTTAGGTTGGCGATATTTCAACAACTTTTAAAAAAAATGCCTTTCCTCTCTTCAGGAGGGCTCCTGATTTCAACCAATAAATCGCCATTCTGTTCTTCAGGGGGGCTCCTGACTTCAACCAATAAATCGTCATTCTATTCTTCAGGGGGGCTCATGACTTCAACAATAAATCGCCATTCTATTCTTCAGGGGGGCTCCTGATTTCAACAACCTTTTTTTTTCAAATTCAAACTTCTTCTTTTTTTTTTTTTTAAATTATCCTAGGAGAAAATTCATCAGACTAGATTTTGATCCTAGGAGAAGATTCATCCGACTAAGATTTTATTATATTATCTTGGGAGAAAAATTTCATCAGACCAAGATTTTGACTCTAGGAGATAAATCGTCAGACTAGGTCCATTTTGTTGTGATCTTAGGAGAAAGATTCATCGGACTAAGATTTGACATCTTAGGAGAAAATTTCATCGGACTAAGATTTCTATCTTAGGAGAAAGATTCATCGGACTAAGATTTGGTATCTTAGGAGAAAATTTCATCGGACTAAGATTTGATATATTATCTTGGGAGAAAAATTTCATCGGACCAAGATTGTGACTCTAGGAGATAAATCGTCAAACTAGGTCCATTTTGTTGTGATCTTAGGAGAAAGATTCATCGGACTAAGATTTGGTATCTTAGGAGAAAATTTCATCGGACTAAGATTTGATATCTTATCTTGGGAGAAAAATTTCATCGGACCAAGATTTTGACTCTAGGAGATAAATCGTCAAACTAGGTCCATTTTGTTGTGATCTTAGGAGAAAGATTCATCGGACTAAGATTTGGTATCTTAGGAGAAAATTTCATCAGACTAAGATTTGATATCTTATCTTGGGAGAAAAATTTCATCGGACCAAGATTGTATCGGGAAGGAAATTCATCAGATTAGGACTTTTATCCTAGGAGGAAAATGTAAAAATCAATGATTTGAGAAACTTACCTTCGTAATTTCTTCTTTTCTTTTCTTTTTCCTTTGCGCTGCTTTGTTCTTGCTTGCTGGAGATAATACCACTGTGGGAGTCTCCTTTCTTCCCCTTCTTCAAAATTTTTTTTTCTTTTTTTTTATTTTCTCTCAACATTGTTGGGGATAAAAGTGTTATCTTCTTGGGATAACGTTGTTGAGGATAACGCTGCTGGGGAATTTTATCCCTTCAAATCGATGCTTCATTCTCCTGGAAGCTGCTGGGGATGATAATGGCTTTTGCTTTTTCTAAACACCAATTTCATCTCTTTGGTTCTGTCTGCTGGGGAACAACTTCCTCCATTGAAACTTATTATATTGGGGTAACACTGGTTCAAAGAACACTTTCCTTGAGACTGATGTTATCTTTATTCTTCCTCGAACGGGTACCTGACTTCCAGAAAATTTTCCAAATGAAAGGAAAATTTTCTGCCCCAGTTTGACAATCTCCCTTATGGCATGCATTTCCGACATCGATGCCATTTCCTTTACCTGTTTCAAATCCAAACAAAATTTGTTAGTTTAAAACGCGGTGGTTGGTTGTGATACTCCTACTGGGGATGGCTTTCCCTTTCTCCTTCCTTGCTCTGCGTTCCACAACTTGTTGGGGATGATATTATTTGCTGGGAATAATCCCTTTCCGCTGTGGATATCCCTCTTCTTGTATGGCACAGCTCGGAAATTGGCTTTTCCCCGACCTTTTAGTCTCGCATGAATTTCCCAAATCACGCTCATTGATCTCCTTTCTGTGTTCATGGGCCTTGGCCTTGAGGTTTATAACCTATGGTTTTGGCAAGGGTATCCCTCTTGACACTCGTCAATCCTTTTGTCAATTCCCTTTTGCTGGGGATATCTTTCTTGACATTGGCCTTGGGCTTGTTCCTTGATGACTATACCGCTTGGATGTACTAGCCAGATCTCATCTTGCATGATTGGAAAGCTGATGGCCTATTTTGAAGTCATTTCCCACTGGTTTTGACCAAACAGGCTCTACTGGGGAATTTTTCTATGAAAGGAAAAAGATAAAAGGAACAGAATAAAAGACAAAGGAAAACGATGACTCTTTAACAAAAGAAACTATAAATAAAAACCTATCAAACGCAGATACCGACTCTAATGGTCATGACATGCACATGTGGCCTATCCTCCGCCGTCAATCGTCTTTCAAGACCTTCAATTGGCAATTCCTCATCTGATTCCCAATCTTATTCGACTTGTAGTGCCCGAAGGGTTTTCACTATCAAGCCTCTCTCATTTTGGTTTTTCTCTCAGCTTTCATCGCCTTATGGTGCCTGTGAAGGTTTTCACCGATAAGACTCTCTCATTTGTATCACTTTCCAGCTGGGAATTTGGAGTGTTGCCGGTATGACTTTCTCTGCTGGAGATTAGAGTCCTTTCTGTTGTGGAACAGAGTGTTATGTTCACCGGTAAGACTCTTATTTGTCTGACTTGGCATCTTTTGCAGACTGGTCAGAAGGTCTTTCTTTGGACCGTAATGTGGTTTTTTGGATAGGTTTAGAAAGAAAGGGTATAAAAGGCTCAAAAACAAAATAAATTTGGGGTTTAACATTACAACCTTCGGAACCAATTTTGCTTACAACGAGCATAACTCTTGCCCCAGTTTCTTGCTTGGGGATTATTTATTTATTTTTTTTAAAATTTTTATTACACCATGCACACTGTGACCATTGTGGCCATTATGCACCCTATGACCGAGCCGTGAAGCGCCTACGTATCCTCTTTGAGGAATCAGGTCAAACGTAGTTCCCAATTCCTCTTTTTTTCATTTGACTTTTTTTTTTACCTTCCAGGCCCTTATTTCCTAGTCGTTGCTATTGATTCCGAACTAGGGGTATGAAAGAAAATAAATAAGGCTCAAAAAGGGTAATGAAGGATAAAGTGTTTAGGTTGCAGAACAAAATGCCTTCGTCATTCCAGTCTTTAAAACATGCCAAGTGCAAACAACACAATTGAACATAGATTTATAGTCTCTTCCGATGGTGTTGGACTTGACAATTATGTTAAACACTTGCTTTTTCAATTGTCATTTCTAAAGCACTGTTGGGCGACACTCTCATTCTCATGAACTACCCTCATGCCAATTTGGCGAATCTTGCATTTAACGGTTTTCTTTAAGTTTTACTTGCCCCAGTTCCACATGACTCGGGCTTCAAATAATCTCAAACTGTTCTTATTTCCCTTAAACGCTTTGATCACCTTCCCAGGGTTTTATGATTAACTTTTAAGATTAGGCCCAATATGTGCGCAAGTCATGTCACGAGAATTGGCGCTGAACAAAATGATAAAAGGACTAAACAAAAAGATGACTGGAAACAAAAAAGGACCGGATTTGCTTTAGACTACCGGCGAGATGGTTTGAATAATAAAACAAACAAAACAACCAGAATAAAATCCTAACACAGCCTTGACAAAACTTAAACAAATTGATATGACAAATCGGAAAGATAAGAAGGTTTGATACAAGACAATATTCGGATTACAACCCTAAGAATAATCCGGACAACAGAAATGACAACAAAATAAGCCACCAAAAACTTCTCTCCTGCTAACCAAGGAACGGAGCGTCCTCCCATTTTATCAAAACTGGCATCTCAGCCACTGAGCTTCGCATCAGTATTGCCCAGACCATTGCCAGCTTCAATATCATCAACTTTAGTCAACAAGTCCCAATAGGATTCGAGTGCTTCTGTTATCAGGCTTGATCCCCGCAAAGTGTGCTTCTGGGTCTTGTATTTCCGGCTTACCACAAACCAATCACCTTAACTTTCTTTGTGATTCAAAGCGAAACAGGTTAGAATGGACTCCGTCGGTCCCCATTATTAATAACATCTTTTTTTTCTTTTCTTTCTTTTTTTCGATTTTTTTTTCATTTTTCATTTTCTTTTTTTCGATTTTTTTTTCATTTTTTTTCATTTTTTTTTGGTGGTCGAATCTTATGGAGATTGCCTACGTATCATGACCCCGGATGAATCAGACCTTGCGTAGTTCGGACCAATAAAAGATAAGGAATACTAATCATTTTTTCAATTTTCATATTAAAATAAATTGGGTTTCAAAGGTTTGAAGATGACCTACAAACTCGAAAATCAAACAACCCACATATTCTAATTAAAGATTTATAACCTCAAAACAAAAAGGCCAGCTTCCTTTCCCCGTTTGACAAATGCAACCAAACGGCTATTTTTGCAAATGTGGCCCCTTCCCAATTTCACATGAATTTTGAGGCCGGGGAGGATTATTTTATGACACTTTACAAACTTGTCCGTTCTTTTACGAAAATAGTCTTTCGACAACTGAAAGATACTCTAAGGCTATTTCGGCAAGAACGGTTTAAGACGCGGCCGAAGCTGGCTCGGCTTATTTTTTGACAAAAAAAAATAAATCCAAACGGTATTCACTTGACCGTTGACTCTCTTTTTTTTTCTTTTTTTCAAATTACAATAAAAACCTGGTGTTACAAACACGACCTTTTAGCGCCTTGGGGGCGAAGATTTTAAGGCTGTGTGGGTCAACTGGACCAAATCTTAAAAAATGACCCAAAGGTGGCTGTTTATGCAAAGTCAGCCTTCCGGCGTCCCTTTCGGGAACATTCGGCTATGTCTTGATAAAACAACGTCACCCGACTTCTTTACGACAAAATTAAAACTTGACATATTTTTTTTTGGCTATTTTTTAGCAAAAGGGAAGGCTGGACACCGTCCGACTTATTTATGACAAAATTAAAATTTTGACATGTTTTTTTATTATTATTTATATTTTTTTTTTGGCTATTTTAGCAAAAGGGGGGTTGGACCCGATGAGGGTTGCCTACGTATCTCACATCCGGTGAGAATCAAACCCGCGTAGTTCGGGCAAAATAACCGAACTATTTTAAAACAGATTTTTTTTCTTTTTCAGCAACAAATAACAAAAACACTTTCCAAGCATGACTCTTTCATTTTCATTTTGGCATTTTCGGAAAAATAAAAAAAACTATTTTGAAAATAAGACCTTTTTTTTCATTGTCATTTTTCAGAAGAAGACAAACTATTTACCCTATTTTTATTATTTTCTTTTTTTTATTTTTTTTATTTTTTTTGAAAAATAAGACAGAACAACGACTTTTTTTTTCTTTCTTTTTTTCTTTGTTTTTAATAAAACAAACTAATAAGACACATTTTTTTTTCAACATTTCGGGAGAGTTTTGACAGTATTTGGGCATTGGTTTTTTTACAAAAAATAAACGATCAATTCCCTAACCGCTATTTCTTTTTTTCTTTTTTTTCAATTTCAAAATATTATTCCTGATATTCAAAAGTCAATCAACAGACAAATCCGGATCAAATAAATGCGCAAATAGCAGCAAGTAAGATGCATCAGGATGGTCATTTTCATTTTTTGGTACACCTGTCCTAGACAGACCCAACCCCTGTGTTGAGCCTCCAAAGTCAAATGCACGTGATGCAAACAATCGCTCCTACTAGGGATCCGGCATGAAGCTGAGTTATTCTAAGTGAAAAAACCTGAGGCATATTGTTCTAGCCCTGGCTCACCCAAGTGGACAGCTTGAGCCGAAGTGGGGGCAACGTACCGGGAGCACGAAAGTCTGCCCGGCCTAGTTACTTGTCCCAACTTCGTCTTATTTGGTATGACTTCTAACAGAAAGGTGGGCCACGCGCACGTGTACACCATAAATTCGGAAGACTCAGAAAGAAGAAGGGTTTCGTAGCAGTTTTATATACACAATTCAGATAATATTAAAGCGGTAAAAGCATCATTTAGCACATTAGGCATATATCATGTAAAAATCAGATAAAAAATAAAGCCAACTATAACAGTTATTTTAAGCTCGAATTCTTGAACCCTGAACCAGTGGTTCTGGAACTCATATCCCCAGCAGAGTCGCCAGAGCTGTCACACCTCCCAATTTTCGCGCCCGCAGGGGCGTAGGGAGTTTTTCCAATTAAAGGACAGTCGAAACGGGATTTATTTATTTATTTCAGAGTCGCCACTTGGGAGGTTTAGGGTGTCCCAAGTCACCAATTTTAATCCTGAATCGAGGAAAAGAATGACTCTGTGTTTACAGTCCGCGAACCAGAAATCCGGATAAGGAATTCTGTTAACCCGGGAGAAGGTGTTAGGCATTCCCGAATTCCGTGATTCTAGCACGGTCGCTCAACTGTTATATTTGGCTTGATTATCTGATTTTATACGTATTATAAACTTATGTGCAAGTTTTATCCTTTGGCCGCTTTTATTATTATATTTTTTTAAAGAATGTGAACATCGTTTAAAAACATGTCTTTGGATTGGGTCACATAAAATGCATCCACGATCCGGAACGTATTTTTATTCAATGTTTTGGGATTTGGATTTGGGTCGCATAAATGCGTACCCGTGTTTAAGGATGTATTATTATTATTTCGCGCCTAAAGCAATTAGCGCTTTATTACTTTGGGGAAGGCCGTGAAATTTGCTAAACGGCCCATCCCGAAGTCTAAGTAATCAATTAAATTTTTATCGAGGGCCCCGCAATTTGTGTGTTTTATTTGGCAAGGACCATCTCATTTATTATAAAAGGATAATCCTAAAGTGCCTACATTTTTTCCTATTAAATTTGTCTCTACAAAATAAAAAAGAAAATATCTTAATTTATTTATATGTTATTACCTAGTTACATTATACTAGGCATGTTCTCAGTTTATCAAATTAAAAAAAAACATGGCAATCTAATTTTAAATCCTAGACCATTTACATGCTGAAATTAACCAATATTATTTAACCAAACAATATTTCTATCAAGTTCTTACTAGATGGCCTATTCGTTTGATTTTTACTTGACGAAGTTACTACACCATTTATTTATTTTTGGCAATATATAGGTAGTTCAATCGTTAAGCTATCGTCGGATATTCCACTATATGTATTAAATAGCTACACGATTCGGATTTTTTGCAAACTAAATAAATTATACATACAAATAAAATTCAGAATATAATTAAATCTAATTCAGAATTTCAACTCTTCATTTTTTGTATTCATGCTTCATATTCGGATTACAATAACCAGCGTGTCAGTTGTGTACCTGATATCGGAAGCAAAAGAAAAATGAAGATGAGAATCAGCAGCAGTAATAACAATATAGCACATCAACAATAGTCCAGCAGCAATAACAACCCAGGAACAGAGTTTGCAAACCAGTGGAGCAGTAATCCAAAAAACAAAAGCTTCAAGCTTTGATTAAACAACAATTAATTCTGATTTCAAACAATGAAAGAAAGCAGAAGATTTTTTTGTTTTTTTTTTATTTTGAAAGTTTAAATATTTTTCGGAATTTTCTCTCTCTTAAATGTTCAGCCCTTTTCTCTCTCTTATTTTCAGATTTGTTTCTCTCTCTCGTTTTTTCTCTTCTGTCTATCTGTCTGTGTATTTTCTATTTATATCTTTACTTGTGTTCAAGACTTCCTCTATATAACCCATCCCATAAATCTTTTCAATCAATTAAAATCAATACTTTTTCTCTACCAAACTCATTATCTTTCCACTCATCCCCATTACATTAAATAAACATATCACACCACCCCATTATATTTTGTCCTCATGCCTAACATAAACAAATACAAGATTCTCCCCACTAAATTTTGTCTTGTCCCCCCTTTATATTAAACAATTATATCACAACCCACCCCATTTCATTTTGTCCTCCATGCTTTACATAAAAAATTACAAAATGTACAATTCCTAAACTACCCCTCCGACCTTACTGAAATTACCAAACTACCCCTGAACGTACTGCAAATTACCAAACTACCCCATCAGCTATAACACATCAATTAATCACACTCAACCAAAATATAGCCAATATGACCAATTTTTACCTAAATTCAAACAACAATATGAACACGGATGAACATCATAACAACAATATCACATGAACACAAATTGAACAACAAAGAACAACTAAAATTTGTTTGAACAATATTTTTAGCAACAACAAACCTATTTTCGGATTCAACAACAACAACAATCAAACAAGTATATTTAGATTTCTAAATTCAATAATATTGAACTTAAGATTAACTCTAACAACATTACAACAAACAATTCCTATATTAAACTTTAAACAAGATTATGAGACAATTTCAAGAAATAATCATAAATGGTAAACAAGAAATCAAGCTACACAAATTTCGGATCCAAGATCAAACAAACAAAGTATGAACATGAATGAAATCTATATTAAACAACAAGCATGACGGATTCAAACGATTAAATCAATATATTTCCTTCAACACAACTAAATTCTTTTTAGACAAATAACAAGATCGACGAAGAAACAATTATGAACTTAAACTTGAACTTAACAATATTAACAATTTCTAAAAATACATAAACACATGAAACAAATTGAAGAAACAATTAATTAAACTTCAATTTGTATCTCACCAACA
Source organism: Nicotiana sylvestris (assembly GCF_000393655.2). Classification (NCBI taxonomy): domain Eukaryota; kingdom Viridiplantae; phylum Streptophyta; class Magnoliopsida; order Solanales; family Solanaceae; genus Nicotiana; species Nicotiana sylvestris. The sequence goes on along the minus strand of NC_091065.1, from coordinate 189,419,652 downwards.
TTAGACTAACAACTTTTACCTAAACAACAAAACAAACATGAAATAAACATGAAAACCCACTAATTAAATTTCCATTTGAAATCTGAAAATTAACTTAACAAAACATATGAACATGAACAAAACAAAAAATTAAATATCTAACCATAGACATGAACAAAACAAACATTTGCCGTTTTTAGATTCGAGAATATCAAAACAAGGTACGGACAAAAAATAAAATTCAAAATCTACCAACCGGATTGAAACGACGAACAACGACCAACCAATGACGACGACATCGACCAAAACTCATCCGTGTACGCGAGGCCGAAGTGAAGAGGACGGAGGTGAGGCGGTAGCGCGGCAACGTCGGGGGCAGCTGAAGCAACTGCCGCGACGAGGCAGCAGCGGCGACGACCCAGCAACGGCGACCCAGCAGTGGCGTCCAAGCAGTGATAGCAGCAGCAACGACAACCATGGAAGCAGCAGTCCGTCGAGGAGGACGACGGGGAGAAGAAGCATTGTTTCACAGTAGAGCTGGTCGACGCACCTGTGCGTGCTCATCCATGGCGGAGAAACAGCAACTCGGAGGAGAAGGGACAGCAGTCGTGCACAGTTGAAGCAAGTTCGAGCAGCAGCAACGACAACTACGACGGAGGAAGAAGCTGGTCGTCTACTGCTGTTGCGTTCAGCAGCTATGGAAAAAAATGGAGCAGCAGTTCGGGAAGCCATGGACGACGTAGAGGCAGCAAGAAGAAGCAACAAACATGGCGTTATGGCCATGGCGATGGGTCGACGACGAAGACGCAGCCATGGACGAGCCTTTTGAGCTTGACATGGAGAAGATGGGCTTCTTGGTGGTGTGTGCGCTTGTGTCGAAGGAGACGAAGCTGCTGAAGCTTAAGGGGGAAGCCATGGATAAGCTTTGGAGAAACTTGGAGAATAAGCAAAAGTGTGGGGGGGGGATGACTTAGGTCTTTTTTAGGGTTTTTTTCTTCTTCTTTTTTGTTTTATTTTGTTTGGTAAAAATGAAAAATGATAGGATGTTGGGTTATGGACTGGGTCGACCCAGTTCGAAATGGACTGGGTCGTTTGGGAAGATTGGGCCATTTTTTGGGCTTGAGGCTTGAAATCGAAGAAGAGACCCAATTCCGACTTTCTTTATATTTTCGCTCTCTTTTCTTCTTTTATTTCTCTAAAACTGAATTATAAAAATACTTAACTTATTATTAAGAACTAAATTAAGTTATAAAAACGCAAATTAACTCCAAATAACAATAAACGCATAATTAAGCAATAATTAAGCATAAAATTGTATATTTGGACATTAAATGCTAAAAATGCAAACGATGCCTATTTTTGTAATTTTTAATTTTTGTAAAACAAATTTAATTACTAAAAATTGTATAATTAAATCCTACATGCAAAATGCGATATATTTTTGTATTTTTTTTATTAATTTAGCAAATAAACATGCACAGACAAATACAAATAATTATTCAAAATATCACAAAATATCACAAAATTGCACACCAAGAAAAATTATTTTATTTTTTGAATTTTTTGGGAGTAATTCTCATATTGGGCAAAAATCACGTGCTTACAATAGGAACATCAAATTTGGGTGAAACTCTGCACGAAATGAAGGAATAAATGATCGAGGTTCAAGCTCACGGAGACTCATGAGCAAGAACGGCTTCGATAGATCTATGGGACCCAAAGAGGCACCACAATTGTCAGAGTACAACTTTAATATTGAAACGGCTGCCATCGTATCAGCTAACGTGTGCATCAAAGAAACCAAGTGGCTTCAACCTTTACAAACTAATCCAACACAAAATCCCAACCAAATATGCAAATACCATGGCACACACGGCCACAAGACAAGGATTGTCGACAACTGAGGGAAGAAATAGCATGGTTGCTCAACAACAGTCATCTTCGAGAATTTCTAAGCGACCGAGGTAAGAATCACTTCAGAAACAGAAACTCCAACAAACAAAATTAACAAGACGAACCCCAGCACATCCTCCATATGATCATTGGAGGGGTCGATGTTCATCAAGGTCCGATGATGAAACGCACTAAAGTGTCAATCACAAGGAGCCTGTTTGAAAAAAAAATGAGTAATTAAAGTCGAAAGAGAATATTTGAAAGTATTAAATCACTTTACTTTATGATTTAAATTTTGTCTGACACTTTAATCAATTTAATTTTGTCTGACACTTTAATCAATTTACTTGTCGTCTTCAGCAATTCAAATTTAACCAAAAAAACATTTCCATCTGAGTCTAGTCTTTCCTTTGTACACCAATTCACCTAAAAACTTAGGGGGCGTTTGGATATAAGAATTGTGAAATTTGCAAAAGATAGTAGTATTTTTTCAAGTTGAAAATGGTATTTAAAAATTGACTTTGTATTTGGACATGAATACAAAATAGAGTTCAAAGTAAAAAATGTAAAACTAACTTTTTGGAGTTTTTCGAATTTCAGAAATCAACTTCAAGTTGGCTTTGAAATTTTTCTGGTCAAACATTGATTCCGAAAAAAATTAGAATAAATCCGAAAAAAGTGAATAATTTGTATGTCCAAACGGGCCCTTAAACTAAGAATAGGTACGCTCCTCGTTTTAAATTAACTAACTTAGGGGTTGATTGGTAGGGTGCATAAGAATAGTACTAGTATGGTATATTAGTAATGCTGGAATTATTTCTTATCCACTGTTTAATTTGGTATGTTAAAAAAAGCATCCGTTGTATATAACTAATACATGTATTGGCAAAATATTTCTCCTCCTCTCCTATAGCAGCATATGCGAGTTTGAACTCTTGTTTTTGAGACATTTGATAGCTTACTTGGAAAAAGAAAAGAGTGTATTAAAAGACAAGTTAGAGAAAGAAAGAAACAGAAAAAACAATTCGGTGCATAGTATTCGTGAGAGTTTGAGAAAGGACTGCACCTGAAGAGGTATGATATAGACCGCTTACCCTGTGTAGATATTAATAATTGCTTCCATAATTCAAACCGTGACCTATAAGTGGTACGGAGACAACTTTTACTTCGTAACATTTAAGGCAGTAATTCCCATTTCTCAATTGCTCAACGCTTACCATCAGTTGAATAAGCATTACTCCTAGTTCTTTTTCCTTCCTTTTTTTTTTCTTTGTGAAGATTCTCTTTTTAATTCTAAAGAATTCAAGTTTTTTAAGGATAAATTAATACATATACAACTTAATATTAATATAGTGACACACTATCACTAAAAAGCTAAAAATGTGAATGAGGATTAGGAAACATGACACAACCTCATTGTTTTTCTATTATCTCTCTGATTAAAAATAAAAAATAAAATAAAAGTACAAATAGAATAATTTAATTAAGGAGTAATAAATTATGATATAATAGTACCAAGTTATGGAATCATTTGCCTTCCGATTTTTTAAAGTAACAGACACAAATCGAACAAGTGGATGGATGTAACTAATTTGCGTGTATACTTTGTGGAGACTCAGTAAAAGTTAAACGAGCACCCACGACTTCAAAATTCTTAATTCGTTACCGGAAGAAAAGAAAATTATCAAGACGTATTTGATTACTAGCCCCTTGAAAAATAAAGCAAAACCTCATTCAATTTTTACATCGGAATTAAAATCTACTCACATCTGATATTCACCCAAACTGATAGAAGAACGATATGTGTTTGCCCATGGACTTATATCACGTAACCGTGATTAACTAATAGAGACATTCTCGCCTCATTAAGTTAGGAAAAATGTATAATTACCCTATTCTATATCTGGATTCCCAGCTACACAGCCCACTTCCAACCGAGAGGTTGCTCTGATGGTAAGCAACTCCCACTTCCAACCGAGAGGTTGTGAGTTCGACTCTCCCCAAGATCAAGGTGAGAAGTTCTTGGAAAGAAGGATGCCGGAGGTCTATTTGGAAATAGTCTCTCTACCCTAAGGTAGAGCTAAGGTCTGCGTACACACTACTAAGTGGGATTATACTGGGTTGTTGTTGTTGTAATAAACACGCCCTTAAAACTAGACAATCAGATTCCTAATGGAGAGTGTTGTGCACGCGCTGCCAGCTAATAATTCTTCTTTTTTCCCCCCCTTTTTTTCTTCTGTTTTTTCTTATATTATTAAGACAACAACCCAGTATAATTTCACTTAGTGGGGGTCTAGAGAGGTAGTGTGTACGCAGACCTTACCCCTACCCTGAGGTAGAGAGGCTATTTCCAAATAGACCCCTGACATCCTTCCCTCCAAAAACTTTTCACCTTGCTCTTGGGCAGACTCGAACTCACAACCTCTTGGTTGGAAGTGGAGGTTGTTTAACATCAGAGCAACCCTCTTGTCCTTTTTTCTTATATTATTCTAGTTCATATACATGGTCGCCGGCAAATGCAAATTTATTTTCCGATTTTAGAGCCGGAGAATGTGAATTCGTAAATGCAAGTCGTAGTCCACGAGCCAGAGCAGTACCGTTGAGGCGTCGTCACAAGTAATGGTGGAAAACTCGTTGCCGACGGTGATGTTAGACTCATCATCATTGGATCTCAGCCTTGATGGATCTGGTAATTTATTTAGCAATGGTGTGGGTAGATTTTTGTTGTTGAATAATCTGTTTTACGGTTCTCCTGTCACTGGAGGAATCGACAGAGGTGTGACGCCGGTGAATCATATGTACTATTTGGAAGCTCGCAACGAGGGAGGGTGATTTCTTCATGTAAAAAAAGTTGCAGGAAAACGGCGGATTTTATTGTCGATGTTGGTGGAGATGGCTCCCGCGAGTCGGATTCGTCGTCCGTGAAAAAGAAAAAAGGGATTGGATTTACGAAAAGAACAAAAAAATAGTATTAGTCTAATTTATAGTAATAATTAATTAAGTCTAAAATAATGATATAATTTTCAATTAAAAGTTGTCACTTATATAGACTAATCAGTTTTAAACTTAAATTTTGGGCGTAATACATACGGAGACACCTAAAGTTGGCACGATCTTTAAATTTTGCCTCTTTTTGCCACGTCATCAATTAAGGTATGTTTATTACACTTTATAACAGTTTAGGGGTAATAGAAATCCCGCGAAAATAAAATGTGTAGTTGAAAATCCGAATATAAGATGGAGTACTTATGCATTTTTCCATTAAGTTACGTGACTATAATAAGTTGATGATACAATTGGTTTGGAGTAAATAATGAGGTTTCATTGTATTTTCCTTGTATACATATTATATATGTATTATTTATATATTATATATATTATATATCCACTTCTTGTTCTTGTCTATGATAACCCAATTCTTGGTTTTTTGTTGTGTTTCTAATTGTGCGATTTTGCAACTGTGCCTTCCTTTAATATGTGACCTCAAAGGTTGATGAGTTTACATCTGATCTTTGGACTTGGTTTGTTGCCAAGGAGCCCTGGGTATTCCTGTAGTCAGTATTTATTTTGTTATAAAATTTTAAATTAAAAATCTTAATATCAGGATAATTAGGGATATTTTGTCCTGAAATTTTAAATTGGAAAATTTAAAATTCAGGACGTACTGACTAATTCTTAAATAGTAGTTCTCTAAAGCGGCTACCTGGTGTCATTTCTACCTTGAAGTTGTTAGAGAAAGAAAGTTTCATTTAGTGATTGTGATGGTTTTTGGGCTTTTTTCACTTTTAACCCGTCCCAGAAACTATTTACATTTGATAGCCTAAAAGTATATAAAATTTATATAATTTTTGTGTATAACATATATATATATATATATATATATATATATATATATTCGACTATTATTTTGAGAGAGATTATACGGTGTCATTTTCCCTTATATTTCCGGGACACAAACACAAGGATTGAAATTAAAATGTAAAATATGTAAAAATAGCACGGTATAGCCAGTTTTTGGATTAGTCATTCAAAAATAGCCATCGTTTACGAAGTCAATGAAAAATAGTCATTATTTTGCTGCAACAAAGACCGGTCCAGCATAATATACTGGAGTTCGATGCACCTGTACATGAACTCCAGCATATTATGCCGGACCGGTATACTTTACTGACTCCAATATAATATACTGGAGACTGGAGCACCGGTGCTCCAAACTCCAGTATATTATACTGGATAATTAGACTTGTTGGAACTCCAGTATATTATGCTGGAGTTCTAGTGTACTTATGCTGGAACTCCATCATATTATGCTGGAGTTCCAGCATACTTATCTTGGAACTCCAGTATAATATACTCGCTTATTTTCTGGGGTTTAAACAGTGTTTTCGCTCAGATTTATCTTTACATGAAAAGTGGCTAAATTTCGATTACTTTTAAAACTGGGCTATTTTTGAACGACCAGTTGTAAATCTGGCTATTTTTGAATATCTCCTGTAAAATCTGGAAAGGTCAGACTAAGCCGGAACTGTTGGGCCATTTGGGACACTAGGATGTGGGCCACTAAAATGGACTCTAACAATAGGCTAAGTAAATAGAGAAGGGAAACGTAGACAAATGTCCCAAAAAAAAACTTACCAATCTTTAGTCATTAGTCATAGACTTACCAGAACCAATCAAACACATATAAAAATTGAAAAAATAAATAAATAAGATTCTTTTTCTCAATGAATTACATGCAAAAATCACCTTCCATATTTTTAAACGTGATTAGCAACATTAGATGCAAGACGGAAAGAAAATTTCATGGATGAGGTAGCAAATAGGGTGATGAAATTAAAAAAATAAATATTTTTAGCTTTTGACTTGTTTTTATCATTTTAGCTTAAAAACAAGTGCTTAAAAGCACTTTTTTACTTTATCCAAACACTCCAAAATGATTTAAAAGCGATTTTGGCTTAAAGACACTTAAAACAAGTCAATCCAAACGGGCTCTAAGTAAATAGAGAATACACCCGTTGATATTTACTAGGTGTATTCTCTTTTACTGTTTATGATTTTGAAATGCGATGTATTAGAATATATCCTTTTTCTTTTCTTTTTAAAAGTTCACTACGAGATCCACACCTTTAAAAATTACTTTAGATGCTCTGTCAACTTCAATGAGGAATATTAGGGTGGAGTCGTTTTAAGTAGAATTGTGGTAGTTAGTTAACCTTTTTGTACTGCTTGAGAGATTGTCTAATCTTACCAAAAAAACAACGTCTCGGTCTCAAACAAATTGAGGTCGGCTATAAAATCCTCGCTAACTATGTTTCTCCATTTAAGCTCTATCCCATATCAATATTATGCAAATACAGATAAAAGTATGCAATAAAAGCTCTTTATATATTTTAAAACATAGGACCTGCAGTTAAAGTGCTAACATGTCTAAAATATTGCCTCTATATACCCATACATCTTTTTCTTTCATTATATTCTAATTGATCGGCTATATGAATCCTTACTGTGTTACTCCATTTAATTAGCTCATTCGCATGCCAAGAACAGGGAAACATTTTAGGGTTCGTTTTACTTTCTTTTGCTTTGACAGTATTGTGATGACCTGTTAGGTCATTTTAAATTTTAGCCCTCATTTATGTGTTTTGAAACCTCGAATAGTTCCGCTTAGCCTTCCTCGATTTGCGTGCGCAGTCCTCTTTCCGTAAGGTTTTTATGAAGAAATAGTGATGGAAACGTAAAATTGTGCTTTAAAACTCATTTTACTTTTAGTTCGTCCCAAAAACTATTTACATTCGATAGCCGAATGTATATATACAAAAAATATATAATTTTTCGATTATTATTTTGAAAGCGACTATACAATGTCATTTTCCCTTATATTTACGGGACACAAACACAAGGATTGAAATTAAAATATAAAGAAGCATTGCGCCATTTACCAGTGAGTAATATTATTGGACTGATCTTTTGCTATCTGGGCAGGCTCAGACTAAGCCGGGCCTGTTGGGCCACTAAACTGTACTCTAACAATAGGCTAAGTAAATAGAGAATTCTATACACATAGATATTGCGTATAGAACATTCTAGTGTTAATTTTAAGTATTATTTATTCAAGTAATTTTCACCTCCTGTAGCAAAGGTTAACACCTTATTTATTTTAAATAAATACCATTTAAAAAAAATTATATTCTATAGATACCTTTTAATGTTTATAGCAAAATATCTAATTTTGGTTACCTCCTACTCCTAAACCACTAAATACGCTATTCAGTTACAATATTTTCTTTCTCTCTCTATTTTGATACAACTTTTAAGTCAGATTTCTCATAAAGAGCTCTTCAATTCCTTCGCCCGCCATTGCCAATATTAAACCCTAAACCCTTCAGTTGCACAGCTGAAAACCGATGGTTCTCCAGAAAGCCTTTCACTCGAGAGATAGAAAGCTGAAACGGGGAGCTAATGTCTTGGTATTCCTGCAAAAAGGGCCTTTGATTTCCTGTGTCCAAACTCAAACTCACAAACAAAATCTCAATCTTACTAAAAGCCATGTGTTTTATGTGCCAAAGGAAGCTAAAGAACGGATTAAGCTATGCCTCCGATCGACGGCGGCATGTGAATAGTGAGATTCAGGGTTTTTGCTTGACGACGGATTTGCCGGAAATTAGGGTTTGTTTTTGAACAAAGACGACGGAGTTTGGGGCTGAGCAACTTGATTTCCTATTAATATATTTTAATATTTTTCAACGTATCACGTTGTATTTTCATGTATTTCATTATATTCATTGTCTTTTTTTCTATTGTAATTCAATGTATCTCGTTGTATTCCACGTATTTCATTGTATTCACTGCCTTTTTTTCTCATTGTATTTCAATGTATCCCGCTGTATTCTATGTATTTCATTGTATTCACTGTCTCGCTATACGCCATGAATGTATTCATATATATATTTTAATTAATATAATTTATGTATTCAGATGTATTATATAATTTCTCTGACGATTGCTATATTTTTGGGGGTATTTTTCGGTTGAGAATATTTTTTATAACTGAAAATAAAAAATTTGTGTGTTATAATTGAGTTTGTTGAGTTATTATGTTAATTGATTTACTTTCCGTTGTAAAAATAGTGTAATCCCCTATTTCACGCCGTGAATACAGTCGAATACACTCGAATACAACAACTGATTAGCTGGACTTCCCTGATTCACGCCTATTTTTGCTACTATATTCATGAATACAATAGCTTAAATACATCTTATAACCACAAAAAATATATCTACAATCCGTAATATAACAAATTGTATTTATAAATGACTAATTATTACTAAACGATAATACTTTATCAAAAATTCTCTTTATTCAAGCATAGAATTAGTAAAGTACAACGATGTTACTTTAAAGCCACAAAACACGTGGCTAGCAATATAGCAAATAAAAAGTTACAATAGTCCCAATAAAGCAAATGGAGAGCCAACTTGAACTCAAAAGACATTTAGTGAGGGGCCTAATGTCATGTAGCAAAGTATAAAAGATGCTGTAAATTAGTGAGAAGACAAAGATGACAACTGGCATTCCACTAGTTTCAATCATCACATGTTTTGTTCTTTTTACTGTTTATGATTTTGAAATGCGATGTATTAAAATGTATTCTTTTTTTAAAGTATCCACACCTTTAAAAATTACTTTAGGTGCTCTGTCAACTTCAATGAGGAATACTAGGGTGAAGCCGTTTTAAGTGGAATTGGAAAGCGATCAGCTGTACAAATATATGTGGAATACGTACAAATAAACAAAAAAAAGAATAAGTACAAATAAATTAGTCGTATGTTATTTATATGCTCAATTTATCGTTGGATGAGTAATGATATACACACGACATACATAATGTATGTCTTAATTAGCAAATTCAATACTACTGTTTGCCCTTAAATGGATAACAATTAAATTTATGTTTTAAGGATATATGATTGATTCAACACAAGTAATTAAGAATGTTAGATAAATAAATTAAAGATAAGATAAATAACCAAACCAGTTGTGACGTTGAGTCCGGGCTCGGATTTAAGCTTAACAATAGTTTTGCCCTCGAACGGACCCTCGATTCAGAGCCAAATACGTACAAAGGACTATGGTTAAAATAAGAACCTTTAAATAGCTAGAAAGCAGAGAAATAATTTTGTATTGCCTTGATATGCGCGTTACAATGTGTCTACTGAATAAGAAACTTCCCCTTATATAGTAGGAGAGTTTTACCCCTAGTACAATTCTAAAAAAGATAAAAATCCTTCTTGTACATCAATCACTGATACGCTACCGGCATCAGGCGTGATCTGCGCCGCGATATCCGGTTGGGTGCAGATATCACAGCCCTCTAATAGTCGTGTGCAACCGTTTGTAATTCTTTATGAGGTTTTGGAGCTCGTTTCGGGTTCGGCGGGGTGTTGTCTTATCGGGCCTGGTGGCGTCCTGTTCCATCCTCGTACCAAAAAGTTCTCGAATTCGGTCTCTATCTCATACATCCATATTTCGTTTGATTCACTAGAGAACTCGGGGTGTGAAACGACCCCGAGTTCACCCGTATACAGATAGTCCCCTTATTTTTTAGAGAGTAGGTTTGACGAAATGATGGGGAACGATAGATGAACCCCGGTTCCTTCCTTCGTATGTTACAATCGAGACGATGAATAAGCCAAAACATCCCATCAGTCGCGACGTTATGACTTCGAACACGTGTCAACCATCGGCTGGTCGCCTGCAAATGTGAAATGTCGCGTAATGATTACATTTTCTCTTCTAAAAGCTTCAACCATTTTTACTTCTTCCACTTTCCAATCCTAACTTTTATCTTTGAATTCTCTAGCGGCTATCAACTCTTTTAAATCTTCATCTCTTTACCTTTGATCTTCAAATCTTCATAACTATTCTTAGGTTTTTACCCAGATCTTCATCCTATCTTCAAACCTTCTTACCCTTTCCTTCAAACCTTCATATCTTTCCTTCAAATCTTCTCCTCAAGTCTTCTTATTCTCCAGATAATGATGGCTAAGACTTCCAAATCAGTTCCTCAGCAGGTTGCCTCTTCATCTTCTCACCTTGCCATAAGTACCGAGGCAACCATTCCCGAAGTGGTAGTTCTCGAGATGGCTACTCCCGAGGTGGTTGCTCCCGAAGTGGTTGCCACCAAAGCGGCCCTAGAGGCCCCTTGAAAAGCTTTATTCCGGGGAGCTGTTTAATCGCAGATGACTTCAAAGTCGAGAAGGCCTCATCCAAACAAGACCAAGGTGAAGGGGCATCGAGTTATATATGCTCTGTCACCTAATATACCATTCCCATTGTTCGAGAGGACTGTATATGGGGAGGTAAGGACGTGGTAGTCTCCGGTCCTAAGGACGATATCACCACTCATGTGGAGGGGTATTTAAGTGTTAACACTTTTTCCTTCACACTGGCCCGGTGGACCTAGTTGTTTTGGCCTTTTGCAAGAGACACGAGGTATGCCTTGGGAAAATCCACCTGTCTCTTTGGAGGATCGTGATCCTCCTTCATTACTTTGTGAATAACACTGAGTCTCCTCGGTTCACCCTCGATCACCTGCTCTGTCTTTACAGTCCCCGAATTTTCTGAGAGGGGCTAATCAAGCTCATTTGCCGGACCAACAAGGCCCTCTTTTTTAGCATTGACGAGGATCGAGACCGAGGATGGTAGGGGCACTTCGTTTGGGTGAAGGCTGAAGATCTGATTCTCCAGTCGAGTCCAATGGAATTTCAAAATGAAGATATTTTTATTTTGTTCAAAACGTGTTGCACAGCTTCATGCAGGCGAGTTGCAGCCTGCAATCCGAACTGAGGACAAGTTCTTGGGGTTAGCTCACCCTCGCGGGATCGCGACCCTTTGTCACAGCCATTTTATCACGTGTGTCACCCAGGGCATAAGGGGCATGATGACTTGACGTCATCCTCACCTTCCTCCGACTTATCACCGACAGTCTGTTCAGGGTACCTCCGAGTTTCTGCCATTCCCCGAGAAGTGGAATGAATCTCGTAAGTGTAACCTTTCCTTAAGTGTCGAGTCTTCTTTGTTCCCTTTCTCGCTATCAGAATTTGTGATCATACAGCTGTTGCTCGGGTTCCCAATGCGGTGCCCCGACTCAAGAAGTGGATCGAAGGCATCTGCAAGCAAATGTCATATTTTGAGTGCTCGTGGCGTATGATTTCGAAGGGCCGATAGGAGGCCCGTTATCATGGTAAGGCTCTTCTCATAAGAGTTACTATTATGCCTCGAACTTACACAACGATGACCCCTTCTCTTTCCTTCGCAGGTTTGCTAAGACCACCGAAATTAGGCCGCTGAAAGGGGATAAGGATGCGTCCCTATCCATTGATCCCTCCATTATGGGACAACCAGGGTTGCCGCGGGGGATAAGAAGAAGAGGAAAAGGAAGTCTTCGAGCTCCCTAGATCCCGAGGTGAAGCCAAAAAGAGGGCGGCTTGATCATAGGCTAAAAACTCGTATTTTAGTTGTTGTAACAACACTTTAATTATTACATTTTACAAAGGTTTGAGCTTAAATAATAACGAATTATACTAAATTCATACTTTATGCCTTGCAGGAAGCGATTCCGACTTAAGAATTAAATTTGGGATGAATTTGATTAATTTGGGGCTTTGAAGTCTGAGTAAAAGCTAAATAAATCAAGTCGGGATCGTGTTCGGGGTCGCATAGCAAGCCTGCATAGAAAAACAAAAGAAAAAATGAAACAGCGTAGAAAAATGCACTGCCCGACGCCGTGGCAGTGCATTTCCAGCAAAATATTGTTTTGCTCCGTTAAAATGTATTATGCCTCTGACCAATCCATGTACACGGCACACGGGGCGTCGTGCGGGGCGCCGTAGACGTGTTAAAATCGCAGAGCTATTCTATTTTGGTCTTAAAAGGGCATAATTGTCAAAACCCATTCTTACACGATTAAAAAGGGTAAAACAACCATTATTGACGGACCAGACCTAATTTTAGAGAGAAAAAGAAGAGGAGATTCATCTTCAAGTACTAAAAATCAAGAGGAACAACATTTTGGAGCAAGGATTAAAAGAGTTTTTCTAAACTTTCTTCTAGTATCTATTTATTTTATGTTTAAGACTTATATTATTGATGTTTGTATGAATATGAGTGGCTAAAAACCCAAATATTCCGGGGTCATGGGTGTTAGATGATTATGTTGTTTGGAGCTTAAATTGATGATCTTAAATTTATCGTTATGAGTTGTTTATTTGATTCTGCTATTAATTATTTTACTGTGTAGCTAACAGTGAAATACTATTATGAATCTTGAGTTAAACTTGAAAAAAGAAATTCTTGATTGCATATAGAATCAAATAGATCAAGATCTAGATCCTGGGCATCGGGGTGAAAGATTTGCGATTAAGATAGAAGTATACTTAATTGCGTTGTTTGGTTGAAAACTAGGAATTGTAAATGCATTTTAGTTAATATTAATGCCATAAAAATATAGGTATTAATTTAACTTGAATAGGCGCATAAGAATTCGACAGGTTCTTATAGGTATTATTAATCCTATAATGAATAACCCAAATAATTCAATAAATCATTCTTAAACTAAAAGCGTAGCATGATCTCTAGCAAGCCCATGACCCTAAAATATCTCTTTTATTAATTGTTAAAAGAAAATTACATAAGTGGTGTAGTAAACTTTGCGTTGTATTATTATTTAAATTATAAGTTGATTATTTATGTATTTTGTAATGAATTAGCTTGAATTAATAATTGTTTGAGTTTGCATCAGTCGATAAGTTGATCATAATTCCTCGTGGGAACGATACTTTACTTATTACTATATTACTTGAATATCGCATACACTTGCATGAGTGTTTTGGTTGCAACAAGTTTTTGGCGCCGTTGCCGGGGACTTAGAAATTAACTATTTCTAGATCAGACTTTTATTCTTATCTTTAAAAGTTTTTTTTTCTTCTTCTTTTTTTGTAAATATTTTATTCTTATAACTATTTGATTTTTCTCTTAGTATGTTTCTAGTTCTCTCAAAATGACATATGGGGATGAAATATACGGAGGTAAAGTTAATGATGAAGACGCTTGGTTGACGGAAATTTTATGGCCCGTATTTTTGGGCTAGTCATGGCCTCACCTCTTGAAGATCTGAATTAGAATATGGGAGTAACGGTTGGTATTGGGACGAATATTCTCGATTAGGGAAATCTGCAGAACGACGTTGTTTACTAACAACGTTGATGAAAGATTGGTCTAAGGAGAGAGATGAGCTTCCACAAAAAATTGATAATTTTAGCTTGGTTGTGCATAACTTGAACTCAGATTTGAGTGCAAAGGTTGATGCGTGTAACTCCCAATAATTTACTGATAAGTTGTATGAAGCTGAAAAAAATCTTCTAGACCAAATTGAGGAGCTTAAACAAGAATACTAATCATTAGATCATGTTTTTCTTGAGGATGCCAATGTTGAGAAGAGTGCTCTAGAGTCATGTGAGGGAGTAGATAACATTACTTTAGGAGAATTGGGTGTGTGTAAATGGGGATGTAAATAGTAGTAAAATTCATGAGTTAGGGAGCATTAGACCTCATTCCAATCATTTTTCCACATTGTATTTAGATAGTAAGATAGTAATCGAGCTGTCACACCTCCTTTTTGCGCGCCCGGCCCTGAAGAAAAATCACGTGCTCACAGAGCCATCTGAGCCTATGGGGGAGTCAAAGAGTGAGGGTGAAAGTGCCTATATTCTTGAATTTGTTGTGCTAAAAAGCAAAAATTACATTCCTCATCTAAAGGCTAAGAAGTGCCGAGTGAAAAATTTATTACTTGGTCTGGTTATCTTTGTAGCCCTACCAAATGAGCATAGCCACAAACTGGATGCCCTGTTAGGGGGTACAATTCATAAGTTCAAGGTGGAAGCAAAAATTGGTTCACGTTGCGTCGCGACGTTATATCAGGCGCTTGTTGGGAGGCAACCCAATGACTAACATCACTAACTTTTAATTGTAGTTTAGAAATATTAGATTTTAGAAGTTATGATGTCTTTAGTCAGGTACACGCATGAATTTGTGCATTGAATATTATTGTGAAGATGTGGTGATGTTGTAGTTGTGATGTGAGGTATATTTGTGTTGTTGATAAGGTGAATTTGCCTCATTTTAAGTTGACATTTAAAGAATGCAAGTCATGCTTACAATGTATTTGTTAAAATGTCAAAGTGACATGAAATTGAGTAATGTTGCAAATTGAGAAACAAATTGCATTGTGAGATGTTATTTTTAATAATAACTATGACATTAGGCTACACCATGATTTTTCGCTTGCTAAATGTAAAATGATATGTAGGATTCATGCTAATGTGCCTATGTAGTATATTTTGTATAATAATTTTGGATTTTGTAAAATAGACTAATTTCTTTTTATGTTTATTTTTAATATTTTCAGCCTAGTTTTTGAATTTTTATTTTATGTACAATTGTAGTAATTATCACTAATGTTGGGTAGCCCGATAAGCATTATGCCATTCCATTTGAAGAACATGGTAGTGTGAATCCATGTTATACATTCTAAGTGTTAACATGATAATTACATAAGTGTGGGGTATTTACTCCGCTTGCTTTTAAATTATTTGTGTGTTTTAGCTAATATTAATCATGTTGTGTAGGTATAATGTCTCGGTGCCCAAGTAAAAGATCAAACACTGGCCCATCTGAGGTTGCATCTAGTAGTCGATGGGGATGAGGACGTGAACTCTGTTCCCTCAGATGACGAGGAATATCTACGCACATTTGAAGATGAAGATTCTTAGGCCAATGTCCTCAGGGAGTCTCTCTTTTCTGATCTATTTTGATCTTTTGCATTAGGGATAATGCAAGTTTTTAAGTGTGGGGTGAATTGCTCCTATTGTAATATACTTACTTTTATATTTTTCGTATTTTTGGTTATTTGTTTTTGTTTAGACTGTTAAAAGTTTTTGATTTGGTAGATTCTAGCGTTTGTAGATAGTAAGTGGTACTAATTTCGATTTTTTCCCGATGATGGATTTTCTTGAGGGAAATGAAGTCGAAATTCAAAAAAAAAACTTTGCCTTTTATTTCAGTTTAGTGTATGCTAGTTTTTGGTTAATTTAAAAAAATTTCCTTGGTTTTTCTTTATGCGGCGGTTCTTTTCCAAGGGTGTATTTGAACCGGGTATAGTGTAATTTTTTTTAGTTCAATTGAATAAAAAGTTCCTAACTTACAGAGTTAATCTCCTCAAATGCACATTCTTTAGAAGTGGTATGTACCTTATTTGTGATGCTCAACCTCAGTTCTTGATTCTAAAGTAAGTGCCTTAAATTGTGTTTATATGACTATGCTTAACTGCTTTGACTAGAGAGTCAAGAAAGATCCAAGCTTGAGTGAGTTGTGTGCCAATGTGTGAGTGAGGTTGCTGAAATATTCTGTGTATAACAGTTGATATCTAGAACTTGCCCTCAAGTATTTTGCAAAGCGAAATAGTAGCATTATTTAGTTTAGCAGATGATATAGGCATTTCTTTGTTGAACCAATTTTATAATTATTCCCACCTAGTTGTATATATCTTAGTCAAACCTTTTAAGCCGTTAATCCTATTTATTTGGCATTCACCTTACAAACCTTACCAATTTATGTAAATATATCAATTGTTTGAACTTTTATCTCTCAAGAGCACTTAGTATTGTTTTAATGTTGTTAAAGTTGAGAAGAGATTTGTTGGTTTATTTGAAAGTAAGTGAAAAATACACACACACACACACACACACACACACACACACACACATATATATATATATATATATATAGAGATATAGATATAGATATAGGGGATGCATTTTCATTAGTAACATTCCCTAACTTTTGGTGCTCAAAGAGAATGGATTTGTTGTTATGCAAAACCTCAAAAAGGTTGGAGATGGTTTAACATAAGAGTGATGCTGAAATTGTGAGTTGAAATGGTGTATGTATGGAAGTGCTCAAAGAGGTGTAGCTACTACATTCTATATTTATCACACCCTTCCTCAGCCTGCATTACAACCAATTAAAATCCTATTTGATCCTTGATTGAATAAGCTCAATTAGTAGAGTATTACACTATGGGCAAGCATATGGTATGTCATCAGTTGCACATGAATTTTAATTTTGAGAGTGAGTTAATTCTTCCTATTTTGAATTCTTAAATATTCTTGAATATTATTTTGAGAGGAACTAGTCTATATTAGTTGTGGGAGGGCACATGATTTGTAAAAGCAAGGAAACATTTTGACCTTTGTGTTAGAGTAAGCAAGCAAGTTATGAATTGGTACTTAAGTGTCGGCATGTGTTGTTAGAGAAATTGTTTGATAAAAAGATCGTCCTTATGTGAAGTGTATGTTAATTGCTCGAGGACGAGCAATGGTTTAAGTGTGGGGTGTTGATCATAGGCTAAAAACTCGTGTTTTAGTCGTTGTAACAACACTTTAATTATTGCATTTTACAAAGGTTTGAGCTTAAATAATAATGAATTGTACTAAATTCATGCTTTATGCCTTGCAGGAAGCGATTCCGACTTAAGAATTAAATTTGAGATGAATTTGATTAATTTGGGGCTTTGAAGTCTGAGTAAAAGCTAAATAAATCAAGTCAGGATCATGTTCGGGGGTCGCATAGCAAGCCCAAATAGAAAAACAAAAGAAAAAATGAAGCAGCGTAGAAAAATGCACTGTCGCGCTGCGTGGGGCGCCGCGGCAGTGCATTTCCAGCAAAATATTGTTTTGCTCCGTTAAAATGTATTCTGCCTCTGACCAATCCATGTACGCGGCGCACATGGTGTCGCGCGGGGCGCCGCGGACGTGAAAAAATCGCAGAACTATTCTATTTTGGTCTTAAAAGGGCATAATTGTCAAAACCCATTCTTACACGATTAAAAATGGTAAAACAGCCATTATTGACAGACCAAACCTGATTTTAGAGAGAAAAAGAAGAGGAGATTCATCTTCAAGTATCAAAAATCAAGAGGAACAACACTTTGCAGCAAGGATTAAAAGAGTTTTTCTAAACTTTCTAGACAAGAGGGGTTGCTCTGATGGTAAGCAACCCCCACTTCCAACCAAGAGGTTGTG
The DNA here is from genome assembly GCF_000393655.2 of Nicotiana sylvestris. NCBI lineage: Eukaryota > Viridiplantae > Streptophyta > Magnoliopsida > Solanales > Solanaceae > Nicotiana > Nicotiana sylvestris. The sequence continues at coordinate 189,401,640 of NC_091065.1, read as the reverse complement.
AGTTTGAGTCACCCCAAGAGCAATGTGGGGAGTTCTTGGTGGGAAGGATGCCGGGGGTCTATTTCGAAACAGCCTCTCTACCCATGGTAGGGGTAATGTCTGCGTACACACTATCTTCCCCAAACCCCACTTGTGGGATTATACTGGGTTGTTGTTGTTGTTGTTGTTTCTTCTAGTATCTATTTATTTTATGTTTAAGACTTATATTGTTGATGTTTGTATGAATATGAGTGGCTAAACACCCAAATATTCTAGGGTCATGGATGTTAGATGATTATGTTGTTTGAAGCTTAAATTGATGATCTTGAATTTATCGTTATGGGTTGTTTATTTGATTATGCTATTAATTATTTTACTGCGTAGCTAACAGTGAAATACTATTTATGAATCTTGAGTTAAACTTGAAAAAGTAAATTCTTGATTGCATATCAAAGCAAATAGAACAAGATCTTGATCCTGGGCATCGGGTGAAAGATTTGCGATTAAAATAGAAATATACTTAATTGCCTTGTTTGGTTGAAAAATAGGAATTGTAAATAAATTTTAGTTAATATTAATGCCATAGAAATATAGGTATTAATTTAACTTGAATAGGCGCATAAGAATTCGACAAATTCTTATGGGTATTATTAATCCTATAATCAATAACCCAGATAATTCAATAAATCATTCTTAAGCTAAAAGCGTAGCATGATCTCTAGCAAGCCCATGACCCTGGAATATCTCTTTTATTAAGTGTTAAAAGAAAATTGAATAAGTGGTGTAGTGAACTTTGCGTTTTATTATTGTTTTATTACTATTTAAATTGTAAGTTGGTTATTTATGTATTTTGTAATAAATTAGCTTGAATTGATAATTGTTTGAGTTTGCATCAGTCGATAAGTTGATCATAATTCCTCGTGGGAATGATACTTTACTTATTACTATATTACTTGACGATCGCGTACACTTACGTGAGTGTTTTGGTTACAACACGGCTTCTCGGGTATGAAAGCCCAAGAAGTGCACCAACTCCCAGGTGCCGGATTCTGACTCACTTTGCCGTCTTAGGGATGAGTCTGAGGAAGATGACATTTTTGTTTCTCACGGATCGACTCTTGCCGGGGAGCAAGCGGCGGTCGAGGGAGATATCTACGAGGCCAATCTCGCCCCGACTCGAGAGGCCGAAATGGAGATAGAGGCTGAGACCTCCCGAGAAGTTGCCTCTATTCCGAAGGAGGCGACCGGTGTAATAAAATCATAGAGGCGCCCTCCTACACCGAGTCCATACTTGAGGAGGCCCAAGCAAGAAAGGAGAAGTCAAGTAAAGGAATTCACGGTACGGACGACCCTCTCCTCTCCTTCTTCGATGGTGTGGACATGTCCACTTTGGAAGATTTTCCTCGATTAGGAGACCTGGAGGTCCCGAATAAGGACATGCCTTCAGAAGCTGGCAAGCCGAGTTCGAGTCCACGACCGGTGAGGCAGTTTCCTACTATGAGTGTGGACCCCGACCGCAAGAGAACAATTATCCTCATAGTCCCGAAGAATGCTCGAGTCCTATCTGCTCCCCTGGGTATAGACAACTACCTTAGATGCCTGGTGACCGAGGAGGACCAGGAAAAGCTGAACGAGGTGGGCACGTCGTGTCTCTTTAACGAGGCGCAACATGCGCTAAACTGGGTAAGGCATCAATACTCCCTCTTAAATTCCACTAAGTTGCGACATCTCTTACTATTTTCGTTATTTTGCAGGCCTCGGTACTTCACCATGAGAGCTTCCTCAGAGAATGCTTTGAATTCAGCTAGCTCGAGTTCGAGCTTAAGGAGCAAGCCTAGGAAAAGGACATGTTCAAGCTCCTCAGTGAGCAACAGGACGGGGCCCTCAAGGATCTTCAGGCTGAGCTAGACAGAACTTAAAAGGAAGCTTCGACCCTAAGGCGGGAACATGCCGACCTGGTTGAAAAGTTAAAGGTCTTTGAAGCTAAAAACGAGGAGCTAGTCATGGTGACTAACAACACAACTTCGCAGGTCCAATAGAAGATCAACCTGATCGACCAACTTCGAGCCGAGATGAACGAGGTCCAAGCCATGGCAGATGGGTGGAAAAGCAAAATGGACCTGCTGGCTTTAGAGAAGGAAACCACCAAGGCGAAGCTGACATCGGTAAAGGTCCAACTCCAGGTGGCGAAGGAAAAAGTTGACAAGTAGTCACAGCTGAATGACGATCTACGAGCAAAGTTGAGCTCAACAGTCATAGAACGGGATGCCCTTGGTAGAGAATACGAGGCAGTGAAGTCCAAGTTGGATACAACCTTCGCCGATGCCAAAGAGATGGTGGCCCCATACAAGGCTAATGTGGAGGCAGCCGACGTCTTCCTGAAGGAAAAGGCCGAATATATGAAGTGGCTATCCCGAAGAGAGACCCTCAAGGAGATCCATGCTCGAGGTTTTGACATGTCGGCTGAGATTGAGGAAGCCAAAAAATTTGAGACCAAGGCGAAGAAGCTTTACGAGCCTGAAGGTGCCGAAGGCTCTGGGGTTCAAGGGCTCGGAGGGATCCGAAGGCTCCGACAACGTAAATGTCTTAGTACTTTTTTAGTTTTTGTCTTATGTACATTTTTGTTTATTTTGAGGCCGTTTTTATTGGGCCTTTGTAAGTATATTCCCGAATATATATAAAATTTTCCCTTTCTGGAAATTTCGAGTCTTTACTTTTTCAGTATCTTTTCATAATTTCTATTCTTGCAATGTTTCTAATGCCTTAACATAGAATAAAATGTAGTTATAGGGCGTTCATTTTTCAGAGGTCCCAACGGAGCTTGACTTAGAATACAACTTTGTTTGTTTGAGGCTTTGAAAGATCGGTGTGATCGGATGTTTTTTCAAGATTCTTAAGTGATTGTAGATAATGCCTTTGCCGAGAGTAATCTTTTAGCAGGTTTCAAATTTTTATAAAGGACTTACTTTCTGATTATGAGTTTCGGACGTCTCCGAGCTATTTTTAGGGAGGCTGTAGCCTTTTGTGTTTAGGCACCACCTAATAGGTTTGGTGCCTTGGGGATTTAGTGGCCCCGGTTATCCAAACCTTTTATCAAACGACAGTCCCTGAGTGGGGGTAGCCCTTGGGCTCGATAGTCCCCGAATAGGGGTAGCTTGAGGGATCTTAAGATCCAAAATTTAATAGGCAAGAAAATATGTAATAGCAAAGCGGAACTTTCTTTCATTTATGTGTGTGAAGTACATAATTGAAAATGCGTAAAAGCTTGCATCACGGCTAAAGTGGACTATGTGGGCATCGTTCACACGACCGTTTGTCCCTTATAATGAAGCCTAACAACCAAGCCTTAGCTTCTAGCGTACACGGTTTTCTTTTTTCCTTGCTGAAAACCTAAATTCGAGGGTAATGGCCCCTAGTATTCAAGGTCGAACTTGAGAGGGCTCGGATACTATTAATGCGAAATGAATGCCCATTGGCCCCGGTTCGAGACCAGCCTTCAATTATAAGTTAGCACATTTTACTGTTGCCTCATTAAAAACCTTGCCCAAAAACCCATTTTGGGGTAAAACCAGTTCAAGGGAAATAGAGTGCAATATGTGCTTTCAGTCCTAATAGCCACATCTATTCTTGAACGTTGCCTGCAAGTGTTAGTCCGATTCATAACATGATTAAAGAGTAGTTGAGATTGTACCTTAGCAATAGTGCCGTTTTAAGTGTTTCACATTCTAATTGTTCAGTAGTTGCACACTATTTCCTGCTTTGAGTTTGTATGAGCCTTTGTCGGTAATTCCGATGACTCGATATGGTCCTTCCCAGTTCGATCCCAGCTTTCCCTCATTCAGGTTCTGGGTGTGTAATGTTACTTTCCTCAACACCAAGTCCCCGATCTTGAAAGGTCAGAGGTTTACTATTCAGTTGTAGTATCTTTCTATCTGTTGTTTTTGGGCGGCCAACATAACTAAAGCTGTATTACACCTTTTATCCAACAGTTCTAGGCTCATGACCATGGACTTGCCATTCGACTCTTCGGTTGCATATTGGAATCTGAGTCTCAGCTTTCCCACCTCAAATGGTATCAAGGCTTCAACCCATAAACCAACAAAAACGGAGTGGCCCCCGGTACTAGACTTCGAGGTTTTACGATATACCTATAGGACTTCGGGCAAGATTTCTTTCCATTTTCCTTTTGCATCGGTCAACCTCTTTTTGAGGTTTTGAAGTATGGTCTTGTTTGTTGACTCCAACTATCTATTCCCACTAGGGTGGTAAGGTGTTTATAGTATCTTTTTAATCTTGTTATCTTCGAAAAATTTGTTTACCTTGCTACCTATGAATTGATTCCCATTATCACACACGACTTCGGCTGGTATCCCAAATAGAAATATTATGTGGTCCTTGATGAAGTCAATGACTTCTTTCTCTTGGACCTTTTCGAATGTTTGGGCCTCGACCCGTTTGGAAAAATATAGCCAGCCATGAATAATATGAATTAAGCTTTACCGGGTGCCCATGGCAGGGGACATACGATGTCCATTCCCCATTTCATAAACAGCCATAGGGACAGGACCAAGTGTAGTAGCTCTCCTGGTTGATAGACCATCGGTGCATGTCTCTCGCAACTGCCGCATTTTCGTACGAAGTCCTTTGCATCCTTTTCCATTTTTGTCCAATAATAGCTGGCCCTGATTAATTTTCGAACCAAAGATTCTGCCCCCTAATTGTTTCCGCAAGTGACTTCATGAGCTTCTCTCAAGGTGTACTCAGTATCTCCCAGCCCCAAGCATCTGTCTAATGGTCCGTTGAACATTCTCCTGAACAATGCCTCTTTGACAAAGCTAAATCTGACAGCCTTGGTACGCATGGCTCTCGATTATTTGGGATATGAGGGCAATTTCCTAGTTTTCAAGTAGTCTATGTACTTGTTCCTCCAATACCAGGTTAAAATCGTTGAGTTTACTTCGGCGTGACCTTCTTCTATCAGCGACTTCATGAGCTATACGACTATTCCCAAACTGAATTCATCATCATCAACAGATGACCCCAAGTTGGCCAGAGCATCAGCCTTGCTGTTTTGATCTCAGGGCACGTGTTTTAGGGTCCATTCTTTGGATTGATGTAGCATTAGATGTAACTTGTCTAAATACATTCTCATTCGTTCCTCTTTCACTCCGAACGTCCCATTGACTTAATTTACCACAAGGAGGGAATCACACTTAGCTTCGACCACCTCGACCCCAAGGCTTTAGCCAATTCGAGACCTGCAATCATGGCATCATACTCGACTTCAATATTAGTCAATTTCACAGTTCTAATAGACTGCTTAACTACATTCCCCGTATGGGGCTCCAGCACGATACCGAGCCCGGACCCCTTTTCGTTCCAGGCAGGTCTAAATTCCCGAGGTAGTCCCCGAGGCTAACAATAATTCTCTTTCGATTTGGGCACTAAGGCTGGTGTAAAGTCGGCCACAAAGTCGACCAAAATTTGAGATTTTATGGCAGTTCGGGTTGATACTCGATAACGTACCCGCTAATTTTGACAGCCCATTTGGCCAACCGACCCGATAGCTCGGGTTTGTGCATAATGTTCCTCAGTGGGTAAGAGGTTATGACACATATGTGATGACATTGAAAGTATAGTTTCAATTTTCTGGAGGCGCTTAGCAAAGCAAGCGCCAATTTTTCCAGGTGAGGATACCTTGTTTCGGCCTCACCTAGAGTCGTACTGACATATTAAATAGGGAATTATGTACCTTCCTCTTCCTGGACTAAAACTTCACTTACCGCCACCTTAGAAACCGCCAAGTAAAGGTACAACTATTCATCTGCCTTCGGAGTGTGGAGCAAATGGGACTCGAGAGGCACCACTTGAGTTCTTCCAAAGCATGTTGGCATTCCAGGGTCCAGGAAAAGTTATTCTTCTTCTTCAATAGTAAGAAGAACCGATGGCTTTTGTCCGGGGACCTCGATATGAACCAACCCAAGGCAGCTATGCGCTCGGTCAACCTCTGAACGTCCTTGACGTTGTCCACCACAATGATGTCTTCTATGGCTTTGATTTTGTTAGGACTGATCTCGATCCCTCGATTGGATACCATTAACCCGAGGAATTTTCCAGATCGGACCCCTAATGTGCACTTTTCGGTTTTATCTTTATATTGTATTTCTTCAATATGTCGAAGGTTTCTTGCAAATGTTTCAAATTGTCCTCTGCTTGCATGGACTTGACTAATATGTCATCAATATAAACTTCCATTGATTTTCATATTTGTTCTTTGAACATCCGGTTTACTAGGCGTTTACAGGTGGCACCGACATCCTTTAATCCTAATGGCATTACGTTATAACAATAGGTGCCGAATTTGGTGACAAATAAAAAATTTTCTTGATCTCCCGGGTCTGAAATTTGGTTGTACCCGGAATATGCATCGAGAAAACTGGGAATCTCGTGCCCGGCCATTGTGTTGATCATTCGATCAATGTTAGGCAAAGAAAAAGAATCCTTAGGGCATGCATTGTTTAGATTTTTGTAATCTACAAACATTCTTAGCTTATTCCTTTCTTAGGTACTACCACTATATTGGCTAACCAGTCCGGGTACTTATCTTCTCGAATGGATCCTATTTTAAGGAGTTTAGATACCTCGTCCTTTATGAAATCATGCTTGACTTCAGACCATGATCTCCCTTTCTACTTAACTAGATGGAACTTTGGGTCCAAACTCATCTTATGAGTGGTTACCTCCAGCGAGAAACATATCATGTCAAGATGGGACCAAGCAAAAGAATCTATGTTAGCTATAAGAAATTCAATGAATTTTTTCCTGAGCTCGGGAGTTAACCCAGTGCCCAGGTATACCTTCTGGTCGGGCAAGTGTTCAATTAATATGACTTGTTCCAGCTTCTCGACTGTCAATTTAGTGGCATCGAAATCATCGGGAGTAATGAACGACCTAGAAATTCTATAATCATCCTCCTCGCCTACTTCTCGGTCTTCTAGTTCGGACGGGGTCGATATTGGTGATTGATATTTAATTTCTTTCTTCCAGGTTAGCTCCGTGTTCTTTGAGGTTGAGATCACAGGCAGTGGGATCACCTCGTCGACTGTGGATATTTTTTTTGCGGCCGACTGCTCTCCGTAGACCGTCTTGATTCCTCCTAGCTTAGGGAACTTTAGTGCCTAGTGCATTGTTGAGGGTACTGCCTTAATGTTGTGAAACCATGGCCTTCCGAATAAGGTGTTATACCTCGTGTCCCCTTCGATCACGTAGAATTTTGTATCTTGAATTGTCCCGGCAGTATTCACTGGCAAGGTTATTTGTCCCTTAGTAGCTACGCATGTCATATTACATCTGTTCAACACCCAGACCGCCGGTACTATTTGATCTTGTAACCCCAACTGCTCGACGACCCTCGATCTGATGATGTTGGCTGAGCTACTTGGATCAATCAACACATGTTTAACCCGAGATTTGTTGATAAGTACATATATCAACAGTGCATCATTGTGAGGCTGTACGATGCCTTCAGCATGCACATCGCTGAACGAAATGGTTCCCCCATAATCTCGGGTGCATTTTTCCCTCGTGATGGATACTTTAGTGCGCTTTACCATCGGTCCCTAGGGGACATCAACCTCTCTAATGATCATGATGATGACGTGCTAAGGTTCTTCTTATCCGACCTGTTTGTTGGAGTCCTTATTCCTAAAGTGGTTTTTGGCTTGATCACTGCGAAATCCTCTGAGATGCTCGTTATTAAACAACTAGGCGACCTCTTCTCTCAACTGTCGGCAGTCCACAGCCCTGTGGCCATGAGTGCCATGATATTTACTTATCAGGTTAGGATCTCTCTGGGTAGGGTCGGGCTGCAATGGTCGAGGCCACTTGGTCTCTTTGATGCACCCAATGGCTGATACGATGCTGGGTGCATCAACGTTGAATTATACTCTGATAATATTGGTGCTTCCCTACCCCCCAGTGGCTTGTCGAAACCATTTTTGCTCATCAGACCTCGGCTAATGGGCCATCGATCGCTTCTCTTTTCATTCTTTGTAGAGTTGTGCTTAGACCCGTTTCCCTTTTGATCTGTACTGTATGGTTGGTATCAATCTCGGACCAGCCTTGATTCATGATCGATGACTCTCTTAGGCCTGTTGTCAGTTCTGATGGGATAAATAGACCCAGAAAGGGCTCCGAGTTTGTCGTCCTCGGCTCTGATTTTTGACTAGTACCTATTGTGGACGTCGGCCCAAGTTACCGTCGGGTACTTTACCAAGTTCTATTTCAGCTGCTGTGGAGCAAGGAGCTTTGAGGTTTAAGTCCTTGAGTGAATGCCTGAACGGAAAAATCATCGGCAATCGGAGGTAAGTCCATCAATTCCATTTGAAATCCTGACACGAACTCCCTAAGCATCTCGTTGTCCCTTTGCTTAACCTTGAAAAGATCTGAATTTTTGGTCTCGACCTTGATGGCCCCAACATGAGCCTTACAAAGGCATCCACGAGCATAGCGAACGAATCAATGGAACTTGGGGGCAAGTGGTGGTACCATATCATTGCTCCTTTTGACAGAGTTTCCCTGAACTTCTTTAATAATACTGACTCGATCTCGTTGTCTTCCAAGTCATTGCCTTTGATGGAACATGTGTATGAGGTCACATACTCATTCGGATATGTGGTTTCGTTATATTTTAGAATATCTGGCATATGAAACCTCTTCAGGATTGGTTTTGGTATCACGCTTGGAGGAAAAGGCTATTGGACAATTTTTTTGGAGTCTGGGCCTTTCAATATGGGGGGCGCTCATGGGGTTTGATCGACCCGGGAATTATATGTCTCCACCTTCTTGTCGTTAGCCTCAATTTTCTTTTCACCTGACTCCAGCTGTTTCGTTAATACTTCAAGCATTTTCTTTACTTCGGGACTGACACCGAGTTCAGTTCCACTTGGCCTTCGGCGATCTACTCATTTCTTTGGGTGATTTCCCGGGATGGTTTCTGCTCAACTCTACTGGGGGCGCGATTTTGATTTTGTAGCCGTGCTATCCCTTCCTATTGAGCATGCAACATTTCGAAGATCACTCGTAGACTGATTTCGTTGCCTTCACCTTCGGGCTCTCCTTGAGTCGTTGGTCGGGACCCTCCACGAACGCTGTTCTCGGGGTCAGTAGTCAAGTTGGCGTCGATGGCTACATGCGAGTTAGTATCGACTAGATCTGCAACTAGGACTCTGTTGGGATCAGCAGGTAGCACCTTATTGCTAGGCACCGGATTGTTGTTTTCGCCATGATGGCCAGACTCAACCTCGATGTTTAAGTGAGCACACTAGGAATTTGACATTTTAAAACTAACCTGAAATTGAAACCTTAAAGAACAAGCATAAAATAGAGTGAATTATGGAGATTTGTATCAAACCACCACTATTATCCTTAGCCCCACGATGGATGCCAAACTATTTACCCTTAAAATGGATAACAATTAAATTATACGTGGTTTTAAGAATCTATAGATTGATTCAACACAAGTAATCAAGAACGTTAGATAAGCGAATTAAAGATAAGATAAATAACCAAACCAGTTATGATGTTAAGGGAGTTCGTATCCCGATTAAGACAAAGGGATAACGAAATGCTGTGGGAGTTAGTATCCCGATTTCAAATGGAATGCATAGAGTTGCCACCGGTCATAGATGATTGGGCCGTTCAAGCTTTCACCCAGGGGTTGAACGTACGGAGTTCGATAGCGTCACGATAGTTGAAGCAAAATTTGGTCGAGTATCCAGTTGTAACTTGGGCAGATGTGCACAATCGATATCAATCAAAGATCAGGGTCTATGACGACCAATTAGAAGCCCTTTCGGGTTCAGTACATCCAAACAGGTTGGCAGTTAAAACCCTGAGGAACACCGATAGGGAACCAAGGTCGAACAGGGAACGGTATCAACCATATACCGCAGATCGAAGGAACAATGGCTCGGAACGCAATCCCTCCTAGAATGATTGAAGAAACGATCGAGGACAAAATTCTTGGGGACTTATGAGCAAAAGTGGTTTTGATAAGCATGTTGATCTTGTGGAGGCACCTCAGCTATCAGAATATAACTTTAGCATTGATGCATCAAGCATTGTATTGGCAATCAAAAGGATCAAGGAGACTAGATGGCCAGATCCATACAAACCGATCCTTCTAAAAGAAACCCAAACTTGATGTGCAAATATCATGGCATGCATGTTCACAAGACCGAGTATTGCAGGAAATTAAGGGAGGAGGTAGCCCGACTATTCAACGAGGGCCACCTTCGAGAGTTCCTCAGCGATCGAGCCAAGAACCATTTCAGAGACAAAGACGCCAACAAGAAAATTGAACAAGAGGAACCTCAACATGTCATTCGTATGATCGTCGGCAGGGTCGATATTCCACAAGGGCCCGTGTTCAAGCGCACTAAGGTATCGATTACCAGGGAGAAACAGACCCGGGAATATGTGCTCGAAGGCTCCTTATCATTCAACGATGACGAAGAAGAAGGCATTTCTCAACCATACAACGATGCTCTAATAATTTCTATCTTATTAAATAAAGTTCTAGTCAAGCGTGTTTTAGTGGATCCAGTTAGCTTAGCGAATATCATCCGATCGAGGGTCGTGGAGAAGCTCGGCCTACAATATCAAATTGTGCCCGCATCTCGGGTCTTAAATAGCTTCAACATGGCTAGTGAAACGACTAAAGGGGAGATTACTCTACTAGTGAGCGTGGCTAGAACCATTCAAGATACCAAGTTCTACGTGATCGAGGGCGACATGAGATACAATGCCCTACTCGGAAGGCCCTAGATTCACAATATGATGGTAGTTCCTCCGACTCTCCACCAAATGATGAAATTCCCGACATCGGATGGTGTGAAAACAGTGTACGGGGAGCAGCATGCGGAGAAGGATTTGACCCCACAATCAAAATAGGCCTTCAAGTTCTTTGAAAAACCGGTTAAAAAAGGCTACCCTCGGCAAATAATAAAAGGGCTTCGATAAAATTAGTACATGCTAAGGCATGGAATATTTTAAAAATGTTTGTAGTTGACGAGGTAATACTGGTATCGACATTATCAATTTCGGAGAGGTCGGGCATCAAAGGTAAATAGGAAACCAAATAGCAATCACAACCCCCAGCCTTGACTGAATCGGGAAAACAGGAGATAGAAGAAGAAGAGGAGGATTTTCTGACCCCTCGAACCTTTATTCTTCCCGAAGACTCCGACGCTGCCAAATCAACTGTCTAGGAGCTGGAACAGGTTATATTGATCGAGTATCTAACTGAGCGAAAGGTATACTTGGGAACGGGGTTAACCCCCGAACTCAGGAAAAACCTTATTCAATTTCTTATTGATAACATGGATTGTTTTGCTTGATCCCATTTAGACATGACAGGAATCCCACCGGAGATAACAACGCATCGGTTGAGCCTTGACCCCAGGTTCAAACCGGTGAAACAAAAGAGAAGGCCCTAGTCTGAGGTAAAACATGCATTCATAAAGGACAAAGTAACTAAACTTCTCAAAATAGGGTCCATTTGGGAGGTAAAATACCTCAAATGGTTAGCCAATATAGTCGTAGTCCTTAAAAAAGGGAACAAAGTTAGAATGTGTGTAGATTACAAGGATTTGAACATGGCATGCCCTAAAGACTCTTTTCCACTGCCTAATATCGATAGCATGATCAATGCCACAGCTGGTCACGAGATCCTTACCTTTCTCGACGCCTATTCCAAGTACAATCAAATTCAGATGAACCCGGAAGACCAGAAGAAGACCTCATTTATCACCAAGTATGGAACATATTATTATAGTGTAATGCCCTTCGGGCTAAAAATGCAGGAGCTACTTACCAATGCCTAGTAAATAAGATATTCAAAGAATAAATAGGTAAGTAAATGGAAGTTTATATTGCTGACATGCTAGTTAAGTCCTTGCGCGTAGAGGACCATTTGGATCATTTGCAGGAAACATTCGAGATTTTGAGGAAATATAACATGAAACTCAACCCTGAGAAATGTTCTTTCGGGGTCGGCTCAGGCAAGTTCCTAGGCTTCATGGTGTCAAATCGGGGGATCGAGATCAACCCCGATAAAATCAAGGCCATCGAAGACATCACCATCATAGACAGTGTAAAAGCCATGCAAAGGCTAACTAGGCGGATAGTTGTTTTATGTTAATTTATCTCGAGGTCATCGGATCGAAGCCACTGATTTTTCTCTTTACTCAAAAAGAAGAACGATTTCACCTGGACCCCAGAGTGTCAACAAGCATTAGAGGAATTAAAGTGATACCTATCGAGCCCACTATTGCTTCACACTCTGAAAGCAGATGAGAAAATTTACTTATACTTGGTGGTATCGGAAATCGCGGTGAGTGGTGTCCTAGTTTGATAAGACCAAGGTACTCAATTTCCCGTTTACTATGTAAGCCGAACCTTGGGGGAAGCAGAAATTCGGTATCTATACTTAGAGAAATTAGCACTTGTACTAATAAGCACTTCTAGAAAGTTAAAACCATACTTTCAAAGTCACCCCATATATGTGTTAACCACTTACTATTACATCTCGTTTTTGTACGTTAAAAGTTTCGTATTCAGTTAATTGACGTAGACTCGGGGATGAGATCATCTTGACGTTAACGTATTTACGCTATTTATAACAAGAGATAAAGAAGTGTCATGAAGGATAAAGGGTATACAAATTAAAGAAAGCGAGTTTCGTTGAAAGTGGCCAATTTGGGATAAAATACGGGTCGGGCGATAATACCCGATAATTATGGACTAGTACCATGCAAGGTACCATATAACTACAGTAGTATAATGTATAAAGTATATATGAATTATATTAAAAATAAGTAGAATTTTAAGTAATTTGTGGCAATTCTTAAATATGCGGGTAATTGGTTAATTACCGGGTAACGAGACAATACCCGATTAATTAATAAGTGGATAAAATTTTATAAAATCTATCCTCCAAAAATGTGACAGTTGGACACAATGACTCCTTATTCATTTAATATGTGGCAACCAAGGATTAAAGCAAAACACGCCTCATACTTGTATTTGTATATCATCCAAAAAATAGAGTCATACTTACTACAATTAAAAGACTAAAAGATGGCTTTCAAGCAAAATGTCTAATGCTTCCACTCTCAAAAATAGAACCAAGAAATGACAAAAAATTCCTAAAGCAAGGACCTTTCTTTCTTGGTTCAAACATTTCAATGCCAAGAATAGGAGCATAATCAATGCCAAGAACTAAAGCTCAATCATTCAAATACTTCAACGAGCAGAATCTTAATTCCATCTAAATTTTGGGGTTCTAAAAGAGTACGGTGCAATCTTTGCCAAGAATATTATACGGAGTTTTTCCTACTCCAGGTATGTTAAGGTCATCCCTTCTTTTTTTGTCATGGTCCAAATTATACAGAAGAAATGAGCAAAAGCACAGTTTCCATAAATTACTCTATTCATAGATGTCACACCTCCTTTTTCACTGCCCCGCGGGGGGCGTAGAGAGTTTTTTCAATTAAAGGACAATCGAAACGGAATTTATTTATTTATTTCAGAGTCGCCACTTGGGAGATTTAGGGTATACCAAGTCACCAATTTTAATCCCAAATCGAGGAAAAGAATGACTCTGTATTACAGTCTGCGCACCAGAAATTTGGATAAGGAATTCTGTTAACCCGGGAGAAGGTGTTAGGCATTCCCGAGTTCCGTGGTTCTAGCACGGTCGCTCAACTGTCATATCTGGCTTAAATATCTGATTATTATACAATTTATGAGCTCATGTGCAAATTTTATCTTTTTACCGCTTTTATTATTGATATTATTATTTTTACAAGATGTGAACATTGTTTAAAACATGTCTTTGGATTACGTCACATGAAATGCTCCCGCAATCCGGAACACATTTTTATTCAATGTTTTGGGATTTGGATTTGGGTTGCATGAAATACGCACCCGAGTTTAAGAAGATAATATTATTAAATACGCGCCTAAAGCGACTAGCGTATCATTATTTTGGGTAGGGCCGAGAGAAATTTGCTAAACGACTCCTCCCGAATTCTAAGCAATTAAATGTACATTTATTGAGGGCCCCGCAATCTATACATTTTATTAAGCGAGGCTCATCTCATTTATTTTAAATGGACAAATCTTAAAGCGACTACATTTTTCTATAAAAATTAGTCTCTAAAATAAAGGAAGAAAATCCTAATTAATTACTAGCTTTTATTTTATTTATTTAAGAAAACATGACATACTAATTGCTAGATTAATACAAATATTGATGAAAAGGAATTTTATTTAAAAAAATCGAAATTATAAATAAAATAAAAATTTGACAACTAATATTCAAAAGAATCAAATACAGCTAGATAAAAACTCAGCGTTGTTATAAAAAAAACTATTGAGATTAATTATTCACAACCATTTAAAACTAGATTTTAACCATAATTACTAAATCTTTTTAGAAAGTCTTTTAGACTTAAACGAAGTTTCTAATCTTGCCTGAACTCAAATGCCTTAATGCCTAATTTTCGACAATTAATTCAAATTCATGCCTTAACTAAATTTATCTACTTATTCATGATTAACCTACTGTTGATAATTTTGAAACCTTCAAAACTAGTGAATTAACCTGTTTTGCCAAACCGATTCATTAAAGACTAACTTATGTTATTTTTTCTTATTTCAATTATTATTCAGTAATAGATGAAATAGTTTAAATACAATCGATAAAAGGAAATAAAAATGATATTTCAAAATTTCATTCTTCATATGTATTCATGCTTCCACATTATTAGCTTTGCAATAGCTAGTATTACAGTCGTGTACCTGGTATTGGAAACAAAAGATGATGAGAATCAGCAGCAGTAATAACAATACAGCACAGCAACAACAGTCCAGCAGCAGTAACAACCCAGGAACAGAGTTTGCAAACCAGTGGAGCAGTAATCCCAAAAAACAAAAGCTTCAAGCTTTGATGAAACAACAATTAATTCTGATTTCAAACAATGAAAGAAAGCAGAAGATTTATTTTTTTAGTTTTTTATTTTATTTTTAAAGTTTAAATATTTTTTCGGAATTTTCTCTCTCCTAAATGTTCAGCCCTTTTTTCTCTCTCTTATTTTCTTTCTGTTCTTCTCTATATTTAGATTAGTTCCTCTATCTGTCTTCCCCCCTCTCCTCTGATTTCAAGACCTCTATTTATATAACACATTCCCAAACTCAATTAAAATCAATCACTTTCTCCTACCAAACCCATTATCTTCTCACTCACCCACATTAAATTAAATAAATATATCAACCCCACCCCATTATATTTTGTCCCTCATGCCTAACATAAACAAATACAAGATTCCCCCACACTAAAATTTGTCTTGTCCCCCATTAAATTAAACAATTATATCAAAACCCACCCCATTATTTTTTGTCCCCCATGCTTAACATAAAAAATTACAAAATGTACAATTCCTAAACTACCCCTCCGACCTTACTGAAATAACCAAACTACCCCTGAACGTACTACAAATTACCAAACTACCCCCATCAGCTATAACAAATCAATTAATCACACTCAACCAAAATATAGCCAATATGACTAATTTCTACACAAATTCACACAACAAATCACATGAACATGATTTCTTCAACATTTCAACAACAAATCACATGAACATGATTTCTTCAACATTTCAACAACAAATCACATGAACACAAATTGAACAACAAAGAACAACTAAAATTTGATTGAACAATATTTTTAGCAACAAACAAACCTATTTTCAGATTCAACAATAGCAACAACAAACAAGTATATTTAGATTTCTAAATTCAATAATATTGAACTTAAAATTAACTCTAACAACATTACAACCAACAATTCTTATATTAAACTTAAACAAGATTATGAGACAAATTCAAGAAATAATCATAAATGATAAACAATAAACAAGAAAATCAAACTATACAAATTTCGGATTCAAGAACAATCAAACAAAGTATGAACATGAATGAGTCTATTTTAACACAACAAACATGACGGATTAAATGACTCAAACAACATTAATAATTTCTGGAAAATATATAACAACATGAAACAAATTGAAAAAATAATCAATTAAATTTTAATTTGAATTTAACAAACATTAAACTAACAAATTCTTACCTAAACAATAAAACAAACATGAAATAAACATGAAAACCCACTAATTAACTTTCCATTTGAAATCTGAAAATTAATTCAATCAAAACACATGAACAAACTAAAAATTAATTCAAACGATAGACATGAACAAAACAAGGATCGAACATTTATCGATTTTTACTTCGAAAAATATAAAAACGAAATAAACTCAAAACCAACTAACCGGAGATGAATCAACGATGAACTCTATTGTAAACAAATCTGTCCGGGCCTCGACTCAACGAAAGACCTTCGAACTTTGACGAGACGAAGAAGATGAAGCAACGTGAAGCAAAAGCAACTGCTGCGACGAGCAGCAACAGCAGTCCGTCGAGTGAGGAAGAAGAAGCAGCATGAATCAGTAGCAGCTGGTCGACGCAGCTGGAAGGAGGAAGGGAAGCAGCAGCTCGGAGGAGTTGGTTTGGATGCGTCGAACGTGGAAGAAGCAGCTGGAACGGAGCAGCAGTAGCGCGATGGAGTTGGCTTCGATGAAGAAGAAACAGCGGCGTCCATGGCGACGTGAAGCTGGTTGACGAAGCAGTGGCGATGCAGCAATGGCAGATGCAGAACCAGCTTGGCCATGGAAGCTAGTGGTCGACGAGGCTGTTGTAGCGTCGTGGAGGAGGGAACGCAGCGAAGGGGGAAGCTGCTTGGTTCGAACGTGGGGTGGGGTTTGCTTGGAAGCTGGCCGGCTGTGTGGGGGGGGGCAGCCATGGCTGCTTGAGGATGGGGGTCGTTTGGGGAGAAGACGAGAGAGAGAGGAGGGGGGCGGATGGGATTAGTTTTTAGGGTTTTTTTTTGTTTTGTAAAATGTAAGATAAAAGGATGTTGGGTTATGGACTGAGTCGACCAAGTTCGAAATGGACTGGGTCGTTTTGGAAGATTGGGTATTTTTTGGGCTTGTGGCTTGAATTTGAAGAAGAGGCCCAATTCCGACTTTCTTTATTTTTTGCTCTCTTTTCTTCTTTTATTTTTCTAAAACTAAATTATAAAAATACTTAAACTATTATTAAGAACTAAATTATGTTATAAAAGCGCAAATTAACTCCCAATAACAATTAACGCACAATTAAGTAATAATTAAGCGTAAAATTGTATATTTGGACATTAAATGCTAAAAATGCAAACGATGCCTATTTTTGTAATTTTTATTTTTTGTAAAACAAACTTAGTTACTAACAATTGTATAATTAAATCCTACATGCAAAATGCGACATACTTTTGTATTTTTAATAATTTAACAAATAAACATGCACAGACAAACATACAAATAGTTACACAAAAATATCACAAAAATTGCACACCAAGAAAAATTATTTTATTTTTGAATTTTTTGGGAGTAATTCTCATATAGGGCAAAAATCACATGCTTACAGCTGCCCCTCTTTGCGCGAAGACACTAAGGGTTTTCGTGCAAAGATAAAGCGAGCGATTTTTTGCCCATCCGAGTACTCCGTGTGAAGCATTTTTTTTAAAAAAGATTTGACCGAACCTTTGCTTCAAAGGTTTCCTACATATCCTGGGTTAAACAGGAATCAGGTCAATGTAGTTCGGGAAGTTTTGGTAGCTGAGACTACCATGGGACTGCAATGTTACTGTTGTTGCATGCTATTATCACTGCTTACCGATCTCCTTGTTACACCGTGCTTAAAAGAAAACAAGAAGCTAGGCTAGACTGCAATTTGTTCTTGTTGTCTTGCTTTCTTGTCTGCTTGCGTTTCTTCCGGTGCTTTTCTTCCTTTTGACACATGCACTTGAGTTTGTGCTGGGACCTCTTGTTGTAACCTTCTACTTCCCGGTGCTGGGGATTTTTATTGTTTCCTGCTGGGGATTCTGTTGTAACCCTCTGTTTTATTGTCCTATGACTTGATCTTGAAATGTATGCCTCTGTTATATGGGCGGGCTCCCAACTTCAACGCTTGAAATGTAAAGACTGAAATGTATGCCTCTGTTATCTGGGCGGGCTCCCAACTTCAACGCTTAAAATGTAAAGACTGAAATGTATGCCTCTATTATCTGGGCGGGCTCCCAACTTCAACGCTTGAAATGTAAAGACTGAAATGTATGCCTCTGTTCTATGGGCGGGCTCCCAACTTCAACACTTGAAATGAAAAGACTGAAATGTATGCCTCTGTTCTATGGGCGGGCTCCCAACTTCAACACTTGAAATGAAAAGACTGAAATGTATGCCTCTGTTCTATGGGCGGGCTCCCAACTTCAACACTTGAAATGAAAAGACTGAAATGTATGCCTCTGTTCTATGGGCGGGCTCCCAACTTCAACACTTGAAATGAAAAGACTGAAATGTATGCCTCTGTTCTATGGGCGGGCTCCCAACTTCAACACTTGAAATGAAAAGACTGAAATGTATGCCTCTGTTCTATGGGCGGGCTCCCAACTTCAACACTTGAAATGAAAAGACTGAAATGTATGCCTCTGTTCTATGGGCGGGCTCCCAACTTCAACACTTGAAATGAAAAGACTGAAATGTATGCCTCTGTTCTATGGGCGGGCTCCCAACTTCAACACTTGAAATGAAAAGACTGAAATGTATGCCTCTGTTCTATGGGCGGGCTCCCAACTTCAACACTTGATCGCCATTCTATTCTTCAGGGGGGCTCCTGACTTCAACCAATACATCGCCATTCTGTTCTTCAGAGGGGCTCCTGACTTCAACAACTTTTCAAAAAATGCCATTCCTTTCTTTGGATGGCGAGATTTCAACAACCCTTTTTAAAAACGCCTTTCCTTTCTTCAGGCGGGCTCCTGATTTCAACCAATAAGTCGCCATTCTATTCTTCAGGGGGGGCTCCTGATTTCAACTTTAAAAATAAAATGTCATTCCTTTCTTTAGGTTGGCGAACTTTTTTTTTTTTTTTCAAATTCAATTTTTTTCTTTTTTTTCAAATTATCCTAGGAGAGAATTCATCAGACTAGATTTTGATCCTAGGAAAAGATTCATCCGACTAAGATTTTATTATATTATCTTGGGAGAAAGATTCCATCGGACCAAGATTTTGACTCTAGGAGATAAATCGTCAAACTAGGTCCATTTTGTTGTGATCTTAGGAGAAAGATTCATCGGACTAAGATTTGATATCTTAGGAGAAAATTTCATCGGACTAAGATTTCGTATCTTAGGAGAAAATTTCATCGGACTAAGATTTGATATCTTATCTTGGGAGAAAAAATTTCCATCTGACCAAGACTGTGACTCTAGGAGATAAATCGTCAAACTAGGTCCATTTTGTTGTGATCTTAGGAGAAAGATTCATCGGACTAAGATTTGATATCTTAGGAGAAAATTTCATCGGACTAAGATTTCTATCTTAGGAGAAAGATTCATCGGACTAAGATTTGATATCTTAGGAGAAAAATTCATCGGACTAAGATTTGATATCTTATCTTGGGAGAAAAAATTTCATCGGACCAAGATTTCTATCTTAGGAGAAAGATTCATCGGACTAAGATTTGATATCTTATCTTGGGAGAAAAATTTCATCGGACCAAGATTGTATCGGGAAAGAAATTCATCAGATTAGGACTTTTATCCTAGGAGGAAAATATAAAGATCAATGATTTGAGAAACTTACCTTCGTAATTTCTTCTTTTCTTTTCTCCTTCCTTCGCGCTGCTTTGTTCTTGCTTGCTGGGGATAATACCACTGTGGGAGTCTCCTTTCTTCCCCTCCTTCAATTTTTTTTTCTTTTTTTTATTTTCTCTCAACACTGCTGGGGATAAAAGTGTTATCTTCTTGGGATAACGTTGTTGAGGATAACGCTGTTGGGGAATTTTATCCCTTCAAATCGATGCTTCATTCTTCTGGAAACTGCTAGGGATGATAATGACTTTTGCTTTTTCTAAACACCAATTTCATCTTTTTGGTTCTGTCTGCTGGGGATCAACTTCCTCCATTGGAAACTTATTATGTCGGGGGTAACACTGGTTCAAAGACCACTTCCCTTGAGATTGGTGTTATCTTTATTCTTCCCCAAATGGGTACCTGATTTCTAGAAAATTTTCTAATTGAAAAGAAAATTTTCTACCCCAGTTTGACAATCTTTCTTGTGGCATGCATTTCCGTTATAAATGCCATTTCTTTTACCTGTTTCAAATCAAACAAAATTTGTTAGTTTAAAATGCGGTGGTTGGTTGTGATACGCCTACTGGGATGGCTTTTCCCTTTCTCCTTCCCTGCTCTGCGTTCCAAAACTTGTTGGGGATGATATTATTTGCTGGGGATAATCCTTTTCCGTTGGGGATATCCCTCTTCTTTCGTGGCATGGCTCGGAAACTTGCATTTTCCCGACCTTTTAGTCTCGCATGAATTTCCCAAATCATGCTTATTGCTCTCCTTGTTTGTCCACGGGCCTTAGCCTTGAGGTTTTAATGACCTTTGATTTTGGCAAGGATATCTCTCTTGACACTCGTTGATCCTTTTGTCAATCTCCTTTTGCTGGAGATATCTTTCTTGACACTGGCCTCGCGCTTGTTCCTTGCTGACTATACCATTTGTATGTACTAGTCAGATCTTATCTTGGAAAGCTGATGGCCTATTTTGAAGTCATTTCCCACTGGTTCTGACCAAACAGACTCTACTGGGGAATTTTCTATGAAAGGAGAAAGATAAAAAGGAACAGAATAAAAGACAAAGGAAAAAATGACTCTTTAACAAAATAACTATAAATAAAAACCTATCAAACGCAGACACCGACTCTAATGGTCATGACATGCACATGTGGCCTATCCTCCGTCGTCAATCGTCTTTCAAGATCTTCCCTTGACTATTCCCCATCTGATTCCCAATCTTATTCGACTTGTAGTGCCCGAAGGGTTTTCACTATCAAGCCTCTCTCATTTTGGTTTTTCTCTCAACTTTCATTGCCTTATGGTGTCCGTAAAGATTTTCACCGATAAGACTCTCTCATTTGTATCACTTTCCAGCTGGGGATTTTGGAGTGTTGCCGGTATGACTCTCTCTGCTGGAGATTAGAGTCCTTTCTGCTATGGAACAGAATATTATGTTCGCCGGTAAGACTCTCATCTGTCTGACTTGGCATCTTTTGCAGACTGGTCAGAAGGTCTTTCTTTGGACCATAATGTGGGTTTTGGATAGACTAGAAAGAAAGGGTATTAAAGGCTCAAAAACAAAATAAATTTGGGGTTTAAAATTACAACCTTCGGAACCAATTTTGCTTACCACAAGCGCAACCCTTGCCCCGATTTCTTGCTTGGGGATTATTTTAAATTTTTTTTTTAATTTTTTTTTTTATTACACCATGCACACTGTGACCATTGTGGCCATTATGCACCCTATGACCGAGCCGTGAAGCGCCTACGTATCCTCTTTGAGGAATCAGGTCAAACGTAGTTCCCAATTCCTCTTTTTCCTTCTGACTTTCTTTTGTTTTTTTTATTATCATTTTTCTCTTCTTTCTTTTTTTCGTTTTTTGTTGATTTTTTCTTTACCTTCCAGGCTCGTATTTCCTAGTCATTGCTATTGATTCCGAACGAGGGGTATGAAAGAAAATAAATAAGGCTCAAAAGGGGTGACGAAGGATAAAGTGTTTAGGTAGCAGAACAAAATGCCTTCGTCATTCCAGTCTTCAAAACATGCCAAGTGCAAACAACACAATTGAACATAGATTTATAGTCTCTTCCGATGGTGCTGGACTTGACAATTATGTTAAACACTTGCTTTTTCATTTGTCATTTCTAAAGCACTGCTGGGCGACACTCTCACTCTCATGAACGACCCTCATGCCAATTTGGCGAATCTTGCATTTAACGGTTTTCTTTATGTTTTACTTGCCCCAGTTCCACATGACTCGGGCTTCAAATAATCTCAAACCGTTCTTATTTCCTTTAAATGCTTTGATCACCTTCCGAGGGTTTTATGATTAACTTTTAAGATTAGGCCCAAACTTGTGTGCACATGTCATGTCACTAGAATCGGCGTTGAATAAAAATGATAAAAGTACTAAACAAAAAGAAAACTGGAAATAATAAAGGACCGAATTTGCTTTAGACTACCGGCGAGATGGTTTGACTAACAAAACAAACAAAACAACCAGAATAAAATCCTAACACAGCCTGGACAAACTTAAACAAACCGTAATGACAAAACGGAAAGATAAGACAGTTTGACACAAGACAATATCTGAATTACAACCCTAATAATCCGAACACCAGAAATGACAACAAAATAAGCCACCACAAGCTTCTCTCTTGCTGACCAAGGAACGGAGCGTCCTCCCATTTTATCAAAACTGGCATCTCAGCCACTGAGCTTCGCATCAGTATTGCCCAGACCATTGCCAACTTCAATATCATCAACTTTAGTCAACAAGTCCCAATAGGATTCGAATGCTTCTGTTATCAGGCCTGATCCCCGCAAAGTGTGCTTCTGGGTCTTGTATTTCCGGCTTACCACAAACCAACCACCTTAACTTTCTTTGCGATTCAAAGCGAAACAGGTTAGAATGGACTCTGTCGGTCCCCATTATTAATAACATCTTTTCCTCTTTCTTTTTTTCATTTTCTTTTTTCATTTTTTTTCCTTTCTTTTTTTTCATTTTTTTTTCATTTTTGTTGTGGTCGAATCTTATGGAGATTGCCTACGTATCATGACCCCGCATGAATCAGACCTTGCGTAGTTCGGACAATAAACAATAAATATTTTTTTATCAATTTTCATATTAGAACAAACTGGGTTTCAATGGTTTGAAGATGACCTACAAACTTGAAAATCAAACAACCCACATCTTTTAATCAAAAGATTTATACTCTTAAAACAAAAAAGGCCAGCTTCCTTTCCCCGTTTGACAAATGCAACCAAATGGTTATTTTTGCAAATGTGGCCCCTTCCAAATTTCACATGAATTTTGAGGCCGGGGAGGATTATTTTGACACTTTACAAACTTGTCCATTCTTTTACGAAAATAGCCTTTCGACAACTGAAAGATACTCTAAGGCTATTTCGGCAAGAACGGTTTAAGACGCGGCCGAAGCTGGCTCGGCTTATTTTTGACTAAAAATCCGAACGGTATTCACCTGACCGCTGACTCTTTGTTTTTTTTTTCAAATTATAATAAAACCTGGTGTTGCAAACACGGCCCTTCAGCGCCTCGGGGACGAAGATTTTTAAGGCTGTGTGGGTCAATTGGACCAAATCTTAAAAAATGACCCAAAGGTGGCTGTTTATGCAAAGTCAGCCTTCCGGCGTCCCTTTCGGGAACATTCGGCTATGTCTTGATAAAACAGCGTCACCCGACTTCTTTATGATAAAATTAAAATTTGACATATATTTTTTTTGGCTATTTTTTAGCAAAAGGGGAGGTTGGACACTACCCGACTTATTTATGACAAAATTAAAATTTTGACACGTTTTTTTTTTATTTATATTTATTTGTTTTTGGCTATTTTAGCAAAAGGGGGTTGGACCCGATGAGGGTTGCCTACGTATCTCACATCCGGTGAGAATCAAACCCGCGTAGTTCGGGCCAATAAACCGAACTATTTTAAAACAGATTTTTTTTCTTTTTCAGCAACAAATAACAAAAACACTTTCCAAGCACGACTCTTTCATTGGCATTTTCAGAAACAAATAAAAAAAACTATTTTAAAAGTAAGACTCTTTTTCATTGTCATTTTTAGGGGAAGACAAACTAGTTTCCCTTTTTATTTTATTTTATTTTTTTATTTTTTTTTTTAAAAAAATAAGACAGAACAAAGACTTTTTTTTTCTATTTTTCCTTTGCTTTTAGTAAAACAAACTAATAAAACATTTTTTTTCATTTTCTCAAAATTTCGGCAGAGTTTTGACAGTATTTAGGCATTGGGTTTTTTTTTTTATAAAAATAAACAATCAATTCCCTAACCGCTATTTTTTTTTCAATTTCAAAATATTATTCCTGATATTCAAAAGTCAGTCAACACACAAATCCGGATCAAATAAATGCGCAAGTAGCAGCAAGTAAGATGCATCAGGATGGTCATTTTCATTTTTTGGTACACCTGTCCTAGACAGACCCAACCTCTGTGTTGAGCCTCCAAAGTCAAATGCACGTGATGCAAACAATCGCTCCTACTAGGGATCCGGCATGAAGCTGAGTTATTCTAAGTGAAAAAACCTGAGGCATATTGTTCTAGCCCTGGCTCACCCAAGTGGACAGCTTGAGCCGAAGTGGGGGCAACGTACCGGGAGCACGAAAGTCTGCCCGGCCTAGTTACTTGTCCCAACTTCGTCTTATTTGGTATGACTTCTAACAGAAAGGTGGGCCACGCGCACGTGTACACCATAAGTTCAGAAGACTCAGAAAGAAGAAGGGTTTCGTAGCAGTTGTATATACACAATTCAGATAATATTAAAGCGGTAAAAGCATCATTTAGCACATTAGGCATATATCATGTAAAAATCAGATAATAAATAAAGCCAACTATAACAATTATTTTAAGCTCGAATTCTTGAACCCTGAACCAGTGGTTCTGGGTTATCTAATCCCCAGCAGAGTCGCCAGAGCTGTCACACCTCCTTATTCACCGGCCCGCGGGGGGCGTAGGGAGTTTTTCCAATTAAAGGACAATCAAAACGGGATTTATTTATTTATTTCAGAGTCGCCACTTGGGAGATTTAGGGTGTCCCAAGTCACCAATTTTAATCCCGAATCGAGGAAAAGAATGACTCTGTATTACAGTCTGCGCACCAGAAATCCGGATAAGGAATTCTGTTAACCCGGGAGAAGGTGTTAGGCATTCCCGAGTTCCGTGGTTCTAGCACGGTAGCTCAACTGTCATATCTAGCTTAAATATCTGATTTTTATACAATTATGAGCTCATGTGCAAATTTATCTTTTTACCGCTTTTATTATTGATATTATTATTTTTACAAGAATGTGAACATTGTTTAAAACATGTCTTTGGATTACGTCACATGAAATGCTCCCGCAATCCGGAACACATTTTTATTCAATGTTTTGGGATTTGGATTTGGGTTGCATGAAATACGCACCCGAGTTTAAGAAGATAATATTATTAATTACGCGCCTAAAGCGACTAGCGTATCATTATTTTCGGTAGGGCCGAAAAATTTGCTAAACGACTCCTCCCGAATTCTAAGCAATTAAATGTACATTTATTGAGGGCCCCGCAATCTATACATTTTATTAAGCGAGGCTCATCTCATTTATTTTAAATGGACAAATCTTAAAGCGACTACATTTTTCTATAAAAATTAGTCTCTAAAATAAAGGAAGAAAATCCTAATTAATTACTAGCTTTTATTTTATTTATTTAAGAAAACATGACATACTAATTGCTAGATTAATACAAATATTGATGAAAAGGAATTTTATTTAAAAAAAATTCGAAATTATAAATAAAATAAAAATTTGACAACTAATATTCAAAAGAATCAAATACAGCTAGATAAAAACTCAGCGTTGTTATAAAAAAAACTATTGAGATTAATTATTCACAACCATTTAAAACTAGATTTTAACCATAATTACTAAATCTTTTTAGAAAGTCTTTTAGACTTAAACGAAGTTTCTAATCTTGCCTGAACTCAAATGCCTTAATGCCTAATTTTCGAAAATCAATTCAAATTCATGCCTTAACTAAATTTATCTACTTATTCATGATTAACCTATTGTTGATAATTTTGAAACCTTTATAACTAGTGAATTAACCTGTTTTGCCAAACCGATTCATTAAAGACTAACTTATGTTATTTTTTCTTATTTCAATTATTATTCAGTAATAGATGAAATAGTTTAAATACAATCGATAAAAGGAAATAAAAATGATATTAAAACTTCAAAATTTCATTCTTCATATGTATTCATGCTTCCACATTATTAGCTTTGCAAATAGCTAGTATTACAGTCGTGTACCTGGTATTGGAAACAAAAGATGATGAGAATCAGCAGCAGTAATAACAATACAGCACAGCAACAACAGTCCAGCAGCAGTAACAACCCAGGAACAGAGTTTGCAAACCAGTGGAGCAGTAATCCCAAAAAACAAAAGCTTCAAGCTTTGATGAAACAACAATTAATTCTGATTTCAAACAATGAAAGAAAGCAGAAGATTTATTTTTTTAGTTTTTATTTTTATTTTTAAAGTTTAAATATTTTTTCGGAATTTTCTCTCTCCTAAATGTTCAGCCCTTTTTTCTCTCTCTTATTTTCTTTCTGTTCTTCTCTATATTCAGATTAGTTCCTCTATCTGTCTTCCCCCCTCTCTTCTAATTTCAAGACCTCTATTTATATAACACATTCCCAAACTCAATTAAAATCAATCACTTTCTCCTACCAAATCCATTATCTTCCCACTCACCCACATTAAATTAAATAAATATATCAACCCCACCCCATTATATTTTGTCCACCATGCCTAACATAAACAAATACAAGATTCCCCTACACTAAAATTTGTCTTGTCCCCCATTAAATTAAACAATTATATCAAAACCCACCCCATTATTTTTTGTCCCCTATGCTTAACATAAAAAATTACAAAATGTACAATTCCTAAACTACCCCTCCGACCTTACTGAAATTACCAAACTACCCCTGAACGTACTGCAAATTACCAAACTACCCCCATAAGCTATAACAAATCAATTAATCACACTCAACTAAAATATAGCCAATATGACCAATTTCTACACAAATTCACACAACAAATCACATGAACATGATTTCTTCAACATTTCAACAACAAATCACATGAACATGATTTCTTCAACATTTCAACAACAAATCACATGAACACAAATTGAACAACAAAGAACAACTAAAATTTGATTGAACAATATTTTTAGCAACAAACAAACCTATTTTCAGATTCAACAATAGCAACAACAAACAAGTATATTTAGATTTCTAAATTCAATAATATTGAACTTAAAATTAACTCTAACAACATTACAACCAACAATTCCTATATTAAACTTAAACAAGATTATGAGACAAATTCAAGAAATAATCATAAATGATAAACAATAAACAAGAAAATTAAACTATACAAATTTCGGATTCAAGAACAATCAAACAAAGTATGAACATGAATGAGTCTATTTTAACACAACAAACATGACGGATTAAATGACTCAAACAACATTAATAATTTTTGGAAAATACATAACAATATGAAACAAATTGAAGAAATAATCAATTAAATTTCAATTTGAATCTAACAAACATTAAACTAACAAATGCTTACCTAAACAATAAAACAAACATGAAATAAACATGAAAACCCACTAATTAACTTTCCATTTGAAATCTGAAAATTAATTCAATCAAAACACATGAACAAACTAAAAATTAATTCAAACGATAGACATGAACAAAACAAGGATCGAACATTTATCGATTTTTACTTCGAAAAATATAAAAACGAAATAAACTCAAAACCAACTAACTGGAGATGAATCAATGACGAACTCGATTGTAAACAAATCTGTCCGGGCCTCGACTCAACGAAAGACCTTCGATCTTTGACGAGACGAAGAAGATGAAGCAACGTGAAGCAAAAGCAACTGCTACGACGAGCAGCAGCAGCAGTCCGTCGAGTGAGGAAGAAGAAGCAGCATGAATCAGTAGCAGCTGGTCGACACAGCTGGAAGGAGGAAGGGAAGCAGCAGCTCGGAGGAGTTGGTTTGGATGCGTCGAACGTGGAAGAAGCAGCTAGAACGGAGCAGCAGTAGCGCGATGGAGTTGGCTTTGATGAAGAAGAAACAACAACGTCCATGGCGACGTGAAGCTGGTTGACGAAGCAGTGGCGATGCAGCAATGGCAGACATAGAACCAGCTTGGCCATGGAAGCGAGTGGTCGACGAGGCTGTTGTAGCGTCGTGGAGGAGGGAACGCAGCGAAGGGGGAAGCTGCTTGGTTCGAACGTGGGGTGGGGTTTGTTTGGAAGCTGGCCGGCTATGTGGGGGGGGGCAGCCATGGCTGTTTGAGGTTGGGGGTCGTTTGGGGAGAAGACGAGAGAGAGAGAAGGGGGGGGCGGATGGGATTAGTTTTTACGGTTTTATTTTTTTTTTGTAAAATGTAAGATAAAAGGATGTTGGGTTATGGACTGGGTCGACCCAGTTCGAAATGGACTGGGTCGTTTTGGAAGATTGGGTATTTTTTGGGCTTGTGGCTTGAATTTGAAGAAGAGGTCCAATTCCGACTTTCTTTATTTTTTGCTCTCTTTTCTTCTTTTATTTTTCTAAAACTAAATTATAAAAATACTTAAACTATTATTAAAAACTAAATTAAGTTATAAAAGCGCAAATTAACTCCCAATAACAATTAACGCACAATTAAGTAATAATTAAACATAAAATTGTATATTTGGACATTAAATGCTAAAAATGCAAACGATGCCTATTTTTGTAATTTTTATTTTTTGTAAAACAAACTTAGTTACTAACAATTGTATAATTAAATCCTACATGCGAAATGCGACATACTTTTGTATTTTTAATAATTTAACAAATAAACATGCACAGACAAACATACAAATAGTTACACAAAAATATCACAAAAATTGCACACCAAGAAAAAATATTTTATTTTTGAATTTTTTTGGAGTAATTCTCATATAGGGCAAAAATCACATGCTTACAATAGAAATACTAGCGGTGTCTATATTCTTGATTCCCCATTAGGATTATTATTATCTTCTGTTCATGAGTCTCAAAATAGTACGCAGTTGAAAAAGTTTATCCGGAAGGAATATTGAGATTATTACATATTTTTCATGCATTTCACCCATTTATACATGTGCATTGACCCATGACTAGATGGCATTATATACGCGTATATATATAAATATATGTATATGGGATATGGGAAAAGGCTACGGCATTATATACGCATCACCACCTGATTAGATGGTATATGTTGATGATGTTGCCCACAGTAGCCGAGACGATATGATGGGATTCCCTCAGTGGCTTGATGATGTTATGTACACCCATACCTATGCATGGCACGATATTTATACGCACGTGCATGATATTATAAATATTTCAGAATTTACAAAGTTATTCATATTTAAAGACGTGTTTCTTTATTCCATGTTTCATCTATGTCGTTTACGTACTAATTTTCATGCCTTACATACTTATATATTTTTCTTACTGACTCCCTATTTCACGGAGCCTGCATTTCATGCCCGCAGGTGCAGGTAGGCAAGCTGACGGTCCCCCTTCTTAGGATCCCTGATCAGCGAGAGTTGGCGTGCTCCACTTGATCCGGAACTGCTTTTGATTTTGGTACGATATGTTTGTGTATATATATATATATATATATATATATATATGTATGTATATATATATATGAGGATGATGTGGCTCAGTCCCATCTTTGTACAGTTATGTTTCTATTAGAGGTCTGTAGATAGTATGTCTAGTTGGATAGTATGTGGCCTGTCGGCTTCCAGTTTTGATATGTATGTTGTCTATAGTAGCCTTGTCGGCTCGCCCTACGTATGTTGTACGTATATGTATGTATGCCTTTTGGGCAGATTTCCTTCATGTGTATTATTCTCGTAATTCAACAGATATTATTCAGGTTTATATCTTAGGCGCGTGATTAGGGGTGTTTGACAGGTAGGACTCGGGCACCCGTCGCGGCCCATCGGTTTGGGTCGTGACACTTACCCACTTCGTAATATTTTGCACAAGCCCGAACTTTCGGGTCAATTGGCCAAATGGGCCGTCAAACTCAGTGGGTACGATATCGAGTATCAACCCCGAACATCCATCAAGTCTCAAATTTTAGCGGATTTTGTGGTTGATTTCACGCCAACCCTCGTACCCGAAGTTAAAAAGGAACTCTTGTTAAAATCCGGCACATTATCGGGGGTATGGACCCTTTTCACAGACGGTGCTTCTAATGTGAAGGGGTCTGGGCTGGGCATCATTTTGAAGCCACCCACAAGTAGCACTATTAGGCAGTCTAGACTAACAATGAGGCCGAGTATAAGGCCATGATTTCAGGTCTCGAGCTAGCTAAAAGCTTGGGGGCAGAGGTCATTGAAGCCTAGTTTTACTCTTTATTGGTGGTGAACCAAGTAAACAAAAGCTTCGAAGTTCGAGAGGATAGAATGCAAAGGTATTTGGACAAGCTACAGGTAACTTTGTATCGCTTCAAGGAGTGGACTCTAGATCACATACCTCGAGAACAAAACAGCGAGGCCGATGCACTTGAAAACTTGGGATCATCAGTCGAGGAAGACGATATTATCCCAGGGACTATCGTCCAATTATCGAGATCTGTGGTCGAGAAGGGTCATGCCGAGATAAACTCTACAAGCTTGACCTGGGATTGGAGGAATAAATATATTGAATATTTAAAGAACGAAAAGCTCCCATCGGACCCTAAAGAGTCAAGGGCCCTATGAACCAAAGTTGCCCGATTCACATTGGATGAAGATTGAACACTATACAGAAGGACGTTCGATGGACCATTGGCGGTATGTTTAGGGCCGGGGGACACCGATTATATTTTATAAGAGGTCCATGAAGGCACTTGGGGGAACCACAACGGTGCCAAATCTTTGATTCACAAAATCATTAGAGCAGGGTACTACTGGGATAGCATGGAAAAAGACACTAAGGAGTTTGTTGAAAATGCGATAAATGTCAATGGTTTGCACCGATGATCCATCAGTACGGAGAGAAACTTCATTCAGTCCTATCCACGTGGCCATTCATGAAATGGGGGATGGATATTGTCAGCCCTCTTCCAACGGCCCAGGTAAAGCTAAATTCATTTTGTTTATGACTGACTACTTTTCTAAACGGGTGGAAGCACAGGCCTTCGAGAAGGTCAGAGAAAAAGAAATTATAGACTTCATCTAGGACCACATCGTGTGTCAATTTGGGATGCCTCCTGAAATCGTGTGCGACAACGAAAAGCAATTCATAGGCAACAAGGTAACGGAGTTCCTCGAAGAACATAAAATAAAATGGATCTTATCGACGCCGTATCACCCAAGCAGAAATAGACAGGCCAAATTGACGAACAAGACTATCATTCAAAACTTAAAGAAAAGGTTGAGCGATGCCAAGGGGAAATGGAGAGAAGTTCTACCCGAAGTTTTTAGGGCATATCGAACGACATCGAAGTCCAGCACGGGGGAAACCTCGTTCTCCTTAATATATGGCTCTGAGGCCTTAATTCCAGTCGAGGTCGGGGAACCTAGCACCAGATTTCGACATGCAACGGAGGAATCAAATCACGAGGCTATGCATACTAGCCTCGAACTATTGGATGAAAAATGAGAAGCTGCGCTTGTTCAGATGGCTGCACAGAAGCACATAATCGAGAGATATTACAATAGAAGAGCCAACCTTCGCTGCTTCGGAATCGGGAACTTAGTTCTAAGGAAAGTCACCCTCAATACTCGACACCTAAACGAAGGGAAACTAGGCTCGAATTGGGAAGGACCATATTGAGTCATCGGTTTCATCGAAAAGGGGTTTTACAAACTTAGCACAATGGATGGCGAACAATTGCCAAACAATTGGAATGTATCACTACTCAAATGATATTATTGCTAAGGTATGACTTTCTCCTTTTTCCATTTGTATTTGATACTAACTTATTGCAGGTGTTTGATTGAGGCGTCGAAGAAACTCTTCAACACGAAGACCTTAGGTTATAAAGCACGCGTT
This sequence comes from Nicotiana sylvestris, assembly GCF_000393655.2. Lineage (NCBI taxonomy): Eukaryota > Viridiplantae > Streptophyta > Magnoliopsida > Solanales > Solanaceae > Nicotiana > Nicotiana sylvestris. The sequence goes on along the minus strand of NC_091065.1, from coordinate 189,369,766 downwards.
GCACTCTTTTTCTCCCAAATCAGTTTTTATCCCGAATGGGTTTTTTTCAGCGAGTTTTTAAACGAGGCAACAATTATGTGCTACCTGAGAAAAATTCAACAGTATCCACAGCTTCTTTTCAATCAACCTCGAATATTGGGGGGCATCAACCTCGGAGGTTATATTTTTTAGAAAAATACTTCATGTCAAAGGGTCTTGATAGGGAAACCTTATAATGGGCCAAACGGTCGAGTGAACCGTGTCCATATAGATTAGTCAAGTCCCGATGGAAAAACATGTATGCATGTATAAATTATTCAAAGAATCATTTTTTCTATATCAAACACTGTGTCTCAAAGAAAATTTGCCACTATACGAGCTCCATACTTATGATTTTTTGAAAAATGGCTCAAGGTCCAAGCACAAATATACCTCAAGCACTCGGGGACTTTCATCGACAATCAACATATTCGAGTTATCTAAACTCGAATTCATAAGACCTTAAAGAGGCACCTCTCAATCTATAGGCCAAGGCCATCTTTCTCGGGGACTAACACCTTGAACAAGTTAAAAGTGTTATTGGGGAATAAGCCCAATAAGCATACCTAAAGGCTATGACCAAATTAATGCGGCCCGGAGACGTCCGAACCTTGCAATCAAAATAAGACTTCAAGTTCTTTGAAAAATTGATTAAAAAGTCTAACCTTGGCAAATAATAAAGGGGCTTCGATAAAATCAGCCCTCAAAAAACCTTAAGAGGTATCAAAATTATCTTAACACAAACGTGCTAAGGCACAAATAGCAAAAGGGTTTCAATCAACATCGAACCCTCAAAAAACCCAATGGGTAAAAAGATACATGCTTAGGCATGAAGAAATTTTTCACTAAGTATTTTAAGCCAAAAGAGGGGAATAATAGCCATCTTTTAGAGGCCATAACTGCCTGATCTAAAAGAGCCTAAGGGCCAATGCACTTCAAGTTATACACTTCAAGTTCGAGAACTTGTTCTCACTCAATCCGAACCCAAGGTTCGATCATCTCGAGCCCATATAAACAATAACTTGATTATGGCTCAGGGACTCACCGTTATCCGACACAGGCCCTTAAAGGTCTATGCCTCAAAGTTCGAACCTTGTTCAAACTTGACCATGGTAACTTCGAGGAAGACACCCGAGACAAAGTCTCAGCATAAGATTGTGCTAAAATTTTACAAGGCAAACAACATATTTATAAACATCGAGAAGGCATTCAAGAGAAAGTTTCTTTTATATATATATTTGATAAAATATATGTACAAGAGACCAACAGAGGTCTTACAAAAAGAAAAAGAAAAAGAAAAAATCCTAATTATGCTTGGGGTTGGTTTCTCCCTCGGGAGCAGCTCCTCCTTTGGGCTCCTCATCGTTATCAGACCCGCCTTGGCTGCCTTTATCATCATCATCAGAGAAGACGAGAAACCTAGCATCAGCTTCAAGTGCCTTAGCTTGAGATATCTCTTTGGAAAAGTTGTAACCTCGAGCATGGATTTCCTCGAGCGTCTCCCTCCATGATTGGCACTTGTCCAGATCATTTCTCCATCGCTCTCGATCAGAAGCCTCACTTAGCTGCATTTGAGCAGCCTCAGCATCGGCCAAGTGTACGGCTATGGTTTTGGCGGCTGCGATCTTCGTCTCCCCGACCTCTGCCTTGGACTCAGCAAGCTTAGCCTCGAGCTCGTCGATCTTTTTGGCTTGGGATGAAATCTTCTCTTTAGCGCCTTGGAGTTGGGCCTCAACCGATGCCAGTTTGGCCAAATCAGCCTCCTTCTCCGTAGCAAGGCAGTCCATGTTCTCATTCCACCGATTGTAGTTGGCCTTGATCTGATCAACCTTCCCTCGAAGTAGCTCGATCCTCTCCAGTTTTTTCTGCAGCTGAGACACCGAAGTATTAGCCTCCATAGTTGGGTTGAGTAGACCGTACTCTTTCAAAATGATAGTTACCTGCTTGTCTAGCTCGGCCTCATCCTTACGAGCCTTGGCCAAGTCTGCTTGAAGGTCCCTGAGCTCCTCCTCCTTTTGACTACAAAGGAGCTTCAAAGTGTTCCTTTCATCCGAGGTCTTCTGGAGCTCGGCCTTGCATTGGCTCAGGTCGGCCCTAAACTTGGTGAAAGCATGCACAAAAAAAAGAAGCACAAGTTAGGATAAAGGGAGAAGAAGGAGAAGAAAGTTGCGACAATGGGAATTAATACTTACTTGAGATAGAAGGCTTTGGGACTCTTCAAAAAGGGTGGATGCGTCGTTAAGATCAGCGGCATCATCAACCCCGGAAGGGATACTCTTCACTGGGGATTCCGCCTAAGTTAGGCATTTGCAGAGCCCGAGCCTCCCTTATGGCCTTCTCAGAATAAGCCGGTAGAGATGGAGAGTGACCCATTGTCATAGCCCAGAGCATATCACTCAGGGCGCTCTGTTCAGCCTTGGGGATCTCGGAACCTGTCCCTCCGGTGTTCTTGTTGATGGCCGAGGAATAATCTCAACCTCATGCGATTTAGGGGCTTTGCTCGCATCTTTCTGCGAAGCCTCCTCATCACGAGGCAGGGTCTATGGCCTGGAGGGCTTGGCAGCTTCAACCAACTTCCTGGCTCGAGCCACCAGCGCTGAGTCTTCACCCTCATCTTTTTCTTCTTCATCATTCAGCTGGTGGACCGATTCTATATCCACAGGAATGATATTTCTACTGCCTCTTCGAGCTGGAGCCTTTTTATATTGAGGACCCTCGAGCTCCATTTTCCTCTTATTAACTTTCTCCAATTTTGGAATTGGGGACTCGGTCTCCTCCCCGGGCGGGGCCGGCCTCATCTCAGAGACATCTCCAATACCTACACAAAGGGGAATCAAGTATGAGTGAAAAGATATCCCTGATAAAGGAGAAGGCATTAAAAGCATGAAAGATGAACTTACCATGGTGATTTGATTCCTATCTGCCCCTTCAAGTCACGCCAGCAGCGCTCGGTGTAAGAGGAAGTTGCGGCTAGTCTTTGAACCCAGTCTTCGAGGTTGGTAACTACATGAGGCATCCAAGAAACCGCTGCAAAATAGATAAAAGCATGACATAATGTAGAAATAAAGTACGAAGGCTAATGGGTAAAAATTTCACTTACGTTCGAAGTTCCACTTCTCTAGGAACTGCATTTTCTCCTCAGGGATGATGTTGTAGGTCCTCACTTGCACGAACCGGCTCATCCAACCCCGATATTTATCCTCGTCGTAGCTCGCAAAAAAGGCCTTGGTCGCCTGGCATTGGAGCTTGATTGACCCTCGGAAAAACCGAGGTCGGTATAATCGGATGAGGTGGTTAAGGGTGAACTCCAGCCCCTTGGCTTTGCTGGAGAAGAAATGGAGCATGATCACTATGCGCTAGAAAGAGGGGTGGATCTAGCCGAGGGTGACCTGGTTCCTCTTGCAGAAATCGAGGATGATTGGATCGATAGGACCCAATGTAAAGGGGTTAGTATAGGCACTTAGGAACCCCTCCACATGGGTAGTGATACTCTCCTCGGGAGCGGGGATCTGTATCACGACCTCATTCCCCCGGCCACAATCTTTCTTCATGGCCACGAGGTGTTTCTCTTCTATCGAGCAAATATATCTCGATACGTGCTCGCATCGACTAGGGATCGATGGGGGATTTTCGACTTTAAAGTCATTCTTGTGACACAGGGGCCGGGAATAATATCGTGAAGGGCCGATGCTTTATCACCGATCGACCCTAAAGAAGAGCTGGAAGCTTTCTCCTTTTGAGGAATGATTTTGGAAGTTTTTGCCATTGATTCAGGTTGGAAGAAGCGGAAAGAGGTGGAGTTTGATATTTTTTTGTGCTAAAGTGGTTGGACCAACAGGTAGTGAAAGAGAAAGATGAAGAGAGGAAGAGAGTAAGAAAGTTTGAAGGTGGAAGCAAAGTTCTTAATTCAAATATAAGCCCTATATTTATAGGAATACGATGACGGTTCAGTGACGTTAGTGGCCGACCGCCACTGGAAAGCATTTAATGTTTTGGGGAAATGAACCGACGGGATGTTTCGATCATCTCGAGCGCTTACATCACGGGGATAATGTCATCATCTGGGTCTGCAAAAAATCGAGGTTCAAGTCATTTCTTATCATCTTATTCTAAGAAACGAGGGGACTATCTGTATACGGTGGAAATTGGGGCCACCCAATTTCGTCCTTCAATGAAAAAAGTGATACCATGTTGAGAGACAAGGACGCTGCGCTCGGGGTCGAGGCTACTTTCCAATACCGAGGTTGAGGTCGGTATCATTTGCCGAGGTCAGAAAAAGGCCCACTTCGAGATAATACTATTATGATTTAGTAATAGAAAGAGCGAGATTCCCGCAATGGCCTGAAGATCACGGTGTAAATTCCGTAATGGATTAGTCCTTGGCAGTTGGACAGTTGTCCAATAATGATTCCCTACTACAATTAGAAGTGTACCTTATTTAGGACTCCCCTATTAAATAAAGGGGAGCCGATTCATTTTTAATGGACCATTCATTGACAAGAGAAAATACATTCATCACTTTCTTGCTTACTGTTCATCAGAGTTGCCTTATAATTTATTGTTCTTACTAACCCACCTCGAGACTGTCATAGCTCGAGGTCGAGATCTGGCTTGCACACTGGTTTGACTTACTCTATTCTTCAATTTATATATTTAATTCCTTGTTTATCAATTGGTATTGGACTAAATCACATATCCTTAAAATCACAATATACGTTTAATTGTTACTCAGATTTTAGGGTAAACAATAGACATAATATCAATTTAGCTATATGTTAATTAAAAGGGTGTATTTGTTAATTTAAAATTTTATTTTTATTTTATATTCTTAATTACATTATTCAATAGAATTTGAATCATGAGAATTAGATCCAATTGGACAAGGTTTGGTGATCACATATTTATTTATGCATAAAAAATCTTTTAAACTGAACTGAATTAGTTCAAAATGGACCCAACTGAATCAAATCAAAGTAATCCAAAATGGATCGAACCGACTGAATGTACACCTTAATTCAATCCCGTTCACTAATGATCGATTACATTAAGATAGTGGCACCCGTAGCTTTTTTTGGTCAACAGCCGAAATTATATTAATTTAAACGGTAACATTACAAGGAGATCGTTTCAATACATTACAAAAGGAGTAATCAAAATGGTGATCATTGGAGTGATCACTTGCAAAAAAGTGGTCGACAGGTGATCATGCTCTTGATCTGCAAAATATGTGCCAAGTTCACGTGAATGCAACCTGTAGGATAAGTTCTCTGGGCCAAAAATCTTCACAAGTCTTGGGCAGGTAGCTCCCTATTGATCAGCCAAAAGTTGTGGTAGCAAAAAGGTGGGTGGCTAGGTGAAGACTGTCGTTTGGTCCGGCATGTTTGAAGAGGCTCCATTCTGAGCAAGGGTATATGCAACGTAATTTTGCTCCCTTTATGTGTGGGTAATAGGAGGATTACCCAGCTGCTGGAGTAAGTACCTCCATTCTATTAACGTGGATGAGTAGTGTAAATTGTGTTTGTTAAGCATCGAGATTACTTCTGTAGAATCCACGTTCACTTCTAATGGTATGAGTTGATGACGCCGAGCTAATTGCAAAACCTGTAATAATACATGTAATTTCATATAGGTGGATTTACCTGTGGGTCTTGTGCCCATGAAGCCTAGTAAACAGTGTCCCATGGCATTTCAGAATGCTCATCCTATACCATTTTTGGTTGGATTGCCTTTGGCAGCTCGGTCAGTGTTTAATTTAATTATACCTATACGTGGGGGTGCCATTTGACATACATGTTCGTGGGTGCTGGTGGTTGTGAATTTTGTTGGATAAGATAGTGATATTTTACTGCTTGTGATAGCATATTCTAGGTTGAGCGAGGGGTAGTGAGTGTCATTTAAAGAGGTAGTGATTTTGGAGTTTTCAAATATGCCATACTATATGGAATTAGTATACGTGGGGGAAAGTGGAATGGTAGGCAGGGAGAGTTAGTGATTAATTGGTGGATGATTTGGATGGGTGGTGAATGTAGGAGATCACAAGTGTGTAAGGTATGCGCAAGCCCCAATTGAGTCCATATGGTGGATGTACTAATGCATTGGAAGAGAAGGTAGGTAATTGTTTTTTACTTTGAAGACAAAGATTGCATGTATTGGATTGGGTGACATGGATATGGTGAAGGTAAGTAGTTGTGGCTAATCTTCGGTGTGATATTATCCAAAGAAAGTATAGTATTTTTGGTGGTAGGTGGAGTTTCCAAACCCAATTGTGTGTGTAGGTAGTTGTATGGTTTTCTAGTGTGTGGTATAAGGATTTAACGGAGAATTGGCCACTCGGAGTCAGTCCCCAAATGAGCTGGTCAAAGGAATGAGGGTTAGTTAAAGTTGGAATATGGGTTTGGTTTTCAATAAAAGGGTGGGTTCTAGGATGACGAATGAGAGTGAAGTGGCATCAATTAGATTGTTGAGGATGTGGTGGCTGACTGTGGCAGTTATTTCATGAGAGGGTAGCGGTCCCTCTATAGTATTACGAAGGATAATATTAGTTCCAAGCCATGACTCGTTCCATAAATGTATGTGTGTTCCGTTGGCAATATGACATACTATGCCGCGTTGGCAAAATTTCCAACCTAGATGTATGGCTTTCTAGATAAGGGAGGTGTTATGGCTTTGGGTGATGTTTGTGTATTTAGTCAGTAATAGGGATGACCACAGAGTGTTGGGACATTTAAACAAACGCCAAGCTAAATTACCTAGAAGTGCATTATTTTTAGTAATTAAGTTTTGAATACTCAGACCACCTTGATGCTTAGATTTTTGTATTACAGACCATTTAATCAAGTTTAGTTTCTTTTTATGCTGAGTAGTGCCCCAAAGAAAATTTCTGTGATAGTGGTTCATTTTGGAGATAACTTGGGTAGGTATTTTGATAAGTTGCATAACATGATTTCGGAGGGTGTTTAAGGTTGATATTATAAGGGTAGCACGTCCTGCCATCGAAAGCATATTGATTTTCCATCCTGACAATTTGGCTTTAAAGTTGTCTAAGATAAAAATCTTGGGATGTTGGTTTATTGACAAACAAGGGGAATCCAAGATATTTACCAAAAAGGACGCTCTCCATCATATTAAAGGAGCTTAGTACAAAAGATTTGTCCATTAGTATAACATTGCGGGAGAAGTAAATTTTTGATTTAGTGAAGTTAATACTTTGACCTGATTTTTGTGTAAATTGGGTAAGGGTATCAATTATAGTATGGACACTAGAGGTGGTTATTTTGGAGATAAGGGTAATATCATTTGCAAAAAGGAGATGAGAGAATTGGGGTCCGTTGGTTGAGAGTTTTATGGCTTTCCATTGTTGATAGTCAACTAGTTGGTGAATTTGGCGTGTGAGTCTTTCCATGTATATTATAAAAAGGTAAGGTGATAGAGGATAGCCTTGCCGTATTCCTCTCGAGGGGGAGAAGAATGGGGAAGGGTGACCATTGATCAGGATTGAGATAGTGGAGGTGCTGATACAAGACATTATTAAGGAGATGATATTGTTAGGAAATTAAAGAAGTGTAATGTTTCTTTAATGAAGCCCCATTCCATCTTATCAAAGGCTTTTTCGAGGTCAAGTTTAATTAAAAAATTTTCTACTTGACCTTTCTTCTTGCGGAAGTAGTTTAGAATTTCCTGAACGATTATGGTATTATCCGAGGCTCTGCGCCCTTTTAAGAAGGCAAATTGCTCCTAGCTAATTATTCTTGTTATGAAAGGTTTAATATGATGCACAATGATTTTTGTGATTATCTTGTAAATAATATTGCAAAGATCGATGAAGCAATATTGAGTGATGAGTGAAGGGTGCTTGATCTTAGGAATGAGGCATAAATAGGTTTTGTTAATTTGAGTTGGTATTTGACAAGTACTAAAAATCTCATTACAAAAAGAAATTATTGATTAAGTAACTTGAGGCCAGTATGTTTGATAGAAAAAGGGGTGTAGACCGTTTGACCCTGGTGATTTAAGGGGTTGGAAAGAACGTATGACATGATGTATTTCCTGAGGGGTTAATGGGCGTGTCAAGGTTGTATGATCCATGGCAGTTAGTGTGTGAAAATCAGGGTTGGGCTGCTTAATGTTGGAGTGGGCATGAGAGGTAGTGAATAATGTGTGGTAATAATTATAGATCAAATTATTGACTAGGGTTGATCCGTAATCCAATTTCCTCCTAAATCTTTAAGAGTTGTGATCTTATTTCTCCTTCTTCGTTGTAGAATGCTGATGTGGAAAATTTTTGTATTAGCATTACCTTGTTGGAGCCAATTGATTCGTGACTTTAATCGCCAAAAGTCCTCTTTCAATCTAAGCAATTGATTAAATTCTTCTATGAGGTCTTTTTCTAGGATTTGAAGGAAATGGCTAGTGGGGTAACTAGGGGATGATTGAAGACCATTGAGTCGAGCTAATACGTTTTTCTGTCTTTTAAAAATATTACCAAAAGTGTGTTAATTCCAGTTTTGGACATTTTCAGTGAAATCATTAATTACTTGGAGCATATATTTATGAGGAGTCCAATTATGGGTAATAAGAGAGTGGGAGGACCAAATGGTTTCAAAATGAAACAATTTTTTTACGAGGAAAATTGAGTTTCAATTTTAGGAGTAACGGACAGTGGTCCGAATGGGTTCGTGGGAGGTGTTGTACATTGGCTTATGGAAAGAGGTTGAGCAATTCATAACTACAAACAAATCCATCTAATCGTTCTAATCTTCTATTAGATAGGCAGAATTTGTTTGTCCATGTGTATCTACTTCCTCTAAAGCCTAAGTCTAATAAATTGCAATAATTAAGGCATTGGATGAATTGGTCACATCGTGAGTTATTAATAGGGTTACCCATATATTTCTCATTTGCACAAGTTAGTTCATTAAAATCGCCCCCGAGTAGCCACAACATAAGGATATTATCATGCATGCTCATTAAATTAGCCCATAATGAGGTACGTGCATGCAAGTCATTTTTGCCATATATAACGAAAAATAACCAAGTAGTAAGGTTAGGAGGTACCTTTACAATAGAGTGGATAGCTTCCGAGGTGACTTCGATTTGATCAAGCTGGAGTAGGTCATCATGCCACAATAGTGCGATACCACCTGAGTGTCCTTGTGCTGGGACTTGTGCCATGTTTGTAAAACCAAACTCCTCCTTCAATTGAGCATGGCAGTAGAGGTGAGTTTCTAGTAGAGCCACGAGGGCAGGTTGGTGAAAATTGAGTAGCGAACGAAAATTTCTCTTGAAGTATTGGGACTGAGCTCCACGACAATTCCATATGATAAACTGCATTTGATTACTGTGGAGGAGTGACAGTGGTGGAGTCTGTGGTGTCTCCACTTGTGGCGCTGTTAATCCCATTAATGAGGGGATCAATAGTAGCCCGTACTTTTATACCTCTGGGTTGTTTGTTGGGCGAAGATTAAGTGAGCAGCTTTGGCGTTCTGTGTGGGCACATGATGATTACCTTTCTTGCATATTGTTATTTGAGGTCATAGTATTTGTTGTTGTTGAGGAAGCACAAGATTGGTTGAGTTTCCCGTATGTCCGCCATTGTTGATTCCACTTCGAGTTGCTCTATTTCGTCGAGTGTGTTGGGAGTGGCTGGGGGTGGGTGTACTAAAGTCAGTTAATAAGGTGTCGCTTGTGCATGTAGTAGTGATGGAATATGAATGGTTGACCTTGGTTGTATCCATGGTATTAGAGAGTAAGGTGGGAGTTGTGGTGGATAAAATGGGAGCTCCATGGGAGAGGTTTGATTGTAGTATAGAGGGGGAAGTGAGGTGTGAGTTTGGAAGTATTGCATGGATGAGAGAGGATGCATGGCCCAGAGGAATTGGTTGTAGAGTTCAACCCCCATCCTCATGCCTTCCGTTACTATCTGAGCAATATCACTGGGGTTTTGAATCATGAAAATCACATCCTGACCTTCCACCTCCATCGTGAAGGTGAGTGCATGTTCCTATAGGCTCATTTCTAGCCATGATTGAGGGTAAGCTTGTGTGGGGGTATATTGAGTGATGTATAGGGGTGGCAGGTGGCGAGGGGGATCATTCTAAGGGTGGATGATGTTTCGATTCATGGTTATGGGATGGTTGAGTAGGGGAGTGCTGGAGTAAGAGAGTGTTCTCCGGTGTTGGAGGTTTAATGATAGGCAATTCGTTGGGTTGTTGGTTAGTTATGTGAGGGAGTTTATGTGTAGTAGGAGGGGAAATGTTTGGTATGGGAATTAATGATGCATTGGCAGGCTTAGAGTATATTAGAGTGGTCAGTGGATGCGGTTGATTAGATGGTGTAATTGATAAGGTTTTCTGGTAGAGGTATTGTCATATGTAGGTGTTGCATATGGCATAGGGGATAAGTGTTGGGCTGAGTGAAGAATGTTAATTTTGGGAATAGGCTGTTGAGTTGGCTGTGGGCTTGGGGAAGCAGGTATGTTAGGACCATCATGAGTTTGGTTAGTGGATTGTGTACAAGTTGATGTTGGGGCGAGATGTGACGGAGTAGGCGAGGTGGCATCCATGTCAGTTGTTGGAGCCACGTGGCTTGAGGTGGTGGGTGCTTGGGGTGACGTGGGAGGAGGAGAGGATGCTTGGTGGCCTTTGTGGTGAGCAGGCGTGTCAATGCCCATTTGAATTCGGCTTTGGATGGCATGATCTGTTTGAGGAGAGGATGTGATGGGCTGTGAAGTGGGTAACGTTAGGCTCGTCTGAAGTTTGAATGAGTCCATCATATTAGTATCCTTAGTTTCCTCAATTATGAGTAATATTTTATTATTAAATTTTTTTTGGGGGAGGGGTATAAGTCTTTTCCCTTTTTGGAGGGAGCAGGGATTGGGAGTGGTTCGTTAGAGTGCTTACCTGTAGGGTCCATGTGGTCGTTTGCTAGTTGCCTAGCCGCCTTGACATTAAGAGGGGAGTGACTAAGTTCCAGTGATGAACTCAAGCGTGGTGATAGAGGACTTTTCCCGTGTGGTGGACTTTTGTATTTTGATCGCGTGTGGAAAATGACAGTTTTCCATTCGTTAGTAGTAGATGGAGGGGGCGCTTGAGGGTTTTGTGTAGTAATTGTGTTGATGAGGGGTGTGGACAGTGTGGTATTTTGAGAAACAGTGGAAATGGGTGGGGTGGTAGAGGCACTAGAAGAGGGTGTATGGGTGCAAAGGTTTTTGTTGTAGCCTAAACGTCCACATAGTGTGCATAACATAGTGATGCCTTCATAAAGTATTTGTTGACGATAGGTGACAATGAATATGTCAGTTTTTACCGGACATTCTAGGGGAACTTCAATGCATATACGTGCATATCTACCTCTAGTGGTTGTCGATGTACACGTATCTATTTTAAGGAGTGTCCCAAGTTTGGAGCCAACCCGTTGTAAAATCTCAAAGTCATAGAATTCAGTAGGCAACTCCGGAAGACGAATCCATATGGTTGAGTAAGTAAGTTGTGCATTGGAGGCTATGAATTTGTGTTCCCACTTACGCACGGATAGAAAATGGTTAAATATGAACCAGGCATGTAGTGTTTTGTTCATGTTTTCATCTTTTTGGAATTTTATAAGAAAGAAGTCGCAACTTAGATCTATGAGAGGTAACTCTTCAGTGGGTTGTCATAAGGAATGAAATTTTGTTTTTAGAGTTTGGTGGCCAACTTTGCGTCCAAACATTTTTACTATTATATTTCCAAGGGGAGTAGAGACGGGATTTGTCGTTGGATGTTAGAGGTATAAAGGTTTCATGTTGTTGGTCATTTGTTGTTTCTTCTGAGAGATCGATGTGTGAGGTTGTCGTGTGGCTGGTACGGGATAAGTGAAGCAGTTGATTGTGGGATAGAAGGGTGGTCTTGAAGGATGGTTTCGTATTCTCGGTATTGGATGGTAGGGAATCAATGTGCATGGTGCTCAAATCTGGCGGTTCGGGTGGAGAATTGGTGGTGGCTTGGTTCATGTTAAGGGATATTTGATTGTAGAAGATGAGAGGTATGCTGGGTGTTGTTTAGAGAGAAGGGAGACTATCTCTTTAACCCATTCTTTCAAAAAGTTAACTAAATTGGCATCCGTAGCTATCAATTTTTGGATCTGCCTCTGCATGTCATTACAATATTTGTATTGCTATAAGACTTTTGAAATTTGTAATCTTATAATTTTAAAATATTTGTTCATCCATTTGAAACATGTCATAAAAATATGTGCTTCAAACTTGAACTCAACTTCCTTTTTCACCAACATCCGTTTCTCACTCAAAGAACTAGTGAAAGTCCTTTCCTTCGTTCTCTTTGAAGCTAAACTAATTAAAAAAGAAATAAATTCATATAAATTAAAACTAAAACTGAGGGAGTAGTACAGACTAAAAAGGAGAAATAAAACAAACTTTAGAAAGATAGCAAAAGGAATAAGTGCATGTAATGTATAAAATTCTGACTTCTTCTATTTGAAGTTAAGGGATTATTATGTTACAATTCATCGTTTCAAAGAACTGACATTGGTACAACGAGGAACGATGTATTTGCCAGGGTACTATGACCTACAAAAACTCATAATCGATCATCAAGTTAGGATCGGAGCCAGGATGATTTTTATCAACGTGATTCAAAATATTAAAAAATAAACATATATACGAACAAGTCAAGGAGAATCAATATCTACTATTTATGCATAAAAAATAATTTTCGGACGAACCCCACGAAACCTATCTACAAATGGTTTCAGCATCTTTCTCGTCTTGAATTCTTGAAGACAAAGCAAGTTCTTTTAAACCATCCGGGAACTTTTTCAGTTTTTCGCAGTTATGAATTTTGAGATGAGAAAGCATAGGCATAGCTGAATTTTCCACCTTCCATTCAGTTAAGAAGAACAATCTTGAGAGTTGTAATTGTTTGAGTTGGGGAAAACCTGAAGCAGAACAGACCATCTTTGTCCCAAGGAAAGCATCATCGCGGAGTACTAAACGCCTTAGATTGTGAAGATTTTCTAATATTGGCATTGGATCTTCCTTTAGTTGAGTACTACTAAGAACCATCTCTGTAAATCTTTGTGAGATCATATTGTGTGGGGGAAGCTGATCAATGTAACCTTCGAAGGAAAATTTTGGCGGACCTCCTCTGCGCGTCAATAATTTCCTGAATACATTGTGCCTTGCTTCTGTATAACAATCAAAGTTCTTTATTTCAATGGATGAATGTAGCCATTTTTCTGGAGCAGTACTACTTGACATATGGTTGGTTATTGACTCAAGATCCTCAAGACTGTCTTCAACCTCGACATCTAGGTACCGGAGTTTTTTCAAGTTAAAGAGATCCTGGATTTCACACAACTTGGAGGTGAAGTTTTTTAGTGTTTGAAGCTCTGCTAATCCATCCAATCGAAGTTTTTTCCCATTTTGCGCTTGGAATGCTCGTGGAAGATACAAATGTTGCAACCTTCTCATTCTCCGCAACACGTCTGGAATGGTAATGTTGCATGTATCTTTGATTCTCAAATCAAGAACTTCCAAATATGACAAGTTGCTAATATATGATGGCAACTCCTTTAGGATGCATCCTTTAAAACTCAGATACCTCAAGAATGGTAAAGCAAAAATACCTCCCGGGATTTTTCCCTTACGAAAATCAATCCTATTGAAATCAAGAATCCTTAACGCCTTAAATTTCTTAATATTCGACATTATGGATGGCCATACAAACTCTTCTAGTTGTTGATGTTCATGTGCCTTGATGATTCGGAGACTCCTAAGGTTTCGAGCTAATTCAGGGGTGACACGGGCATTATACTTTCCTAGATAAATAACAAGCCGACGTGTATTGCTAAAAGAAAGAGAAGGTTGCAGGTTATGATCTCCACTTTGTAAATCCATGACCTTCAAAATGTCACCCTCTTCCGCTTTTGAGAGGCACATATCTCCCATTAGTCCAACAAGATGGCAAGACTTGAGCTCTATTATTGTCTGTCTCACACCAACCATACTCTTCTGTGCTAAACTCATCAAATGTTCTTGTGTTAAGTCTAACAGTGTCCTCTTGCTTCCACAATCCCCTTTTGAAATCAATCCCTCAATTGTCCATAAGTGACACAACTTCTCTGGTTCTATTTCTGGTTCTTCTCTAAAATGGCCTAAGTAAAGAAAATATAGTTTTAAATCATCTGATAACTCAGCATAACTTGGAGCCATAACTTGAGAAAGATATGGCCGGGCATTTTTCTGTACCATCTCCCATTCACTTGCACTCTTTCCTGCTAATAATTTTCCAAGTGCTATAATTGCCCCTGGTAAACCTTCACATAATTTTACCATTTCCTTACCCATTTTCTCCATTGATGACTTCATTTCAGCTCCTGATAAAGAAAGACATGTTATCAGATACCATTTACTCTCCCATATTGAACTAAATAAAAGTTGCCCTACTCTATAAAATTAATTCGAGGATTATTGGAAACAACCTCTCTAATTCCACAAAGGTAGGGGTAATGTTTGCGTACAAACTACCCTCCCCAAATCCCACTATGTGGAATTATACTGGGTATATTGTTGTTATAAAATTAATATAAACGCATATCTAATTTATTTTTCTTCTTTTGCAACAATAATAACAACAATAACCCATTAAAATTCCACTAGTGGGGTCTGGAGAGGGTAGTGTGTACGCAGACCTTATCTCTACCTCAAGGAGTAGAGACACTATTTCCGAAAGACCCTCGGGTCAAGAAGACAAAAAGAGACAATATCAATACCACCACAAAAATCATAGGAAAAATAACAACATGAAAACCAGAAGATAGATACAAAGCAAAAACGATAGCTAGTAAATAGACTCTGCATTATGAGAAACGAAAGAGTAGTAAGACACAACATTGTCACTAGCTATCTCGGGTAAAAACCCTCCTAGACTAGTCTCACAAAGATACGAAGTAAGGCAAGACTTAACTAACTTCTAACCTACAACTCCTAATACTCGACTTCCACAGCTTCCTATCAAAGTTCATGTACTCGGAAATATGAAGCTTTGCCATGTCCTCCACAGCTTCTTTTGCAAGTATCCCCAAAAAAAAAAGAAGGAAGTTTTTCAATTACTTGTCATGCTTTTATTTCTTTCAATTGTAACATGATATACCTGGTTCTGTCTCCAACCAAACTATCCTTTTAAGTAACTTCCAGCTGTTTTTATCTGATAAAGGCCTCTTTTCATGTATATAAGGTGTCTGTTTTATACTTTTTGCTACTTCTCTTGCTCGAGTAGTAACAAGTATTCTGCAACCTTTAGCTCCCACTGCCCCACGCAGCGTCTGCCAGTCTTCAGTTGAGCGTACGTCATCCAGAACAATCAAGCTCCTCGATTTTTCCAGATGTTGGCGAACAAGTTCTGTCAAAACTTGTGCTGGCGCATCAGCATACTCTTCTACAGAACCCACAAATGATTCCATAGCATGTAGAAGTGCGTATTCGAGGATGAAGTTTTCAGATACACGAATGTTGAGGCGGTGCTCTTTGAACTCGTCAACAACGTTGGTGTCATTACATATTGCATGAGCAAGAGCCGACTTGCCTGTGCCACTAAGGCCCCATATGGGAATTACTTCGAACCTGTTTTCGTAACCCTCTGATTTATCTAGCAGAGCTCCTAAAATTGGCTCCTTTTCTTTTTTCAGCCCAACTGTCTCGTCGTCTTGCTTGTATGCAAAGTTTTGCCTCCATTGTTGACAGTTGTTGTAGCAACTATTATTGCTTTCAAAATGAAAACCAGCGAACCGCTGCACGACTTCCGGCGAAGCAAAGTGGTTGATTTTGGCACACAAACTCGTGATCTCAGACATGGCTTTCTTCTGGGCACCACCACTATTAAGAATTTTGAAAGGCAAGAACATTCCAGATGAATCTGCCGACCTAGATCTTGCTATTACACCATATGTTTGGACAACATCTTCGACGCGATAAACGAGCTCTTCAATTTCCTTCGCTTGGTCACTGGGCAACTGACCATCTGTTGTTAGCATCCGCTGCAAATTCTCCAGAGATTTAACTGAGTTGTTGATTGCTGTGTATGCCCCAATTACTTCTGTTTCTTCAGCCAATGTCAACTGTCTAAGCTTTTTGATCGCGAAGAGGAGGGCTAGTTTCGCCATTCCCTCGTCCTCAAAAAATATTCCGCCCGCTTAAGAAATCAGCTTCTGCTTGTTCCAAAAATTAAATCTCGGATCTCAAAAGAAAATTGAAAAATATGGGATAAGATTTGATTCAGAAAGACTTGCCTGTTTAAAGTACTTTTTCTCGGGGTTTGGCTGCAGCAATGGATTGAGGTACTCTGCCTAGTTGCTATAAGCTGGCTAAAATATATTTTATTATTAAGATGGAGTTCCAACATGCAAAGATAGGAGTAATATATAATCTTAACCCCAAAAAATAAAAATAATTAATTTTGTATTTTAAGGTTGTATCCACACTATATTTTCGTGTATAAGGATGTATATGAGTTGCTTAAGCTTAAATAATAATAGTATGATTTTTTTTCTTTTTGATGAGTTTTTGGCAAAAAAATAAGCACGTAACATAGAAAAATAAAAGAAAATACTGAAACAAAAATGCAATCTGATTTAGAAATGAAAAACAAAAAAAGCAAAATAAATATTAAAAAAAGAATCAGAATATGTTGCAGGAATATGGGTGAAAGGGGGATAAAAGATAGTTGGATGGAGACGGGTAAAATGTACGGATTTGCGAAAAAAGCATGAGTGTTATGTATATAGCCTATATTTTGTTGGGTTACATGATTGTAATCTTTTTTCTTGACGACGTAGATGAAATTTAATGTGCTGGGCTGTATTATTATGCTACTACCGCTAAAAAAAATTAACCAAAAAATTTACACAAATCCAAGGTGGTTAAAAGAGCCTAAAATATCTAATTTTTCATTACGCTACTAGAAAAAAGTCAAAACCAGTCCAGAGCATACCGACCGAAATTGGTGGATGTCGGTCGTAAACAAAGGAAATTGGTCGAAAAATTCAATTAACAAATTTCGAAGATAACATTCAGGACCAGATACAGACACTTTGAGTTTCGTGTTATGTCGTTCGGTTTGACCAATGCCCCAGCAGTATTCATGGACTTGATAAATCGTGTGTTCAGACCCTTTTTAGATATGTTCGTAATTGTATTTATTGCTGATATATTGGTGTATTCTCGTTCAGAGACTGAGCATGCAGATCATTTGCGTACTGTGCTCAGAGTTCTACAAAAAGGGAAGTTGCATGCAAAATTCTCTAAGTGTGAATTTTGGTTGAACTCCGTAGCTTTCCTTGAGCATATTATTTTGGGTGAGGGTATCCGAGTTGACACACAAAAGATTGAGGCAGTAAAGACTTGCGACACCGACGGAGGTTCGTAGCTTTCTCGGTTTGGCAGGTTATTATAGGAGATATATAAAGGGATTTTCTTCTCTTTCAGCACCTTTGACAAAGTCGACTCAGAAGGGAGTAAAGTTTCAATAAGCTAATGCTTGCAAACGGAGTTTCCAAGCATTGAAGGACAAACTAACTTCAACAACGACTCTAACACTCCTAGAGGGAACCGATGGTTATACTATCTATTGTGACGCTTCGGATATTGGATTGGGTTGTGTACTGATGCAGCACGGTAAGGTTGTAACTTATGCTTCTAGACAACTAAGAAAGCACGAGAAAATTACCTGACCCATGATTTAGAGTTAGCGGTGGTGATTCATGCACTATGTGGAGACACTACTTGTATGACAATCATGTTGATATCTATACGGATCATAAGAGCCTCCAGTATATCTTCAAGCAAAAGGAATTGAATTTACGTCAAAGGAGATGGTTGGAGCTACTTAAAGACTATTATGTTGATATTTATACCATCTGGGGAAGGCGAACGTAGTAGCCGACACCCTCAGCCGTAGATCCATGGGTTGTCTGTTATATTTACAGCCAGAGAAGAGGGAAATAGCCCATGAGATTCATCAGCCAGCTAGTCTGGGAGTTGGGTTACTGGACTCATGTGATATTGAAATTACTATTCAGGATGCGACAATATCCTCTTTAGTAACTGAAGTGAAGGAATGCCAATACGAAGATCCTGTGTTAGTTCATTATAGGGATACAACCACTTAGAAGGAGAAGACAGCGTTTGAGATTACCGAAGATAGGGTCATCAGATATCGAGGACGATTATGTGTCCCTAATGTTGCAGGGATGCGTCAGCAGGTTATGGGAGAAACTCACTATTCTCATTATTCTATCCAACCAGAAGCAACAAAGATGTATCATGATATCAAGGAAGTATATTGGTGGGACAGAATGAAAAAGGATATAGCGGAGTTTGTTGCTCAGTGCCCTAACCGTCAGCAGGTTAAGATTTAGCATCAAAAAATCGGTGGATTATTGCAGGCTATAGAAATTCCGACTTGGAAGTGGGAAGTAATCAATATGGATTTCATTGTAGGTTTACCTCGTACCCAACGTAAGTTCGATTCTATATGGGTGATTGTTGATAGACATACAAAATCAGCCCATTTTCTACCTGTTAGGACTACATATTCCGCAGAGGATTATGCAAGGCTTTACATTAAGGAGATAGTACGAATTCATGATGTCCCTATATCTATTATCTCGGATAGAGGAGCTCAGTTTACAACTAATTTTTGGAGATGCTTCCAAAAAGGATTGGGGACTCAGGTAGGTCTTAGTACAACCTTTCATGTGTAGACAAACGGACAGGCTAAACGTACTATTCAGACACTTGAGGATATGTCACGGGCTTGTATGATAGACTTCAAAGGTAGCTGGGATGATCATCTGTCGCTTATTGAGTTTGGTATAATAATAGCTATCATTCCAGTATTCAGATGGTTCCATACGAAGCTCTTTACGAACGGAAGTATAGGTCGCCTATAGGATGGTTCGATGTTGGGGAAACTAAGTTAGTAAGACCAGAATTGGTACAACAGGAAATCGGGAAGATTAAGCTTATACAAGAAAGGTTATTAGCAACTCAAAGCCGTCAGAAATCTTATGCGGATAATCGATGACAAGACTTGGAGTTTCAGATTGACGATTGGGTATTCCTAAAAGGTATCACCGATGAAAGGCATTATGAGGTTCGGTAAGAAAGGAAAACTTAGCCCTCGGTGCATTGGACCGTATAAGATTATACGCAAGGTAGGCCAGGTAGCATATGAGTTAGACTTGCCTTCTGACTTGGAGTCTGTACATCCAGTCTTTCATGTATCTATGCTTTATAAATGTATCGGAGATCCTTCTAGGGTTGTGAGAGTTGACAATATTCAGGTCACAGAGCAACTATCATATGAGGAAACTCCCATAGCTATATTAGACAGATAGGTTTGGCAAATGAGGACTAAAGACGTAGCTTCGGTGAAAGTACTTTGGAGAAACAATAATGTAGAAGAAATGACTTGAGAAGTCGAAGAAGACATGAAGTCTAGATATCCTCACTTATTTCCTCTTCCAGAGAAGGATCTGACTGAGACATCACAACCTTAAGGTACGTGTATGGATTCTTGTATTAGTTATTGTCATTGGGCGTGTGAGACCATTGTTGTTATTGATGATTGTACTCCTATGTAGCATTGAATTATTGAGTATTCTACAGAAAGGGTTGATAGTAGTAGTGTTACAAAGGTGACTCTACCAAAATTTATATGGATCTAGAGAAGTTAAACATTCGAGGATGAATGTTTCTAGGGGGGAAGGATGTTATGTCTCGTGTTTTCGTACGTTAAAGTTCCGTTTTCAGATAATCGACGTAGACTCGGGGATGGGATTATCTTGATGTTATAAGCATTTATGACATTTATAACAAGCGATAAATAAGTGTCGTGAAGGTTAAAGAGTAAACGAATCAAAGAAAATGAGTTTCATCGAAGGTGGTCAATTTGGGATATAATATGATACGAGCCATAATACCCGGTGTTTATAGACTAATGCCATACAAGGTGCCTCATGACCATGATAGTATGGTACATAAAGTGTGTTAATTGAGTAGTATTTAAGTAATTTGAAATAATTTTTAATTATGTGGATAATTGGATAATTAATGATTTTTAGTGGGAGATTAATTAAAATCTTTGGATAATCAAGGATTTGGATGACTTAACACACCAAAACGTAGCAGCACCCCCTTCCCATATAATGACTCTTAATAAAGAGTGAAAGGTGGCACATTTTAAGGAATAAATGTGACACATGTCTTGAAAGGTGGGGCCACACCACCAAGACTAAAATTCATTCTCCAATTCAAAAATGAAGATGTATTATATCCAAAAAGGCTTCAGCAAGATAACTTCATGAAAGCAACGTGAGATTCCATAGATTCTTCAACAATTCAAGACGTAAGATTTCATAGTTTCTTCGACAATTCTAAACGTGTGATTTTGCAATTATAAGGGAGTACGGTGAAATCTTTCTCAAGAATATCATACGGATTTTCCCCTACTCCGATCTTGTCGTCACGTGTTTTGTCGCAATTAACATGTGTTAGAGGGATTATCAAGAGAATCGGTTCAAGTATGTTAAGGCTATCCCTTTTTTCTTTTTGGCATGATCCGTACGATACAAATGAAATGAGCAAATGCACAACTTTCATAAACAACTCTATTCATAGAATTACTAAGGATGCCTATGTTCTTGATCTCCCATGTGAATTATCATTATATCTTCCGTTCATAGTCTCAGAAAAATACATAGTTTATAAAGTTATCCGAAAGGTATAATAATCTAATAACATTCCGAGAAAATCTTATCAAGATATTTCTTATGCATTTCATTCACTTATACATGTACATTGACTCATGACTAGATGGCGTTATATATGCGTATATTATATGTATATAGGATATGGGAAAAGGTTACGACGTTATATATACATCATCACTTGATCAGCTGGTATAAGTTGATGATTTTGCCCTCAGTGGCCGAGATAATATGATGGCATGCCCTCAGAGGCTTGATGATGTTACGAACACCTGTACCTATGTATGACACAATATTTATACGCACATGCACGACATTATAAATGTTTCAGGTTTTACAATGCTATTTAGACTTACATGAGGAATTCTTTATTCCATGTTTCATCTATGTCTTTTATGTACTAATTTTCATGCCTTACATACTCAGTGCCTTATTCGTACTGACTCCCTATTCCTGGGCCTACGTTTCATGCCCGTAGGTGCAGGTAGACAAGCTGACGGTCCCCCTTATTTGGATTCTTGATCAGCCAGAGTGCGTGTGATTCATTTGATCCGGAGCTACTTTGGATTTTGGTACGATATGTTTCATACATATATGGGTATGACGGGGCCCAGTACCGTCCTTGTACAGTTGTATATTCTGTTAGAGGTCTGTAGACAGTCATGTATAGTTGGGTAGTATGTGGCCTTGTTAGCTTCCAGTTTTGGATATGTAGTTGTCTATTGCAGCCTTGTCAGCTTGCCCTACGTATTTCGCACGTGTATGTATATATGTCTTTTGGATAGATTTTCTCACGTATTCTATTCTCATGGTTTAGTAGATGTTATTCATGTTTATATCTTAGACGCATGCTTAAGGGTGTTCGATAGGTAGGACATGGGCATTCATCATGGCCCATCAGTTTGGGTCGTGACAATTCACTTGCATAAACCTCAGTTTTACCAACAGACTGTCTCACACCCTGCTTGGCAATAAGCTATGTTTAAAGAATTTCAGTCTCTTGAAGCAAACAACACTGGAACATTATTCCACTTCCCCCTCATAAGAAAGCTATTCCTTGTAAATGGGTTTGTAAGATTAAACAGAAATCTGATGGTTCCACTGAGAGATATAAAACTAGATTAATTATTAGAGGGGAAACACAAAAAGAGGGAATTGATAATACTTAAATTTTTTCCCCAGTAGTCAAATTCACTACAATTAAATGCCTTCTTTCCTTGGCTGCCAAGAATAACTGGACTGTCTACCAACTTGATGTGAATAATTCATTCCTTCATGATGATCTACATGAAGAGGTCTATGTGAAAATTTCTCTTGGCCTTCAAGTTTCTTCTTCTTCTTCCTCCTCCTCTTCCTCTTCCCTATTGGTATGCAAACTCATGAAATCATTATATGGTCTCAAACAGGCTTCTAGACAATAGTTTTCAAAATTATCTGAAGCTTTGTTATCTCGGGGCTACTCTTAAAGTAAGAATGACTATTCCCTTTTCACCAAGTCCATTGATGACTATGTGACTGCCTTGGCAGTCTATGTGGACGACATTTTATTGGCTGGGGATAATATTTCTGAACTTGATGATTTGAAATATTTTCTGGATGCTCGGTTCAAAATTAAGGACCTTGGCTCCATTCATTATTTCTTCGGTTTGGAGATCAATAAGCTTTCTCAGGGGTCTTTGATGACTCATACCAAGTTTGTCACTGAGTTGCTTGAAGAATTTCATTGTCAGCACTTCACATATGTGGTTACCCCTCTTGAGAGTTCAACCAAACTCACGACTACAATGGGAGAATCTATCTCTGACCCTAGTATTTACAGGAGACTCGTGGGTAAATTGATTTTTTTGCAGCACACTAGACCAGATATTGTGAGCACGTGATTTTTGTTTCTCACGACAATCGCTCCGAAAGAAATAAAAAATAGTAATAATTGGCCCTGCTGTACAATTTTTGTATTTCTGTGCGGCACTTTGTTGATTTATTTGTGACTTTTGCCCATTTTTATTTTTTTTTCTTTCTTATTTATTTATTTATTTAAAACAAAATACAAAATGTGTGTGGCATGCATAATTCGAACCGTAATCCGGTCGTTAAATAGAAAATCATAAATAGGCATCTTCGTCCGTGATTTTGATTTGTTCGATTTTACCTGTTTTGAAATATTTTAGTGTGTGTGCAAATAATTGTATTGAGTGTGTGTTTAATTTTAATTTGATTTTTGCTTAGTTTTGTTTTTAAAATAAATAAGGAAAAGAAATAAAAGTAAGAAAAGGTCTCTTCTTCTTCCGGATTGGGCCAATTTATTAAAATTGGCCCAAACAAACAATACCCAAACCAAGCCTGCCCGGTCCAGTCCAGCTGATGCCCAGAGAGTCCAAACGACGTCGTATTGATACAGGTTGATCTGGGCCGTTGATCTCGGATTGATCAACGGCCAAGATCACATTTCTCATACCCACGAACAGAACCCGACCCGTTTCCACCCGGACCAACCCAAACCCTTTACCCTCGAAACGACACCGTTCCACTTAAGCCATCAGATCCAGACCGTAGATCTTGATTGATCTAACGGTTGAGATCCGCCTACCCACTAACTATATAAGCCCATAATCTTACCCTGCCCCCCTATCCGAACCCCAGCCTCGTCGTCTTCACCAGAACCCCCAAACCCTAGAGCCGCCCCTGTACTCTTCACCATGAAAACCGGCGGCATGGACGCCGGTGACCTTGCCCCTAACACCATAGAACCCCCATGCCGTCCTGAACCCAAATCTACCAACCACACACCTCGAATCCTATCCCACCTTCTCGAATCTTCATTTGAAGATTCGAGTCGGAACCTAATCTACACCGATCTGCCTTAAATTCATACCAGACACTCCCCAGACCCCCCTCGTGACCAAACCATACTTGGTTTGGTCCGAATCTGACCAGGGAAGCATGAATCCCGGATCTGGTTTTCGAACCTTAGGGTTCCTCGTCACTGGTCCGTTGTTTTGTTCAAACCGAAGGATTAAGGTCTAATGGACCTTAATCGAAGTGTTTCTCATCTGAGAAACACTTCGATTAAAGTCCGTTCAGCCTTAAGAAAGGTCTGTCCAAATCCGAGCTCAAACTTTTGATTTTTCGAGTTTTAAAGTGAGTTTGCTCTCTTTCCTTTACTTGTTTTAGTCTGTGTGATTTGTTTTAAAAGTCTGTTCATATTTGTTTTAATTTTATCAACTTTTGTTTGTCCACTTTACCTGAACCTCTGTGTTTGTCTGAATCCCCCTCCTATTCTGATAAGGCATATGTATTTGTTGTGTAATTAGTTTGAATTTCAAATTTGTACTGATTAACTGATTCCTCGAAGTACAGTTCTGTTTAATCAGTATAAGTCAAGTCATGTGTCCTATACTTTTGAATGTCTGATTTTTGGCTACGATTGTATGTGTTATGATTAATATAGTCGAGTCGACATGTGTCGTCAAATAGTTTCAACTGTCTGAACAAAATGAATCGATTTGCTTCTGTTGAACATTGCCTGAATCAATTAAGAACTAAGTTCATTTACTTATAGTTGTTAATGTGATTTCAGAAACCTAATGTTTAGGCTGTAATGGTAATCTGAACTGGAGGGCATGTGCACAACATGGGCATAAAGGCCCTTTTGAATTAAATAGTTTGACAGCATGTGCTGTCAGACTACATCCTGCTGCCCATGCTTGCTTTTAGTTAATAAAATGGGAAAGATAAGTCTGCCAGGGAATGTTGATGGGGTTTAATACTTAATTAGCTAAAGTGGAACTGAAAATGGAAGGCACATGGGAGGGGTATGGTGACATTCTAAACAGGTTGTTAAAAGGGGTAGTGTTAGGGTTTATAAAGCAGGAGGGGATTAGAGGTGAGAGGACCGAGAAGATTTGAGAAGAAAAAGACACACTGTGAGGAATTTTTGAAGGAGAGAGTTGAAATACATACAGATATATATACACACAGACAGAGCATACAGAGAGGGAGATAGACACTGAGAGGGAACATCTGAGAGTTCAAATTCTGAAAACAGGAACTGGAAAAGATTTCTTTTAATAACTTCAGTATAATTTCAAAACTGAAGATTGGTTTTAGATTTTGGAAAGAAAGGAGATAGAGGGTGGATATACAGAAAGCAGAAACTGTCTTTTCTCCCTGCTAATTGTTCAATTCCCAGTTTGTTTGACTGTTTCAAACAAGTGTTGGTTTCCTCTCAAATATCAGTCAGGTTTCTGCTGTTTGGTTCTTACTGGTTTGTTTTCTTTTGGAGTTAGACCGTTTGAGTTCTGAGCCACTCCCCTGCTTGTTGCTGTCATTTTGTTACCTGCTGTTACTGCTGCTGCACTTGTTGTCATTGTTACTCTGCTGATTGCCCTCTTCTTCAATTGTCAAATATTTCCAGGTACACAACCTCTGAACCATGTATTGTTGAAAGTTTGAAGTTGAAGCAGAAATAAAGAAATGAACATCTGTTTATGTTATAACATTGGTGTTAAAAATAGGTTGAATGTTAGTTGGGCCTGTATTTGTTTAACTGCAAACTGCAAACATTCTGTATAGACTAACATACATTCTGTTTGAGATGAACTATTAGATAGCATTGTTCAATAGTAATGACAGTATGATATAGACAGTATGTTTGATTTAGTATACATTCAGTTCAGTATAACATTCTGTTTGACTTAGTTATGACTGTATAACATAGAGTCATGGCAAGCACTTGTATGTATTTTGCCTAGACCACTGAATTGACAAATCTGTGGTACTAAGTCTGGGATAAATGTATCCCAAACAAACTCTCATGCAGTCACATTAAGAGTCTGGCTATGAATGCCAGCTCTCCTGTCAGATTATTTGTTTCGATATAGGTTCGATATCGGGTCTCGGTATAGATTCCTTGTTTCGAAATAATGCGATGACTGTTGAGGAAAACTAATAGTCGTTTTGAGTTCAATTAGTAGTAATTTTCCTAATAAACAACCAATTTCGTTTATCAATTTCAAATAGGTTAGAGTTTAAAAATAAAACTTGGAGGTCGTTAAATATAACTCAGTGTATGTTGTTAGTTTGCTTGCAATCTCACTTAGCAAATCAATAAGCGTATTCACTCGATGAAGACAAAGCATGAGGTAACTCTCACCTCATAAACAATCAATCAGGTAATCAAACAAATTTAGGTTCGGCAAACATAATAAAGATTCAGTCTGTATTTGTTCAAACAAGCAAAGTTCGGTATCATCTTTCTTTTTAAAGACAAACGTAGTAGAAATGTAGTCACTGTAGGATACCCTTCTAAAATAATGAGACTAGCCTCGCCAAATAAAAATGCAAATTGCGGGGCCCTCAATAATTGATCATGATAAATACCTAGAATTTGGGATGGACTGTTTAGTGAATTCCACTGCCTTCCCCAAAGATAATAACTCGTTAGATTCTTTAGGCGCGACTTAATTAAATTACATTCTTAAATTCGGGTGCGCATTTATGTGACCCAAATTCAAATCTCAACGGAGTCGAAATGTGTTAACTACTACGGGTGCATTGATTGTGACGTGGTTCGAGATGCATTTTCACGACGTTGCAATTCTATAAAAATAAATGATAATAATAAAAGCGGTTTAAACTTAATAAAAGCACATAAGTCACAACATGTATTTAGATCAGATATTTAGCCATTATAACAATTTAAGCGACCGTGCTAGAACCACGGGATTCGAGGGTGCCTAACACCTTCCCTCGGGTCAACAGAATTCCTTACTTAGAATTTCTGGTTCGCAGACTTCATTTGGAAAAGTCGAAAATTTCCTCGATTTGGGATTCAAGATAAACCGGTGACTTGGGACACCAAAAGCCAAACCTTTCCCAAGTGGCGACTCTGAATTAAATAAATAATCCCATTTCGAATATTGTCACTTAAATTGGAAAAACTCCACCCGCGCATTTAACCCTTCGGGGCTGGGCGCGCAAAAAGGAGGTGTGACAGCTCTGGCGACTCTGCTGGGGATTGTAAACCCAGAACCACTGGTTCAGGGTTCAAGAATTCGAGCTTAGAATAATTGTTATATTTGGCTTCATTATCTGATCTTTATTACATGTTTTTGCATAACGTGCTAAATGTTGTCTTTTACCGCTTTGATATTATCTGAACTGTATATAAACTGTGCCGAAACCCTTCTCTTCTTACCTCCGGGGAGAAGCTCGCTGGTCGAGACTCCCTATTCTGTTAGTGTCAATACCTGAAATAAGAAAGAGGTCGGACAAGTTACAAAGCCGGACGATCTCGCGGGTCCCCGGTACGTAGCCCCCTCCTCGACTCGAGTTGTCCGCTCGGGTACACAGTCTAGAACAAATACCCAGGTTACGAACCTAGAATAACTTGACTTCATGCCGGATCCCTAGTAGGAACGCTTATTTGCATCATGTTGCATTTGACTTAGGGGACTCAACACAGGGGTTGGGTCCGTCTAGGACAGGCAACCTGAAACGAAAAAGACCACCCTGCTGCATCCTATTTGTTTTGTGCATTTATTTGCTTCGGTTCCGCATGCTGACCGGTTTCTAAAAAAAGGGGGGAAAATAGCAGCGTAGGGAGATAATTACTTATTTTTGAAAAATAAAACCGATGTTCAAGTATTGTCAAAACCTCGCCGGAATTTTTCTAAAAAAAAAAGAATAAAAAAAAATTTGTCTTCTTAGTTTAAGTTATTAAAAAAATATATATATATATATATATATATATAAAAAAATTTCTTTTTATCACTTCCAAAATCAAAAAAAAAAGAAGGTATTTATTTTAAAAGTAAAAAAAAAAACGGGAAATTCATAATTCAAAAAAATGTGTTGTTTCTTTCGTAGTACCCCTTTTGTAAATTCAGACTAATAGTCCAAATATTTCCTAAAAAAAATAATAATAAATATTTTCTTTAGTCTTTATCTCTTTTCAAAAAGAAAAAAATATATAAAAACGTATTCTTGATTTCTAGGTTTATTCGATTCTTCTATTTACGGTACGCCCGAACTACACCGGTTTGATTCTCACCGGATGTGAGATACGTAGGCAACCCTCGTCGGGTTCAACCCCATTTTGCTAAAATAGCCAAAATCAATAAACAAAAAAATAAAATAAAAATGTGTGTCAAATTTTTTAAAAAAAGAGTCATTAATAGGTCAGGTGACGTTGTTTTGTCATAAATAGCCGAATGTTCCCGAAAGGGACGCCGGAAGGCTGACTTTACATAAACAGCCACCTTTGGGTCTTGTTTAGCACTTTTATCCAATAGACCCACACAGCCTTAAAATCTTCGTCCCCGAAGTGTTTAAAGGCCGTGTTCAAAACTTGATCCCCTCTGTAAAAATACTTTGAGTCAGTCATTTTTGTTAAAATCACCTTAATAAATGTGCAGGATGAGCACGATGCAAAATGAACATTTTTCAATAATGACCAAAATCCCTGTCAGTTTACGTCTATGGTGGAATGATCTAGGTGTTGAAGGACAAAATGAGGTTAAGAAATATCTGAAAGGTCTTGTGGGTTTATTGGAAATCCAGCCTCGAGGAGATATCATAAGAGCTTTGATTACCTATTGGGACCCGGCACACAATGTTTTCCATTTCTCTGATTTTGAACTCACCCCGACTTTGGAAGAAATGGCCGGATACATCGGGAATACTGATCTTCCCTTGAGGGAAAAATACTTGGTCGCCCCAAGAGTCGTCACGGTACATCGGTTCCTAGATTCATTAAAAATACCTAGGACAGTCCACAACCCGGATCTGGCAGCCGGATTTTGTACTCCATGCTTCATATATGATAGATACGGTCATGAGAGGGGATTCAATAATCCGATCAACAAACTATGCAGCAAAGGAATTCGTCAGAAGTGGGACGAGCACAGACGGGTAGCGTTCATGATAATGTTCCTGGGCCTTCTGGTATTTCCAAGGAAAGATGGAAACATTGATTTGAAGATATCTGGGGTCGTCAGCACTTTACTCACGCAAAGTGACAGTACTCTCGCGCCAATGGTGGTATCTGACATCTTTCGGGCTCTTACAGCTTGTAAAGCTGGGGAAAGTTTCTTCGAAGGTTGTAACTTGCTCCTACAGATATGGATGACCGAGCACCTCTGCCATCATTCCGAGATTTTGAGCCATGGTTCCCCGGAAAAGACCCGCATAGAAGAATCTTACACGAGAACCAAAAAGATCGTTTTGCCCAGAGGAGTCCTGGCATGGACCTCGTTCTTTCAAGCTCTTACTGCCAGCCAAATACAATGGACGCTGGGATGGTTGCCTGTTGATGAGATCCTATATATGTCGGCGGCTAAAACTCATTTCTTGCTGATGGGGCTTAAGAGCATTCAACCTTACGCACCCGGCCGAGTTTTGAGACAGTTCGGAAGATGCCAGACAGTACCTCATGAGGAAGATCTTAGCGCTCAAGCAGTTGAGATAAGTCCTAACGGACAGTTCCCAGAAGCAAAGATTCGCCAAATCTGGAATGAGGGTCAATATTTGAAATCAGATACTTGCGTGCGGGATCGAGCCAAAGGAGAAACGGCGCCAGGTTACCTTGCATGGTACAGAAGGGAACTTGAGCATGAAAGGCCAGCTAAGAGACCCCACATCCGGAATTTCACCGAGTCATCGCAAAGGCATTGGGATTGGTTAGCAAAGGAAAGAGGCTATTGTGCCGAAATCAGCAGGTTAAAGCAACAAGTAGAAGGCATGAAATACGAGCACAACGTGCAAATTGCTACCGATCTGGGAGAGCGGAACAGGTTAATTCAAGAAAATGAAATGCTCAGAGCCCAGATCAAACAGATAAGGTTGGATGCAGATAAACAGCCAAGGCGTCGATCAGACGAGCACCTGATAAAAAGGCTAAAAAGCGAGATCAGAGAATGGCAAGATGGTTTGGAGAAATCTGAAAACGTCATAGCAGAGCTCAAAGCACAGTGGGATACAAGAGCAGATATGCATCGTCGATACCTGAATCAATTGGAAGGCGACCACGAGAAAACTGTTGCTAAAATAAAGAGAGAGATGGCTACACTCAAGATCAAAGCAGCTAATCAGGCTAAGGATTTCCAAATTGAGAGCAGATACTGGTACGACTCAATAGCCCAGATAAAGTTGGAAGTGCGGCGACTGAAGCATCAGCATATACAGGATGCTCAAGTATTCAAGACATGTAGCGATCAGATGAAACGCCTACTCATAGAGAAAAAGCAAACCAGAGATAGGATCAAGGCCATTGCCCATGCCATCACCAGACGATGTCTACGATGTGAGAACATGTCCAGCGTTACCGTCCTCTCGGCAGTGATGGGTTATGTCAAGCAGACTATGCATGAGCTGGAGCAACTTGAGAGGGATCTCACGCCTAGGACCGCGGTGAGGCCGAACGATGCCCCACGGACACCAATTTTCAAAACCATAATGCGTTCATAGGTCAAATCTGTATCTTAGCATCTTCTGCTCGTTTTCCCATCAGGGTGATTTTTAGTCTATTTTGAATCTAGGTTTATTTTCAAAGTTCGCTTTTTCTTTTGCAAAATGTAGTTTGTAATAGAACATTTCAACAATAAAGAGTTTGTTTCTTTTACGATCATCTGTGTTTTTCGAACTACGTAATGATCTGATTCACGTAGGCATCGTGATACGTAGGCAATCCTCATCGGATCCGGTCGCATTTCTTTTACTGCAAAATAAAAAAAACATAAAAGAAAACAAAAGAGAAAAGAAAAAGAAAAGAAAAGAAAGGGAAAAACTAATAAGAGGAAAAATGCCGGAATGACGCATGCTCTCGTAGCAAACATATAGTAATCCACTTGACTGTATAGGTGCATCATGCCCAACGTGAGATTAACTATCTATTATTTGCTACAAATTAACCGTGCGTTTGTCATTGAGCATTTCCAGGGTTTTTGAAAGGACGGTTGGTTTGGTGAAAGTCTGGCCTCGCACTCATATTTCACGAGGTCAAGGAGAAGTGTTCAACTACCTGTTGTTAGGGCCAGAAGCAGTACTCACACTTACTTCACCAGGTCAAAAGGAAGTGTGGAAATGTCTTCAGAAATTCCATTGCAAACGATCCCTGTTTCTGAGGAGAGCTCAATCTCAGCCGTCCTCACACCTGAATCCGCAACTGCGGAGGAAAATAGAATCCTACGGCTCCGCATGTTGGAAATGCTGGACGACTGGAATAATGGGAAAGAGCCGCCAAGTGTCGTCCCCGGATTCCCTGAATTATTCTCCAGGTCAAGTGGGACTTCTAATGTCCCCATAAATTATCCTGCTACCCCATTCGGGTACCCAGCCACCTCAGCCTTCTCTGCTGGATCGCCTTCTGAGCCTCATCCCCGAATGTCATCCACTGATGCAAGCATGAACATCTTTACTGCATCGCCTTGCCCGATTACGGCACAGCCTACCACGTACAAGCCAAGCTTTGACTCATCCTCTTTTACATTCCAAGCACCATCGTTCTCAATGGAACCAACTAGGTTCGCTACCAGCACTAATCCTCTACCGCCTCAGTGCGAGCTTGCACCCGGGCAGGATCAGAACCCCAGAATTGCAGAACAAAATGAGATTGCCAAGAGAATGAGAAGCCTTGAACAAAGTTTGAAGAATATGCAAGGATTGAGCGGACAAAAGAGCGTCTCTTACGCCGACCTGTGCATGTTCCCTCACGTGCACCTGCCAACGGGTTTCAAGACCCCCAAGTTTGAGAAATACGATGGGCACGGTGACCCCATTGCACATCTTAAGAAATACTGCAACCAATTGCGGGGAGCCGGTGGAAAAGAAGAACTGCTAATGGCATATTTTGGGGAAAGTCTAGTAGGGATAGCTTCAGAATGGTATATGGATCAGGAAATGTCCCGATGGCATATATGGGATGATCTCGCCAGAGATTTTGTTAAAACAATTCCAGTATAACATCGACATTGCGCCAGACCGAAACTCTCTGTCGAATTTGAAGAAGAAACCTTCTGAAAGCTTTAGAGAGTATGCTATTAAGTGGCGTGAACAGGCGTCGAGAGTGAAGCCTCCCATGGATGAAGTGGAAATGGTCACTACCTTTCTCCAGGCTCAAGAGTCTGACTATTTCCAAAACATGATGTCAGCTATGGGTAAGCCATTCGCGGAAGCGATCAAGATTGGAGAGATGGTGGAAAATGGTTTGAAAACGGGTAGAATTCTGAGTCAGGCAGCCATAAGGGCGACCTCCCAGGCCGTCCAAAGCGGGTCCGGAGGAACGACAAGGGGGAAGAAGAAGGAAGAAACGACTATGGCAGCCTCTGAAGCAAGGGAGTATCGTCATCCCAGGCCCCATTTTCCGGAAAGAGCCCCACAACACTACTACCCCCACTCAAATTTGGCATATGCTCATCAACCTTATATGGTCATGAATGCCCAACCTTATAACCATCCACCACAACAAGCCAACCGAGGCCCAGCTCCACCTCCCAGAAATCAGCCTCCTTACCGCAACCACTATAACCCACAACCCCCGCAGAATAACTACCGCCCCCAGGAGCCACCTCGACGGCGGACTTTCACGCCCATCGGTGAACAATACTCTACTTTGTTCCCTAAGCTAGTCCAGTTGGGTTTCTTGCAACCAATTCCCCAAACAAGGTAAAACCCAACATCGCCTTCTTACAAAGCCGGAGTCAGATGCGCCTATCATTCAGGGGCCGAGGGACATGATACAAATGACTGCTGGTCATTGAAAAGAGTGGTCGAAAATTTGATAGAGCAGGGGAAAATAGTGCTAAGGGACGAAGAGATCCCGAATGTGACTAACAATCCATTGCCTGCTCACAATAATGGGCCGCTGATCGGAATGATTTGTGAAGACAAAGAGTTCGACCCTGCTCTGAAAGCCATAATTGCCATTGTCGATACGGGGAAGAGGCTTGAAATAGACCAGAAACCAGAGAAGGGAAAGGAGGCCAAGGCTATAAAGAGCAAGCCTGAAAAGAAGATAGAGAAGAAAGTGGTCCCTGTAAAAAATGAAGTTCTTTACATACCACGAGGTCGAGCTGAGAAGACGCAGAACTTCGGGATCAAAAAGACGAAACCTATGTACGTGCCGAAAGGGGCCTATGTGGTCCGGGGGACGATTCAACCACCTCGGCTGAATGAGCCAGTGGTTATCGGACGTGTGCCACAAAAGCCAGTGACCAACCCGTCCACAGTGCCGTGGAATTATCAAAAGACTTTGGTGATGTACAAAGGTAAAGAGGTCATGGGAGAACTTCCAGAAAATACTTTCATTGGAAGGTATTCAAATACCCAAGAACTGAACAACGCCACACAAAGGCGCTTCCCTCCAAAGAAGCCAGTGAGTGTTGAAGAAGCGGAAGTGTTCTTCCAACAAATGAAGATGCCGGATTACGAAGTGATAGATCAGCTGCGTAAGTACCCTGATAAGTTGGGGGAAGAGTGCATGTAACCGTAAGTGGAATAACAATCATTCGGCCGATTGCTCTTACTCTTATCCTTCCTTCGCTGACACAGAAGAGAGAGAGCACTCCCCAAGCCAAGGATGAGTGCCAAAGAGAAGATGCGCAAGCTAGTCTATCAGAAGGAGAAAGCGAGGGAGTGAGATTTTAGGTTTCATTAGGGTAGACTGAAGACCAAGCCAATCTCGATTAAATGGGAGAAATAGACCTGTTGTTGGTCATAGGACCAGTCGAATTTCGAGTCACCTTCCAGGTGATCGACATGGACACATCCTACAATTTTCTCCTTGGCAGACCTTGGATCCATGCGGCAGGAGCCATTCCTTCCACTCTTCACCAGATGGTGAAGTTCGAGTACGAAGACCGAGAGATCGTGGTCCACGTGGAAGATGAGCATGCCATTTATCGGGACCCATCCTTCCCGTACCTTGAACCGAGGGAAGGAAGTGAACATATGGTCTATCAAGCTTTCGAGATTGTACTGGCAGAGCAGCACGAAGAGGGAATACCCTGCCCCCAGCCTTTCTTGTCTAACGCCTCGGTTATGGTGGCCAAAGAGATGATTCGGCACGGATTTAGGCCAGGGAAGGGGCTTGGGCGAACCCTTCAGGGAATAACAGAACCCATCACTTTGCCAATCATCAAGAAACCTTTTGGACTAGGTTTCAAACCTACTCCATCAGACGAAGAGTGGGCAAAGAAAAGGAAAAATGAGGGTTGGAAGTTACCACAACCACTGCTGGATTTATACGCAACTTTCATCAGGCCGAGGTACGTTGAAGAAGAAGATGATGAGGTCTTCACAGCTGAGGAAATCGAGGAGATATGTGGGGCAATGAGAGAGGTGCTCTACGAGGTCCACATGGTTCAACCAAGTGAAGGCACAAGCACTGCTGAGATGCTGTACATGGGGCCGAGCGCCCAACTTCAAAACTGGGAAGCCACGCCATTCCCGACTAGACTGAAGTCCGGGTAGACCTGTCCTGCCACCTTTCCTGTGTCACATGTTATCTCCAGGACATAACTTGAACGTTTTCTTCTTTTCAATTGTTGCTTTGAATTCTTAGTTGTAAACATTGTTGTTTTCCAACTTTCCAAAGAAAATATAAAAAAAAATCAATCATTGCTTTCCTATTCTTTTGTTCTGATTTTTATCATTTTTCCTTTTATCTTTCTTTTCAGTCCTAATAATGCGGCTTTAAATATGACATGCTTGCGGACTTCACGCCCAGATCACAATGAGTTATTTAACTGCGAATTAATGAACCCGGAACCAGAATATGATGCGGAAGAGGCTTTTAGGGAGATAAACCGAGAGTTGGAATATTTCGAGAATAAACCTAAGCCAAATCTGAATGACACTGAACCGGTAAATTTAGGAACCCCGGAAGAAATCCGGGAGACCAAGATAAGCATTCACACGGACAAGAAAACGCGAGAGGCGATAATTCAACTTCTTCTTGAATTCAAAGACGTGTTTGCTTGGTCATATGATGACATGCCGGGACTAGGTGTTGATCTAGTGGTTCATAAATTGCCGATTCATCCTGATTGTCCTCCAGTTCAACAAAAGCAACGAAAGTTCAAAACTGAGGTCAGTGACAAGATTAAAGAGGAGATCACCAAACAACTGAAAACGGGAGTGATTCGGGTAGTCCAATATACAACATGGTTGGCGAATGTGGTTCCAGTACCAAAAAAGGACGGGAAAACTCGGGTATGTGTAGATTACCGAGATCTGAACAGAGCAAGTCCTAAAGATAATTTCCCGCTGCCCAACATCCACATCCTCGTTGATAATTGCGCCAAACACGAGATACAGTCTTTCGTAGATTGTTACGCTGGGTATCATCAGGTATTGATGGATGAAGAGGACGCCGAGAAAACTGCCTTCACCACGCCTTGGGGCACCTACTGTTACCGGGTCATGCCATTTGGTTTGAAGAATGCTGGGGCTACTTACATGAGGGCCATGACTGCCATTTTCCATGACATGATGCATCAGGAAATAGAGGTGTACGTGGACGACGTGATAGTCAAGTCCAGGACGCAGGATAATCACATCCAAGACTTGAGGAAATTCTTCGAGAGATTAAGGAAGTATGACTTGAAGCTAAACCCAGCCAAATGCGCTTTCGGAGTTCCGTCGGGCAAACTTTTGGGCTTCATCGTAAGCAGGAGAGGAATCGAGCTAGATCCAACTAAGATAAAGTCCATCAGAGATTTACCTCCCCCGAGAACAAAGAAAGACGTGATGAGTCTGTTGGGCAGGTTGAACTACATCAGTCGGTTTATTGCCCAGCTGACAAGCACGTGTGAGCCCATATTCAAGCTGTTAAGGAAAGATGCGGCAATCAAATGGACAACTGAGTGTCAAGAAGCCTTTGATAAAGTCAAAGAATACCTTTCGAATCCCCCAGTCTTGGTCCCTCCGGAACCGGGGAGGCCACTTTTCTTGTATCTAACAGTCTTGGAGAACTCTTTCGGTTGCGTCCTCGGGCAACACGACGTAACCGGAAAGAAGGAGCAAGCAATTTACTACTTGAGCAAGAAATTCACCGGCTACGAGGCCAAATACACACTGTTGGAAAGGACATGTTGCGCTCTCACATGGGTTGCTCAAAAGCTGAGACATTATCTCCAAGCCCACACTACGTTCCTCATAAGCAGGTTGGATCCTTTGAAGTATATATTTCAGAAACCAATGCCTACTGGGAGACTGGCTAAATGGCAAATCTTGCTTACGGAATTCGACATAGTTTATGTCACTCGCACGGCAATGAAAGCCCAGGCGTTAGCAGATCATTTGGCCGAAAACCCGGTCGATGAGGAATACCAGCCATTGGATACCTACTTTCCAGATGAAGAGGTAAACACCGTAGAAGTGATCTCAGAAGAAGCTCATGTTTGGAAGATGTTCTTTGACGGAGCCGTGAACGCCAAGGGTGTAGGGATTGGGGCAATTT
This sequence comes from Nicotiana sylvestris, assembly GCF_000393655.2. Classification (NCBI taxonomy): domain Eukaryota; kingdom Viridiplantae; phylum Streptophyta; class Magnoliopsida; order Solanales; family Solanaceae; genus Nicotiana; species Nicotiana sylvestris. The sequence goes on along the minus strand of NC_091065.1, from coordinate 189,333,531 downwards.
TGATCTCGCCTTCTGGTCAGCATTATCCCGCCACAGCTAGACTTCGTTTCTTTTGCACAAATAATACAGCTGAGTATGAAGCCTGCATCATGGGCATGCATATGGCAATCGATCAGGATGTCAAAGACTTACTGATTATGGGAGATTCTGACCTGATTATCCGACAAGTCCAAGGTGAATGGGAAACTCGGGATGTCAAACTTATCCCGTACCGACAACATGTGGAGGACCTCAGCAAGCGCTTTACATCAATAGAATTCAGGTACATTCCGAGGTGTCACAATGAACTGGCAGATGCACTTGCTACTTTGGCTTCAATGCTACCCTACCCGGGCAACGCCCATGTCGATCCTTTGGAAATCCAAATCAAGGAAAGACACGGTTACTGCAGTGTAATCGAGGCAAGATCAAATATGCAGCCTTGGTACCATGACATCAAGAGGTTCCTAAAGACACAAGAATACCCCGAGCACGCTACTGGAGATCAAAAAAGGACCATTAGGCGACATGCAAGTGGTTTCTTTCTGAGCGGCGAATTGTTGTATAAGAGGACCCCGGACCTCAATCTCCTAAGATGTGTCGATATCGAGGAAGCGAGAAAGATCATGCACGAAGTACACGCAGGTGTGTGCGGACCTCACATGAACGGGTATGTCTTAGCGAAGAAAATCCTTCGAGCAGGTTATTACTGGATGACCATGGAAAAGGATTGCTTTAGCTTTGTTCGGAAGTGTCATCAGTGTCAGGTGCACGGTGATTTGATTCATGCCTCTCCCACGGAGCTGCATCCCATGTCTGCACCTTGGCCATTTGTCGCCTGGGGCATGGACGTCATTGGACCAATTGAACCAAAGGCCTCGAATGGACACAGGTTTATACTGGTTGCCATAGACTACTTCACAAAATGGGTAGAGGCTGTCACTCTCAAGTCAGTCACTAAGAAAGCTGTGGTGGATTTTGTACACTCAAATCTTATCTGTCGTTTCGGTATTCCTGCGACTATCATTACATATAACGCAGCAAACTTGAACAGTCACTTGATGGGAGATGTATGCGAGCAATTCAAGATAACGCATAGGTATTCCACGCCTTATCGGCCAAAGGCCAATGGTGCTGTGGAAGCGGCAAAAAAAACATCAAGAAGATTTTGAGGAAGACCATCCAAAGTTCCCGACAGTGGCATGAGCAGTTACCATTTGCATTATTGGGGTACCGCACTACGGTATGCACATCAGTAGGAGCGACTCCTTATCTTTTGGTTTATGGGACCGAGGCTGTAATACCGGCAGATGTAGAAATTCCTTTGCTTCGAAGAATCATCGTCGAAGCAGAAATCGAGGACAGCGAGTGGGTCAAGACTCGGTTAGAGCAATTGACGTTGATTGATGAAAAGCGGATGGCCGCAGTTTGTCACGGACAGTTATACCAACGAAGGATGGCCCGTGCTTACAACAAGAAAGTCCGACCCCGGAATTTCGAAGTAGGACAATTGGTACTGAGGCGTATTCTGCCGCATCATGAGGAAGCAAAAGGGAAGTTTGCTCCGAATTGGAAAGGCCCATACATCGTAAGGAAGATATTGCCAAGAGGAGCATTGTATCTAGGTGATATCGAAGGAAATGACCCCGACACAGCAGTAAATGCAGATGCAGTCAAGAGGTACTACGTCTAAATCATACTCCAGTGGTCCTGACACGTTTGAAAATGGCGAAGGTTTTATTCCCCACTACTCCCCAAACACTACCCAATTCTCTCTACCAACTTTTGAGCCGCTTACAAAACAAAAAAAAAAACAAAATTTGATTGAGGCCTGAACTACGTTTGACTTGATTCCTAAAGGATACGTAGGCAGCCTCTCCCTGAGGTTCAGTCACACCAACAATAAAATCCCATTCACCCTGAAATTGAAAACCGGGGCACGTCGAGCACTTGAGAAGTTAGTATCCACTACCTCTCTTTACCAAACACAAGCCTTCAGATCAATTACCAAATATGGTGGGGAACCAATAAGCGTCACAAATAGAGACCAGCACACTCTGAATTGAGAGAGATAAAATGAGAGAGTCTCGGTGGTGAAAACCTTCGGGCACCGCGAGGCGACGGGAGTAGAGAAACCAAAATGAGAGAGCTTGTTTAGTAAAAACTCGCAAAGAGTGCTATCAAGCGATGACAGGAAGAGAAATGAGAGAGGTCAGCCAGCGAAAACCCGCGAAGGGCACTGTTGGCCGAAAAAGAATGACTCCACCCCAAGGAGGTCTCGACGTTCTACCGGTTTGGAACCACAGATCCGTTCTGGTTCAGGAAAACGCAAATTCTTGGAAGGTCAGACGTCCAGTCCAAAGAGCATGTCATGTCCTTTAAAGCCAGCGTTATCTTCCTCAGATAAGTCTTCTCGTCCTGAAAAGGACACTCTGTTTTCTGAATTTGTGTTCTCCTTTCTTTGCTCCTCTTCGAATCCCTTTTGTATTTTAACCCCAAGTTCAGGACACACCGGAAAGGGCAAGTGGCAGGTTTGTTTGCACGGAATCCCTTCTCATGAAGGAAAGCGCCTCATTTCGTTGGTACGATTGCCCAAGCATGATGAATCATGACGTTTGATGGTGTTTCAGAGTAAGGAGTAAAGAGAGAAATCTTGAAATCTTCCCCAGCAAGTCCGCCTACGGACAAATCCCCACAGAGTCTCCCCCTGTACAAATCCCCACAGAGTTTCTCCTTATGTACAATCTCCCACAAAGTCTCCCCGGTAAAAAAAAAAAGAAAAAAAAGAAGAAGAAAAAAAAAGAGAAAAACAATCCCCGTCGGAATTTCATCAGCACATCCCCAGCGAGTCCTTTTATAAATATTCCCCAACAGGCTTACCCCAACAAACCCTGGGAAACTCGTTTTGAAACAAAAACCCAGCATACCCCATTGTACAGAATCCGCACAAAGAATCCAATTTGTAAATATTCCCCCCACGGAGCTTCCTTTTGTGCAAATTCCCACAGAACACCTCCAATAAAATCCCCGTTGAGAACCTTCAATCAAAACGGGACAAAAAGAAAAAAAAAGGCCTTACGAGGCAAATCATCGCAGAATCTGGAAATACAAGCCTGAACAGTCTAGAAGGGTTTCGCCATTCGAATCAAATCAATGGCGGAACTTCACAACAGAAATAAAGACGCAAGAAAGCAACTAGGAACGATCAAGGTCACCAAACCGACCGTCATTTCCGAACTAACAAATGATTCTTTGTCTGAAAGGTTGAAACGGGTCTAATCCAAGACAACCGTGCAAGAAGCAGGTGTCGCCCAAAGAAGAAGGTACACGGGTACAGGAAATACTTCGGCAATGATGAATTCACTCGAAAGGTAAACTTCCACGAAACTCCCTTTTATCTTCTATTAAAACAAGAAAACTCAAAAAATAGATCGTGTAGTATTCCCGAGCTTTATCCCCAGCCAGTCAGCATTAGGGTTTTAAACCCTAAACTGAACTTTTCCTTTCAGCCAACATTAGGGTTTTAAACCCTAAACTGAGCTTTTCCATGCAGTCAGCATTAGGGTTTTAAACCCTAAACTGAGCTTTTCCTTTTAGTCAGCATTAGGGTTTTAAACCCTAAACTGAACTTTTTCCTTTCAGCCAGCATTAGGGTTTTAAACCCTAAACTGAGCTTTTCCTTTTAGTCAGCATTAGGGTTTTAAACCCTAAACTGAACTTTTTCCTTCCAGCCAGCATTAGGGTTTTAAACCCTAAACTGAGCTTTTCCATGTAATCAGCATTAGGGTTTTAAACCCTAAACTGAGCTTTTCCTTTTAGTCAGCATTAGGGTTTTAAACCCTAAACTGAACTTTTTCCTTTCAACCAGCATTAGGGTTTTAAACCCTAAACTGAGCTTTTCCATGCAATCAGCATTAGGGTTTTAAACCCTAAACTGAATTTTTCGTCCAGTCAGCATTAGGGTTTTAAACCCTAAACTGAACTTTTTCCTTTCAGCCAGCATTAGGGTTTTAAACCCTAAACTGAGCTTTTCCATGCAATCAGCATTAGGGTTTTAAACCCTAAACTGAATTTTTCCTCCAGTCAGCATTAGGGTTTTAAACCCTAAACTGAACTTTTTCCTTTCAGCCAGCATTAGGGTTTTAAACCCTAAACTGAGCTTTTCCATGCAATCAGCATTAGGGTTTTAAACCCTAAACTGAATTTTCCTTTTAGTCAGCATTAGGGTTTTAAACCCTAAACTGAACTTTTTCCTTTCAACCAGCATTAGGGTTTTAAACCCTAAACTGAGCTTTTCCATGCAATCAGCATTAGGGTTTTAAACCCTAAACTGAATTTTTCCTTTAGTCAGCATTAGGGTTTTAAACCCTAAACTGAACTTTTTCCTTTCAGCCAGCATTAGGGTTTTAAACCCTAAACTGAGCTTTTCCATGTAATCAGCATTAGGGTTTTAAACCCTAAACTGAATTTTCCTTTTAGTCAGCATTAGGGTTTTAAACCCTAAACTGAACTTTTTCCTTTCAGCCAGCATTAGGGTTTTAAACCCTAAACTGAGCTTTTCCATGCAGTCAGCATTAGGGTTTTAAACCCTAAACTGAACTTTTTCCTTTCAACCAGCATTAGGGTTTTAAACCCTAAACTGAGCTTTTCCATGCAATCAGCATTAGGGTTTTAAACCCTAAACTGAATTTTTCCTCCAGTCAGCATTAGGGTTTTAAACCCTAAACTGAACTTTTTCATTTCAGCCAGCATTAGGGTTTTAAACCCTAAACTGAGCTTTTCCATGCAATCAGCATTAGGGTTTTAAACCCTAAACTGAATTTTTCCTCCAGTCAGCATTAGGGTTTTAAACCCTAAACTGAACTTTTTCCTTTCAGCCAGCATTAGGGTTTTAAACCCTAAACTGAGCTTTTCCATGCAATCAGCATTAGGGTTTTAAACCCTAAACTGAATTTTCCTTTTAGTCAGCATTAGGGTTTTAAACCCTAAACTGAACTTTTTCCTTTCAACCAGCATTAGGGTTTTAAACCCTAAACTGAGCTTTTCCATGCAATCAGCATTAGGGTTTTAAACCCTAAACTGAATTTTTCCTCCAGTCAGCATTAGGGTTTTAAACCCTAAACTGAGCTTTTCCTTTTAGTCAGCATTAGGGTTTTAAACCCTAAACTGAACTTTTTCCTTTCAGCCAGCATTAGGGTTTTAAACCCTAAACTGAGCTTTTCCTTTTAGTCAGCATTAGGGTTTTAAACCCTAAACTGAACTTTTTACTTTCAGCCAGCATTAGGGTTTTAAACCCTAAACTGAGCTTTTCCATGCAATCAGCATTAGGGTTTTAAACCCTAAACTGAATTTTTCCTTTAGTCAGCATTAGGGTTTTAAACCCTAAACTGAACTTTTTCCTTTCAGCCAGCATTAGGGTTTTAAACCATAAACTGAGCTTTTCCATGCAATCAGCATTAGGGTTTTAAACCCTAAACTGAATTTTCCTTTTAGCCAGCATTAGGGTTTTAAACCCTAAACTGAACTTTTTCCTTTCAGCCAGCATTAGGGTTTTAAACCCTAAACTGAGCTTTTCCTTTTAGTCAGCATTAGGGTTTTAAACCCTAAACTGAACTTTTTCCTTTCAACCAGCATTAGGGTTTTAAACCCTAAACTGAGCTTTTCCATGCAATCAGCGTTAGGGTTTTAAACCCTAAACTGAATTTTTCCTCCAGTCAGCATTAGGGTTTTAAACCCTAAACTGAACTTTTTCCTTTCAGCCAGCATTAGGGTTTTAAACCCTAAACTGATCTTTTCCATGCAATCAGCATTAGGGTTTTAAACCCTAAACTGAATTTTCCTTTTAGTCAGCATTAGGGTTTTAAACCCTAAACTGAACTTTTTCCATTCAGCCAGCATTAGGGTTTTAAACCCCAAACTGAGCTTTTCCATGCAATCAGCATTAGGGTTTTAAACCCTAAACTGAATTTTCCTTTTAGTCAGCATTAGGGTTTTAAACCCTAAACTGAACTTTTTCCTTTCAGCCAGCATTAGGGTTTTAAACCCTAAATTGAGCTTTTCCATGTAATCAGCATTAGGGTTTTAAACCCTAAACTGAATTTTCCTTTTAGTCAGCATTAGGGTTTTAAACCCTGAACTGAACTTTTTCCTTTCAGCCAGCATTAGGGTTTTAAACCCTAAACTGACCTTTTCCTTTAATCAGCATTAGGGTTTTAAACCCTAAACTGAGCTTTTCCATGCAATCAGCATTAGGGTTTTAAACCCTAAACTGAATTTTCCTTTTAGTCAGCATTAGGGTTTTAAACCCTAAACTGAACTTTTTCCTTTCAGCCAGCATTAGGGTTTTAAACCCTAAACTGAATTTTCCTTTTAGTCAGCATTAGGGTTTTAAACCCTAAACTGAACTTTTTCCTTTCCGCCAACATTAGGGTTTTAAACCCTAAACTGAGTTTTTCCATGCAATCAGCATTAGGGTTTTAAACCCTAAACTGAATTTTTCCTTTAATCAGCATTAGGGTTTTTAAACCCTAAACTGAATTTTTCCTTTAGTCAGCATTAGGGTTTTAAACCCTATACTGAACCTTTCTTTTAATCAGCATTAGGGTTTTAAACCCTAAACTAATTTTTTCCTTCGTTCGGCGTTAGGGTTTTAAACCCTAAACTGAACCTTTCCCCAGCTAGTCGGCATTAGGGCTCAAACCCTGAACTGAACATGCATATCCTCTTTCATCAATTTTATGAACTTTCCTGCGAATAATTAACGAAATTTTCCTAGTGAAACTGGGGCAGAAAATTTCGTTCGTTTGTTTTCTCCCGCAGGTCTAACCTCGATCCACATGGATCGAAATGACCCACGAGATGAGTCCCAGTTCGGAATCAAAGAAGGAAAAAAAAAGAGAGAGGATGTCTCGAGATATCGGAGTAAACGGAAGGCAGATTGACTCCAACATTTGTTTAAGGTCCTGAACCTTGCCGATCGCGTCTCACTCAGTATCCCAGAGATTAAACAGGTCGCCGCAACTCGCAAGCATCAAGTTTCAGATTGGAGTCTACATGCAGAATCAGCTAAGACCCAAGATCAAGTCGTAAAAGAATCATAGATAGGAATCTTGTAACTAGCAGTTGACATGCATATAAGTAGTTAGTTCAGTTTCCAATTTTCGTTTGGTTGTAATAAGGCGGTCAGTGACGCAGCAGTGACAACAGCAACAGCAGTAGCAGCAAGCATTGCAATCCCATGGTAGTCCCAGCTACCAAAACTTCTCGAACTACATTGACCTGATTCCTGTTTAGCCCAGGATATGTAGGAAATCTTTGAAGCAAGATTCGGTCAGATCTTTCAAAAACATGCTTCATACGGAGCGGTCCATAGGCAAAAAATCGCTCATACACGCTCACTTTATCTTTGCACGAAAACTCTTCGTGTTTCCGAACAAAGAGGGGCAGCTGTGAGCACGTGATTTTTGTTTCGCACGACAATCGCTCCAAAAGAAATAAAAAATAGTAATAATTGGCCCTGCTGTACAATTTTCGGATTTCTGTGCGGCACTTTGTTGATTTATTTGTGACTTTTGCCCATTTTTATTTTTTTTCTTTCTTATTTATTTATTTATTTAAAACAAAATACAAAATGTGTGTGGCATGCATAATTCGAACCGTAATCCGGTCGTTAAATAGAAAATCATAAATAGGCATCTTCGTCCGTGATTTTGATTTGTTCGATTTTACCTGTTTTGAAATATTTTAGTGTGTGTGCAAATAATTGTATTGAGTGTGTGTTTAATTTTAATTTGATTTTTGCTTAGTTTTGTTTTTAAAATAAATAAGGAAAAGAAATAAAAATAAGAAAAGGTCCCTTCTTCTTCCGGATTGGGCCAATTTATTAAAATTGGCCCAAACAAACAATACCCAAACCAAGCCTGCCCGGTCCAGTCCAGCTGATGCCCAGAGAGTCCAAACGACGTCGTATTGATACAGGTTGATCTGGGCCGTTGATCTCGGATTGATCAACGGCCAAGATCACATTTCTCATACCCACGAACAGAACCCGACCCGTTTCCACCCGGACCAACCCAAACCCTTTACCCTCGAAACGACACCGTTCCACTTAAGCCATCAGATCCAGACCGTAGATCTTGATTGATCTAACGGTTGAGATCCGCCTACCCACTAACTATATAAGCCCATAATCTTACCCTGCCCCCCTATCCGAACCCCAGCCTCGTCGTCTTCACCAGAACCCCCAAACCCTAGAGCCGCCCCTGTACTCTTCACCATGAAAACCGGCGGCATGGACGCCGGTGACCTTGCCCCTAACACCATAGAACCCCCATGCCGTCCTGAACCCAAATCTACCAACCACACACCTCGAATCCTATCCCACCTTCTCGAATCTTCATTTGAAGATTCGAGTCGGAACCTAATCTACACCGATCTGCCTTAAATTCATACCAGACACTCCCCAGACCCCCCTCGTGACCAAACCATACTTGGTTTGGTCCGAATCTGACCAGGGAAGCATGAATCCCGGATCTGGTTTTCGAACCTTAGGGTTCCTCGTCACTGGTCCGTTGTTTTGTTCAAACCGAAGGATTAAGGTCTAATGGACCTTAATCGAAGTGTTTCTCATCTGAGAAACACTTCGATTAAAGTCCGTTCAGCCTTAAGAAAGGTCTGTCCAAATCCGAGCTCAAACTTTTGATTTTTCGAGTTTTAAGGTGAGTTTGCTCTCTTTCCTTTACTTGTTTTAGTCCGTGTGATTTGTTTTAAAAGTCTGTTCATATTTGTTTTAATTTTATCAACTTTTGTTTGTCCACTTTACCTGAACCTCTGTGTTTGTCTGAATCCCCCTCCTATTCTGATAAGGCATATGTATTTGTTGTGTAATTAGTTTGAATTTCAAATTTGTACTGATTAACTGATTCCTTGAAGTACAGTTCTGTTTAATCAGTATAAGTCGAGTCATGTGTCCTATACTTTTGAATGTCTGATTTTTTGCTACGATTGTATGTGTTATGATTAATATAGTCGAGTCGACATGTGTCGTCAAATAGTTTCAACTGTCTGAACAAAATGAATCGATTTGCTTCTGTTGAACATTGCCTGAATCAATTAAGAACTAAGTTCATTTACTTATAGTTGTTAATGTGATTTCAGAAACCTAATGTTTAGGCTGTAATGGTAATCTGAACTGGAGGGCATGTGCACAACATGGGCATAAAGGCCCTTTTGAATTAAATAGTTTGACAGCATGTGCTGTCAGACTACATCCTGCTGCCCATGCTTGCTTTTAGTTAATAAAATGGGAAAGATAAGTCTGCCAGGGAATGTTGATGGGGTTTAATACTTAATTAGCTAAAGTGGAACTGAAAATGGAAGGCACATGGGAGGGGTATGGTGACATTCTAAACAGGTTGTTAAAAGGGGTAGTGTTAAGGTTTATAAAGCAGGAGGGGATTAGAGGTGAGAGGACCGAGAAGATTTGAGAAGAAAAAGACACACTGTGAGGAATTTTTGAAGGAGAGAGTTGAAATACATACAGATATATATACACACAGACAGAGCATACAGAGAGGGAGATAGACACTGAGAGGGAACATCTGAGAGTTCAAATTCTGAAAACAGGAACTGGAAAAGATTTCTTTTAATAACTTCAGTATAATTTCAAAACTGAAGATTGGTTTTAGATTTTGGAAAGAAAGGAGATAGAGGGTGGATATACAGAAAGCAGAAACTGTCTTTTCTCCCTGCTAATTGTTCAATTCCCAGTTTGTTTGACTGTTTCAAACAAGTGTTGGTTTCCTCTCAAATATCAGTCAGGTTTCTGCTGTTTGGTTCTTACTGGTTTGTTTTCTTTTGGAGTTAGACCGTTTGAGTTCTGAAGCCACTCCCCTGCTTGTTGCTGTCATTTTGTTACCTTTTCCCATTGGCTATAACTGCACCTTGCATTGGGATTTTGTTACCTGCTGTTACTGCTGCTGCACTTGTTGTCATTGTTACTCTGCTGATTGCCCTCTTCTTCAATTGTCAAATATTTCCAGGTACACAACCTCTGAACCATGTATTGTTGAAAGTTTGAAGTTGAAGCAGAAATAAAGAAATGAACATCTGTTTATGTTATAACATTGGTGTTAAAAATAGGTTGAATGTTAGTTGGGCCTGTATTTGTTTAACTGCAAACTGCAAACATTCTGTATAGACTAACATACATTCTGTTTGAGATGAACTATTAGGTAGCATTGTTCAATAGTAATGACAGTATGATATAGACAGTATGTTTGATTTAATATACATTCAGTTCAGTATAACATTCTGTTTGACTTAGTTATGACTGTATAACATAGAGTCATGGCAAGCACTTGTATGTATTTTGCCTAGACCACTGAATTGACAAATCTGTGGTACTAAGTCTGGGATAAATGTATCCCAAACAAACTCTCATGCAGTCACATTAAGAGTCTGGCTATGAATGCCAGCTCTCCTGTCAGATTATTTGTTTCGATATAGGTTCGATATCGGGTCTCGGTATAGATTCCTTGTTTCGAAATAATGCGATGACTGTTGAGGAAAACTAATAGTCGTTTTGAGTTCAATTAGTAGTAATTTTCCTAATAAACAACCAATTTCGTTTATCAATTTCAAATAGGTTAGAGTTTAAAAATAAAACTTGGAGGTCGTTAAATATAACTCAGTGTATGTTGTTAGTTTGCTTGCAATCTCACTTAGCAAATCAATAAGCGTATTCACTCGATGAAGACAAAGCATGAGGTAACTCTCACCTCATAAACAATCAATCAGGTAATCAAACAAATTTAGGTTCGGCAAACATAATAAAGATTCAGTCTGTATTTGTTCAAACAAGTAAAGTTCGGTATCATTTTTTTTAAAGGCAAACGTAGTAGGAATGTAGTCACTGTAGGATACCCTTCTAAAATAATGAGACGAGCCTCGCCAAATAAAAATGCAAATTGCGGGGCCCTCAATAATTGATCATGATAAATACCTAGAATTTGGGATGGACTGTTTAGTGAATTCCACTGCCTTCCCCAAAGATAATAACTCGTTAGATTCTTTAGGCGCGACTTAATTAAATTACATTCTTAAATTCGGGTGCGCATTTATGTGACCCAAATTCAAATCTCAACGGAGTCGAAATGTGTTAACTACTACGGGTGCATTGATTGTGACGTGGTTCGAGATGCATTTTCACGACGTTGCAATTCTATAAAAATAAATGATAATAATAAAAGCGGTTTAAACTTAATAAAAGCACATAAGTCACAACATGTATTTAGATCAGATATTTAGCCATTATAACAATTTAAGCGACCGTGCTAGAACCACGGGATTCGAGGGTGCCTAACACCTTCCCTCGGGTCAACAGAATTCCTTACTTAGAATTTCTGGTTCGCAGACTTCATTTGGAAAAGTCGAAAATTTCCTCGATTTGGGATTCAAGATAAACCGGTGACTTGGGACACCAAAAGCCAAACCTTTCCCAAGTGGCGACTCTGAATTAAATAAATAATCCCATTTCGAATATTGTCACTTAAATTGGAAAAACTCCACCCGCGCATTTAACCCTTCGGGGCTGGGCGCGCAAAAAGGAGGTGTGACAGATATAACATTATTAGTCCAATGCTTGAGCTAGTTTTTTTCATTCTCCTCTAGTTCCTCATATGTTGGCTGCATTGCATGTACTCAGGTATTTGATGAACGACACTGGTTTGAGCATTCTCTTCTCCTTTTCCTCTAATGTGTCTCTCTTGGTTTTCAATAATTATGACTGGGCTGCATTTCCCCAGTATAGAAGGTCCATAACTGGTTATTATATCACTTTTGGGGGTTCTCCTATCTCTTGAAAGAGTAAGAAGCATCCCATTATTTCATTGTCTTCTGCTGAGGCAAAATATAGAGCCTTGAAAAAGGTTGTCGTTGAGATTTCATGGCTTGTCCGTTCATTTGCTGATCTTGGTTTGGTGATTTCTACTCCTGCTTAGGTACTTTGTGATAGCCAGGCAACCCTTAATATTACCAAGAACCATGTCTTCCATTAGCGCACAAAACATATTGATATTGATTGTCATTATGTGTGGAAATTTCTTCACTCTGGATTGATTTCTCTTCAGCATATTTCCTCCTCTGCACAGCTTGCTAACATTCTTACCAAATCCCTTCCCAACCCTCTTCATCATTCTCTCCTTGGCAAGCTTGGAGTGTTCTCACCGTCCGGCTTGGGGGGGGGGGAAGGCAATAAGGGATAGTGTTGATACCCAATGTTTTCCTAGGTATTTTTATATACAAAATACTTTCAAAATAGTATGTACATACATATATAAGCATTCCCAAGAGTTTTGGTATTTTTTCCTAATTTTTAAGATTTTAGAATTAATTTATTATATATTTTAGTAGTACAAAATCCAATAATTATTCCCAAGATTATCATTTTGGTGAATAACTATTACACCAAAATATAATTAAGGTGATTTTTGTATATTTTTTACAAATCTATTTGGTATTTTTAAGCTAAATTGCATGTAATTGCAATTATAGCTTATTTCACGATTAGTAGCATTTTATAATTATAAAATCATTTCCAGTATTTTAAAATTAATATTTATATGGTATTTGTTGGCTCAATGTTTTTAATTTACTTTTAAGATTATTATTATTATTTTTTTAAAAAAAGGGAAAATAGGCTATTTAACACTTAGCCCATTTCTATTTCAATTACAGCCCTTTCACCTTTCAATTTTGGCCCTCAATTTGACCCAGTTCCGCCCTCAAATTAAACCAGCCCAGTCCCTAAATTACCCGACCCCTGACCCGATTAAAAAAACCCACCCAACTCCCCTTTGATCCAGGTCGTTGATCATTTTGATCAATGGCCGTAATTCACCCTTTCCTTTTTTAATTCCCAAACCCCCTTGACCTAATTCATTTCACCTGAGACGTCGCCTTTGAACCCCTTCGTCTCTCAAATCCTCTCGAGCCTCTCTGAAACCCTAATCGTCTCCCATCTTATCTCACCATGTTTCCACCGGAATCCATGGCGTCTCCGGCCATGGATGGTCTGTACTCATCCTTTCTCACCATCAGACCTAAACTATTCGAGGTTTTGAAGCCCGACTTCAATGGCTCTCTTCAGATCCTTCTCAGTTCTATAGAGCTATGGCTTCTTCGGCCATTACCCCGGCATGTTCAAGCAATATAAGTCTTTTTGACTCAGGATCTGACTTTCCTCAAGACCTTTCTCATTTCTAGGGTTTTCTCTGCAACTCTAAGCCATCTAAGGTTCTGTACTAGCCTATTTTTCTTAGATCTATGATATGTCTGGGCTTTACTTGATAATTTAAAAGGTTTTTCCCCAAATTTCTTTTCAAAATCGCTCAATTTCAATTTTAGGGTTTCTGAAAAAGTTTCTTCAAATATCTTTCCGATTCTTTCTGTTTTTTCTTCATGTGTGTTTACCTATGTTATACTCGTATGCTTTCTTTTCTACCATGCTTGATTTTGCTCTCTTGTTTCCTTTCTATTATGCAAGATTCTTCTACTTTTGTTGTTATCCCTGTACTTACATGTTAATCCGTGTTGTTAATCCATATTCTTTGCTATACGTGTTTATGGTTGAGTTCTTTGATTTTGTTCACTTTATTTAGCTCTGTTTGTATTCTTGCTAAGCATATTTCACCTGCTTTTATTTAAGATCGTATCATCTCTTTCTTCTGAACTTGTTTAAACTCCGAGTTTTCTCAAACATGTTCTCATGACCTTGAATCAGTTCTTTCTATCATGTATATTTGTTTCTCATAATGTCTTTGGAAGAAACTTCTGAGCCTCTTTCAATGACCTGCTCTCTCACCTCTATGTCTGACTCAATTCGAAACCCTAGGATTTGGGGGTTTCTTTGGCAAGTGATATTAGGGTTCCACTTTGGGACCCTAGGCTTTCAGACTCACTATGAGTCTGTAACTGAACTCGATTCCCTTTTGTTTGTGACTCTAAGGCTTTCAATGTTAGACTCTTTTTCTGAGTAACCTGACGATTCCTTTTGTTTGATTGATATGCTTTATATATGTGAAATTTCTCTTTCAAATGGTTTTTACCAACTAATTGATTGATTCTGAAATTCTCTTAATAAGGCTGACGAATTGTCACTAATTTTTCTTCGATTGAACCTCTTTTACCTTTCTTGACTTGGTTCATTCGAATTGAACTTTTTATTTTGGTTTCATGGCTGTTTGATTGATTCCCTTGCCATATTTGGCACAACCCGTGTACCATTGATGGTTTTTCTTAAATAACTTCTACTTTGAAAGGTTTTAATTAAAATTTATTTCCTTAACTGGCTTTTACCTGTTGCAATCAGAATCCCTTAAACAAAGGGAGATTTATTTCAATGATATTTCCTTGCCTTTCTTACTTGTTTCTCTGCACTATAAAAGGGACTACCCTTCTGCACTTTTAAGACTACTTTGAGTTCAATACCTCGAATTTTTAGACCAATACTTTCAACTTACTTACACACTTTATTGCTTTGAGTTCAACACTCTTACAACATTCTGCTCTTTTCTGGGATCTTTTGGAACTTTTGCTTTCAACTTGGATTTTTCAAGACTACTTTTACTTGTTTGTTTTCCCTGAAACTGGTATGTTCTAATTTAGCTTTCCTGTCTCACCCCTATGTGTTTACTTACAGTTTTCTGCAATCCTGTTTACTTTGTTGTTCATGATTAATGTTAACTATATGTGTTCTTTCCTTACATCTATTTTCTATTATGAATGCCTAACCCTATTCCCTTCTATGTGTTTGAGTTAAGGTTCATGGCCTGGCAGTATCCAAATTACTGCCCAGGTCCAAACCTGATCCTCAATAGATCCTAACTCCCAATTTTGGCTGACAGGCTGGTCAGGGGTGTGCCAGCACTCTTAAATTGCTGGGCATGACCACCAGCCTGCCATGACCTTCCCTAATTCCCCTCTATGCACATACACTTACTCTTAGATTCTAAGTTCTGTCCCCCTCTTATGAGCCATGCTTTGAGACCCTGAGTTCCCTCTGAACTTGGACATTTGAGGGCTGACTCTTCCACACTGTACTATAATCTAATTCTGCAATGTGTTTGGTGTGTAAGCACTGCCCTGAGTCCCTTTGAGACTCTTGGGAACTTTGACGCATCCCAAATAAGAGAAAGACTTTTGGAAAATGGATCTTGGAAGTTAGTTTATCTCATATTGCTAGATCTTGAGTCTGAATTAGGTTGTTTGGTTGCAACTGGAAGTTCTGATGTATTTTGTTTTATTCATTCGGGTCTGTAATAATTTATAATAACTATGGGGTTCTAGTGAAAAAGGGAAGATCATTTATGTATGTATATAGGTAGACAACATGCTCATAGGGATTACTATTTACAAATTCTGCATTTATGCATATCATATAGTACTCCTGCCTATAAGTCATCTCATTATTACATTAGAAACCATGCCTATAAGTTTCTGCATATAGAAATCATGTATAAGTTTCTGCACTTATGCGTTTAGAAATCCTGCCTATAAGTTATGTATTATACGTAGAAATCTTGTCTATAAGTTGTTTCATTACTGCATTAGAATCCGGGTTTATAAATTTCTGCATATAGAAATCATGACTGTAGTTTTGTTTCTGCATTTCTGCATATTCATCTGTCGTTAGGCAAACAATCATAGGTTCAATAATATTCAACTTCATTCTAGATACCATGCCTATAGGGCTCCTGCACTTAACATAATCGTTTTAAAATCAATAACGCTTAGAAATCATGCCTATAGGAGCAGCCGTTTGAATCTGATTCGTCTATTTTATCTATAAGTCTAAAATCAATAGTAATGTTTGTTTAATATCTGTAGAATTTAATTGGTCCTAAAATCAGTAACCCTTCTTTAAAATCAGGATACTTCCACCTAGGCAAGCAGTAGGTAATTGTTTAACTGTGTCAGTTTTAATAAACAGCAACAAGACAAGGCCTAGTTCGGACTCCTCATCTGAGAAATGTGTGATGAAGCAGCATGTCCTAACGCTTTAAATTTAATTCAAACTATAACCAGTATTTGAAGTCATGCTAAATAATTTGCTCCTTTAAGTGAGGAGGCCTGTTTGATCCCTTAAACTGCTATTTGTTTCCCCCTACTTGCTTATGTGTTTTGTTTGTCGCATTAGAATTTTGTCCTTTTAAAACTCTGAAAAGCCCCAACCTCCCTCCCTTCAGGACTAGTAGTCCCAAATGCCTCCGGGACTGATAGGATCGGGACGGGTAATAGCATACAATAAGTAACGACACTATTCCGCATTTAGTACCTTAACGGGGTGGGAAAGGGTAGATATGGACATGATGACCGGTGCGCTAATACCACGTGCGACCCCTTGTCTGAGGAGTGATTGTCGGGTATTGCATTGACGTGATCCATATTGTTTGTAAACCTAGGACCCCTTCCCCTTTACTTGTTATCCTTTTTTTAACTGTCAAGACTATTTGCTTAAGATTTCTGTTTTCTTTATCTTTCTTCAAACTTTCAATTCACTTGCAACATTATGTGTAAATCCCCTTCTATTCGAGACCTTTATTTGTTTACTTGTTAGTTAAAGTCACAATTGTAATATGGCCGGGAACCATACTAGTGGATCTTGGGGGTGCCTAACACTTTCCCCTCGAGATAATTTCTAGCCCTTACCCAAACTCTGATTTTCCAACTTGAACTCTTCTTTAGTGTCCTAATGCACTTTAATCATTAGGTGGTGACTCTTCAACCCAAAAAACCCAATTCCTAAGAGGGAACGAATTGTCCTCCCAAATGTCATGAACCTGATTTCGCTTTTAGAAAAAAGGGGCGCGACAGCATGGCGACTTTGCTGGGGACTTCTTTAGGCTTTTACCATCTCATGTTACTTGTGACTTCACTGCTTCTTTATTACCTTTATTTAATGTCTTTACCTCTTTTCTTCTATGAAACTGACTTGGCTCTTTGTTTCTTTTCTTGAATGCTTTCTTTTACCGCTTTCCTTCAATGCCATTGTAATTATAAGCAATTATTATAATCATTACTTTATGAACGTGCAAATACGTGACAACTTGTTTCATTCTTGTAATTGCATATTCAACATCATATTCCATTCGTGCCAAACAAAATAGCATAGCAACGCTTATAATGAGTGGTTGCGCCCTTCCAATATTATCACCCCTAAATTTGGCAAAGGCGTATTTGCGGTAAAACCAGTCGATCAGCGGTGCAGTCGACGGTTTCGTGTCTTTCCCTCTTGAGTTGTCCGCTCAAGGGTGCCGGTCTAATACCCCATAGAAACCTTACTCTATTCAATTGTGCATGCATCACTGTTAAACCTAGCCAAGTCAGTTATGCTGTCCGCATAATGACTCTTTAAGATAGCCTTGTCCAAAGTCCACTGGGTTCCCTTGGAACCCAAACAGACATTACCACGTATGTGCATTTATTTGGAGAACTAAATGCTGCTTATGCCAATTATTGATATTTAAATAGTCGAGTCTGGCGGGGGTAAGGGTCTAACACTTTATTTTGCAGAAAATGAGGCACGAAGTCCCCAGATTCGGCATGGTAACCAACATTCACCCAAGGTTGCTAAGTTGGCGGGAAGACCTTCACTCTAGTGATCAGACCCTCGTCTACAAATATTTGGGAAATTTGCCTTCTCTTTTGGAGATCCAACCCGAAAACAAAATAATAAAGGCTGCAACTCTATTCTAGGATGGCGATAGATCGGTGTTCCACTTCGAGGACCTTGAAATGACATCTTTGCTCGAGGAAATATGAGGATTAGCTGGTATTCCATGGGAGACTCCGGGTTTACTTATACGGGAAAATCGCAAGGGTAGGGGCTTTCTCAAAATGATGGGACTAAAGAATAACACAAACTTGACCTGCTTGAAGGATTCCTACATTCCTTTTGACTATTTGTACGAGAGGTACGACCAAAGCAAGTCCTACCGCACTTACCCAAATGAATTCGCCCTCACATCATTAGGGAATATCCACAGAAGAGTCTTCATCTTTATGTTCTACTTTTTGGGGATGATAGTATTTCCTATGAAGAAGGCTAGGATCCATACCAGACTGGCCATGGTCACCAAGACTTTAATGGAAGGAATTGGTGGGCAGCCTTTTAGCATAGTACCTATGATCGTTGTGGAGATATACCGAGCCCTGGAAAATTGTCAACAAGGGGACATACACTTTGAGGGTTGTAACTTACTACTCCAACTCTGGCTCATGGAGCACCTCCAAAAGGGTGAATATCGGCAAGAGATTCTGCGCAGAGACTGGGATGATCATATCGCTTTCCATCAGCCAAGGCGAATGAACTATATGCCTAACATGTTTGCCCAACCAGAAGATGCTAAAGGGTGGGTAGAGTTGTTCAGAAATCTGAAAGAGGACCAAGTGCAATGGATGTTCGAATGGTTCCCTACTGAAGAGTTCATTGTCCAATCTCGGGATGCACCGTTTCTTATACGCATTGGTCTCAGAGGAACTTATCATTATGTCCCTCTTCGAGTCATGAGGCAGACAGGAAGGAAGCAGGTTATACCAAGGGTCGACAAAATAAGTCACTTTAGGGCCGACTTTCAAGACGACGATAGTCCATACAAGTGTCAAGCTCAGCATATGTGGCACTGAAAAATCATCCTGGGAAAGGATTCCATTGAACCAGATAGGTACCATGTTGGTTATACTCCATACTCTCCAAGTTGGTTGGAAGACGATCATAGTGGGTTAGGACAACCCGGGCTTGTTCGAGGTCACAGAATCATCGACGAAAAGGCTAAAGTACAGGTTAAGTACAACCAATTGCGCAAGAGGATTCGGGAATACGAAAGTGAGCACCAGGGAATTCCGGAAGCCCATCAAAAGTTGATTGAAGAATGGAAAGACATGGCTATCAGCGCCAACAAGCTGCTGGAATATTTGGAGCGGGGTTTAGTGTAACTAGAAAGGAAGTTCATCCAGAGGATCGAAAACTGCCAGAATGCTGAAGGAAACAAAAGAGGACACCTGGCTAGAGCCTACTTGCTGCTGGGACTGCGTGAGCTGGTGAAGCTGTTCAATAGAGCTAAAGATGCCGAGTCTAGGGAAGGTCCTTCTGGGACCAAGTAGTTAGGATCTTTTCGTTTAAATGTAATAAGGCCAATGGCCATTAGTGACATTTTATTTTCTGCTATTTTAGTGTCGTTTTAGGATTCGTCTTATTTTTATCAATAAAATGAGGCATTTAGCACTGTAAGTTATCCAAATCAACTTGTCGCTAGGCCTACCTCGGGCACAACGAGGCTCCCAAATTAGGACACGAATTATATTCTCGCACTATGTGTTTAAATATCGCAACTTCTTTTTCTTACAACCCGCGCTAACTTGCTACCTTTGTTTTTATTTTATTTTTTGTTTTATTCCCCTCCCCAAAGGTTAGTTCGTGCACTCTGGCATCGTCATCATACTCCACAAGATCTAAGGGCCCTCCACCTCCTCCTCCTCCGAGTCCTATCAGAAACAAGAACAAGGAAAAAATGGAAGATTTGAGCAACATCAGAAAGGAGAACTCAATTGAAAGGGTAGAGGTTCCTCAGGGTATACAGGTTTCCAAGGAAAGTGCCTCCCAGCTCGAGCAAAAGTTGTTGAAATTTCAGGAAGAACTGGACCAAGTTCGAAACTTGGCAAGCTTGTCGTTTTCCCTCACCACCCCAGATGTTAACTTTCCCAACACTCAAAACCCCACACCTCCACAAAACATCCCAAAACCACAAAACCAACCCACTCCCCATCACCACTGCAACACATGCCACACTTCAAACAACACCCCACTGCTTATCCTTGAACCACTAAACTCCACAAATGATCATCTCCACAATACCCCCATCTATGTGGAAACCATACCACACTATACTCAACCTATTTCAAGCACACCTGAGTCTGATGACAAAGACTCTCTTATCAGGAATCTGGCCGCATAACTCAAGAAGATGACTAGCCGAGTTCAGGGTATTGAAGGAAGCAAAGGGATCAAGGGATTGAATTAGAAAGACCTTTGCATTTAGCCAGATGTCGAACTGCCCGAGGGGTACAAACCTCCCAAGTTCGAGATGTTTGATGGTATAGGGGATCCCTTGAGTCCATTTGAGGACCTATTATGACAAGCTGGTCGGAGTAGGGAAGTATGAAAAGATTTGCATGATGCTCTTTATGAGAAGCCTGAAAGAGGATGCTCTATCTTGGTACATTAGCCAAGACCCGAAGAAGTGGTCGAATTAGGTAAGTATGGCGTCCGATTTCATAGACAGATTCAGGTTCAACACGGAGAATGCGCCAGATGTGTTCTACATCCAGAACTTAAAGAAGAAACCTATGGAGACATTCCGCGAGTATGCTACTCGTTGGAGATCAGAAGCTGCTAAGGTCAGGCCGACTTTAGAAGAAGAACAAATGAATAGAATTTTCGTCCAGGCTCAAGACCCACAATATTATGAGAGGTTGATGTTGTTTGAAGGCCAGAAATTTTCCGACATCATTAAGCTAGGGGAAAGGATCGAGGAAGGTATAAAAAGTGGTATGGTCACAAACTTTGAAGCATTACAGGCCACCAACAAGGCTCTACAGTCAAGTGGCACATCCAAGAAAAGGAATGTAAGTGCCGTGATGATTGCACAGAGAACAAAGTCCCCAATCAAATACCAAACCTACCCATTACCTCCACTCACATATCAGCCTTCCCCAAATTACCAAGCACCCTTGCCCTCTTACCAAGCTCCACCGCCTACTTACCAATCTACTCCACTTCCTACATATCAGCCCACTTCGCCCAGATACTCTCAACCCGCACCTATCTACCAAGCCTACAACACCCAACAAGCCCACTATCAATCACCTCTCCCTCGCCAAAATTTCCCTAGACCCCGACCAAACTTCGACCGCAGACCCCCCAAACAGTATACCATCATTGCTGAACCTATCAACCAGCTATATGAAAGGCTCAAAGTTGCTGGTTACGTCACCATTATCCCTGCCATAAACCCCGAAAACCCTTCCCAATGGGTCAACCCAAACAAAACCTGTGCATACTATTCCGGCATGAAGGGGCATACCATTGATCAGTGCCGCTCTTTGAAGGATAAGATCCAAGCTTTAATTGACAACAAGATCATTGTAGCAAAAGAGCCTACATTAAATGTCCGTAACAACCCTCTACTAGACCATAAGGGTAGAGGTGTTCACATGATTGAGATAGAAGACGATTAGGACCCCAAAGGGTCGATTGGATTGATCGCTGAAGGTGACGAGCCAAAGAAACCAACAGTCACCCTCAACCCGATTGTGGTCCAGATGCAACCTTCTAGAGATGCTGAAGTGAACATGTCCATACCACTTGAGTTCGAAGCACCTTCGTCTGTAAAGATACCAGGGCCTATTAAGGTCGAGTTTGGGTCCCCAAAGGCACTTGTACCATTTGAGGTTGTTGTATTACCTCCCAAAGCAAGGGTGCCCATTCCGGTGGCCATGACAGCCGTAACACCGTTCCACCCAAAGGCCATACCGTGGGATTACATCGCCGAGGCGAGAAGGAAAGAGAAAACCAAATCCGGAGAAGCAGTTGCAGCACAGGGTATGACAAGAACTGACAGGGTTTATACCCAGAACATCTAGCTGAGTTCAGTAAGCAAGCCTCTGGACGACCAACCGTCACTGAAACTAGGCCTGATGATCTCTAGAGGAAGATACAAGCCAAAGAGTATTCGGTCATTGATCAGTTGAACAAAACGCCAGCCCATATCTCTATCTTGGCTTTGCTACAAAGCTCTGACACACATAAGAATGCCTTATTGAAAGTGTTGAGCGAGGCATATGTGCCCAGCAACATAACTGGAGGAGAAATGACAAACATGGTAGGGTAAGTATTGGAGAGTCACAAAATCACTTTCCACGAAGATGAGCTGCCACCTGAAAGGCTAAGCCATAACAAGGCATTGCACATCACTATGCAGTACGAAGATTATTTCATCACCAGAATCCTGATTGACAGAGGGTCCAGCCTCAATATTTGTCCATTGGTGA
Source organism: Nicotiana sylvestris (assembly GCF_000393655.2). Classification (NCBI taxonomy): domain Eukaryota; kingdom Viridiplantae; phylum Streptophyta; class Magnoliopsida; order Solanales; family Solanaceae; genus Nicotiana; species Nicotiana sylvestris. Next base: position 189,311,445 of record NC_091065.1, on the reverse strand, counting down.
CTCTCAGGACATTAGGAAAGAGCCTTCATGAGATCAAGGATGGATCCATCAATGTCAAAGCTTTCAATGGATCCCAAAGGTCCACTATTGGGGAAATCAGTTTGTGTGTACAAATGGGACCGACTTGGTTCGACGTTGATTTTCAAGTGATAGACGTCCCAGCATCTTACAACTTTCTATTGGGATGGCCCTGGATCCATGCCGCTAGGGCTGTAGCATCAACCCTACCTCAAGCACTGAAATTCGAGTGGAATCACTAAGAGGTAATTATTCACGGCGACGGTAGCAATCCCATATACAGTTGCCAGACCATCCCAACAATCGGAGGAAGAAGGAAGATAGGCGGAGAAACCTACCATCACATTAAGCGAGTCAACGCCGTAGACAAGGATAAATGGTGGGATAACAAAATTGAAAGTATACTGAATTCGTGTGGATACGAACCTGGCAAGGGATTTGGCAAGAATTTCCAAGGAATCGATAAGCCTATCAAGTTGAAGAAACACGGTACCACTTTCGGTTTGGTATATGAAAACACTTGGGAGGAGTTCAACCACTGGTCGCCACCATAGCACAGTCTCTACTACCTGCTGGAGCATCTGATACCTCACTTAGAGCAGACCTTCCAGCCAGTCGATGTCATATATGGGTCGGAAGAAGAGGAAGCACTGGCGGCGATGAGGAATTTGTTTTTGGAAGATGACAATATGGACTGTTGTGTTATTTTCGAGGAGAAGGGGGAGGAAGACCCTTCTATACAAGCTGTGAGCCGAGGAGCACGCCTCAACAATTGGTCCATCTGAACCACCAGGGCCCGGAAAGCTTTGGGGTAGCAAGGCTAAACAAAGCACCATGCATTATCTTTATTTTTTGCTAGTTGACTTTCTTTCCGCATTTTTTAATATTGAAATAAGAGCTCCAATATTCAAAACAATTATGAAATTTATCAAAGCATTTCAGTTTCTTATAAATCTTGCTCTTATTACTTTTTATCGTTTACTTTATTTACATAGCATTACTATTACTTATCTTGATGAACCGACGATTGTGACATGCAATGAGAGAACGCAACAAACAGATATAAACTCAGAAGAAGATAATATACTGGAAGAGTTTGTTAAAAAGGTTGAGGATTTTGAGAACAGACCTAAGTCTAACCTGGACGAAACTGAGATTGTCAACCTGGGAGATGCAGAAAATGTCAAAAAAACGCGCATCAGTGTTCATCTGTCACCATCAGAAAAGAAAGAGTACCTGGAATTTCTAAGTTCTTATGAGGACATATTCGCCTGGTCTTATGATGACATGACTGGTCTCAGTACATCTATTGTAGCTCACAAACTGCCAACCGATCCGACATGTCCACCAGTAAAACAGAAGCTCAGGAAGTTCAAACCTGACATGAGTTTGAAAATCAAGGAAGAAGTCACCAAGCAAGTCAAAGCCAAGGTTCTCAGGGTAGTAGAGTATCCAACATGGTCAGCCAATATTGTGCTAGTGCCAAAGAAGGACGGGAAGGTTAGAGTGTGTCGACTACCGGGATCTCAACTGGGCCAGTCCAAAAGACGACTTCCCCTTATTGAACATACACATTCTAATTGACAACTACGACAAGCATGAACTACAGTCGTTCGTTGATTGTTTTACTGGGTATCATCAGATATGGATGGATGAGGAAGACGCGGAGAAAACGGATTTCATTACGCCGTGGGGGATGTATTGTTATAAGATGATGTCGTTTGGGTTAAAGAATGCTGGGCCAACCTACATGAGGGCCATGACTACTATTTTCCATGACATGATACACAAAGAGAGCGAGGTATATGTAGACAACGTCATCATCAAATCTAAGAGAGCCACTGACCACATGGAAGATCTGAGTAAGTTCTTCAACAGACTAAGAAGGTACAATTTGAAGCTGAATCCTGAAAAGTGTGCATTCGGGGTTCCTGCCAGAAAACTACTTAGGTTCATTGTGAGTTGCCAAGGAATAGAACTGGATCTGTCAAAGGTCAAATCCATCCAAGAATTGCCACCACCGAAGAACAAGAAAGAGGTTATGAGTTTCTTGGGAAGACTTAACTACATCAGCCAGTTCATAGCTCAATCCACTGTCATTTGTGAGCTAATCTTTAAGATGTTGAAGAAGGATGCCGCTACCAAATGGACTGATGATTGTTAGAAAGCCTTTGACAGAATAAAGGAATACCTGTCAACGCCGCCAGTTTTGGTCCCGCTTGAGCCGGGTAGACCTCTATTACTCTACCTTGCAGTATTGGATGGAGCTTTCGGTTGTGTTCTGGGGTAACATGATGAAACGGGAAGAAAGGAGCAGGCCATCTATTATCTCAGCAAGAAGTTCACCCCGTACGAGGCCCGGTATTCTCTATTAGAACACACCTATTATGCTCTGACTTGGGTAGCTTAGAAGTTGAGGCACTATTTCTGTGCCTATACTACTTATCTCATATCAAGAATGGATCTTTTGAAGTACATCTTTTAGAAGCCCATGCCCACTGGCAAGCTAGCCAATTGGCAAATCCTGCTGAGTGAATTTGACATTGTTTACGTGACTCAGAAGGCAATCAAAGGACAAACACTGGCAGATCATATTGCTGAAAATCCCGTGGATGGAGAATACGAGCCTCTAAAGAAGTATTTTCCTAATGAAGAGGTATATTTCATAGGGGAAGATATTGTAGAATCCTATGATGGTTGGAGAATGTTTTTCGACAGAGCAGCAAACTTCAAAGGAGTTGGCATAGGAACGGTCCTAGTATTAGAAACCGGCCAGCATTATGTGGTGTCTTCCAAGCTAAGGTTCCCATGCACCAACAACATGGCCGAGTACGAAGCCTGCATCTTAGGGGTCAAGCTGGCCATTGACATGAACATTCAGGAATTACTAGTGATCGGAGATTTAGACCTGCTTATACATCAGGTCCGAGAAGAATGGGCAACCAAGAACTCCAAGATACTCCCTTATCTACATCATGTACAGGAGTTGAGGAAAGAGGTTCATAAAGACAGAGTTCCAACATGTTCCCAGAGTTCAGAATGAGTTTGCCGATGCATTGACTACCTTATCATCCATGATACAACACCCAGGCAAGAATTTCATTGATCCTATTCCGGTAAAGATCTATGATCAGCCAGCTTACTGTGCTCATGTAGAAGAATAAGCAAAAGGAAAACCTTGGTTTCATGATATCAAGGAATATATGACAAAGGGAGAATATCCAGAACTCGCAAATCCTACTCAGAAGCGCAAACTTCGGAGATTATCTAACAACTTCTTTCATAGCGGAGGAATCCTATATAGGAGGACTCCTGATTTGGGATTACTAAGGTGTGTCGACGCAAAGGAAGCATCCAGATTATTGGAGGAAATTCATGCAGGGACCTGCAGACCACATATGAACGGCTTTGTCTTAGCCAAGAAAATACTCCGAGCTGGTTATTTTTGGATGACTATGGAAACGGACTGCATCCAGTATGTCCGAAAATGCCATTGCTGTCAGATACATGTAGACATGATAAAGGTGCCTCCAAATGAGCTTACCGCAACAAGCTCGCCATGGCCGTTCGCCGCTTGGGGAATGGATGTTATCGGACCTGTCGAGCCTGCCGCATCAAACAGGCACAGGTTCATTCTAGTGGCAACTGATTATTTCACTAAATGGGTTGAAGCAACATCGTATAAAGCAGTGACTAAGAAAGTGGTAGCAGATTTTGTCCGCGACCGTATTGTTTGTCGGTTTGGAATTCCGGAGTCAATCATCACTGATAATGGTTCCAATCTTAACAACGACCTGATGAAAGCCATGTGTGAAACCTTCAAGATCAAACATAAAAATTCTATAGCTTACAAACCTCAGATGAATAGAGCTGTAGAAGCCGCCAATAAGAACATAAAGAAGATACTAAGGAAGATGATAGAGAAACATAAGCAGTGGCATGAGAAGTTATCATTTGCTTTATTGGGATACCGCACCACAGTTCGCGCATCAACCAGGGCAACTCCCTATATGTTGGTTTATAGTACAGAAGCATTCATTCCCGTCGAGGTAGAAATTCCCTCCTTGAGAATCATACAGGAAGCAGAACTTGACGATGCAGAATGGGTAAGGAGTCGCTATGAGCAGTTAACTCTTATAGATGGGAAAAGAATGTATGTAGTTTTCCATGATCAGAACAAAATGTCCAGAGCCTTCAACAGAAGAGTCAAGCCGAGATAGTTTACACCAGGGAAGCTGGTGTTAAAGAAGATTTTCCCGCATCAAGATGAAGCCAAAGGGAAGTTGTCTCCCGACTGGTAGGGTCCGTACATGGTTCACCGGGTTCTAACCGGAGGAGCCCTCATACTTGAAGAAATGGACGGTGAAGTTTGGCCGAAGTCGATCAATTCAGATGCAGTTAAGCGATACTATGTGTAACTCTTACCATTTCCTGTATAATGTATTTGAACTACGCCTGACCTGATTCCCGTTTAAGAAGGGATGCATAGGAAGCCCTATGGGTTTGGTCACAATTCAATAAAATTTTCATTTCCCCACGCTATTGGAAATTGGGGCAGAATTTTGAGGAGGACCCTCAAAATTCCGAAGTTCATTTCAGCCATTTATCGCACGCAGCCGTCAGAAGCATCAACCCAGTAAACTGGGGCAGAATTTTAAGGAGGACCCTCAAAATTCCGGAGCGAGAAAGGTTGCAATGTCTTGAACCACGTCGCATTCGTTGGTTCATCTAAAGAAAACTATTTTAAATTATGTATTTATGTTACATTTTTTCTAAATCATGCATGTCTGGTATCAAAATTGCTTTGTTTAGCAACGCTACCTCAATGATACACAACGCCAAGCAGGACAAGCAAAGCTCATGGGGAAACGAACTAACCTTCCCCCCTTTTACAAAACTCACGATTTTTCTTTGGATGCAGGCACTCAAGTCGTAAAATCATCAGATATATCTATACACTCATACTTCCCGGGAATACAACTCTCGGAATCATCACCTATTTATAGTTGCTATCCGTACACGACATCCACAGCAGCCACAATATAGCAATCAGCTATCAGCTATCATCTATCAGCTAAGAGATTTCATTACTATTCGTCTTTTATTTTCTGCATTGCATAAGGCTACCTTTCTGCCTTCCGAGGTTAAGCTCTGCCTCCATTTGCATTTCTCTATATTGTATAAGGCTACCTTTCTGCCTTCCGAGACTAAGCTCTGTCTCCATCTGCATCTTTTACATTGCATAAGGCTACCTTTCTTCCTTTCGAAGTTAAGCTCTGCCTCCATCTACATTTCTCTGCATTACATAAGGCTACCTTTCTGCCTTCCGAGGCTAAGCTCTGTCTCCATCTGCATTTTCTGCATTGCATAAGGCTACTTTTCTACCTTCCGAGGTTAAGCTCTACCTCCATCTGCATCTCCTGCATTGCATAAGGCTACTTTTCTACCTTCCGAGGTTAAGCTCTACCTCCATCTACATGGCTGAAATACCGCCACCTTATTTCTCTTGCATGGCTGAAATGTCGCCACTCTATTTCTCTTGCATGACTAAAATACCGCCATCTTAATTCCTTGCATGGCTGATATACCGCCACCCTTTATTTACGTCTTGCATCGGCTAAAAGATCGCCACCTTCTGTATTTTCATGGGCTGAAAGATCGCCAAATTGTCCAAAGGCGTCATTGTTCGGAGGTACCATTTTCATAGCCCGAGAATGCCATGCCATGGCCTGAGGACCCCATTTTATCTTTTTCATATCATTATTCAAAGGCATCATGGTTCGGAGGCATCATCCTCATAGCCTGAGAACATCATTTCATAGCCTGCGAATCCTTTATCATACGCTTCATGGCCCAGGACATCATGGTTCGAGGACGTCATCCTAACCGTCCAAAGACAGCATTCACGGTCCAACGGGAACTTGCATCACGTTTAAATTTATGCACAATATATATATGCTGGTATTGTTCATTCTTAGGTACACCGGCTAGCAACGACTGTCTCAGCAGGAGCGATCCTGCTCCAGTTCCCACAACCTATCAAACTCTGACCATCCTTTCTCAACTTGAACATCGCGTCCGCTTTTCGAAAATCTCCATCGGCATACTCCGCCGATGGATCCCGAACTAAATATGACTTGATTCTTGTAATACCAGGGATATGTAGGCAGCTTAGAAACCAGAGCTCGGTCAAAACTCTTCAAAATCGTTTTATTCGGTCAAAATTGGCTATCATATCTTTACCCGACAACTCTTTCATCCTTCCCGGGTAAAGAGGGGCAGCTGTTGATACCCAATTTTTCCCTATGTATTTTTATATACACAATATTTTCAAAATAACATGTACATACATATATATATATATATATATATATATATATATATATATATATATATATATATATATATATATATATATATATAAGCATCCCCAAGAGTTTTGGTATTTTTTCCTAATTTTTAAGATTTTAGAATCAATTTATTGTCTATTTTTAGCAGTACAAAATCCAATAATTATTCCCAAGATTATAATTTTGGTGAATAACTTATTTTATTCTCATATTTATACCAAAATATAATTAATGTGATTTTTGTATATTTTTTACAAATCTATTTGGTATTTTAAAGCTAAATTGCATGTAATTGCAATTATAGCCTATTTCACGATTAGTAGCATTTTATAATTATAAAATTATTTTCAGTATTTTTAAATTAATATTTATATAGTATTTATTGTCTCAATGTTTTTAATTTACTTTTAAAATTATTATTACTAATTTTATAAAATAAAAAGGGAAAATAGGCTATTTAACACTTAGCCCATTTCTATTTCAATTACAGCCCTTTCACCTTTCAATTTTGGCCCTTAATTTGACCCAATTCCGCCCCCAAATTAAACCAGCCCAATCCCCAAATTACCCGACCCTTGACCCGAGTAAAAAAACCCACCCGGCTCCCCTTTGATCCAGGCCGTTGATCATTTTGATTAACGGTCGTAATTCACCCTTTCCCTTTTTTAATTCCCAAACCCCCTTGACCTAATTCATTTCACCTGAGACACCGCCTTTGAACCCCTTAGTCTCTCAAATCCTCTCGAGCCTCTCCAAAACCATAATCGTCTCCCACCTTATCTCACCATGTTTCCACCGGAATCCATGGCATCTCCGGCTATGGTTGGTCTGTACTCATCTTTTCTCACCATCATACCTAAACTATTCGAGGTTTAGAAGCCCGACTTCAATGGCTCTCTTCAGATCCTTCTCAGATCTGTAGATATGGCTTCTCAGGCCATTACCCCCGCATGTTCAAGCAATATGAGTCTTTTCGACTTAGGATCTAACTTTCCTCAAGACCTTTCTCATTTCTAGGGTTTTCTCTGCAACTCTAAGCCGTCTGAGGTTCTGTACTCGCCTATTTTTCTTAGATCTGTGGTATGTCTAGGCTTTACTTGACATTTTAAAAGGTTTTTCCCCAAATTTCTTTTTCAAAATCGCTCAATTTCAATTTTAAGGTTTCTGAAAAAGTTTCTTCAAATATCTTTCCGATTCTTTCTGTTCTTTCTTCATGTGTGTTTACCTATGTTATACTCGTATGCTTTCTTTTCTACTATGCTTGAGTTTGCTCTCTTGTTTCCTTTCTATTATGCAAGATTCTTCTACTTTTGTTGTTATTCCTGTACTCACATGTTAATCCGTGTTGTTAATCCTTATTCTTTGCTATACGTGTTTATGGTTGAGTTCTTTGATTTTGTTCACTTTATTTAGTTCTGTTTGTGTTCTTGCTAAGCATATTTCACTTGCTTTTGTTTAAGCTCGTATCATCTCTTTCTTTTGAACTTGTTTAAACTCCGAGTTTTCTCAAACATGTTCTCATGACCTTGAATCAGTTCTTTCTATCATGTATGTTTGTTTCTTATAAAGTCTTTGGAAGCGATTTCTGAGCCTTTTTCAATGACCTGCTCTCTCACCTCTATGTCTGACTCAATTCGAAACCCTAGGATTTGGGGGTTTCTTTGGCAAGTGATATTAGGGTTCCACTTTGGGACCCTAGGCTTTCAGACTCACTATGAGTCTGTAACTGAACTGATTCCCTTTTGTTTGTGAGTCTAAGGCTTTCAATGTTAGACTCTTTTTCTGAGTAACCTGACGATTCCTTTCGTTTGATTGGTATGCTTTATATATGTGAAATTTCTCTTTCAAAAGGTTTTTACCAACTGATTGATTGATTCTGAAATCCTTTTAATAAGGCTAACGAATTGTCACCGATTTTTCTTCGATTGAACCTCCTTTACCTTTCTTGACTTGGTTCCTTCGAATTGAACCTGTAATTTTGGTTTCATGTCCGTTTGATTGATTCCCTTGCCATATTTGGCACAAACCATGTACTATTGATGGTTTTCCTCAAATAACTTCTATGTATTTATCCTTTTTTGTGCTACTTTGAAAGGTTTTAATTAAAATTTATTTCATTAACTGGCTTTTACCCATTGGAATCAGAATCCTTTAACCAAATGGAGATTGATTTCAATGATATTTCGTTGCCTTTCTTGCTTGTTTCTCTACACTATAAAATGGACAACCCTTCTGCACTTTTAAGACCACTTCGAGTTCAATACCTCAAATTTTTAGACCAATACTTTCAATTTACTTACACACTTTATTGCTTTGAGTTCAATACTCTTACAACATTCTGTTCTTTTCTGGGATCTTTTGGAACTTTTGCTTGCAACTTGGCTTTTTCAAGACTACTTTTACTTGTTTGTTTTCCCTGAAACTGGTATGTTCTAATTTAGCTTTCCTGCCTTACCCCTATGTGTTTACTTATAGTTTTCTGCAATCCTGTTTACTTTGTTGTTCATGATTAATGTTAACTATGTGTGTTCTTTCCTTGCATCTATTTTCTGTTATGAATCCCTACCCCTATTCCCTTCTATGTGTTTGAGTTAAGGTTCATGGCCTGGCAGTATCCAAATTACTGCCCAGGTCCAAACCTGATCCTCAATGGATCCTAACTCCCAATTTTGGCTGACAGGCTGGTCAGGGGTGTGCCAACACTCTTAAATTACTGGGCATGACCAACAGCCTGCCATGACCTTCCCTAATTCCCCTCTATGCACATACACTTACTCTTAGATTCTAAGTTCTGTCTCCCTCTTATGAGCCATGCTTTGGGACCCTGAGTTCCCTCTAAACTTGGACATTTGAGGGCTGACTCTTCCACACTGCACTATAATCTAATTCTGCAATGTGTTTGGGGTGTAAGCACTGTCCTGAGTCCCTTTGAGACTGTTGGGAACTTTGACGCATCCCAAATAAGAGAAATACTTTTGGAAAACGGATCCTGGAAGTTGGTTTATATCATATTGCTAGACCTTGAGTCTGAATTAGGCTGTTTGGTTGCAGCTGGAATTTCTGATGTATTTTTTTTGATTCATTCGGGTCTGTAATAATTTATAATAACTATGGGGCTCTAGTGAAAAAGGGGAGGGTCATTTATGTATGCATATGGGTAGACAGCGTGCTCATAGGGATTACTATTTACAAATTCTGCATTTATGCATATCATATAGTACTCCTGCCTATAAGTCGTCTCATTATTACATTAGAAACCATGCCTATAAGTTTCTGCATATAGAAATCATGTATAAGTTTCTGCACTTATGCGTTTAGAAATCCTGCCTATAAGTTATGCATTACACGTAGAAATCTTGCCTATAAGTTATTTCATTATTGCATTAGAAACCATGCCTATAAGTTTCTGCATATAGAAATCATGACTATAGTTTTGTTTCTGCATTTCTGCATATTCATTTGTCGTTAGGCAAACAATCATAGGTTTAATAATAATGAACTTCATTCTAGATACCATGCCTATAGGGCTCCTGCACTTACATAATCGTTTTAAAATCAATAATGCTTAGAAATCATGCCTATAGGAGCAACTGTCTGAATCTGATTCGTCTATTTTATCTATAAGTCTAAAATCAGTAGTAATGTTTGTTTAATAGCTGCAGAATTTAATTGGTTCTAAAATCAATAACCCTTCTTTAAACTTCCACCTAGGCAAGCAGTAGGTAATTGTTTAACTGTGTCAGTTTTAATAAACTGCAACCAGACAAGGCCTAATTTGGACTCCTCATCTGAGAAATATGTGATGAAGCAACATGTCCTAACGCTTTAAATTTAATTCTGACTATAACCAGTATTTGAAGTCATGCTAAATAATTTTCTCCTTTAAGTGAGGAGGCCTGTTGAGCCCTTAAACTCTATTTGTTTCTCCTACTTGCTTATGTGTTTTATTTGTCGCATTAGAATTTTGTCCTTTTAAAACTCTGAAAAGCCCCAACCTCCCTCGCTTTAGGACTAGTAGTCCCAAATGCCTCCAGGACTGATAGGATCGGGACGGGTAATAGTATGCAATAAGTAACAACACTATTCCTCGTTTAGTACCTTAACGGGGGTGAGAAAGGGTAGATATGGACATGATGACCGGTGTGCTAATACCACGTGCGACCCCTCGTCTGAGGAATGATTGCCGGGTATTGCATTGATGTGATCCATATTGTTTGTAAACCTAGGACCCCTTCCACTTTACTTGTTATCCTTTTTTTAACTATCCAGACTATTTGCTTAAGATTTCTGTTTTCTTTATCTTTCTTCAAACTTTCAATTCACTTGCAACATTATGTGTGAATCCCCTTCTATTCGAGACCTTTATTTGCTTACTTGTTAGTTAAAATCACAATTGTAACATGGCCGGGAACCACACTAGTGGATTTTGTGGGGTGCCTAACACCTTCCCCTCGAGATAATTTCTAGCCCTTACCCGAACTCTGGTTTTCCAACTCGAACTCTTCTTTAGTGTCCTAATACACTTTAATCATTAGGTGGCGACTCTTGAACTCAAAAAACCCAATTCCCAAGAGGGAACGAGTTGTCCTCCCAAATGTCATGAACCCGATTTCGCTTTTAGAAAAAAGGGGGCGCGACAGATAGGCCCAGTTGTATATTCTCCTTTATAAATTCTGTAGCTTTGTAGTTGTAAGCCCAACATGTATAAGCAAGTCCAAATGTACAATACCCGGGTCCAATAATAAGAAATGAGATATTCTAGAATGTAAAGGATAACAATTCATTTTTGGCTATTGGCTTTTTCATGAAATAAAACAGATCGATTCTCTCCCTCAAGCTAGGTTTTGTTCGATTTTATTTCACAAATAGATTCGGATATATGAATCTAACAAAGCAAAACAAAATCACGGAAATTATGTTAAATAAGACAGGACAAAACGTTGCACCAGATGGAAAGAATTTTAATGGAAAGAATTCAAAAAATAAGAAGAGTAAAGGATGTGAAAAAGATTAAAGAATTTAACATCTAATAGTATAAAATTTTGAGAGAAGGAGGTTCGGCTAAACACCTTACGCCCTACGCCCAACTGGTGATGGTGGGTCCATCAAGAGAAATATTCTATTTGCGGCAGCAGCTGTCAGTTAATTGAGGAATTTAAAATGGAGTAGTTTATACTTTATATAGCTAGAATAGAAAACAAAATATTAGAGGATTGGTGAAATAAGGAAGTTGGGGTCAACATTGTTGTTTCTTTAATTTGTTGATATCTCTCCGCATAGAGAGAAAAAGTAACAGAGAGAAATGGCAGATACAGCACTGGACTTTGTGATAGATAACCTGATGCAGCTATATCGTGATAACACAGATCTAATTGCTGCGATAGCAGATGATGTTCAATCTCTCCTTGTAGAGCTTCAGAATTTGCATGCCTTCCTCAAGCAAGCAACCAAGAGCCGCAGCCGCAACTGCAATGAAATTCTGAAACATTTAGTCAAAGAGTTGAGCACAGCAGTCAACGAAGCAGAAGTTTCCATAGAAAAATTTGTGATTAAGGCCAAGTTACACCAGAAAAAAGGGATAAGAAAGATATTCGATTTTGGCCATGTTATGAAAGCTAGACAGTGTGCAGCAGAGATCAAATTCATCAAGGAGAAGTTGAAAGAAATTCGTAGAGAAAATGCTTATCACATTCAATTTGAAGATCAACAAAACGTCACGGATCAGGAACTGAGAAAGGTATACACAGACATCAATCAATACTATGACTTACCTGAGAAAACTAAAAATAAATTTTTTCTTTTTTGTTTTTTTTGTTTTTTTTTGTGTCATCTTAGGTTCCCCTTCCAGAGGAAGATGACGTGGTAGGCTTTGATGAGGAGGCGGCTGAAATAATCAACCGTCTTTGTGAAGGATCAAATGATCTGGAGATTATCCCGATCGTCGGAATGCCGGGTCTTGGCAAAACAACTCTCGCAAATAAGATTTTCAAGGATAATAGGGTTCAATATGAGTTCTTCACACGCATCTGGGTATATGTGGCTCAATCGTACAATCGGAGAGAAGTATTTCTAAACATTATCAGTAAATTCACCCGAAATGTTAAACAATTTAAATATGAGGCTGAGGAGGATCTAGCTGAACCAATAAGGGAGTTTTTGGGGAAGGGCGGAAAATATCTGATTGTCTTGGATGATATATGGACATTGGAAGCTTTGAATGAACTCAAAATTGCTTTTCCCCATAACCATAAAGGTAATAAAATCATGTTGACTACTCGAAACAGCTCTTTGGCTTATAGTTGCAATAATTTCCCTCATAAATTAAAATTTCTAACAGAAAGTGAGTGTTGGTTGTTACTAAAAAAGAAGGTTTTTCACAAGGATGAATGTCCCCAGGAATTTGAAGAACTCGGCAGGCTCATAGCTAGGAAATGTATGGGGCTACCCTTAGCAACTGTTGTGATTGCAGGATCCCTAATTGGGAGACGCACAAGAAGGGAGTGGGAACAAGTGCATCAACGTGTGGCTGAACACATCGTTAACAGAGATTATTCAATAACCAAGAAATTGGTGCAGATGAGCTATGATAGTCTGCCATTCAACTTGAAGGTTTGCTTCTTATATTTAGGTGCATTTCCTAGAGGTTTCGAGATACCCGTCTGGAAGTTAGTCCGATTGTGGATTGCCGAAGGGTTCATTCCAGACCAAAGGCCATTAACCCTTGAAAGTGCAGCAGAAGAATACTTGAATGAACTTGTCAACAAGAACTTACTGATGGTAGTGCAAAGGACTTCCAACGGACAAACAAAAACATGTCGCGTACATGATATCTTACACGAGTTCTGTAGGCTTGAAGCTAGTGAGGAAAACATTTTCAAAGAAATAAATCTAGGCGTCGAGCAATCTTTCCCAAGAAACCAGGAATTAGCCACCTATCGCCGCCTTTGCATTGATTCCTCTGTTGTGGAATTCATTTCCAGGAAGCCTTATGGTGAAGGTATTCGTTCATTCTTATGTTTCTCCTCTGAGAAGATTATGAAACCCGCACCTGAGGTGGGGACAATCCCGAAAGCCTTTCCACTACTCAGGGTTTTTGATGTTGAGTCCATCTTATTTAATAAATTCCAGAAACAGTTTTTTCAGCTATATCTTTTGAGATATATTGCTTTATCAAGTGCCTCTTTAGCTTTCATTCCTAAATACATAGAGGACCTGTGGAATCTACAAACTTTCATAATTTCGACTCAACAAACGACTCTTCACATACAAGCAGATATATGTAACATGCCACAACTTAGGCATTTTCATACAAATACCTCTGCTAAATTGTGTCGCTCTGCCGCCATAGCAACCAACAAGCCTACCTCAGTACATGGTACATTACAAACTCTTTCTACAATAGAGCCTGAAAGTTGCACGGAGTATGTGTTTGCAAGGTGTCCATATCTGAAAAAGTTGGGTATTCGTGGGAAAATAGAAGTGCTTCTTCAATCCAACAGGGTTGGCCCATTCTTGAATGATCAAAATTTAAAATGCCTTGAAAAATTGAAGCTAGTGAATGATCTCTCAGCAGGTGGGAAACTGCACCTTCCTTCAGAAAATATATTCCCCAAGAGTTTGAAGAAGTTAACTTTGTTAGGTACCGGGTTGGATTGGAAAGAGATGGGTAGACTTTGCAAGTTGGAGGTCCTTGAAGTCCTCAAGCTGAAAGAAAATGCATTTACTGGCAAATTGTGGGAATCAACGGTTGGCACTTTTCCATCTCTTAAGGTGTTGTTGATTGAAAGGTCAGACCTAGTTTCTTGGAAGGCATCTAGTGAGCAGTTTCCCAGATTAGCGAGGCTTGTCCTTAGATCATTACACAAGCTTGAGGAAGTCCCTATAGAACTTGCCAAAATACACAACCTTCAAGTGATAGAACTAGAGAATACAACCAGAACAGCGGCTGAATCAGCCCGAGAAATAAAATCCTGCAGTGTGTGCACTGGATTCAAGTTATCCATCTTCCCTCCCGATCTTTGATTGCAACTAGTCAAAATCACTTCCGTCAGAGGTCAGACAATTGCTTTCTTTCTTCTTGTATACAGATTTCAACTTCATCTGTTTAGAGATTTCTCATCTTAATTTCAAAGACATGCTTTTTTAATATACTCGTTTAGTGTTATAATTTTTCACTAAGTTATATATAAGTTAAAATGCCATTCCACCAACAGAGGTACTTAGCTTCTGTGGTATTGAAGTCCTAAATTAAAATTCTCAATAAGTTAAGCACTGCTTTATGGTGTGAGCTACCCCTTTTACTCTCTCCCCCTCTTATTCTTTAGATTTTAAATGTAGTTGGTTATTCATTAATGCAAGAGAATTAAGCTTCTTGATGTCAATTTATCATTATCCAGATATTGCCTGATGAATTTTTTGTTTAGATTTGTGTTAGTGAGGTTGGTTTCACTTGCTTACACCGACTACTTTGCATTCCTTTATTAACTCTAGTTGATCCGTCGAACTTTCAAGTCTTCAACAGAATGCTGTCTCGCTAACAGTGTTTGTCCTCCTCGCAGCTCTGGTCAAGGCTTTGCATGGGACGTTTTGTTCTACATACATTTGTTGTGGTGCATCTACCATACCAATATATTCTGGAGTCTTGTTTTGATGTTGCTTGCACTTGTCTAGTATTGTCCGAGGTCTGTGTCAGTCGGCTTTTGGCGTTGAAATTGTGCATTGGTTGTATTGCATCTACATTGCCAGTATAATCCGGAGCCATTCTTCGGCGTTATCAGCTGCAGTTTGCTATATTCTCCTACTATTTTTTCAGTTTAGGGCTCTTTATTAAGGATTAAGACTCCTCTTGGCTTGCATTGTATTTAACACTATTTCTTCATCCATCTGCTAGAGGTGCACCTAATTTTATTTTTCATAGCTTGCTTTGTACAACAACATACCCAGTAAATCACACTAGTGAGGTCTGAGTATTTTTCATAGCTTACTTTGTGACTGATATTTGGGACCTTGTCTCCTCGTTGTATTGTTTTCTGATTGGGATTTTGTTTGCGTAATGAATTTTTTGGCAAATGTCTATTTTTCATCGTTCTGCTAGGAGCCTACCAAATATTATTGGTCATATAGCTTACGCTGGGAATAATGAAGTCACTTTAAACTTGATTGTCAAAACTAAAGTGTTCAGACTTGTTGAGGAAAAATCATAAGGAGAGACTTAGAATTATGAACTCCCCTTGAAATCACTACGAATTAATTAAACGATCTTAACCAAATCTCTCGTGGACTCATCAAAATTAAAGTGATATAAGATCTAGTCATCTCTGATTATCCAGAGTGTTTTGTAATGTATCAACCAAAGTCACTAACCCTCCTACTTCATTTCTTGATTATAGGATATACGTTGTTGTGGGGTCCATCCCCATAAATGAAATAAAAGAAAAAGAAAACAAAAATAAAGAAGGAAACACCAAATCTGATAGCCAAATCTAGATTTGGAACAAAAGCAAATCGGCAAGTTGGCAACAGCAATTTGCAAACCAATCAATTTGATTGGTTGGAGTGGACGGTCACTTTGCTCGTAAAAAAGAGCTCTTGGCTTCTTTGTTGAAACATCGTAACGACCCGGCCGGTCGTTTTGAATGTTGTAGTCTCGTTCCCCTATTTACTGTTCATCTTATGCTTATTAGTTGCTAAATAACTTGTTGGGGGTAGTTGATTTGATTCCGGGGATGTTTCGGAATGAGTCGGGACACTTAGTCTCAAGATTGGAAGCTTAAATTGAAATGGTTGATCGGATGTTGACTTGAGTGTAAATGGCTCCGGAATGGAGTTTTGATCGTTCCGACAGCTCCGTTGGGTGATTTTGGACTTAGAAGTGTGTCCGGATAGTAATTTGGAGGTCCGTAGTTAATTTAGGCTTGAAATGACATAAATTGAAAAAGTAGAAGTTTGATCGAGAGTTGACTTTGTGGTTACCGGGCTCAGATTTTGGTTCCGGGAGTTGAAGTAGGTCCGCTGTGTCATTTATGATTTGTGTGCAAAATTTGAGGTCAACCAGACTTGATTTGATAGGTTTCGGCATCGATGGTAGAAGTTGAAATTCCTTAGTTTTCATTAGGCTTAAATTGAGGTGTGATTCATATTTTTAATATTGTTTGATGCGATTTGAGGGCTCGACTAAGTTCATATCGTGTTTACGACTTGTTGGGTATGTTTTGGTTGAGGTCCCGGGGGCCTCAAGTGGAGTTCTAATGTTTAATGGACAAAGTTTGGAATTGAAGGATTGCTGAAGTGTACCAGGTCTGGTGCGATCGCACCTGCGGAGTTTTGGTCGCAGGTGCGTGGCCGCAGAAGCGAAGGATTAGTCACAGATGCGGCTTGGGCGAAGCTGGGCAGTGGTCGCAGGTGCAAGGATTCGTCCGCACCTGCGTGGTCGCAAATGCGGAGAGAGGTCGCAGGTGCGAGGTCGGGAAAGGGAGCCTGGGGGCGCATGCGCTGAATGTTATCCGCAGATGCGAATGCGGATATGTTACGCCCTTTGGGAACAACTCATTTCCTTTTGGGAATTTGGGTATTTGGAGAGTCGCCACCTAACGGATTATGGTGCGTTAGGGCACTTAGAGCGATTAACTCTTGGATTGGTTTGTGATGTTTTAAGCGTCAATACCACACAAGAGGGGAGGGGGGGATTTGTGTGGTACCCAATTTTCGCTTAACTGAACTATAGAAGAACCTGGTTCTTCTAGGTATTCCAACTACTACTGTTTGTAGAATAATAAATACAAAAAATAAAGAACACAAAGATTTTTACGTGGAAAATACCTGGCTCAAAAGGTGAAAAAACCACGGCCTACTACTCGGTAGGATTTTTCCAAACTTTCACTAAAATCACTGAGCCAAAACAACATTTACAAAAATTCTTTGTAAACCTAAGGATTAACTCTAATCCCGTTGTGGCACACAGCCTCGACTGTTGCGATAGCTTCAAGTTAGCTATAACTTGAACACTCTAGGTACCTAATACAATTGCTTCTATGAAAGCTGAAAGGTACAATTTTAAACCACCTACTACAATTGAACTAGAATAAAAGATAGACACAATCGAACTGGTTCTTCTATCTTGTTGAAGTAGCTTCAGGAGTGCACACTCAATCGCACATAAATTGTTTGCAAAATCGCTTTGCTCTTTTGCTCTCAATTTAGTTTAACTTCTGCATATGTGCATTACCTGTAAAAGAGAACAACACTTACATTTAATAGGTTAGTAATCAGAGTTTGATTGAGACTCAATTGCTGCTCTTCTATCGTGGAAGAGTTCATAATGATCTCAAACTCTAACACTATCTTCATCCTAGATTGTGTTCTCTTCATATAAGGAGACTTTCTTCCCTTATTCAATATGCAACCTTTTCGATCATATTAGGAGATATTGCTGCTTGATCAATAGGACTTATCTCTTTCACGTGCATCTCACATGTATAGGTTGATCATGACTGTTGCGTCACAAGATGGACCTGGTCCATGACTGAGTTCTTTTGTCAATATTCAAAACTTCACCTGTTCTTGGGCCAACAAATTCTCCCTTTTTGATGATGACAAACTCTGTGCTTTTTACTGATTTGGAACCTATACGAACTCAGCTTAACCATCAATATTAAACTTAGAAAATTCACTTATCATCAAGGACCAGGTTAATTAAGTTATAAATATCACTTATTTCAGAACATGTAAAGCACAATGTCTCTTCCCCCTTTTGGCATCATCGAAGAGTTGTATACAAAGTGTGATTTTTAGATTTTAATAAGTACTCATGGCCACTGGGGCAACTGCAAGTGCAATCATGGTGTAATCATCAGTAATCAAGCAAACATATTTAAACTATCAATTACAGATTAATCATTGAACAAGAGCAAAACAGTAGTTATCATTGACAGAGATATGTTGCCACCAACAATCCACAAAAAGGAAGAAAAATATCCAAACCATGAGCAAAAACAAGAGATAGAAAAATCCCTAATCTGGGTCACTGAGGCACTAAACAAGTTCAGGAGACAAAAGTTAGGAGTCCTAAGGCTTGGAGGAACTAGAGGGTTGGGTTTGGGTTTGGAGAAGATTCAGCATGTTGTGAAGAATTCCATCATTCTTCTCCTTTTCTTTGGCAAGCTCAGTTCTGAGACCATCTCTCTTAGATTCCACTTCAGTCACACGAGCCTTGAGTCTAGCTATTTCAGCATCCTTGGCTGCACATTCCTGAACCAGAGTCCTAACTTTGCTGTTGATGGGTGCCTTCTGGGATGAACCAGGTTCATTTGGGATGACATTGACTGCATATCACAAGAAAGAAGAGTATTGATGCCAAAGTGATCCTTGCTCGAGGCAATTTCCCATTTCTTCAAAGGCATATTGAGCCTGTCCAGAACTGTGGTTAGAATAAAGCCATAGGGAGTAGCATAAGCCTTGGAGCCTTTTATGACCCTGTCTAGTAGCTTGATAATGAAGGCAGACCAGTTGATTTGATTTCCTCTCTCCAGGCACTCCATAAGAACCAGATCCATGTAATTTGCAATGTGCCTTCTCTCCTATCTGGGCAATAAACACTTATTGACAAATTCAAACAAGACCTTGTACTCAAGCCTCATTTCACTTTTCTGCACAGCCCTGGCTTCATTCACATCTTCTGAATCACAAAACCTCTTGGTGATTGCAAGAGCAGTAGGGAGGGAGTCCAGGCAGGGCCACCTTTGCCTTGTATAGTCATCAAAACCTTCAGAGGGTATGTCCAGGATCTCTCCCAGTTTCTTTGCATCAAACTGCACTTGAACTCCTTTCACCAGGCTACTAATATTGCCATCCTTAACCGCAACATTTTCCATAAATTCAATTAGCTCATTTCTGGCTAGCCTACCATCCATCTGAAGAACCATGTCCTTCCATCCCTGAGCAGCTAAAACATCCACTAATCTTATCATTCCTGGTTCTACCAGGTCTTTCAGTAGTCTACCCTTTAAAATCTTTCTTTTGCCAAATATGGCAAGCTTATCCTGTTCCTTCTCAGAATCATTTTCTTCTTCTTCTCCACTCTGGTCATCTTCAGAAATTTTTGATTGTTTATTTTTTCACTGCAGATCTTGTCCTCTTGGCTAGTGTAGGTTCAATAGCCTCAGACACAGAGGAAGTCTTGGGCTTTTTAGGCTTAGGGGTAGGAACCTCCACTGATGTACCCCTTTCTTGATAGGCCAGTTCCATCTCCTCTTCCTCAACAACCTTTGAAGATTCTACAATCTTTTCCTTTTTTTTATCCATTTTCTTTTTCTTACTTTCAGCGAAAGCCCTTTGTAGATCAGCTTCACTCTGTTTCACCCTGCTTTTTATGGCTCTACCCTTTGGCAATGAAGATGCAGTAGGTGTTGGGGATGAAGCCTTTCTTTTCTTGGAAGGCTTAGGAACATTTGGGGTTTTTGTTGTGAGAGTTCTGCGTTTCTTTGGGTCATAGCTTGCCCCAACCTTTTTCAGTAGGTCTGCTAGGGCCTCTTCAGTAGATAAAACAAGTTCATCTCTCTATGTGCTCAGATGAACCAACCCCTCAGCAGCTTCCGAGAACCACTTCCCCCTGACTTCATGCCACTCTCTTCTACCCTTTCTTGTGTAACCCCAAAGAGAGCAGGCACCACTCCTTTCCCATTTCCCCTCTCTTCACCACATGCACCCTCTCTTTTTTTTTTCCAGAATTCTTTTTACCTCCACTCCTTCGTGACCCTAATAATTCTACATCCTTAACAGACCCAACCAGAACAAACCTAGTTTCTAGATTTTCAAACAAAGAAGAAATTACCTTAGATGGAGATTCTTGAGTCTTTTTAGAGTCAGAAGACCCAGGTTCTTCCCCCTCAATAACGGATTGATATGATTCAGAATCAGAGCTAGAGTCGGAGTTTTAGGCCTGTCTTGCCTTCAACTTCTCATTTAATTTCTTCCTCAGAGCTCCAGACGCTATAATCTTTCGAGCAAGCATTTTCACCCTTCGTAGTCTAGGTTTTGGAGATATACTGGGTGGAGGAGGTGTGGATGAATTTGAGGGAGTTGGTGATGGAGGAGTTCCATGGTTGTCTTGTGGGTTAGTCATGATCGTTGGTTTCTTGAGAGAATTTGGAAATTAGAGTTTTGGAGAAGAGGGAAAGTGAAAGTGAAGAAGAATTTTTGATGGTTTGGAATTATGAAGATGACAGGAGAAATGATGTGTATTTAAAGAGAAATACGCATTTAATATGTAACGATAACTTTTAGCAGTGGTCAATTAGAGGTCTAATCAACCTGAAATTCTAGATTTTGAATGATCTGTGTATTTTTCCTAGATTTTAGGCAAATTTTTCGGTTTAGAGTTCTAGGCAGACAGAACTGGTTCAAAGCTAACAGATAGAATTTTTCTAGGAATTGAACAATTATAGGATTTCTACTCATGATTTAAATATTAATCTTTTTAATTGCGCAGAGTATAGAAAACATACCTTAGCTTTCATATGAGCCCATACTGATGAACCTTCTTCATTTAGAAGTCTCTTGAACATGCCTCAAATGCCATAATAGAGAAAATTTTGTAAGAGATCAGTGAGTCATATAAACACATGTCACAGGAGTATACTGATTAAAGTATGAAGCTGAGTAAGAATTAATCTGAATATTTACACAAGTTCAGAATTCCTAGCCAATTTTTTTTTTTTCATTTTTCAATTTTTTTCATTGTGCATTCTGAGCTGGACCTATTAGGTGATCTTAATCATCCTTAATTCCAACCTGTTCCTCTCAAAGTTTTCTCTACTCAGTACTTTAGTGAAGATGTCAGCAATTTGTTTATCAGTAGCACAAAATTCTATGGAGAACAGTCTTTTCTCATAGTTATCTCTTAAGAAGTGGTATCTAACATCTATGTATTAGTCCTCTTATGATGAACATGGTTCTTTGTCATACTTATAGCACTAGTGTTATCATAGAATATAGGAATGCAACTAACTTCAATGCCAAAATCTACCAGCTGTTGTTTGATCCATAGCAATTGAGCACAACAAGAGGCAACAACAACATTCAGCCTCAACGGTGGATAAGGCCACTGAATTTTGCTTTTTAGTGGCCCATAATACAAAACATGAACCAAGAAAGTGAGCCATACCTGAGGTGCTTTTCCTATCCACAAGGAAACCTGCATAATCAGTACTAGCATATCCTACTAGATTGAAAGTACTACCTTTAGGATACCAAAGACACAAATCAGTGGTGCCTTTCAAATATCTTAGTGACAGCAGTCAAGTGAGACTCTTTTGGATTAGCCTGAAAGCGAGCACAAAGCCCTACATTGAAAACTATGTCAGGTCTGCTGGCAGTAAGATACAAAAGTGAACCAATCATACCCCTATACAACTTCTGATCAACTGATGAACCAGGTTCATCTATGTCTAATTTAGTGGCAGTTGCAATGAGGGTGTCTATTTCCTTTGATTCATCCATTTTAAACTTTTTGATCAGCTCGTTTGCATACTTCTGCTGATGGATCATGGTTCCATTTTGGCTTTGTTTGATCCGTAAGCCTAAGAAAAAGTTAAGCTCACCCATCATACTCATTTCAAACTCACCCCCATTAATTTGGCAAAATCCTTACTTAGTTTATCAATGGTGGCCCCAAAGATTATGTCATCAACATATATTTGTACCACAAAGAGATCCTTACCTTTTCCTCTTAAGAATAGGATACTGTCAATTTTACCTATTTTGTAGCCATGTTCAAGCAGGAATTTGGACAGTCATTCATACCATGCTCTAGGAGCCTGCTTGAGTCCATAGAGAGCCTTGTCTAATTTGTACACATGCTCAGGACATTCCTTGCTCTCAAACCCTGGAGGTTGTTACACAAACACTTCTTCTTTTAGGTTGCCATTCAGGAAGGCACTTTTGACATCCATCTGATGGAGAGTGAATTCCATGTGTGCTGCAAAGGCTACGAGGAGTCTTATTGCCTCTAGTCTTGTAACTGGAGCAAAAGTCTCATCATAATCTATACCCTCCTCTTAGCTGTAACCTTGCACCACCAGTCTTGCCTTGTTTCTTGTAACTGTTCCATCTTCATCAAGTTTGTTTCTGAAGACCCATTTTGTGCCAATAACTGACATGTCCTTGGGTCTTGGAACTAGATGCCAAACTTGACTTCTCTCAAACTGATTGAGTTCATCTTGTATTGCATTCACCCAATCTGCATCCTGCAAAGTTTCAACAACATTTTTAGGCTCAATAAGAGATAAGAAGGCATCAAAAGCATACAGATTCTTTAATTGTGATCTAGTTTTGACTCCAGATGTTGGATAAGTGATTATGTTCTCAATAGGATGAGAACTTTGATACTTGTGAGGTCTCACAACCAACTAATTTCTGCTAGATATTTCTCCCATGTTCTGTTGCTGAGGAACAGGGTCATGAACATGTTCTTTTAGGGGATTAGTTTCAATTCCTCTTTGATCAGTTCCACATGTCAGGTTGCCCTGGATGGAAGAACCTATTCCATCACATGTTCCTTCTTTTGGTGCCACTTTAACTTGTGCTGAGACTTCAGTCAAATCCTTTACCAGTCCAATGGCTTCATCTTCATGTTCCTATCTCTCAGAGAGAATGTTAGTTTCATCAAACGCTACATGCACACTTTCTTCTACACACAAAGTTCTTTTATTGAACACTTTATATGCTTTGCTATATGAAGAATATCCCAAGAATACTCCCTCATCACTTCTGGGATCAAACTTACCTAGGGAGTCCTTTCCATTATTTTGCACAAAGCAATTGCATCCAAATACCCTAAGATGGGATATATTTGGTTTTCTCCCTTTAAGTAACTCATAGGTAGTCTTCTCTACAAGAGGTCTAGTCATGCATCTATTGATAATATAACATGTAGTATTTACAGCCTCTGCCCAGAAGTCGTGGGGCAGTTTGCTAGAAGAAGCATAGTCCTAGTCATGTCCTCAAGAGTCTTGTTCTTTCTTTCAACTACTCTATTTTATTGAGGAGTCCTAGGGGCAGAGAAGTTATGATCTATATCATGCTCATCACAAAAATCAACAAACTTAGCATTTTCAAATTCAGTTCCATGATCAGACCTAATGGATGCAAGTTGATTACCTAATTGTTTCTGAGTTTTTCTAACAAAAGGAGTAAACATGTCAAATGCTTCATCTTCAGATGTTAAAAATAGTACCCAGGTAAATCTAGAATAATCATCAACAAGTACCATCACATATTTCTTTCCACCTCTACTCAAGGTTCTCATTGTACCACAGAGATCCATATGGACCAGTTCCAACGTCTTGGTTGTGCTTACCATTTTCTTGCTTTTGACGGATGATCTTACCTGCTTCCTCCTTGCACATGCCTCACAAACTTTGTCTTCCTTGAACTTGATGTTAGGTAGCCCTATCACCAAGTCCTTAGAGAGTAATTTGTTGAGCTGATTTAGACTAGCATGACCAAGTCTTTTGTGCCACAGGAGGG
Organism: Nicotiana sylvestris; assembly: GCF_000393655.2. Taxonomy (NCBI): domain Eukaryota; kingdom Viridiplantae; phylum Streptophyta; class Magnoliopsida; order Solanales; family Solanaceae; genus Nicotiana; species Nicotiana sylvestris. The sequence goes on along the minus strand of NC_091065.1, from coordinate 189,287,554 downwards.
GATCATTATCCAACACACTTAGGCAGGTGAGTTCATTTTCTGAAAGAGTAGACAAATCTACAATGTAAATATTGTTAACTCTTTTTCCCTGCAAAACAATCTTGTCAGTGGTAAGGTTAATCACAAAGCATTTGGTAGAGGTGAATGCTACAAGGTTACCTCTGTCACACAGTTGTGACACACTGATCAAGCTGTATTTCAAACCATCTATCAAGTAGACATTCTCAATGGAGTGTAAGTATGTCTTACCTACCTTTCCAACCCAATAATCTCACCTTTCTTCCCATTTCCAAAGGAGGCATTACCTCCCTTTAAGTCTTCAAGTGAAAGGAACTGGTTCTTACTTCCAGTCATATATTTTGAGTAGCCACTATCCATGTACCATATTTGACTACTTCCCTTCACTTGGACCTGCAAAAAGAAATCAAGGGTTAGTCTTAGGAACCCAAACTAGTTTGGGTCCCTGTCTATAGTCAAAAGGGTAAATCAAATTCCTTTTAGCCCACCTAGATAGCCTATTTTTCTCTTGAACAAAAGCTTTGTTCTTTTGACTGGCCTTTTCTTTTGCATTACATTTATTTTTGTAATGGCCAGTCTTGCCACAGTGTGTGTAGATTTTGTTCTCAGGAAGAGTGAGGTACTTGCTTTTAGGATCCCACTTAGGTGTTTGAGTCCCATAGCCAAGTCCTCTTTTGTTGCTACTGTGATGTTCTTGTAGTCAGGAAAGTGCATCAGAAGCCTTGTTCCATTTGCAAGTTCTGTCTAGTTCATGTTTTACCTTCCCTAGATCTTCTTTTAAGACTTTTATCTGCTCATCCTTCTTGTACAACTCATCCTTCATTTTTCCTAAGTTTTCTTCTAGGGTGAGATGTGTGTGATCAGCTTTCTTCTTACATGTTCCTAGTTTCAGTTTTAAGTTCTCATACCTAAGTTCTAAGACACTGGTGTCAAGTTCAAGAACCTGGTTCTTCAACTCATCATTTTTACTATCACTCTCATTAGCCCTAGATTCTAGATTTTTGCACTTGGCTTTTAAGATCACACATTCCCTAGACAGATCTTCCTTCTCATTGTTAATTATCTCAGACTCATCAATGAAGTCTAGCAATAGTTCAGACAGCTTTTCTTTAGACAGGAATTTAATCTTGATTTGAGATGAAGGACACTTACCTCTTATTCATCATCTGATTCTCCGATGGCTATAAGTGCTTGTTCTTCTCCAGCTTCATCTTCTGAGTCCTCATCTGATATTTCTCCCCAAGCAGCAACCATAGCCTTTGTTGATCCTTTGTTCTTTTTGGGTTGAACCTGTTCCTTCTTCCTATTCCTTCGTTCATCCCTTTCCTTCTTCCACTCAATTTCCCATTGAGGATAATTCTTGATCATGTGATCAGTCTTACCAGTAGCAATCCTTGTTGGTCTATTTCTCAGGAACCCTTGGTTTGTTGAAGGTTGTACCTCTTGAAGAACCCTTTCCTCTCATCAGGTACTTTTTGAAATCTCTTGTGATCATGGCTATTTCATCATCCTCCAGATCTGCACCTTCAGCTATTCTGAGAGCCATGCTTCTTTCCTTCTTGGGTGCATCTATTTTCATGGTTTGCCTTCTCAGTTCATAGGCAGTGAGGTTTCTAATCAGTTCGTCCAGCTTGAGGGTAGCAATGTTCTTTGATTCTTGAATTGCAGTGATTTTGCTTTCCCAAGTCACTGGTAAGACTCTTGTCAAGATTTTCTCAACCTTGTCTTCTTCAAGGATAATTCTCCCAAGATATTTAAGTTCATTTGTTAGTGTTGTGAACCTTGTGTACATATTCTGGATAGATTCTCCTTCCTTCATATTGAAATTCTCGTACTGAGAATATAGCGGTGTTCCTCTTGATCTCTTTACTTGAGGAGTTCCTTCACGAGCCACTTGTAAAGTGTCCCATATTTCCTTTGTAGTGGTACAACTTTGAATCTTGCTGTACTCGTTTGGACCCAGTCCACGCACAAGCCATTTCCTGTCCTTGGCATTCTTTTCCCATTTCTTCAAGTCTTCAACAGTGCAGTCAGCTCTTGTCTTTGTCACATGCACTCCTTTAGTATTCCTCTTTGTAGTTGCTAGAGGACCATTAGTGACTATGTCCCAGAGTTCATAGTCTTCTTCTATGATGTGATCTCTCATCCTATTCTTCCACCAATAATAGTACTGACCATTAAAGAGTAGAGGCCTTGTAGTGGATTGCCCTTCCCAGTTTCCAAGTGGTTCACTCATTTTGATCTTTTCCTAAGGTGTTAGCCTCTTCAAGGATAACCCGCTCTGATACCAATTGATGTTTTAAGCGTCAATACCACACAAGAGGGGGGGGAGGGTATTTGTGTGGTACCCAATTTTTGCTTAACTGAACTATAGAAGAACCTGGTTCTTCTAGGTGTTCTAACTACTACTGTTTGCGGAATAATAAATACAGAAAATAAAGAACACATAGATTTTTACGTGGAAAACACCTGGCTCAAAGGTGAGAAACCCACGACCTACTACTCAGTAAGATTTTCCCAAACTTCCACTAAAATCACTGAGCCAAAACAGCATTTACAAAAACTCTTTGTAAACCTAAGGATTAACTCTAATCCCGTTGTGGCACACAACCTCAACTATTGCTACAACTTCAAGTTAGCTATAACTTGAACACTCTAGGTACCTAATACAATTGCTTCTATGAAAGCTGAAAGGTACAATTTTAAAACACCTACTACAATTGAACTAGAATAAAAGATAGACACAATCGAACTGGTTCTTCTATCTTGTTCAAGTAACTTCAGGAGTGCACACTCAAATCACACATAAATTGCTTGCAAAATTGCCTTGCTCTTTTGCTCTCAATTTAGTTTAACTTCTGCGTATGTGCATTACCTGTAAAAGAGAACAATACTTATATTTAATAGGTTAGTAATCAGAGTTTAATTGGGACTCAATTTCTGCTCTTCTATCGTGGAAGAGTTCTAATGATCTCGAACTCTAACACTATCTTCATCCTAGATTGTGTTCTCTTCATATAAGGAGACTTTCTCCCCTTATCCAATATGCAACCTTTTCGATCAGATCAGGAGATATTGCTGCTTGATCAGTAGGACTCATCTCTTTCACGTGCATCTCACATGTATAGGTTGATCATGACTGTTGCTTTACAAGATGGACCTGGTCCATGACTGAGTTCTTTTGTCAATCTTCAAAACTTCACCTGTTCTTGGGCCAATTGTTTGCATTACCAGAGATTAGGGTAAGAGCTCGAAATGACCTCGAGGGGAAGGTGTTAGGCACCCCTCTCGGTCCACAACTGTGGGTCCCGGCCGAACTTATACTTACAAATTAGTCCATTAATAAATAGATAGTTGAATCAAATATTTTGCAAGTAAAGCACATTGGACGTTGTATAACTCAAATAACAAGGCAAAGATTTTGAACAAGTTGTATAAAACAAAGTTTTTAAACAAAAGGACTTTTGAGAAATGAGGAGTCCTAGGTTGGTTAGCCTATAGGATCATCCCACACAATGTTCGGTAAACACTCCTCAATGAGGGGCTATACGTGACATTAGCGTGTAGTCATCATATCCCATATCTACCCTTCCCACCCCCTTAGTGGTTATTAATGTGAGTGTTAGTTAGCGATCTCTATTGCGTGTTATTAGCCGTCCCTTCTTAATGGTCCTGGAGAAGATTTAGGACCTCTAACCTATAGGCAGTTCTAGACTGACCCCTAAGGTTTAAAGGAAAAATACTAAGGTGACAAGCAATAACACATAGGACTCTTAGCAAATAAGAACAAGAATGAGCAAACAAGAGACTCAGTTTACCTCCACAGATAAGGCATGTAAACAGCATGATTCAAACAGAGATAAGGGCAACAGTATCCTAAGACATGATATCTAGGTGGGTATCAGAACAAAGTAGATATGCAGGTTCATTTTATAACTCAGAAGCAGGGGCCCTAATCAGTTTGCCTACTGATTTTAAGCCTGTTAATCATTAAGCAGTACACACAAAGGGGTAGTTTCCAGTTTTACAAGAAATTGGATTACCTACGGCTTGCCTAGGCGTAAGATAATGCACAATTGTTACTAGAACTATTAGAACAATGAAGGAGTTATTTTACCTAAGCATACTGCTCCAAGTGTTTTAAAATGCAGGGGTTATTACCAGTTTAATTTAAATAGGATAATCAAATGTGAAGCTATTTTTCACATCTTTCATAATCAGTAGTTTACACTAGGTGTGACTGAACAAGTATGAATGAAATCCTAAAGCATGATATCTAAGATGCACGTATAAATATAGAATGATTTATATGGAGGGTTCCTAAAGCAGGTTTTCTAAATGTATGGCAAGATTGCATGATTTCAAAATGCATAGGTGGCAGTGTATCTTTAATGTCGTTTAACCTAGAAACAGAATTTTTAAGTGATAATAGAGATGTCAAAATGAGATGTTGAAAGCAGTAGACATGGAACCTAGCATGGTTTCTAATACATGATATGCTTTTGCATGTATTGGTCCTATACATGAATTCTAATGTAGATACAGGATAATATAAACCTAAAGCATGTTTTCTACCCATTGATATTGATAATACGTATAGCTACCCTTCCATTTTCACTATCCACCCCAAAGTTCGTTTACAAATTATTACAGGCCAATATCGAATGAATTACATAAGTAGATAAGAAAAATAAGAAGTTACTCTATAGGGAGCCTACTAGTAGGCCTAGATTTCCAAAAGTTCTAATGCTAGATTGCCTCATAGCCTTTCATATAATTCGGGTGTGTCAGAGTTCCCTAAGGACCTCAAGGGATCCCGGGCAGTGTTCACACCCAGATTTCATAGTTATAGTTGAATAAGTGTAGTGTGGAAGGTCCAACTCTAATGTATCAGAGTTCAGAGGGATCTCATAGGGATCCCTAAGCAGTCACACATTAGAGGGGCAGAACTTAAACCTAAGAGTAGATGTGAGAGTACTTGAAAAGATTTAAGCAGGGAAACAGTTTGAAAAGGGACTTGTTTGAAATAGTTTTGTAAAGACAACAGAGACTGTTTTGAAAAGAGAGTGGAGTAGTAAACAATGGCCCAAACACAACACCCCCAAAACAGGTTCATACACAGCCAAAGATCATAGAACCAAGGCAGGTTCAACAACCACAAACAGGGGTCAAGGGATTTTGGGACACATAGGTCATGTAGGTAACACATAGTTACAGGAGCATAGCAATACTTGTGAGGGTTTATGGGATTAGGGAATAGCTAGTGATATCAACACAGTATGAATTTTAGAAAAATCATAGAATCAGACATCTAAAGTGACAGTTCAGTTTGCAAAGTAAGTGCATGTCAAAACTGGACAACAAGTAGACAAGTATTCAAAGCAGGATACGGTCATATTGAAACAGACTACCATGGGAGTAGAACTAGAATGCTAGATGAAGCCATAATGCAAGCATGTCAATTACACATTGAACAACAGAACCATAGATAGAAACAAATCAGAAACATGATAAGCTGAAGCAGCAAATGAAACATATTGGTTTTAGAACTTGAATTGAAATTAGGACATACCAGTAAAGGGACAATAAGCACAAAGTGAGGAATAGGAGAGCACAATAGTTAGCCTTGGCTTGTTGCCGACTAACTTAGAACAGTAGTAAGTAATCATAGAAAGAGAGTAGAGAGTTTTGAGTGAGAGAGAGAGAGAGTTTTGAACCAATGTGTTCGTGTCTGTGTGTGTTAATGAGAGAGCATATATATATATATATGTGTTAATGAGAGAGCATATATATATATATATATAGTTTGAAACTAGGTAGAATAATAAGGTAAGAATCAAAGTCAAGTAGTAATTATGGAACTAGGTATCAATTAGTATAAAATCAGTATAAGTACTCCCTTAATTAAGGGGTTAACTTCAAACGATGCAAACAAATAACAGAAAATGAAAGAATAAATGTGAGACTGAACATGACACATAAGGAAATAAGTATAGTATAGAGCAGGTAATAGAGGCTAGGTTCGATAAATTCTTATTAAGGAGAATGTCTAAGAATCAATTTGACAGCATAATCAACCACAAAATAAGGCAAGAAAATATTTAGATTGAAATCAGCAGGGAATAAAGTATACCAATCACTGGGAATCAAGGATTCCATTAGAAGATAACACTGACCAAAGGAAAGTATCACAACTGAACGAAGCTAATATAACACAAATAAGAATAGGGTAAAAGAATCACATAGATCCGGGGTTCAAAGTAAATGATGGTACTGATGAGAGGAAATAGCCACAATTTTCTAGGAACAAGCACATAGTAGGCAGGAATAGTTGAAGCAAAAGAAACTAACAAGAAAACATAGGATAAAGATCTCAGAATCACGAAGTGTTCATGAGAAACATACAGATTAGTTGAACATATTATCAAAAACAAACTCAAAAACCCAGGATTAGATCTAAGAAATTAGGGTTTTCCACATAATGAATCGGATAAAAGCAAAACTTAAATAAACCGTTTAAACATAGTAGAAATCATAGAATAATACTAAAAATCAGAGGAGAAGTCATTTTAAAAAGGGGTTAAGAAACCCTAGTTTTGAAGATAAAGAAACATTTTTTGAAAAATTGAAAAGATTATCAAGAAAACAGTAAAGATCACTCAAAATATACTCAGATCTGTTACAGATCTAAGAAATCGGGAGCTAATAGTTAGGGTTTCATAGATACAACCTAGAAAGAAAGAGAACTGGCCTAGAAACCACGGGTTCTAGCCGGAGAAGGTAGAATCTAACTCGGACGGCCATGGATGGACTGAGAACGACATAGAAACCATGAGAGGTGAGTGAACCGCCTTCTGGTTTCTTTGAGGGCCTCAAGGTAGTAAGGATCCGGCATGTGAGGGAACCATGAAGGCTAGGGTGGTGGTGGAATCACCATTGATACCGGCGAGCCAACGACCGACGAGTAGAAGCTTAGGTTTAACAGAGGGCTTGAGAGAGAATGAGAGAGCGTAACGATAGAGTGAAAGAGAGGAAATGAGGGTTGGGTGGTGGGTGGGTGGACTAGTTTATTAGGTTAAATTAGGAAGGAATTAACCTCGACCATTGATAAAAAATGATCAACGGCCAGGATCTGGGCGGACTTGGGTCGGGTAGAATTTAGGTTTGGGCCTGGGGTATTGGGCTGATTTAATTGGGGTTTTAGGGCTGGTTTAATTGGGTTAAAATTGAAATAAAATGGGCTATTTGTTAAATACCCAATTAAATTAAATAAAACAATTTATAAAAATAGCTAAAAATTTTATAAAATGAATTTCATGCATAAAAAATAGTTAAAAAGATTACTTGGTATTTAAAAATACAAATGATTAATTTCCGGTCAAAAATAGTATGAAATCATATAATTGGGCTATAATTGCAAAGTTATTGCAATTATAGCCACAATATGCCAATTTGGCCAATTATAAAATAATTTAATTCAAATAAGACCATAAATAATAAGTTAAATCAAGAGATGCTTCTGAAATCATTTGTAATGCCATTTTGTAATTATTTTATTGGAAGCCAAAATGTTGGATAAATTAATAAAAAAATGTAGAAAAATTGTGGAAAAATACCAATTGCTATTAATGCATGATTTTGAAGGTATATATGCAATTTTAAAATATTTTGGGGAATAATTAGTTATCAACAGTTGCCCCTCTTTACCCGGGAAGGATGAAAGAGTTTTCGGGTAAAAAAATAATGGCCAATTTTGACCGAGCGAAACAGTTTGAGAGATTAGGCTGCACTCTGGCTTCTGAGCTGCCTACATATCCCTGGTCTTATAGGAATCAGGCCATGCGTAGTTTCGGATTCGTCGACGAAGTATACCGATGAAGTCATTTCAAGAACGGACGCAACATCTAGGGCTGAGTGAGTGAACGGTTTACGGGAATGGTTAGGTTTGATATGGCTAAGAGAACTGGAGCGGGATCACTCCTGCTGAGATAGCTGTTACTCGCCGGGTTACCTCCAAATAGAAGCAATACAAGCGTATACTGTGCATCAATTTAAACATGATGCAGGTTCCTGTTGGACTATGAAAATTGTCTTCAGACGGTTAGGGATGGCGTCCTTAGACCATGATGTCCTGGGCCATTAATTGTTTGATGAGAGATTCGCAGGCTGATAACTAGGGATTTTAACGCATTTTATACTTCTTCTTGCTTATGCTTTGATTGAAAATTCATACAAAATAGTCCCAAAAGGCTCACAAGTTGTGCTTGATTGCAGGTTTAATCAACAAAGTGACAAGATGTCAAAGATCAGCTCAAAAGGAGTGAAACTTGCACAAGTACCAAGACAAGACAAAGCTCAGGCAAAGCAAGGCCAGTACGGCCACACTACATTCTGTGCGGTCGGCAATGTGAGGTTTAGAGAGCATGACTTTCAAGGCACAAAGGCAATGCGGCCGCACTAGGATTTTTGCCGTCTGCACTGAAGGCAATGCGGCCGCACTCAATTTAGTGCGGTTCGCAGAACCCAAGATCATAGAAGTGCTAGTTTCAAGGATTCAAGTCAATGCGGTCCGCATTCCATTTTCTGCGGACCGCACTAGAAGCCTCCGCGGCTGTAGTCCATTCTGTACGGTCCGCAGTGCCTAAGTTCAGAGAGTCAGATCTTCAGATTCAGAGCCCTAGTGTGGCCGCACACCATTTTATGCGGTTCGCACTAACCTCGCAGAGGCATTTTTGTCTAGAATTTTCAGCTTAGTATAAATAGCTTCTTTTCCCATTTTTTAGGGTATCAAATATTGTAATTAAGCAGCTACGCTCGTGGGTTCGAGATTCTTAGCCATTTTGGGCAATTTTATCTACTTTTCATCATTGAATCTTGTTATTTAGCTTAGCAATTAATTAATATGAGTTGTTCTTCATCTATTTCTTGCTTTTCTTCTTTAATTATGAGTAGCTAGACCCATAAGCTAGGGTTGTGGCTCAACCCTAGTGGTGGTAATTGATGGGTCTTGTATTTTAGGGCTAAATTGACTATGAGTGTTTTATATTTGGGCCTATTTCATGGTTAATTTCTGAATTAGTTGTTGCAAACACTAGTTTGTGTTTAGTTGACTTGGGTTCTTCTTGAGAAAGAGAGCCTAAGTCTCCGAAATTGGTCTAACAAGGAATTGGGGCGTACTCAAGAGATTAATAGCCCCAATTAAAGGGTTAAACCTCGAGAGAGTAATACCCGACTTGAACCATATTGCTTGTGCACATTTGCATACCCAATTGGTCTTGAGAAAGTCAATTCGGGTAAAATCACTCCAACCACCGAGAGGTGTAGAGTGGGTAAAATAGTGCAACGGTTATATCATACTCCCCAATCATGTCAATTGTTCCTTAGACTCAAGGACCCGTCAATTGACCACCTAGGCGGAAGTCACTACCCTAGTGCCTTTTAAATCATTTGAACAACCTGTAGCATTAACTCTTAGCTTAATGTAGTTGCATTTACCATTTGTAGTTTGATAATAGTAGAAGTAAAAAAGAAAACCCCAAAAATGATTAGAAGTCTAATTTGGAACACATACACAATCCTAAACTAGATAGATACTCGATTCCAAATTCTAGCTCTCTATGGAAATCGATCCCGACCCAAAATCGGGTAAAAGCTGCTCCGACCCTCTCTCGCTACATAATTAGTAGTGTGGAGTAGGCCGCGATCAACCTTTTGGCACCGTTTCCGGGGAGCTAATGGTTTTAGCTATCTATTTAGTTAGTTTTATGTATTTTTCTTCTTTCCTTCTTTGTTACTAACTTGTTTATGTCACAAATCAGGTACCAAATGGTAGCGAACAACGCTAATGACCCTCTTAGAAACATGATTGTAGGGAAGGAGGTAGGTGATGTCGGAGATGATGAAGTGCCTCTTGTACCTCAAGGACAATATAGAGGTCGCAATGCCAATGCTAATCCCAATGATAATGTTCCAGACCCTCCTCTGCCACCTCCAAGAGTGGTTCCTAGAGTACTTCCGAGCCAGGGCTGTGCGAGTGATATTATCCCACCCCAAATCCAGGCAGGCAATTTTTAGATAACTAATGTGATGTTGACCTTACTTGAGCAGCGTGAGTATTTTACGGGCGCTGCAAATCAAAATGCCTACAAACATCTCAAGGGGTTCGTGGGTACATGCTGGGGAGCAAGCAGGCGAATGTGTCCGAGGATGCTCTTAGGTTGAGTCTCTTCCCATTCTCACTTTGGGGGAAGGCATTAGATTGGCTTGAGAGACTTCCCAATCATTCCATCACAACTTGGGATGAGTTGGCAGATAAATTCATTACTAAATTTTTCTCGCCGGGGCATATGGCGGCATTACGTGATGAGATATTGGCTTTCAAGCAAGATCCCACAGAACCTTTGCATGAGATTTGGGAGTGTTATAGAACAATGGTGAAAGAATTCCCCAACAATGACATGACTGAGGCTATGATACAACAAACCTTCTACCAGGGCATCAATACAACAAATCAATGCATAGTGAACTAACTTGCTGGGGGCAACTTTATGAAGCTGTCGTATGATGAGGCATGTGATATACTTGACGAGATGGCTGACACTTCTTCTTCATGGCAAAGTAGAGCCAATGTGCCTCAGTATGACCCTACGGTTGTTCATTTGCACAAGAAATTACATGATCATAGGCAAGCTATAGCGGAGTTGACAACTACTATGAACCAATTGGCAAAGGCATAGTTACAACAAGTTCAAAATCCTTGCCAAGTGAATGCCATGAAGGGTGTCAATATTCTTGTCAACAAAAGAAGGCAAAGAAGGCAACAAAACCAAGGGAATTCTGAGCAATTTGATGATGACTGTGATGGATTTCAAAATGATGGTTATGATGACCAAAGTGAAGAGGTTCAATATGTAAACAACTATCAAGGACAACGGGGCAACTCTTCCAACCAACAACAGTGAAGACCTCAAGACAATTGGGGCAACCAACAACAAAACAGTGGTAATTGGGGGAACAACAACCAAAACAACAACTGAGGCAATCAGAATAGCAATCAAGGCAACCAAGGGAATTGGAATGGTAATAACAACAATTGGGGTGGCAATAATAGTCAAGGTGGATGGAACAATGGAAACCAAGAAAATCGAGGGCAAGGCTTTCAAAGGCCCCCAATGTACTAACAACCAAAAAATCCACTCCTATTTCCATTTCAAGGTCCTAGTTCTTCTGGCAATGATATAAGTACAATTGAAATGATGTTTGAATAGATGATGAAGAAGAATGCAGATTCTGATGCACAGTTAGCTTCCCACAATACCTCTATCAAAAACTTGGAGGTACAATTGGGCCAAATCTCTCAGTCTTTAAATACTCGCCCTAAGGGTATGCTCTACCAAGTGATACGGTAGTGAACCCGAAGGGTGGGAACAATCATGTTATGGCAGTTACAATGAGAAGTGGGAGAGGCGGTGATGTGAATACCTCCAACCAAAAGCAAATCTTGGATGATGAGGTTGAATTGAAAGAAAATGAAGTCCCTTTGGTAGTTGAAGATGTGGTTGATAAAGCTGAGAACAACGAAGTGAGGATTGATATTCAAGATGTCGAGATGGAAACTCAAAATGATGTGAACCCATCTACGGAACACATAATTGACATGCCGGAGCCTGTTGTGCCTAAAGCCAAGGCACCTTTGCCAAGGCCACCTCCACCTTATCCTCAAAGGCTCGCAAAGCAAAAGAATGATAATCAGTTTAAGAAGTTTATTGACATGATGAAGAGCTTGTCCATTAATGTTCCTCTGGTGGAGGCTCTTGAACAAATGCCGGGCTATGCAAAATTCATAAAAGACTTGGTCACAACGAAGCATTCTATGGATTGTGAAACTATAAAGATGACTCACCAAGTTAGTGCTATAGTGCATTCAATGGCCCCGAAGTTTGAAGAGCCCGGTGCTTTCACCATTCCTTGCACCATTGGGAGTGCGGATTTTGCCAAGGCTCTATGTGATTTGGGAGCTAGTATCAATTTGATGCCATACTCAGTTTTTAAAACTTTGGGTATTGGGAAACCTAGGCCGACTTCCATGAGGTTACAAATGGCAGATATATTGATGAAGAGACCATTGGATATTATTAATGATGTGTTTGTCCGTGTGGACAAATTTATCTTGCCAGCTGATTTTGTGATCATGGACTGTGAGGTGGACTACGAAGTTCCTATCATACTGGGCAGACCTTTCCTAGCTACGGGGAAGGTATTGGTAGATGTGGAAGCAGGGGAACTCACCTTCCAGGTGGGTAATGAAAATGTGATCTTTCATGTATGCAAATCTATGAAGCAGCCCAGCAGTACCGAGGTGTGCTCTTTTGTTGACCTCATCACTGCAGTGATAATTGATGACACCAGTGCAATGATCAATGTGGAGGACCCATTAGTAGCCGTATTGTTGAATCTTGATGTCAATGAGGATGCAAGCCGAGTGGAGTGCGTGAATGCTTTACATGGAATGACCTCTTATTTTTATCAGCCTAGGAAATTGTCTTTGGATCTCGAGAATAGAAAGACTCCACCAACTAAACCTTCAATTGAGGAGCCTCCGGTGTTAGAGTTTAAACCACTTCCTCTACACCTCAGGTATGAGTTCTTAGGCTCAAATTCTACTTTGCCAGTTATTCTTTCTTCTTGCCTTACTAATATGCAGGTTGATGCCACATTGGCGGTGCTTCAAAAGCAGAAAAAAGCAATTGGATGGACTCTAGCTGATATTCGGGGAATAATCCCCGCATTCTATATGCACATGATTATTCTGGAAGATGATGCAAAGCCCTCCTTAGAGCATCAAAGGAGGTTGAATGAGACAATGCAAGAAGTTGTGAAAAAGGAGGTGATCAAGTGGTTGGATGCCGGGGTTGTGTACCCCATATCTGATAGCTCTTGGACTTCACCGGTGCAGTGTGTACCGAATAAGGGTGGTATGACCGTGGTGACAAATTCTAAAAATGAGTTGATTCCGACAAGAACAGTTACCGGTTGGAGGGTATGCATGGACTACCGCAAGTTGAATAAAGTGACTCGAAAGGATCACTTTCCTTTGCCATTTCTGGATCAAATGTTAGATGGACTTACTGGGCGTGCTTTCTATTGCTTCTTAGATGGGTATTTTGGGTACAACCAAATCTTGATTGCTCCGGAAGATCAGGAGAAGACCACATTCACTTGTCCATATGACACTTTTGCTTTCTCTAGGATGTCTTTTGGGTTGTGTAATGCACCGGCTACATTTCAACGGTGTATGATGTCCATTTTCGCCGATATGGTAGAAGACATTTTGGAGGAGTTCATGGACGATTTTAGTGTTGTGGGGGATTCATTTGATGAGTCCTTGAAGAATCTTGATAGGGTGTTAGCCCGTTGTGAAGAAACCAATCTTGTCCTCAATTGGGAGAAATGCCACTTTATGGTGGAAGAAGGAATAGTTTTTGGGCATAAAATTTCGAAGCATGGTATTGAGGTAGATAAAGCAAAGATCGATATAATTTCAAGGCTCCCTCCCCTACATCCGTCAAGGGAGTTCGATGTTTTCTTGGGCATGTGGGGTTCTACCGGAGATTTATCAAAGACTTTTCGAAGGTAGTGAATCCTTTGTGCAAGTTGTTGGAAAAAGATGCTAAGTTCGTGTTTGATGAAAAGTGTATGCAAGCCTTTGAACTTCTCAAGCATAAGTTGACCACCACTCCTATCATTACCGCGCCTAATTGGAGCTTGCCCTTTGAGCTCATGTGTGATGCGAGCGATGTTACGGTTGGGGTAGTTTTGGGTCAAAGAGTGAACAGAATGTTTCATTCGGTGTACTATGCGAGCAAGACAATGAATGATGCTCAAGTGAACTATGCGATGACCGACAAAAAACTTTTGGCTATTGTGTTTGCTATGGAAAAATTCCGGCCGTATTTTATAGGTGCTAAGGTTATTATTCATACCGACCATGCCGCACTCCGGTACTTGATGATGAAGAAGGACTCCAAAGCTAGACTGATGTGATGGGTCTTGTTACTTCAAGAGTTTGATTTGGAGATTGTGGACTGGAAGGGTAGCGAAAACCAAGTGGCGGACCACTTGTCCCGCTTGGAGGAGGAGGGGAGGCCTCGTGAAGGCCTAGAGATCAATGATTCATTTCCTGACGAACAACTCTTTTTGGTGTTGATGAATGATATGCCATGGTTTGCCGATGTTGCTAATTTCCTTGTGAATGGTATAATCATGTGTGAGCTTTCTTCTAACCAAAGGAAGAAGCTCAAGCGGGATATTTTGGACTTCTATTGGGATGAGCCATACTTGTTCAAGATTTGCACGGATGGTGTCATCCGAAGGTGTGTCCCGGAGGAGGAGCAATTGAGTATCTTGGAGGCTTGTCATTACTCTCCCTGTGGTGGCCATCATGGCGGGGCGAGGACGGCTTCTAAAGTTCTTAGTTGTTGGTTTTATTGGCCAACTTTGTTCAAAGATGTGGGTTATTTGGTGAAGAGATGTGACGAATGCCAAAGAGTGGGTGGAATTTCGAAGAAAGCCGAGATGCCTCTCAATACCATCCTTGAGGTTGATATTTTTTGATGTATGGGGCATTGATTTCATAGGCCCATTTGTTAGCTCTTGTGGGAACACTTACATTCTTGTGGCGGTGGACTATGTTTCAAAGTGGGTTGAAGCTGTGGCTTTGCCCAACAATGAGGCCCGGAGTGTTGTTGCATTTCTCAAAAAGAGAATTTTTACAAGGTTTGGTACTCCTCGTGCAATCATAAGTGATCGGGGGTCTGATTTTTGCAATAGAGCTTTCGACACTTTGCTTTCAAAGTATGGTGTCAATCACAAAGTTTCTACTCCCTATCATTCTCAAGCAAGTGGTCAAGTTGAAGTCTCCAACAGGGAAATTAAAAGCATATTATCAAAGACGGTCAATGCAAATAGGACCGATTGGTCAAAGAAGTTGGGTGATGCTCTATGGACTTATATGACTACTTACAAGACTCCGATTGGTATGTCTCCGTATCAGTTGGTGTTTGGGAAAGCTTTCCATCTACCGGTTGAGTTAGAGCACAAGGCCATGTGGGCTTTGAGGAAGCTAAATCTTGAGTGGGATGTTGCAGCCAATCTTCGTGTGGAACAACTCAATGAACTTGATGAATTCAGAATCCATGCCTACTCCAATTCGTCCTTGTATAAGGATAAGTTGAAGTACCTTCATGATAAATATGCTCGTGGAAAGGAGTTCAAAGTAGGTGATTTGGTTCTCTTGTTCAACTCCCGGTTACGTATGTTTCCGGGAAAGCTCAAATCAAAATGAAGTGGACCTTTTGAAGTGGTGTGTGTGACCCCGTTTGGTGCTCTTGATTTAAAGAACAAAAATGGTGAAGTTTTCAGAGTTAATGGGCACCGGGTCAAGCATTATCTTAGAAAAATTGATGACAACTACGTGGTGGCACTTCTTTATTTCAATTGATGTGATGGTAACCTGCGTCGTGCCGCGATGTTAAATTAGGCGCTTCTTGGGAGGCAACCCATGTGTTTTTCTTCTTGTTTTTCTTTGATTTTCATTGTAGGATAGGATTTGTTTTTGAGCTAACTGGTTGTGAGATGTTACAGGAGTGTTGGTGCAGTGCAGGACATAGTAAAAAAAAGTGTCAGGTCTCTAAAGTTGTTAGTGCGGACCGCACTAGTGAAGGGTAAAATATCGACCTCTCTGAAGTTTGCCACTGCAGCCGCACTACATTTTGTGCGGTTCATAGTGGACCACTGCGGCCACAGTCTATTTTGTGCGGACTGCAGCGGGTTACTTGGTCAAACTTGGAAAAAGCTGTGTAGTGCGGACCGCGGTCGATTTTGTGTTGTCCGCACTGGTTGGTGAGACAGGGCCCTAGGTCCTTTTCTATAAATAGGGCTTGAGGCCCTCCTTTTACCCTTTTCGAACCCTGGCTCTTAAAACTCATACAAGCACTGTTCATCACCGTCTTTGTTCGTAATTTACTGCTTGGACTTGTTACTCTTCATTAACTCTCACATCTGGTACCATTACTTGCCTTTTAATTGTTCAATTTTGTTAATTTCTTTTGATTTTAGTTCTTCTTGTTTCCCTCTCTATGTTTCCCGTAGTTTTTCTTTATTTGATTAGGTTAGGGTTGTAAATTTCTTGATCAGAGTAGGCTCTTGTAGTTAAAAAAAATGGGAAATCACTTAGGGGAATTGTTTAGGTATTAATTATGCTTAAAATCAAAAATCCGTTAAACCCTAACTTAGTGCCACAACTAGGCACTCATTGCGGACCACAGTCGTTTCTCTACGGTCCGCAGTACCATTTTATGCGGACCGCATTGATGAAACTTTTGAAAGCTGAACTTTGGTCAGTGCAGCCGCACTACATTTTGTGTAGACCATACTGGCCCCAGTGCGACCGCACTGCCTAGATACAGATGGTGGGTAGTTTGAACCCCACCCCTGTGAGGACCGCATGGCCATTTTGTGTGGTCCACATTGACCCCTATGCGGCCGCACACCATTTTGTGCGGTCTGCACTGGGTGATTTCTGAGAACTGTCTGCAATTCTTCTTTTCTGTTCTACAACTTTGGTTCTTAACTAATTACACTGATACTAACAAGTTGATTGAATTATGGTTGCAGGAAATGGTAAAACAATGAGGCAGAGGTAAATATTCCCGGGAAGGGGAAGAACAAAATAATAAAACTCACTCTCCAAGCTAGGCAAAACATCAAGAACATGAGGAAAGCGATAAAAGTTGCTGACAGAGCCATTGACATGTCGGGGAGTGAGTACGAGCCTTCCCGGGAGATCTCTTCGGACTCTATGCCAGAATACATCCCTGACTGGACGGAGAGTCATAGACTGAGAGATACACCTCCAGCATCCCCTACTGCCGAAGCATCATTGAACATCTCTTCTAGGTCATCTGAGGGCTCAGGTGATGGTAGTAGGGAATACTCCACCTCTCCCACAGCTTCATTATCTGGAGAGGGTGCAGTAGGTGATAAGGAGGAAGTAGGGGGAGACGAAGAAGTAGGAGATGGAGGTGAACCACAAGTGTGTGTGTGTGTGTGGGGGGGGGGGGGGTATTGCCCGAACTAGGAAGCCGGAGGTATGGCAGGACCGTTTTGTTAGTGAGGTAGCGTACCACAAGTTCCGGGAATGGTGGCCGGTGAGGAAGTTAATCCCGGAGCGGAGTTTTATTGATAGATACTTACTACCTAACAACCCCAATGTGAGGAGGCAGTTTAGGACAAGAGTAGGCTGGGAACATTTTCTAGATGAGTGTGTGGATTCCAACGAACACTTGGTCAAGGAATTTTACAGCAACGTAGCCAACATCAAAAAAGGCTCCAAAGTGACCAAGATTCGAAATATGAAGGTGTTGTTCGATGGGAAGACAATCAATGACTATCTTGGGTTTAATGAGGAAGATGAGACCCTGTACATGGAAAAGATGGAAATGGGCGAGGAGGTTCATCCCTGGCTAGCACAGTACCTAGCAATCCCAGGTACCACCCCGACTGGTTGACTGTTGGAGTCAAGATCTTGAGACGGAGTTTGAACTTTTAGGCACGGGGGTGGGAGACCTTTGTATGTAGCAGGTTGGACCCCACGACACATGATAACTCCCTCCCTCTCCACCGTGCTTTATTAGTGGCTTCGATCATAGTGGGGTACCCAATCAATGTGGGGAATGTGATGTCAAAATTATTACTATTTTAGGTGCCGAGCATGACAGAAACTACCCGTTGCCCAGTTTCCTCACTATGTACTTCCGGGACCTGAAAGTGGAGATGAGGCCCTTCGATATTAAAGTCAAAGCAAAGGCCCCTTTCTTCTTGTACAACATGTAGGGGGATGACAACCCCAAGAGCAAGAACTTCAAGAGTACAGTTACTAGTCCAATTGGCCAGTCTGAAGAGCCAGTTGTGGTAGTGACTCCAGTTGAGCCTGCATCTACTTCCACTGCTGCCCCTCCTAGTCCATCCACCTCAGCGGGCTTGGAGATTCCATCTTCCTGGGACCATCCTATTACTGCCCACCGACTGAGCCAGACACTTCTGATTATCAACAACTGGATGTAGACTGCCTCATCCATGTTGTCCATCTTGACTACCACGGTAGAGGCTCAGTCAGCACATCCATCCTCACAGGTTTCCCAAGCGATAGAGGATGCTTTAAAAGAGATTTTAGACAACTAGAAGAAAATCCTTGACTCTCAGAAGGTGCTCACAAATGCAGTTGCTTCACACAGCCAGTCTCTCAAGGAGCTTGCTAGGGAGCACAAGAAGCTGAGAAAGACACGGGCATCCAAGGAGTCCGTGAAGGCGTTGAGAGTTGATGTTGATAGACTAATGGCAGATCAGCTGCTTTAGACTTACTTTTCCAGGACCTAGTACCCGCAGCTCATTCCCAGCCAGAGCAGTCATAGAGGCCTCTCAAGAGGAAGAGGATGATTCCTAGAGCGGATGATGCAGTCATCCAGTTGGCTGACCCACCAGAGGCTTCCTCCAGTCAGCCCTAGGATGCACTTCAGGAGCCTGTCCAGGTCTAGGATCAGGTCCTAACAGCACAACAACAGGCCACCGGGAACCAGTCTGAGGTTCCCGAGCACAGTGAGGACCCTGGGACCACTCAGGAGCCTATGCAGGCAGACAGGCCATAGGGAGTCCCTATATCCTTTTTCCTTTATCTTTTTGATGCTTTATTTGGTTTAGTTGGCATTGAGGATAATGTCAGCTTTCATTTGAGGGGGTAGACCTTACTTTTTATTCATTCAGATGATTGTATATATATTTGATACTTTTTTATGCTTTCTTAATTTTTCACCTTTGGGTAGTATATAATTTTAATATTTCGTACATTTATTGCACTTTTATTTTACTTTGGGTCTGTATATAAAGTTATGTTACATTGTACATATTCATCCCATCTATTGTATATTATAATCCCCTATTGTATATATTTATTCTACTTTCCGCAAATTTTTCGTTCTTAGTTTCTTATTTGTGATTCGTAGCTTCTTGTTTCTCAAGTTTGCAATAAGCCTTTAGTTTTCTTAATGCCACGATTCTTTCCAAAGGTGGAGTGTTGTTTGAATCGGGTGGCTCTTCCCAATGATGGATGGCATGACAACCTTCTTAAGGGTTTGAGTCCGGTTTTCTTTTTGTTTTTAGTAGTTAGTAGTTAAGGGTGCCTCAAGCAAAGCTTCACTTGGGCCTAACACATTTGCCTTTGATCTTATGGTCAAAAATAAATTTTTGTATTTAGGATGGTGAAAGTAGTGACCTTGAGACTCTTGTGTTGACCGATAATCATCAAGTGATTTTTTGGGACCATTGTATGCTAAATCTTATCTAAGGTTGTTGTGGGCCCCCAACTCTGCGTCTTTAGCAATCCCATAGCTTGTGTGGTGAGTAATCACATTGCAAGTCCAAGTCCCGAGCCATTGGTCTAGAACTTGCCCTGAATGTTTGTTGAGGCAAAATCCAAAGTGAATTCTAACTTGAGACATGATTATAGGCTCTCCTTGGTCCAAATGATGGTTGAACACACCCATAACCTACCAATGATAAGATCCCTAGTCAACCCTTTTGAGCCTTAGACCTTTTTCCTTCAAGAACTATAATATAAGCCTATACCCGTTCTAAAAGATACCCCCTATTGACACCCAATCTTTCCTTTAGCACATGGCAAAAGTATAAGATTTGGGGGGGGGGGGACGAATATTGCAACAAAGTGGTAAAAAGGCTCAAAAATGAAGAAAAGGAAAGGCAATGAAAAATAAAGAAAAGCAAAATGGCAAATAGAATGTTTAATATGAAAAAGAACAAAAAAGGATTCAAGAAAAGCAAAGAATGAAAGGTGTGGAAAGTTGAAAAAGGAGAAAAGGTTTGAAATGCATAAGAAAGAGTGACAATGTATCTCTCTAACCCCTTAGAAAGAAGTGAAATGACTCAAAAAGTCAAGTGAATGTGTGCCAAATGAATCAAAAGAAGTACTTAAGGAAAGATGGAACTTACTTAGACCAAAACATTTCCTACCCCGTAACAAAAGCCTTCACAATGTCTCCACAAAAGCCCTATATGATCTTGAGTTGAATGAAGCTTACTTTAGTAGATACTCACATAAGGGGCAAGCATATGGTACCTAGAGCCGAACTTGTGGCTTTTTCTTGAGAGAGATGAGTGAACTTCCATTAACCTCGTTTTGAGTGCCACTATTCTAAAAGGTGATGTTTGCTCAGGGAGAGTTGAGGATGTGTGAGTTTGGGTTCTACAATGACCAAAGTAATAGAAAGAGTCCTTTGATGTGTTGACCCAACTCTTGATGCTCTTGTGTCGCACTTAATCCATGGTGTTTCAAAGAGTAAAAGTTGTTAACGATTCATTTGTAGTGAGGGCAATTGTTAGTCCCAATTGATGCTAGATGAGGTTACTTTAGGTTAGCTGAAAACTTCTTAGATTTTCTTTTAAGGAGTGGGTCTTATTTTGTTTGCTTGAGGACAAGCAAAAACTTAAGTTTGGGGGAGTTGATAACTAGGGATTTTAACGCATTTTATACTCCTTCTTGCTTATGCTTTTATTAGAAATTCATACAAAATAGTCCCAAAAGGCTCACAAGTTGTGCTTGATTTCAGGTTTAATTGACAAAGTGACAAGATGTCAAAGATCAGCTCAAAAGGAGTGAAACTTGCACAAGTACCAAGACAAGACAGAGCTCAGGCAAAGCAATGCCAGTGCGGCCGCACTACATTCTGTGCGGTCCGCACTGTGAGGTTCAGAGAGCATGACTTTCAAGGCACAAAGGCAATGCGACCATACTAGGATTTGTGCGGTCCACACTGAAGGCAACGCGGCCACACTCAATTTAGTGCGGTCCACAGAACCCAAGATCAGATAAGTGCCAGTTTCAAGGACTCAAGTTAATGCAGTCCGCATTCCATTTTGTGTGGACTGCACTAGAAGCCTCCGCGGCCGTAGTCCATTCTCTGTGGTCTGTAGTGCCTGAGTTCAGAGAGTCAGATCTTCAGATTCATAGCCCTAGTGCGGCCGCACACCATTTTGTATGGTCCGCACTAAACCCACAAGGGCATTTTTGTCCAGAATTTTCAGCTTAGTATAAATAGCTTCTTTCCCCATTTTTTAGGGTATCAGATATTGTAATTAAGTAGCTGCGCTCATGGGTTCGAGATTCTTACTATTTTAGGCAATTTTATCTACTTTTCATCACTGAATCTTATTATTTAGCTTAGCAATTAATTAATATGAATTGTTCTTCATCTATTTTTTCCTTTCCTTCTTTAATTATAAGTAGCTAGACCCATAAGCTAGGGTTGTGGCTCAACCCTAGTGTGGGTAATTGATGGGTCTTGTATTTTAGGGCTAAATTGAATATGGGTGTTTGATATTTGTTCCTATTTCATGGTTAATTTCTGAATTAGTTGTTGCAAACACTAGTTTGTGTTTAGTTGACGTGGGTTCTTCAGAGCCTAAGTCTCCGAAATTGGTCCAACAAGGAATTAGGGCGTATTCAAGAGATTGATAGACCCAATTAAAGGGTTAAACCTCGAGAGAGTAATACTCGACTTGAACCCTAGTTGCTTGTGCAAATTTGCATACCCAATTGGTCTTGAGAAAGTCAATTCGGGCAAAATCACTCGAACCACCGAGAGGTGTATTGTGGGTAAAATAGTGCAACGGCTATATCATACTTCCAAATCATGTCAATTGTGCCTTAGACTCAAGGACCCGTCAATTGACCACCTAGGAGAAAGTCACTATCCTAGTGCCTTTTAAATCATTTGAACAACCCATAACATTAACTCTTAGCTTAATCTAGTTGCATTTACCATTTATAGTTTGATAATAGTAGAAGTAAAAAGAAAATCCCAAAAATGATTAAAAGTGTAATTTGGAACATATACGCAATCCTAAACTAGATAGATACTCGATTCCAAATTCTAGCTCTTTGTGGAAAT
Source organism: Nicotiana sylvestris (assembly GCF_000393655.2). Lineage (NCBI taxonomy): Eukaryota > Viridiplantae > Streptophyta > Magnoliopsida > Solanales > Solanaceae > Nicotiana > Nicotiana sylvestris. Next base: position 189,265,517 of record NC_091065.1, on the reverse strand, counting down.
CGATCCCGACCCAAAATCAGGTAAAAGCTACTCTGACCCTCTCTCGCTGCATAATTAGTAGAACGGAGTAGGCCGCGATCATAGACCATATGTTCTCGTGCCATGAAAATGGTGCTTCCGAACCATGACGCCTTTGAATAATGATATACAAGTTTGAGAGATCCTCAGGCCATGGCATGGTGTATTCCGGCTATGAGAATGATGCCTTTTAGACTATGATGCCTTTGGATAGATTGGCGATGTTTCAGCCCATGATATGCAATGATATTGTGTTGAGAATACAAATCTTAGTCTTGCGAAATGGAGGGCAGAGCTTACCCCGATTGGAAAGTAAATAGATAGTGCCAGAGATAGAGCAATATTCGTACCGAGGGGGACGGTGCTTAGTCCCATGCGAATGTGGAGGCAGGAATTAGCCTTATGCAGGTGCGGAGTCAAGGATTAGACTTATTCAAATAGGGGGGGGGGGCAAGGTTAGCCTTATACAGGTATGGAGTCAAGGATTAGACTCATGCAAATAGAAAGGCAGGGATTAGCCTCATGCAGGTATCGAGTCATGGATTAGACTCATGCCAATTGGGAGGTAGGGATTAGCCTCATGAAGGTATGGAGTTAAGGATTAGACTCATGCAAATAGGGAGGCATGTATTAGCCTCATGCAGGTATAGAGTCAAGTATTAGACTCATTCAAATAGGGAGACAGGGATTAGCCTCATGCAGGTATGGAGTCAAAGATTAGACTTATGCAATTATGGAGGCAAGGATTAGCCTCATGCAAATGGGGAGGCATGGATTAGCCTCATGTAAATATGGAGTCAAGGATTAGACTCATGCAAGTAGGGAGGCAGGGATTAACCTCATGCAGGTATGGAGTTAAGGATTAGACTCATGAAATTATGGAGGCAAGGATTAGCCTCATGCAAATGGGGAGACAGGGATTAGCCTCATGCAAGAGCAAGTAGAAAATGAGAGTAATATATGTCTTAGCTGGAGATGTATTCAATGTCTGATGGCCTGATTGATAGTGAATTATCTTTGTGTATACATGTTTTGCGAATGCTATCATTATGCCCAAATGTGCCTGCGTTCAAAGAAAGATTGTAAATTTTGTGAGGGGAGGTTGGTTCGTGCTTCGTCGGCCGCCCTTGCTTCGCTTCATTCTGAAAGCCTTTTGAGTTCCCCTGGGTGACGTTACTGCTATGAAAATAGAGTTTTTGAAAATATGCATTTTGATAAAAATAGAATTATTTCAGAAATATATTGATACATTTGATGAACTAGTGACCGTAACACATTTCATAGGCATTGCAGCTCTGTTATGTTGGAATTTTGAGGGTCCTCCTCAAAATTCTACCCCAGTTTGGTGGATGACCTTTTGACTATTTACGGATAATAAGCCTTGCTAAATCCTTTCGGAATTTTGAGAATCCTTCTCAAAATTCTACCCCAGTTTCTTAACTGATTACTGACTTTCTGGCATGTGATGGCGTTGGCTGGACTTGCTCCGGAAATTTGAGGGTCCTCCTCGAAATTCTGTCCCAGTTTCTGAGCTTGGGGAAAAATAAAGATTTTATTATGATATGACCGAACCCATAAGGCTTCCTACGTATCCCTTCTTAAACGGGAATCAGGTCAAACGTAGTTCAATTACATCAAATGAAGAAATGTACATAATCTAGGCATAGTGTCTCTTGAGTGTGTCTGAATTGGTCGATTTTTGCCAGACTTCTCCGTTTATTTCTGCAGGTGTAGACATGTGATTGTTGAACCTCCCCAAGATTCCACCCATTTTAGCATAAAATATTCAGTTTAGGCCTAATATCGATATTTCAATTAGTTTTGACTCTTTTTCTTTATTTTATAAAAAAATAAAAATTACAAAAATATTTCTTTTTTTAGTTGCTTTTAGTTTATATACCTTTCGTAAAACTAAAAAATACAAAAATAGTACCTTATTTTAATTTTAATATGATATTTGAAAATACCAAAAAATAGGTTTGTTTTAACAATTAGTCTTATTTTAATAGTTATTTTATTTAAGTAAGGTTAATTAGTAAACAAGGTAGTATTTTAGTCTTGTCCATGGAGAAAGAATAATATTTTGGACTCAAACAACCCATTTTAAGCGTAATTTTCGGACCTAGCCCATAATTCCTAGGCCCATACCCCTTAACCTAAAAAACTCTTCTTTCCTTTAATAATACCTAGACCCCTAGACCCCCTAGATCCCCTAGACGAACGTCAAAAAATCTGAAAAAAATCAGCAAATCTAGACCTAAGAGATAGGCAGGTGCCGTTTTTGACAAAAAATCATACCCACCCCCTGAAACTTCATATTCTTCAACCAAACACCCACCCCTTTCACCATTGACAAAACAATAGAACTCCACATCTCCTCCACACCCCAAGCAACCAATACCAACAGCAGAACGAGCAGCCACCCCACTTTTGGGCATCTCCAAAAACCTCACCCCAGCAAGGATTCGAGAGTAAGAGTCACACCTCGACTTTATCCTTATAATAGGCGATTTCAAACCGGTTACCATGCTTCTTGAGACGCACAACGACGACATTCGTAAGTTGATTTTGGCCTATAGGTTGTACCAGTGTTTTGGACATCTCTATCGTACTAAAAAGATTTGATTCTATTTTGTTTGTGCTTCTGTTTTTAATCTGATTTCGGGAGGAAAAGTTAAAACAAAATTTGGCTGTGAGCTGAGGCTTAAAGCTGGTTTGAATCATCATCGAGGTTTATAGTCTGAGGTTTCCGCGGCTCTATGTGTCCAATTGAAAGTTGTTCGACCATTAAGTGGTTGTAATTCAAATCCACAATCATCAATACAAAGGTTCATCTCCCTTTCTATTTTGTCTTCTCATTGTTGTTCTGGGTCACTCTGTGTTGGTTTAATTTTGTGTATAATATGATCGAGTTTGCATCTAAGTGTGCTAATATTGATTTGGTCTCCTGTTGAGTATATTTTAAGATTGGTCTATTATCCCTTTTGTTAGTTCATATGGTTAATCTCATCGATAAATTTGTATTAATTTGTTACTTTTCTTGTTACGGTACATATGAGTTATTTTCTTTGTGATAAATTTGTCTTATGGAGACAATGGTATGTGAAATTAATTTATAACAGGTTTCTACAATGAATTAATGGCAGTCCATTTTTTATCACACCTTGATTTCATTTAATCTTCATTTTAAGACCATTTTTGTTCTATCGGTATCTATCTATTCACGCCTAGGATTTTGGTCTAGTTTCAAGTACTAGTTATTAGTAATTTAATGGAAATTGGTTGGGCCATATTGGGTGTAAGACTTTATTTGGATTAAAGGCCTCCAACATATTTATCGGTGGCCGATTTTAATTTCACTAAGGCTCAAAGTAGTGGACATGTTGTTGTCCATTTTCTTTTCCTCACACTTATTTCATAAATTCATGGCCTCACAATAATCTCAAAATTAGTTCAGAAAAACCAGTCACAAACAATCGTAGCTTGCTTTAGGCGTGATTAATCAATCATCGTGGCTATGGGTACGATTCCCGTGGCATAGTCACGATACATAAATCCAAGTTCGGGTGTATATTTCATGTGACCCGACCACAACTTCGAATAATAATAAAAATAAACATGCTAAAATTCGGGTGTACATTTTATGTGACTAGATTCTAATTTCCAATAAGGTTAAACAGAACGTGTCGTGAACCAGGAGTGCATTTCATGTAGCGTGGCTTACGATGTGTTTAAATAACTTTGAACTCTCCCGAAATATTAAAAGAGGCTAAAACGTTAAAAAATGCACAATAGGTTTAAAACGTGTAAAATCAGATAATTAGGCAAATAATAATAGTTGAGCGACCATGCTAAAACCACGGAATCCGGGAATGCCTAACACCTTCTCCTGGGTTAACAAAATTCCTTACCCGGATTTCTGTGTTTGCAGACCGTATATATGAGTCAAACTTCCTCGATATGGGATTTTAAATCGGTTACTTGGGACACCATAAATCATCCCAAGTGACGACTCTGAATCTAATAATTAATCCCATTTTGATTGTCACTTTAATTGCAAAAGCTCCCTTATATCCTTTCCGGGGGTAGTAAAAAGGAGGTGTGACAGCTCTGGCGACTCTGCCGGGGAAAAGAACCTAGAACTTCTGGTTCAGGGTTCAGAATTCGAGCTTGGAATATCTGTTATAGTTGGCTTTTATTTATTATCTGATTTTTACATGTTTGAGCCTAATGTGTTAAATGTCACTTTTTACCGCTTTGATATTGTTTGAACTGTATATAAACTATTACGAACCCTCTTCTCTCTGAGTCTTTTAAATCATCTCGGAAGTATTCACTTCGTGTGACTTCTCTTCTGTTTGAGTCATATCCCAATTTTAGAACGAGGTTCGGACAAGTTGCAAAATCGGTAAAGCTTCTATATTCCCGGTACGCTGCCCCCCTCGGCTCGAGCTGTCCACTCGGGTAATCCAGGTCTAGAACAAATAAACCTAGGTTTTAAACCTAGAATAACATAGTCTCATGCCGGATCCCTAGTAGAAACGTTTGTTACATCACGTGCATTTGACTTAGGGGACTCAACACAGGGATTAGGTCCGTCTATGACAAGTGTACCCAAAAATAAAAGACCATCTTGATGCATCATATGTGCTATATGTTGCATTTCTTCAAGGGTAAAAGGGTCATTTGGCGGACCAGTGATGACTGAGGATAAATGAGAAAAAAAAAGGGTGACGTGTGAAAATAAGGCAAGTAGGGCCAAGTTATGTTTTTTGTCACATTTTTATTGAGAAAAATACAAAAAAATGAAAAATTAAAAAAAAAAAGATTTTTCACTTTTTCATCATTTTCCGAAAATCAAAAAATTTAAAAAAGAAAAGAAAAGAAAAGAAAATCCAAAAAGAGTCTACATGTTTCATCATTTTTCAACAAAAAAAAGGACAAAAAATATATTTTTCTCTAAATTAGTTGTTTTTTTTTAAATTCTCGCCCGTGTTCAATCTGCCCGAACTACGCATACCTGATTCTCATCTCGGGGCGTGATACGTAGGTAATCCACATAGGTTCCGGTCTTCCTAGTGGGTCTTAGTTTTTTGGTTTCGCGGGGAATTAGCCAAATCTTACATTTTTAGCCATCTTTAGCCATATAGGTTAATTTTAGAAAAATAATCACAATCATGTCTTGCATGTGTCCAACAGGAAGGGTTATTGTCTCACATAGCGTTCCAGGTCTTTAACTTTATTTGGTCTTAATTTTCTCATACAAGTATGGATCTACTTACCCGAGTTTGAGCATGACAGAGCCCCGGGTCCATTTAGTCAGGATCGCTCATTCATGAGTGGATTAAAAGGAGATTTTCTTTTCTTTTTTATGTTTTGAGTTTTTCTTTTTATGTCGTCTTTTACCTTCTAGTTTTGTACAGTAATGTCGATTTTTTTATTATTGTACTTTCTATTTTGTATTTGAAAAAAGTGTGTTATAACTCAAAAATCCAAAAAAAAAAAATGATTTTGCGTTTTATATTTCCATTAGAAGTTTTCTTTAGAATACTAATTCTAGAAATATATTATTTTTTTCTTTTGAGGCGGTTTTCCTTAGGAAATTAATATTTAGAACTCAAAATAAAAATTGCTTTTATATTTCCTTTAGTATATTAAGACTAAAAATTCCAAAAAAAAAGGAATTTTCTTTTAGTACTTCTTTAAAAGTTTTCTTTAAGATATTAATTCCAAAAATCGAAAAAGATTTTCTGAGGTTCTTTTTTGGGAAATTAATGAAAAAATGAATTAAAGAAAATTCTTTTTATTTTTACTAGAACTTTAGGATATTGTACATAGAAGAAAAAGAAAACAACATACTTTATCTTTGGTTTATTTTCAGCATTTCTCCCTTAGGTAATCAAACCGAAAGCAAAAATATTTTTTATCTTTTTCATTTCTTGGTTCGAAATTTTTCCTCAGGATATCAAACGAAAATTCAAAATATTTTTCTTTGGTCTATTCTTTATTTTTCCTTTCTAAAAAAAGAATCAAAAAATATTTTTCTCTTCTAGGGGTTTTCCTTAATAATTCCCATAGAGTATTTGTTTCAAAAAAAAGAGAAAAAAAATATATGCTCCTAAAGCTTTAGAATAGGTTATAGAACATTAATTCTAGAAAATTCGGAAAAAAGAGATTTGCTTCTTTTATTTCTCTTTTATCATCAGAGTAGTCATTAAGGTAGAAAATAAAAAAAATAAAAAAAAAAGAGAACGTTAGTTTGTTTACTTTATTCCCGATCTTCCCGAACTACACAAAGATCTGATTCATGCGGCGTCATGATACGTAGGCAACCTATATAGGGTTTGATCGAATCATTTTTTTTATTAAAAGAAAAAGGAAAAAAGTAGGAAACAAAAAAAAAAGAGAAAAGAAAAAAAAAGAGAAAAAAAGAGGTGAAATTATGGGATGTGAGAAATGAGAGGAAAGAAAAGAGTGATAATTAAAAGAAAAAAGAGGAAGTAAAATGAGCAAGCCAAGAAGTGTCAGAAAAGAAAAGAAAGGAGAAGATTGAAATGAACAAATTGGGATGATGCCAAGTGACCTTGTTACCCTCGAAGTCATTTTTGAATCGTTAATTTTTGCTAGGTGCATTGCACACAATGTGATATTTGCAGCTGTTAAATGCCCTAACGCTAACGTGATGACCTCATTTTGTTCCTTTTTGTTATCTCCATTGAGCAGAAGGGTGGCTGGTTTGTGGTTCTAAAAGGTAACTCATCCATACAACACAAGGTCAAAGAGCAAGGTAGCCATGACTAGCACAGACCTAGACACAAGAATTGTTGACCCGTCGAGGGAGTTTGTGGAGTCGGAGTCTAAATTGAAAAGGGAGGTCCAAATGTTGAAACATCAGATTGAGGAAATGTACCAATCTTGGATCAGGGGGCATCCTCCACCTTCATTCCCCACTAACTACACTAAAAATCCTACAACTATCCCACCACTATCACAAATCCAGATTCCCACTGCTGCTGATATCTCCCCACAACCTTTTCACACTCCACCCCCCAGAACCACCTCGCATCTCACTCCTTTGACCACTCATGTTTTGGTAGCTCATCCACCTGCTACCTTTCCTTGATCCTCTAACAAGACCGTGTTTAAAATACCCGATGCCAAACACTATGCTCCAGAACCAACTTTCAAAGTCTCGGATCCATACTCTCATGCTCCTTATTTTGAGCCTCCCGGTGAAACTGAAAAGCCTGCTAAGATAGTGGAGCAGGATGAGATATCCAAGAAGGTGAAAATCTTAGAGCAGTCTTTAAGAAACATGCAAGGGATAGGAAGCTAGATGAGCGTGTCTTACAAAGACTTGTGTTTGTTTTCCGACGTCCAACTACTTGCTGGGTTTAAGATGCCAAAGTTTTATTTGTATGATGGGCACGGAGATCCCGTGGCCCATTTGAGAGGTTACTGCAGTAAGATGAGAGGCACCGGTGGGAAAGATAAATTATTGATGGCATATTTCAGTCAGAGCCTGAGTGGGGCAACTCTGGAGTGGTACACCAACCAAGATGCTAGCAGGTAGTACACGTGGGACGATATGGCTCAGGCCTTTGCCAGGCACTTTCAGTACAATATAGAAATTGTCCTGGATCGCATGTCTCTCGCCAAGATGGAAAGAAGCCTAATTAAAGTTTTAGGGAATACATGCTCAGATGGAGAGAGCAAGCTGCCAGAGTCAATCCCCCGATGGAAGAAAAAAAGATGGTCAAGTACTTTCTTCAAGCTCAAGAGCCAACTTACTTTGGGCATTTGATCACGGCTGTGGGTAGGCCTTGTAATGATGTGGTAAAGATGTGAGAAATTGTAGAAGATGGGCTAAAGTCTAGCAAGAGCATGAGTTATTCTGCTTTAAAAGCCACAACACAAGCAATTCAAAATGACACAGGAAGCTTGCTGGGTTAGAAGGAACATGATGATGTTGCCATGGTTGTCTCAGGATCAGGACATAGTTCAACTGGTCTTCCTCACTAATATACTCAGCCTCAACCCCAACCCCAAACCTATCCCCAAACTCCACATAATCCATCTCAGTGTTATCCTCCGAACAATGTCCGGTCATCTGTCCAACCACCAGGTCACTCCCTATGGCGAGCGCCAGCACCGCATAATACATTCTTGCCTTCACAATATTTTTGAGCACCCAACAACCCTAGTAAACAGGGGCAGGGAGGGGAACAAAGGCAAAGAAATAGTTTCACGCTAATCGGGGAGTCCTACACAAGCTTGTTTGAAAAGTTAAAGCATTCTGGCTTGATTGAGCCGCTCCTTGGCTATACTCCAGACCCATATGCAAAAAGGTTTTGATCCTACTGTATGATGCATGTATCACTCTAACATCCAAGGGCATAACATTGATGATTGTCGTGCTTTGAAAAGGGAAATAGAAAGAATGATTAAAGAAGGGATAATTGTGATCAATGATAGTGACAGGGAGTACGCGAATCCTCTTGGGAACTTGCTGACTGGAGTTAATGATATTGAAGTTAATGGTCTTGGCAATATTGATGTGGTACTCAGTGGCTAAGATTCCATGCTTGGTAATTGGAAATACGCTCCATCTCTTGGCTAGCTGGGGAGGAGTCTTGGTGGTTTATTTTGTTGTCATTTATGTTGCCGAGTTATTTTCAGGGTTGTAATCCGGATATTATCTTGTGACTCAAACCGTTCTATCCTTTTATTTTTACTAGTTTGTTTAGTCGTAGTAGCTTGTTTAGTATTGTCTGGTTTTGTTCCAGGGTTGTAACCCAGCTTATTTTACTCGTTTTGTTGTTCAAACCCTTTCACCATTTGTCTAATACAATTTCCCATTTTCTATTATTTCTAGTCAGTGTTTGTTTAGTTCTCTTTCCCTTTTATAGTTCTTTTCCTGCTAACTCTAGTGACATTATATGCACGCATAATTCTCAGCCTGGTCTTAAAAGTTAGTTTAGTCATGAAGCGATAAAAAAAATTTGAAGATGATAGGTGTCACACCTCCTTTTTTACCTACACCCCCGGAGAGGGTGTATAAAGGGAGTTTTTCCAATTAAAGGACAATCGAAACGAGATTTATTTATTTAAAAATTTAGAGTCTCCACTTGGGAATATTTTATGGTGTACCAAGTCACCGGTTCAAATCACGAATCAAGGATAAGATTGACTCTGTTTTACAGTCTGCGAACACAGAAATCCGGGTAAGGAATTCTATTAACTCGGGAGAAGGTATTAGGCATTCCCGAGTTCCGTGGTTCCATCACGGTCGCTCAACTTTTATTAATGGCCTAGTTGTGAGCACGTGATTTTTGTTTACACGACAATTACTCCAAAAGAAATAAAAAAATAAAATAAATGGTTTTGTCGTACAATTTTGGAATTTACGTGGCACTTTTGGCAGTCATTTGTAGTTTCGTTTGTGATTGTTTAGTTTTGTCGAATAAAAATATGAACAATATATGTCGCATGTAAGTTTAGGATATCGTTCTACTATTAGGAATTAATCAAACCGTAATTTGGTTTTAAAAAGAAAAATCACAAAAAATGTGCATCTTTTATTCTATTTTTTGTCATTGAGTGATTTAATTTAATTAAATGTTAATGTGTGTGATAATTGTTGTTTAATATTTGTATAGTTTTATTTTTTAGTTGGGATTTTTAGAAATTAAAAAGAAGGAAAAGAAAGGGGTTTAAATTAGAGAAATTCGGACTTGGGCTTAAAATTGAGACCAAGAAATCAGGCCCAATGCATTTTCATAACCCAGTCCAGTTGACCTCATCAAACGACATCGTTCAAGGCCTATCAAATTTGGACCATTGATTAAACATATCTAATGGTCCAATTCAACTCCCGTTTCAAACTAAAAGACGCCGTATAAGGATGTTCAATCGGAGCCATCCGTTTTGTTCAATCCTACGGTCTCCAACGCACCTCATAGCCCGACCCATTCCCATTTCAGACCGACCCAGTCCCACGTTTTAAACCACACGAGACTGTTTCCCATCGACGAAAGGATCCTATCCATTTATCCCACTTGATTCAACAGCCAGGATCAAACAACCCACCCCGTATATAATCCCTCATCCCTCACCCGCACCCCCCAAGCCAGACCCCCCTTCCTCATCTTCGTCTCTCTCACTGAACCAAACACCCCACGAAACCCTAGCGTCACCCCCTTTCCCCTCACCGTAAACCCAGCGGCAACAACGTCGGTGACCCTCAGACTAACACCCCTAGGGCACCTCGACCCCCTGAACACAGATCCACCAGCCGTGGGTCTCGAATCTTTCCCCACCGTCTCGAATCTTCATTTGAAGATTCGAGCCGGACCCCAACCTATGCCAAACCCCCCCTCCCAAATCCATACCAGGTGTCCCCCTGACCTCCCTCGTGACCAAACCAGGCTTGGTTTGGTCCGAATCTAACCAGAAAAACCTGAATCCCAAATCTGCCCTAAGAACCATAGAAATCCAGAATCTGAGTTTTTTGTCCGTTTAAACAAGAAGGTTGAGGTCTAATAGACTTTAATCGAAGTATTCCCAGTTGAGAACACTTCGTTTAAAGTCCGTTCGACCCCAAAAGAGGTTCTATTCAAAATCCGAAAACATGTTCGTCTGATTTTCTGTTCTTTAAGGTATTTTCCTCTTCTTTTCCTTGTCCGTTCATGTTGTTTGTTTTGTTAATGTTTGTTCGTGTGTTTAAATGGTAGTTGTTTTATTTTTGTGTCGACTATTCTGTCCACCTTTCCCGGACTTTTTATTTGGTCGAGTTTTTCTTCATTTACTGATTGGGTGTATGTGTGTAAACTATACGATCGATTGAAATTGAATTTGGTCGATTAATTAGTTTCCGGGGCAACCTTTTGTTTTGGTCAGTACGATTTGAATCACATGTTAATATTGTTGGATTCTGATCATTGGTTTTGATTGTATGTGTTATGATTCGCGTAGTCGATTCGATATATGTCGTCAATTAGTTTCAGTTTGAAATGATATTAATTTGACTCATGCTATTTAATTTGATTTACTGAGGCATTGTTGAATCAGCTGAGAATTGATTGTCACTGTATGTTTAGCCTGTTTAGTTGAATCAGAAATCACTTAAGGATTTGGTTATAACTGTTAGTGTTAGCATAGATTTCAGATTGTAGTTTAATTTAATGGCATGTATACTCACTTTTGACCTTGGGCAGCATGTGTTTTCTCAGTTGTTAATGAATTAGAGTAGAATGGACAACATGTGCTGACAGGGCATATTCAGGCTGCCCATACTTGCTTAATTTAATAAAGGATTGACCACTTTAACAATAAAAAGAGGGGGGGGGCTGTCAGGGGAATCTGATGGGAAGGGCTTTTCTTTTAGTCTGTGAGTGGAAAAAACAGGAGGAGAACATGGGGGGGAGTTCAATTGTTTAGAGGCTGGTGAATAGGTTGATTCTAGGGTATAAAAACAGAAGGTTTTCACTAGTTTAAAGGGGGGAGAAGAGTTGAAAGAGAGAAAAAGTAATCAGAAGATAGAAGGGGGATCAGAAAGATAGAAGAGGGAAAAACTGGAAAGAAAAAGGGGTTTAGAACCAAAAGAGATTTGAGAATAAAAAAGCTGAAAATTCTACTTTTATTCACTTTTTCTGTTTGAAATCAGCATCAACTGCTTTGTTCTATTCGAAACTTGGGGTTTCTTTCCTTGAGTGTCCAAAGATCAGAAACTTGTTTCCACAGCTATTGCGGATCCACTTATTTTCTGCCCGGTCTCAACTGAGCCTCCGAAGTTTGTTTTGTTTGGATATTTGAGTACTGTTTCACTGAGTTAATTCTGGTTCGGTCCACTGGGGTATATTCTGTTTGTTCGTTATTGCTACTGTTGCTGCTGCCATTCTCTTGTTGTTGTTGCTGACTTCTTTGCATTCTTCTTCTTCTTTTGCGTTTTAATATCCAGGTACACACTAGAATTTCGCATTGATGTAACAGTGAAAGCATGAAATGAAAGATGCAAAAGAGTTTAATCATTTGCTGCTGTAATTACAGCTTTATAAATGTTGTTAGATTTGTGTAATTTGTTAGTTTGTAACTCAATAGAGAATACATGAGGTAGCTTGTACTTAATTGAAACCTTAGTTTGTTTACACTGTTGATTTAGTTGTTTTAGTTGACCGTATGACGTAGAGTGCACACGTGTTTAGTAAATTGATAGTTAAATCTCATCTCTATTCTTATTTCGAACACGTAAGGCAGGCTGTTTCTAATTTGGCAAAAGACACAACTTTGTTCGAAGTCATCTAAACTAACTCTATCAAATTGGATTTCGTTAGGCAGTCTATAGAACCATGTTCGAATCCCATTAGTAGCAGTTTCTAGTAGTTAATTCCATTAATCTAGTTTAAATAAGTTAGTTTAAATTCGAACTTGAAGAACATTTAGCGTAAGTTTAGCATTTTTTATGTAATCTCTTTTAACAAATTAAAAGCATGTTCGCTTATGGAATAAGGCACGAAAATTCCCCGCCTCATAAATAATTAATCTGATAGTTAATAAGAGTCCGGAGCCGGTCAAGCATGTAATTTAATTAGCATGTATTTTTCTTTCTTCCATTTTTAGAGACGAACATAATAGAAAATGTAGTTATTGTAGGTTTATCCTTTCAAAAAATGAGACGAGCCTCGCCAAGTACAGATGCAAATCACGGGGCCCTCAATAATTGGTTGTAATAAATATTTAGATCTCTTGGGATGGGCTGTTTAGCGAACTTCACTGCCTCCCCAAAGATAATAATGCGTTAGACTCTTTAGGCACGACTTAATTAAATTACATTCTTAAATTCGGGTGCGCATTTATGTGACCCAAATTCAAATCTCAACGGAGTCGGAATATATTAACAACCACGGGTGCATCGATTGTGACGTGGTTTGAGACGCATTTTCACGACGTTGCAATTCTATAAAAATGATAATAATGAAAGCGGTTTAAACTTAATAAAAGCACATAAGTAATAACATGTATTAAAATCAGATATTTATCCATTATAACAATTTAAGCGACCGTGCTAGAACTACGGGATTCGAGGGTGCCTAACACCTTCCCTCGGGTCAACAGAATTCCTTACTTAGAATTTCTGGTTCACAAACTTCATTTGGAAAGTCGAATATTTTCCTCGATTTGGGATTCAAGATAAACCGGTGACTTAGGACACCAAAAGCCAAACCTTTCCCAAGTGGCGACTCTGAATTAAATAAATAATCTCATTTCAAATATTGTCACTTAAATTGGAAAAACTCCCTCGCGCATTTTACCCTTTGGGGTGGGCGCGCAAAAAGGAGGTGTGACAGCTCTGGCGACTCCGCTGGGAAATTCAACCCAGAACCTCTGGTTCAGGGTTCAAGAATTCGAGCTTAGAATAATTGTTATATTTGGCTTTATTATCTGATCTTTATTACATGTTTTGGCATAACGTGCTAAATGTCGTCTTTTACCGCTTTGATATTATCTGAACTGTATATAAACTGTGCCGAAACCCTTCTCTTCTTACCTCTGGGGAGAAGCTCGCTAGTCGAGACTCCCTATTCTGTTAGTGTCAATACCTGAAATAAGAAAGAGGTCGGACAAGTTACAAAGCCGGACGATCTCGCGGGTCCCCGGTACGTAGCTCCCTCCTCGACTCGAGTTGTCCTCTCGGGTACACAGTCTAGAACACATACCTAGGTTATAAACCTAGTATAACAAAACCTCATGCCGGATCCCTAATAGGAACGCTTATTTGCATCATGTTTCATTTGACATAGGGGACTCAACATAGGGGTTGGGTCCGTCTAGGACAGGCAACCTGCAATGAAAAGACCATCATGCTGCATCCCGTTTGTTTTGCGCATTTATTTGCTTTAGATCTGCATGCTGACCGGTTTCTAAAAAAAAACTTTAAAAAAAAGAAGAAAAAAAAATGAAAACAAAGTTGGTCTTTTAGTTTGATTTATAAAAAAAAATATATAAACAAAAAAATTTCCTTTTAATCACTTTCAAAATCCAAAAAAAAGTATTTGTTTAAAAATTTAAAAAAAAAAGGGAAAATTCAAAATTAAAAAAAAAATGTTGTTTCTTTTGTAGTATCTCTTTTATAAATTTAGACTAATAGTCCAAATACTTCCTTAGAAGATTTTTCTTTAGTCTTCATCTCTTTTCAAAAATAAAAAAAAACAAAATATAAAAATCCAGAAAAATATTTTTTCCTTTTTCTTTAAAAGATTGTATTCAGAAGGGGTTTAGTTTATTACTCTACGTCTGATCAGCCCGAACTACGCCGGTTTGATTCTCATAAGGTGTGAGATACGTAGGCAACCCTCATCGGGTCCAACCTCCCCCTTTTTAGAAATAGCCAAAATGTCAGAATTTTAATTTATGAGTCAGGCGATGCTGTTGTTGTCAAAAATAGCCAAATGTTCCCGAAAGGGACGACGGAAGACTGATTTTGCATAAACGGCCACTTTCGGTCATCTTTTAGAATTTTTGATCGGTTGACCCTCACAGCCTTAAAATCTTCATCCCCGAAGTGCTGAAAGGCCGTGTTCGAAAATCGGATCTTTTTTTTTTAAAAACAATGTCGTCAAATTTTTTTTTAGTCAAATCATTTTTTGCTTATAGTCACTTTAATAAATATGCAGGATGAGCACAATGCAAAATGAACACTTTTCGATAATGACTAAAATCCCTGTCAAGTTATGGCTATGGTGGAATGATCTAGGTGCTGAAGGGCAAGATGAGGTCAAGAAATATCTGAAAGGTCTCACGGGTTTATTGGAAATCCAGCCTCGGGGAGATATCATAAGAGCTTTGGTCACCTACTGGGACCCAGCGCACAATGTTTTCCACTTCTCCGATTTTGAACTCACCTCGACTCTGGAGGAAATGGCTGGGTACATCGGAAATGCTGAACTTCCATTAAGGCAAAAATACCTGGTTGCCCTAAGAGCTGTCACGGTGCATCGATTTCTAGACTCACTAAAAATACCCAAAACGGTCCATAACCCAGATTTGGTCGCGGGTTTTTGTGATCCATGCTTCATATACGACAGATATGGTCATGTGGAAGGATTCAATAATCCGATTAACAAGCTATGCAGCAAAAATAGTCGTCAGAAGTGGGATGAGCACAGAAGGGTGGCTTTCATGATAACATTTTTGGGCCTTCTGGTATTTCCGAGGAAAGACGGAAATATTGACCTGAAAATATCTGGGGTCGTCAGTACTTTGATCACTCAGAACGATAGTAATCTCGCGCCTATGGTGGTATCTGATATCTTTCGAGCTCTCACAGCCTGCAAAGCCGGGGGAAATTTCTTCGAAGGGTCTAACTTGCTGCTACAAATATGGATGACTGAACATCTCTGCCATCATTCCGAGCTTTTGAGCCATGGTTCCTCGAAGAAAAATTGTATAGAGGAGTTTTACACAAGGCCCAAAGGAGTTATGGCATGGACTTCATTATTTCAGACTCTCACTGCCAGCCAAATACAATGGACACTGGAATGGTTGCCTGTTGATGAGGTCATGTATATGCCAGCATCTAGAACTCACTTTCTACTGATGGGACTTAAGAGCATTCAACCTTACGCGCCCTGCCGAGTCTTGAGACAACTCGGAAGATGCCAGATAGTACCACACGAGGAAGATCTTAGTGCTCAAACAATTGAGATAAGCCCTGACGGACAATTTCCTGAAGCCAAAATCTGCCAGATTTGGAATGAATGTCAATATTTGAAAGCAGATACTTGTGTGCAGGATAGAGCCAAAAGTAAAATGGTGCAAGGTTACCTTGCATGGTACAGAAGAGAATTTGAACACGAAAGGCCGGCTAAAAGACCTCACATCCTAATTTTCGCCGAGTCGTCGCAAAAGCAGTGGGATTGGTTAGCAAAAGAAAGAGGCTATCGAGCTGAAATCAGCAAATTGGAGCAACAGGTTGAAGGTCTGAAATATGAGCACAACGTGCAAGTTGCTACCGATCTGGGAGAAAAGAACAGGTTGACTCAGGAAAACGAGATGCTCAGGGCCCATATCAAACAGATGAGGATAGTTGCTGATAACCAGCAAATGAGCCGGTCGGATGAACGATTGATAAAAGGTTTAAGGATGGAAATTGGGGAGTGCTGGAGTGAGTCAGAAAATCTCGAAAATACCATAGCAGGACTCGAAGCACACTGGGCAAGAAGGACAGAAAAGCGTAACCGGCACCTGCGGCAGTTGGAAAGGGATCACGAGCGAACCATTGCCAATCTGAAGGGAAAGGTGGACAGAGCGGTTGAGCAAACCCGAACCCTTGGAGCTGAAAATAGACATTTCCGCAAGCTCTTAGCCCAGATGGAAGTAGAAATCCAGCAGTGGCAAAATCAATGACTCCAGGATTCTCGGGTTATGACAGCCCGTATTGATCAAATAGAGCACCTACTCAAAGAAAAGAGGCAAACCAGGGATAATATTAAGACCATTGCCCATGCCATCATCAGAAGGTGTCTACGATGTGAAAACATGACCAGCATTACCGTTCTCTCGGCAGTGATGATTTATGTCAAGTAGACCATGCAGGAGCTGGAACAACTGGAAAAGGACCTCACACCTAAGACCGCGGAGAGGCCGAACGATGCCCCACGGGCGCCAATTCTCAAAACCTTAATGAATTCATAGGTCGAGTCTGTCCGTCTTTTCGCATCAGGATGCATTAGTTCGTTTGAGTCTGTACTTATTTTCAAGGTTTGTTATTTTCCATATTTCAAAAATATTAGATGTAATAGATTGTTTCAATAATAGAATGTGTGCTATCTTTGAACTACGTAATAATCTGATTCACGCGGCATCGTGATACGTAGGCAGTCCTCATCGGATCCGAACACATTTTTTTAAAATAAAAACAATAACAATAGGAAATAACAAAATAAAATAAAAATAACACAAAAAAATGATGATAAATGAAGGAAAACCTAAGGAGTAGCCGGAATGATGCATGTCTTCATTGCAAACATGTAGAAATTCACTTAATTGTATAGGTACATCACGCCCCAACATGCGATTACCTATCTGTTAGTTGTTTCAAACTAACCGTTTGTTTGCTGCTGAGTCACTCCAGGTTTTTATAAAAGGTGGTTTGGTTCGGTGGAGGTCTGGCCTCACATTCATACTTCACGAGGTCGAAAGGAAGTGTTCAGTTACCCGTCGTTAAGTCGAGAGGGAGTATTCACACGTACTTCACAAGATCAAAGGGAAGCATAGAGATGTCTTCAGAAATTCCTTTTCCGACAGTTCCTGTCTCCGAAGAGAGTTCAATCTCGGCTGTCCTGACACCCGAGTCAGCAACTGCTGAGGAAAACAGAATCCTGCGGCTCCGCATGTTGGAAATGTTGGATGACTGGAATAACGGAAAAGAGCCACCGAATGTAATCCCTGGGTTCCCTGAGTTGTTCTCCAGGACAAGTGGGACTTCCAACGTCCCCATATCCAATTACCCCATTCGGGTACCCAGCCATTTCAGCCCTCTCTGCTGGATCTCCCTCTGATTCTTATCCCCGGATGTCAACAACGGACGTAGCTACGAACATATTCACTGCACCTCCCTGTCCAATCATGGCACAACCTGCTACACACAGGCCAAATTTTGACTCATCCTCGTTCACATTCCAAACGCCATCCTTCTCACTGGAACCGACTCGGTTCACCACCAGCACTCATCCTCAACAACCTCAATATGATTTTGCACCCGGGCAAGATCAAAACCCCAAATCTGCTAAACAAGATGAGATGGCGAAAAGAATGAGGAGCCTCGAGCAGAGTTTGAAAAACATGCAAGGTTTAAGCAGGAAAAAGAGTGTTTCCTATACCGACCTATGCATGTTCCCTCACGTGCCCCTACCCGTGGGTTTCAAAACACCAAAGTTTGAAAAGTATGACGGGCAAGGCGACCCCACTGCCCATCTCAAGAAGTATTGCAACCAATTGCGGGGAGCCGGCAGCAAAGAAGAATTGTTGATGGCATACTTCGGAGAAAGTCTGATAGGAATAGCTTCAGAGTGGTATATGGACCAAGACATATCTCGATGGCATATATGGGATGATTTCGCCAGAGATTTTGTGAGACAATTTCAGTATAATATTGACATTGCACCAGACAGAAATTCTCTGTCAAACTTGAAGAAGAAACCCTCGGAAAGTTTCAGAGAATATGCTATTAAATGGCGCGAACAGGCATCAAGGGTAAAACCTCCTGTGAGCACGTAATTTTTGCCTTACGAAAACTACTCCAAAATAAATCAAAAAATAAAATAAATTTCTTTTACTGTGTAATTCTTGAATTTGCGTGGTGTTAAATATTTGTTGTATGTCCATAAATGTTTACTTTGTCATAATAAAATGAAAATTAAAATAAAATACATGTTGCATGCATATAGGATTTAATTATGTATTTGAAAGATAAATATGCATTTTTGTTCTATTTTTTATATTCCACTGTGTGATTAATGTTTTATCTGTATGTTGAATAGTTGTTATGAAGTGATTAATATTTTGTGTAAGGTTAAAAATTGTTTTATAATTTTTGTTAGGATTTTTTTTAATGATAAATAATAAAATAGAATAAAAAAAAATAATAAGTTGTAAAATATGTGAGCACGTAATTTTTGCCTTACGAAAAACTACTCCAAAATAAATCAAAATAAATTTCTTTTACTGTGTAATTTCTGAATTTGCGTAGTGTTAAATATTTGTTTATGTCCGTAAATGTTTACTTTGTTATGATAAAATGAAAAATAAAATAAAATACATATTTGCATGAATATAGGATTTAATTATGCATTTAAGAGATAATTTAAATAAAATCACAAAAATATGCATTGGTTTTATTTTAAATGTTTCATTGTGTGATTGATGTTTTTGTCTATGTGTTAAATAATTGTTATAGAGTAATTAATATTTTTGTGTAAGGTTAAAAATTGTTTTATAATTTTTATTAGGATTTTTTATAATTTAAATAAAATTAGAAAATATATGTAATTGTGAAAGAAAATTGGACCTGGATTAAAATCCAGGCCCAAGTGAATTAATTACCCCAACAGCCCAAACCAAATTACCCCCCTTTAGCCCAGGTCCGGTCCAGTCCGAAAAGAGTCAATACGACAGCGTTTAGTCATGGTTCAGCATGGACCGTTCGATCAAATCCAATCAACGGACGAGATCTCCTACCCTTACCCGAAACCCGTAACCCGACCCTTTGACCCAATACAGGCCGACCCTGAACTTAGACCAAACGACGTCATTTTGATTAGTGGATTAATCCTGGCCCTTAATCTTACTTGATCGGACGGATAACATCAATCCACCCCACCCCTATATAAGTCCCCAAGCCTTACCCGGCCCCTAACTAAACACCCCCACATCCTACACTGTTCATCATCGTTCCCCCAAGCCCCCACTCCTAACCCTAGCCGCCCTAGGATTCCACCGCCGAAACCCGGCGGCATCAACGCCGCCGGTCACCACCTTAACACCCTAGGACCTCCTGAACCTCCCCTACACGAATCCAACCTTAGTTTCTTTCGAATCAGGCCCCAACTCTTCGAATCTTAAATCGAAGGTTGACCTGAAAACCTGATCTAAACCAATCAGCCCCAAATTAACACCATGGCTTCCCCTAACAACCCTTGTTATAGATCTGAAGTTAGTTTGGTTCGAATCAGCTCTGAACTTCTCGAATCTTCTTTTGAAGATTCGGACCAAACAAGGACGAACTCAGATCCGTTTTAAACTGACACCAAATGACTCCTAGGCTACCCTCACCCTTGTGTCATGTTTGGTTCTTCTCGAATCTGACCAGAAATGGGTAAATCCCAAATCAAATTTTTAAGAACCCTAAAAATTCCAAACTTTCGGATTTTGTTCAGATTAAGTGAAGATTGAGGTTTAATCGACCTTAGTCGAAGTATTTTCAGTGGAAAATACTTCGACTAAGGTCAGTTTGATTTCAAACAAAAAAATCCGAAATCCAAGTTGAGTTCGAGTCGGAATAAAATTGAAGATTCAAAGGTATTTTTTCTATTTATTTTGTGTATTATACATGTATTTTTGTGTTTGTTTGAGTCTGTGTAATTTTCCCATCTTTTATTATCATACTGTCTCCTACCCGTCTACCTGATTTTAAATGTGAATTGTTTCTGTTGATTGTGTTTAGTTACAATGTGTGTAATCGACTCGATTAAGTTCGTCGATTAATTATATTACGAATTCTCATAATACTGATTGAAATTATCTGTTTCTATTATTATGTACTGTTTGTTGACAGATATTGTAGATAATCATTTTTAACTAATACTCGTTAGTTAAATCATCCTGGTTTATATGAATCTGTCAAAAAATAAAGGTTGTATATATGTTATTGTCTGAACATTAAAGTTTCAGGACATTGTCAGTATTGACAATGATCCTGTGTGTGTTTGATTCTAGTTCAGTGTTAGGTCCAGTCTGAATTGTTTTGATAATTTCAGTAATATGTTGTTAGTTCTGAATTCAGTGAAATATTACTGTAATGTCAAGTTTGGATTCAAGTTTACAAAAGTTGGTCAGATACAATTGTATTAGGAGGTTAATAGGATTGGTTATAGCTGTAAATCAGAAGAATAACTAAGCTTGTACAGATTTTAGAATCTGTTTTGCTGTAGGTTCTGATTTTTCAGTAATAACATCAGGATTTCAGGGGGACTTTAGGGAATGAAACAGTAAAAAACAGGGTGTTAAGGCTAGTGTATTATAATGTAGTGTTAATGGCTATATTTAAGTAATAAAGGGGGAACAAGGGATAATGGGGCTGCTGAAAATCATGTTAGGATCACATAAAGTATTAAAAAGAAGTTTCATTGGAAACTTTCTGGTTGTTAAAGGGATAAAGGGTCCCTCCAATACTAATGAGTATAGAACCAGCCCTGTATAAATACAGGAGCTGGACAGACCTTAAGGGGATCAGTTTTGAAGACCCTAGAAAATTTTTAGGAGAGTTTGGAAGGAATTTTAAGAGGGCAGTCTTTAAGAGTTTTAAGAGAAAAAGAGAGTGTGAAATTGGGAAAGCAAACAGATTTTAGGATCAGTTTTCAGAAGAGAGTTTTTAAGACAGAGAGAGAATTTTTGAGGAGAGTTTTGAAGGAACAAGAGGGCAGTCACACACACACACACAGATATACAGCAACAAAAACAGAAAAATCAGAAACAAGAAGTCCAAAACAGGAAAGAAACTGAAAAAATCTGAAAAATGTTACTTTTCTAGAATCTGTCCGTTGTTTGCTTGTGAATATTGTTCGGTGAAATCTGAAATTTTTTCTCAAGTTTCTGTCCCTATTCATCTGGGTTCTTCGGGTCTTATTATTGCTCAAATCTGTGGAAAAACTGGTATTCTGTTGATTTTGTTACTGCTGCAACTGCTGAAACTTACTACTTCTACCTCCATTTCCAGGTACATATCCTTTTAAATTCTATGTTGGAAAGAGATTCAATATGGCGGATAAACAAAGATTGAATTGAAATTCTGTTTTTATTTGTCCAAGTTCATCAATTTAAATTTCATTTTTATGTTAGTTAATTAGTAGTGAATTCAATTTGATAGCTATGAGCTAATTGTCTTACTTTGAAAGTTCGTATAAAGATTTGTAATAACATTAGCTCATTATCTCATTAGTTTAATCATATTAAATTGTCGAAGTAGGGAATATGGTATGAATGTTGGTCATTATTTAAATTTTGTTGTTGGTTAAGTAAGAAGTGATGTAGAAGTGCCAAGATAACTATAGTAGTGATATTTATTGTTACATAAGGTTAAGATGGTGATGTCGATAAAATAATAGATGTGTGTATAAAAGTGGGCGAAAGGCGATATGATGTAGCTTATTACAATACGTTATGAATACGATATACAGTTAAGTTACATGTAAGGTAATTTTATTAAATTAACTTGTATAATAATTCGGCCATTATAGCTCGATGTCTATCTACCTTCATAAAACAAATTAACCAAATAATTAGGCCTATTAGATTAAAAGCAAGCATATAAGAATGAAAAGAAATGTATAAGCATAAATTGCCACACTTCATATCAATGATAATTAGAAGTAGAATTTGCATTAAGTAAATAATGAAAATTCTCGGAATATATTTCCTTCCTTTATGAATCATTTATTTTCAGTTTCATATGCAATTTATTCTTTGGCATATATATATATGTCATATTTGTTTAAAAATAGTATTAATCATATTTTTATTCTGTTCTTTGAATTTGAATAGTCTTGGATAAACATGTTATATGCGGAAATTATAATCCATGGGCAACATTCAAAAATTGTGAATTCTTTTTTTCAAGAATTAAGAATATCTAAAAATGAAGATTTCTCATAATATAATAAAACAATTTATGGAAAAATCCCTAATATCATTACAAATATGTCGCGCAATTAGGGATACGTTCGCGTACCCTGATTATATTTTTAAAAGCTAAATTCGGATTATGCGTACGCGCAATTTCGAACGAATATTTAATAAAAAGGATTTTTCCAAAGGCGTTAAACCAATTTCATAAAAAACCGAGATGTACAATTCACTATTCAGAAAAACAAATATTCTTGATTCGACACAATTTTGAAAAATGATTGCTCAGTAAATATATTATCAAAAGTTATTGTGTACACGTACGCGTGACACAATTCCGTATTTTTTTTAATTTATAACACGAATATACGTACGCGTAATTCGATTCAAAGAAGGGTTCTTAACCACAATAAGTAAAAGCGGTAGAAAAATCATGTAACAAAAAGTATTTAATAAAATCAAGATAATTAAGCCAATAATAAAAACAGTTAAGCGACCGTGCTAGAACCACGGAATTCGGAAATGCCTAACACCTTCTTCCGAATTAACAGAATTCCTTACTCAGGATTTCTGGTTCGCAGAATAATAAACAGAGTCATATTCTCCTCGATTCAGGGATTATAATTGGTGACTTGGGACGCCTTAAAATTCCCAGGTGGCGACTCTAAAACAAATAAACAAATCCCGTTTCGACTGTCCTTCAATTGGAGAAAACTCCCCACGCGCCCCGCGGGCGCGGCAAAAAGGAGGTGCGACAGCTCTGGCGACTCTGCTGGGGACAAAGTCGTGAACTGTAACCCAGAACCATTGGTTCAGGGTTTAAAGAATTCGAGCTTAAAATATCTGTGTTAATTGGTTTTATTTACTATGAGATTTTCAACTGTTTATATGCTAATATGCTAAATGTTGCTGTTTACCGCTTTAATATTATTTGAATTGTGAATATATACAACTGCTACGAAACCCCCTTCTTTCTGAGTCTTCTGAATTTATGGTGTACACGTGCGCGTGACCCACCTTTCTGTTAGAGTCATACCAAATAAGACGGAGTTGGGACAAGTAACTAGGCCGGGCAGACTTTCGTGCTCCCGGTACGTTGCCCCCGCTTCGGCTCAAACTGTCCGTTTGGGTAAGCCAGGTTTAGAACAATCAACCTAAGGTTTTACACTTAGAATAACTCAGCCATGTACCGGATCCCTAGTAGGAACGAATATTTGCATCATATGCATTTGGCCTTGGAGACTCAACACAGGGGTTGGGTCTGTCTAGGACAGGTGAACCCAAAATTAAAAGACCATCATGATGCATCCTACTTGTTATGTGTGCATTCATTCGCCTCGAACATGCTTGTTGACCAGCTTAAATAAAATCTTGGTAAGAAGAAAAGAATAAAATGGGTTGCTTTAAAAATTTCGAAAAAATATAGTTTTAAATTTTGAAATTAAGATATTTAATAAATAAAAGAAAAAAAAATTTCGAAAATGATTTTTAGTATAAATTTTTCCAAAATAAATGTTGACTTTATTAAAATTAAATTTCAGATACAAAATGAGCACTACACAAAGCCCCTCATCCACAAGTACGGAGGAATTTTTATGTCAGCTTCAAATGTGGTGGTATGATTTAGGCGAAGACGGTCAAAAATGGGTCGTCAAGCATTTGGGAAATCTCACGGACATTATGAAAGTTGAGCCTCGGGATGATCTGATTACGGCATTAGTAACTTTCTGGGATCCTGTTCACAATGTTTTTCGTTTCTCTGACTTCGAGCTTACTCCTACATTAGAGGAGATAGCTGGATATGTTGGTTTTGACGGAAGTTTAAGAAATCAAAGCTTGATATTCACAAAGGCTCCTTCAATACATCGATTCTTCGGTCTTCTGAACATCAGCAGTCAAATCAGGAAAAGCAATGTCATCAATGGATGTTGTTCCTTCAATTTTTTGTATTCCAGGTTTGGAAAGTCAGATGGGTTCGAAATTCATGAGAAAGGCCTTACTAATAAGCAAAACAAAGACACTTGGCAGATGCACCGTCGATTTGCTTTCATGGTGGCTTTTCTAGGAGTCATGGTCTTCCCAAATAAAGAGCGAACAATTGATATTCGCACCGCAAAAGTTGTACAAATCCTCACCACTAAAGAAAATCACACCCTTGTCCCCATCATTCTATCAGATATTTATCGGGCTTTGACTTTATGCAAATCAGGAGCGAAAGTTTTCGAAGGATGCAAAATTTTGTTGCAAATGTGGGTGATTGAACATCTCCAACAACAGCCCAAGATCATACAGTATGGGTCGAACAAAGCTAATTGCATCGAGAGCTATGAGGAAAGAACAAAAGATTATCAAGCTCCAGAAGGGATAGAAGCATGGGTATCTCATCTAAAGGCTTTAACTGCAAATCAAATTGAATGGACTCTGGGATGGCTCCCGATGAGAGAAGTAATACATATGTCAACCTCAAATAGTTATCTACTACTATTGGGATTGAGAAGCATTCAGCCGTATGCACCACTAAGAGTTTTAAGGCAACTAGGGAGATATCAAATAGTTCCTGATGAGGAAGATTTGAGTATGCAAGTAATCGAATTACACCCAGAAGCCACTATTCCCGAAGCTTTACTTCAGCAAATGTGGAATGGGTGCCGATACTTGAAAAGTGATACTCAAGTCCTAGACACTACCAAGGGTGAGATAAATCCTGGATATGCAAGGTGGTTCGAAAAGCGGTCTCGCGTGGATGATGTACCAGAACCTGAGCTAAAAAGGCCAACAAAAAGACCCCATGTTCAAAACTTCAGTGATAAAATCCAAGAGCGGTTGATCTGGGGAGAAAAAGAAAAAGGGTACAAAGCCACTATCCATGCCCTAAAAGAAATTCTAAGAAGCCTCAGTTTGGAGAAAGATTTGCAAGAACAAGAAGCCAAAGGCGAGAAAAAGAGTCTAGCTTGTGAGAATGAAAATCTTCATGCTCGGCTCCAAAATATGAAAAGAGTCTCTGAAACGCCAAAGAGGAGCTGGAAGGATCAAAAAACCATCGCCAATCTCTTCGAAAAAATGCAAGATTATGATTCCATGCTTGCGGAAAACGAGAGGGCATTGAGCAAAGCAAAAGAAAGGATCCAACAATTAAACGAAAAAGCCAGATCTAACAAGGAACGCCAAGATAGGCAATCCAAAAAAGACAAGGCTCAATTCAAGAAGGAAAAAGACTATTGGATGCGATCAGAAGACCAGCTTCGTGCACAACTAGAAGAGGCAAGAAGATGCAACAGAGAATATCAACAAGCAGACCTCGACAGGGAAAGATCGCAAGCAAGATTAGAGCAGGCCAGACTCCGAGCTCTATTAGAATCAGCTTTAGATCGTGAAAACCGTGTTAGAGACATAGCCACCACTCGTCAGCAGCAATTGCAAGACCAAGACCAACGCCTCCAAGGTTTCAGGGCACAAATCCACGACCTGGCAGTCTTCACATCTCAAAGTTATGTAAACTGCCAAGGAATGGATTATGAAAGGTTTACAGAGCATGCACCCACTTTTGCTCGTCATCTAGCAATGGAGTTGGAAAGGATGTATCGTACGCTTGGGAGGCCATCCAGGTCAAGCCCCACATTGAGCAGATAATCCAATATTAGAGAACAAAAGTGGAAAGTGGGGCATGTTGTGAGATGTTATGAATTGTATCTTTTATTTTTGATTTAAGTGTGTGAATTTCAACGCTATTTTCTTAAAATTTTCAAATGTAATTCCATCTTTGTGTAATGAATAAAAATAGTTGCCTTTGGTCCGAACTACGCAAGGTCTGATTCATGTTTGGCATGATACGTAGGCAATCTCTAAGATTCGACCACCACGATAAAGATATATATAGTAAATAAAAGCGAATGACAATTTTTCAATTTCAAGAAAGCTGGGACGACACAAGCAACCGAGCGAATGCATAATAGAAAGGGATTATTTGTCTAGGAGCATTGCATCTCAACGTGTGATTATATATGTGTTAAACTCTCAAAACTAACAAGTTTGTCCATTTTCAGAATTCAGAATTCAACCAGTTAGTTTCTCTAAAGAGTATACTGGCATATTATCACTATCACACAAGATCCAAAGGACCAATACCCGAAAGTATGTCTATCCCAGATGTTGACACAGGTATGGAGATAGAAGAGATGGATGTCGGGAAAATGAAAGAAGAGATGTTTAAGCTCAAGCAGCAAATGGCTGAAATGTACCAAGCTTGGTCTACAGGACAGTTACCCCCATCTTACCCAAATAACCCCGCTCTATCAATGATCCAAACTCAGGATAATATCACCACTGAATTATCCCCAAGTTTCCCCATTTATCAGCACTACCGAGGCACCACCTCTCAGACACCACAGTCTCCACCTCCAAAACCAGTTCCGTACCTTCCTCCACCTATGACTCCTGTTTTCGTAGCACCTCCCCCTGTTACATTTCACAAATCTCCTAGTGAGCCTACATTTCAGGCCCAAGACAACCAATATTACCCCCCGGAGCCCACCTTCAAAGCCTCCGAAATCAATTCACCTGCTCCTCGGTTTGATCTCCCAACCGAAATTGACAAGCCAGCCAAAAATGCTGAACAAGAAGAGATGTTCAGGAAGGTCAAAAGTCTAGAACAATCGTTCCGAGACATGCGGGGATTAGGTGGGCAAGTCAGTGTAGCATACAAAGATTTATGCTTATTCCCTAATGTACAATTGCCAGTTGGCTTCAAGATGCCCAAATTTGACCTATACAGCGGGCACGGCGACCCAGTAGCCCACTTAAGGGGTTTCTGTAGCAAGATGCGAGGAGCTGGGGGAAAGGATGAATTATTGATGGCTTACTTCAGTCAAAGTCTAAGCGGATCAGCTTTGGAGTGGTATACACGCCAGGACCATGGAAGATGGTACACCTGGGATGACCTGGCACAGGCATTCGCATACCATTTCCAATACAATCTGGAAATCATCCCAGATCGGTTATCTTTGACCAAATTTGAGAAGAAACACAATGAGAGTTTCAGAGAGTATGGTTTTCGGTGGAGAGAACAGGCAGCAAGAGTAGATCCTCCTATGAAGGAGAGCGAAATGGTAGACTACTTCCTCCAAGCCTTGGAACCGACTTACTATGCCCATTTGGTTTCAGCGGTTGGGAAATCATTCAACGAAGTAGTGAAGATGGGAGGTATGGTGGAAGAAGGCCTCAAGACAAATAAAATCATGAGCTATTCAGCAATTAAGGCAACTACTCAAGCCATTCAAGGCGGGGTAGGAGGAATCGGAAGAAAGAAAAGGGAGGAAACAGCAGTAGTTGATTCAGGAATTTGGCCGGGACCCAGAGGTTCACCACTTTACTATAATCAACAACGACCTCGCCAATCAGCTTACCACCATGATTCATCCCAACACTACTATCACCCTTCAGAGCCTCATTTTGCCATTAACCATGCTCAAGCATACAATCAGCCACCTGTTCACACCAATTGGCGTGCTCCTGCCACACCAAGTACTTACCCACGAGCCTATCCCGGACCAGGTTTCAGGCCTAGGCCAGCATTCAGGGGAGAAAGGGAACAGAAAAAGAAAACTTACACTCCATTGGGAGAGTCTTACACTAGTCTGTTCCACAGGTTGAGACAGCTAGACATGCTGAGACCAATACAATCCAAATTACCCAATCCTCCACCAAAGAATCTGGATTACACCATTAGCTGTGAATATTGCTCCGGTGCACCAGGCCATGATACGGAGAAATGTTGGCATTTGAAAAATGCAATACAAGAGCTGATTGATACTAACAAAATCGAGGTTCAAACCCCCGAAGCTCCAAATATCAATAGAAATCCAATGCCAGCCCATCAAGAGGCTAACATGATAGAAATCATACAAGCTGATGGGGAGACAAAGAAGCCGTCACAAACTGTCATGATGATCAAATCTCATGAAACCAAGCCAGATAAGCAGTTAATGGAGGAGAAGCCGGTATCTAAACAGAACAAAAATGGTGATGAACCGTCTATGATAGTCAACGAGGGGTCATCGAGCAAAGTTGCCGCAAAACAAGAGAGGCCGAAGGTGATAGTACCAGGGGTTGCTAACAAACCCGTTGTATTCGTGGAAGGAGTACGTACAGATCAGCTTATTATTGCACCTGTAATTCAGCTGCCAATCATCAACAACAAAACCATCCCATGGAACTATGAACGGGTGACCGTAATGTACAAGGGCAAAGAAATCAAGGAAGAAGTGTATGAGGTGCAAGGCTTGACTCGTTCGGGAAGATGTTTTACTCCCGAAGAGTTGAGAAAAACTAAAAACAATCCAATATCAACAAAGAAAGCTGTGACGGAAGAAGAGGCGGAGGAGTTTTTAAGAAAAATGAAGCTCCATGATTATTCTGTTGTGGATCAATTAAAGAAGACCCCCGCTCAAATTTCATTGTTGTCATTACTGATCCATTCAGAGGAACACCGTCTGGCGTTGATGAAAATCCTGAATGAAGCTCATGTTCCTGAAAAGATCTCTGTAAATCATTTGGGCAAAATAGCCAACAGAAATCTTTGAGACAAACAGAATTACATTTGCTGATGATGAATTACCTGTGGAAGGTACCGAGCACAACAAAGCTCTTTACCTCACCGTGAAATGTGAAAACTCCGTAGTAACCCGGGTATTGGTTGACAATGGGTCCAGTGCAAACATATGCCCTCTCTCCACTTTAAACAAATTAAAAATTAAAGAGGAAAAGATCCAGAAAAATAGTATCTGCGTACGAGGATTTGACGGTGGAAGCAGAGATTCATTCGGCGACATAGTGTTGGAACTAACTATAAAGCCAGTTGAATTCACAATGGAGTTCCAAGTGTTGGACATATCTGTTTCTTACAACTTGTTATTGGGTCGACCATGGATCCATGCTGCTAAAGCAGTCCCGTCAACACTACATCAGGCTGTCAAGTTTGAATGGGATCATCAAGAAGTAGTCGTGTATGGAGAAGAAAGTTTAAATGCTCACAGCAGTACCATTGTACCGGTCGAGGGAACAGAAAATGACCAGGGACCATGGGTATACCAAGTGACAAACACGGTGTCAGTAGAGAAAATTCCAGAAGGGAAATACCTTCCAAATCCAAATATATCTTCTGCATCAGTCATGGTAGCTTACGAAATGTTAAAGAATGGCTTTATACCCGGCAAAGGTCTGGGCTTATCTCTGCAAGGAATTGTACAACCAGTATCTCTCCCCGAGAACTGGGGAACATTCGGTTTAGGGTTCATACCCACTGCCAATGACGTGATAAGGGCCAGGAAGCTGAAACACCAAACATGGGTTCTTCCAAAACCAGTCCCACATCTGTCAAAGTCTTTTGTCAAGACCGGCGCTAAAAATCGCCCGGTAACAACAATTCCTAAATCCCGGGTCAATCCTGAGGAGGAATTAATTGAAAGGTTCGAGAAATTGTTTAGTGATGTGAATATGTTGGAAAGCGGAGAAGGGTGTAGCAACGCAGAAGTTCAATTCGTTGGGCCAGAAACAAAGCTCAATAATTGGAAAGCCACTCCTCTCCCAATTCGAAAGGAGTCTTGGTAGTTTATTTTGATTTTCTTTCAGTTTGTTTGGGTTATTTCAAGGTTGTAATCCCAAAGTTTATCTTACAGTCGGTTTGAAGTGTGCAAAACCTTGTTATCTTTCATCATCCAATAAAAAGCAGTTTCCTTTTTATTATCATTCCTAATAGCTTTCTTTTCTTTTTTCTTCTTTCTTGTACAGTTCCTTTTACGCTGGCTCTAGTGATATGGCATGCATGAGGAATCCTCAGCCCAGTCTTAAAAATCAATCTGGTTCCGAAATATTAATTCAAGAAATATATTGTGATTATGAATCAGAATATGATGAAGATGAGGTTTTTGAAGAGATTAGTAAAGAGTTAATTCACTTTGAGGAAAAAATCAAACCTAACTTGAGTGATACCGAGGACGTCAATATAGGGGACACGAGTAATGTCCGGGAAACTAAAATAAGTGTCCATCTCGAACCAAAGATCCGAGAAGAGTTAATTAAAGCACTCATAGAATTCAAAGATGTTTTTGCATGGTCGTATGACGACATGCCGGGCTTGAGCACTGATTTAGTGGTCCACAAATTGCCCACCGATCCAACGGTGCCTCCTGTCAAGCAGAGGCTGAGAAAATTCAAGCCTGATATGAGTATGAGAATTAAGGAAGAAATCACCAAACAATTGGAAGCAAAGGTCATTCGAGTCACTCGATATCCTGTTTGGTTGGCTAATGTCGTTCCTGTGCCGAAGAAAGATGGCAAAATTAGAGTATGCGTCGACTATCGCAATCTCAACAAAGCAAGTCCAAAGGATAATTTCCCATTACCCAATATCCATATTTTGATCGACAATTGTGCCAATCACGATATAGGGTCGTTCGTGGATTGTTATGCCGGGTATCATCAAATTCTAATGGATGAAGAAGATGCAGAAAAAACGGCATTTATCACACCATGGGGAACTTATTGCTACCGGGTAATGCCATTCGGTCTGAAGAACGCCGGAGCAACCTATATGAGAGCAATGACCACAGTGTTTCATGATATGATACACAAGGAAATTGAGGTATACGTGGATGATGTGATCATAAAATCAAAGCATCAGGCCAACCACGTTGGGGATTTGAGGAAGTTCTTCTTAAGACTTCGCAGGTACAACCTCAAGCTTAACCCTGCCAAATGCGCATTTGGAGTTCCATCCGGAAAGTTGCTGGGATTCATAGTCAGTCGACGAGGCATCGAGCTAGATCCGTCAAAGATTAAAGCCATCCAAGAACTGCCACCTCCAAAAAACAAAACTGAAGTAATGAGTTTGTTGGGGAGGTTAAATTATATCAGCAGGTTTATTGCTCAGCTCACAACAACCTGTGAGCCAATTTTCAAATTGTTAAAAAGGATGCTGCAGTCAAATGGACCGATGAGTGTCAAGAAGCGTTCGATAAAATAAAAGGATACTTGTCAAACCCACACGTGTTGGTCCCGCCAGAGCCAGGAAGACCTTTGATTCTTTACTTGACGGTTTTGGAAAATTCATTTGGTTGTGTATTGGGGTAGCATGACCTCACCGGCCGAAAAGAACAGGCCATCTACTACCTTAGCAAGAAGTTCACAGCTTATGAGGTTAAGTATACTCATCTGGAAAAGACATGTTGTGCCCTAACATGGGTAGCTCAAAAATTGAAACACTATTTGTCATCCTACACTACTTACCTCATTTCTCGGTTGGATCCATTGAAATACATTTTTCAAAAGCCTATGCCAACGGGAAGACTTGCAAAGTGGCAGATATTGCTCACGGAATTCGACATCATCTATGTGACTCGAACTGCAATGAAGGCTCAAGCACTGGCCGATCATTTAGCCGAAAACCCGGTCGATGAGGAATATGAGCCGTTGAAGACTTATTTTCCCGATGAAGAAACAATGTATATCGATGAGGTGGAGCAAATTGAAAAGTATGGCTGGAAACTTTTCTTTGATGGAGCCGCTAACATGAAAGGAGTTGGGATAGGAGCTGTAATCATTTCTGAAACAGGGCATCACTATCCTGTTACGGCTCAATTACGATTTTATTGCACCAATAATATGGCTGAATATGAAGCTTGCATTTTGGGGTTAAGGCTAGCTGCAGACATGGGTATCCGAGAAATCTTAGTCATGGGAGATTCGGATCTTTTGGTACATCAAATTCAAGGAGAATGGGAGACCCGAGACTTAAAGCTCATCCCGTACCGGCAATGTCTACATGATCTTTGTCAGCGGTTTCAATCAGTGGAATTCCAACATATTCCAAGAATCCATAATGAGGTGGCCGATGCATTGGCTACCCTGGCATCAATGTTGCACCATCCGGATAAAGCTTATGTAGATCCAATACATATTCAAGTCCATGATCAGCACGCTTATTGCAATATGGTTGAAGAAGAATTTGATGGCGAACCATGGTTCCACGACATCAAGGAGTATATCAGAATGGGGATATATCCCGCACAAGCCACAGGAGACCAAAAGAGGACCATTAGGCGATTGGCAAATAGATTCTTCTTAAGCGGAGGAGTTTTGTATAAAAGAACACCAGATCTTGGATTATTAAGATGCATAGATGCCAGACAAGCTACAGCTGTCATGTCTGAAGTACATTCAGGAGTTTGCGGACCCCACATGAGTGGATATGTGTTGGCAAAGAAAATCCTCCGAGCTGGTTACTATTGGCTTACCATGGAGCGAGATTGTATCAGTTTTGTACGCAAGTGTCATCAATGCCAAATACACGGAGATTTGATTCATTCTCCACCATCCGAGTTGCACACAATGTCGGCACCATGGCCATTCGTTGCCTGGGGCATGGATGTGATTGGACCAATTGAGCCGGCAGCATCCAATGGACACAGATTCATTCTGGTAGCTATTGATTATTTTACCAAATGGGTTGAGGCCAAGACATTCAAATCAGTAACCAAGAAAGCTGTGGTCGATTTTGTCCACTCAAATATCATATGTCGATTCGGAATCCCGAAGGTGATCATCACAGATAACGGTGCTAATCTCAACAGCAACTTAATGAAAGAAGTATGTCAACAGTTTAAGATTACACATCGTAACTCTACCCCATATCGGCCCAAGGCGAATGGAGCAGTAGAAGCAGCCAACAAAAACATAAAGAAGATACTTCGGAAAATGGTAGAAGGTTCAAAACAATGGCATGAAAAATTACCATTTGCATTATTGGGATACCGCACTACTGTTCGCACTTCAGTAGGAGCCACTCCTTATTTGTTGGTATATGGCACCGAAGCAGTAATTCCTGCAGAAATTGAGATTCCTTCCCTTCGGATCATCGCCGAAGCAAAGATTGATGATGATGAATGGGTCAAAACCCGTCTGGAACAGTTGAACTTGATTGACGAAAAACGATTGACCGCAGTATGCCATGGTCAATTATATCAAAGAAGAATATAAAGAGCATACAACAAAAAGGTGCGTCCCCGAAAGTTTGAAGTGGGTCAGCATGTGCAGAAGCGTATTCTTCCACATCAGGTTGAAGCAAGAGGCAAATTTGCCCCGAATTGGCAAGGACCATTCATTGTGACCAGAGTATTATCAAATTGTGCACTATGCTTAACAGACATTGAAGGCAAATGCATAGATATGGCGATCAATTCTGACGCAGTAAAGAGATATTATGCATAACTTTTTGAGTGTTTATATTTAGCATTATTTCGAAGATTGGAATGACAAAGGCAATTTATTCTGCTATCCAAACACTATACCATTTGCTTCCCCTTTGAGCCATACTTGTTTCTTTCCTACCCTCTCTTGGAATCAATAAAAATTAAGTATTATTAAAAAAAAAAAAATATGGGGTGAACTACATTTGACCTGATTCCTCAAAGAATGATACGTAGGCACTTCACGGCTCGGCCATAGGGTGCACAATATACATAAAATGTGCACAAAAAGAAACATTAAGCGACCCTAATCAAGGAACTGGGGCAAGAATTGTATTAGGAATAAGAAAAGATTCCAAGAGTTGTAATTTCAAACACATACCAAATTTGTTTAAGCTTTTCCATTTCTAACCCCATACCAAAAAGACCTTTCGACCAATCTTAGAAAAAATGCTAATGAAGATGGTTCATAACATTCTGGTACAAACAAGAAAAGAAAGTAAAAACGAGAGTCTTATAGGTGAAAACCCAAACGGGCACCATAAGGCGACCGAAGTTGAGAGAAAAAGTAAAAATGAGAGAGTCTTATTGGTGAAAACCTTTGTAGGCACCATAAGGCGAAAAGGAAATGAGAAATGAACAAATGAGGAAGGTTTATCGGTAAAAACTCTTTGAGATGTTACAAGCCCAACAGGCTTGTGAAATGAAAAATGAAGTTGGATTATGGAAATTTTGGGGGAAAACAAAAAAATAAGACAATTGAGAGGAGATTGATTAAAAGACTGGGTTGATTAATCCGAAATGCATACCCTGATCATTGGTGCCAGTAACTCCAATCAGATAAGTTTTTATTCTTTCTCAAACAGTCATCCAAAATTGGATTTTTCTTTTTATAATTGTCGAAATCAACTTATTTCGTCGCTAATAATCTTACTTTTCTAAAAAGCTTTGAGATAAGTTTTATTCCAAACAAACCAGAAGGAATGTCAGGGTATGCTACCAAGATCTAGGGTTACAAAATACAACCACGAAAGGTGGGAGATAAAAGATATGGGTATAAGAAGGGTGAAATCAAAAGTGGATCAGCAAAGTCAGAAGGGACATATGATTACAGTTAAAAAGGTTTTGAAGGAAATCCCATAGTCGAGAATCAATTACAAAGACAAAACAGTCTTTTCAACCATTCTAAGGCAACAAAGAGAAACGAAGAGAAGCATCACCATCGGCAAGAATACCCCAATCAACCACCATGATTTAAACTAACGAAGAGGATGAGAATTAAAGAAGTCAGGCATCCACCTGGAGAATGAGGATGAGAATTAAAGAAGTCAGGCGTCCACCTGGAGAATGAGGATGAGAATTAAAGAAGTCAGGCGTCCACCTGGAGAATGAGGATGAGAATTAAAGAAGTCAGGCATCCACCTGGAGAATGAGGATGAGAATTAAAGAAGTCAGGCGTCCACCTGGAGAATGAGGATGAGAATTAAAGAAGTCAGGCGTCCACCTGGAGAATGAGGATGAGAAAAGAAGAAGTCAGGCGTCCACCTGGAGAATGAGGATGAGAATTAAAGAAGTCAGGCGTCCACCTGGAGAATGAGGACAAAGAATTAAAGAAGTCAGGCGTCCACCTGGAGAATGAGGATGAGAAAAGAAGAAGTCAGGCGTCCACCTGGAGAATGAGGATGAGAAAAGAAGAAGTCAGGCGTCCACCTGGAGAATGAGGATGAAGAAAAGAAGAAGTCAGGCGTCCACCTGGAGAATGAGGATGAGAAAAGAAGAAGTCAGGCGTCAACCTGGAGAATGAGGATGAGAAAAAGAAGAAGTCAGGCGTCCACCTGGAGAATGAGGACAAAGAATTGAAGAAGTCAGGCGTCCACCTGGAGAATGAGGATGAAGAATCGAAGAAGTCAGGCGTCCACCTGGAAAATGAGGATGGAGAAGTTAAAAGAAGTCAGGCGTCCACCTGGAGAATGAGGACAAAGAATTAAAAAAGTCAGGCGTCCACCTGGAGAATGAGGATGAGAAAAGAAGAAGTCAGGCGTCCACCTGGAGAATGAGGATAAGAAAAGAATAAGTCAGGCGTCCACCTGGAGAATGAGGACAAAGAATTGAAGAAATCAGGCGTCCACCTGGAGAATGAGGATGAGAAAAGAAGAAATCAGGCGTCCACCTGGAGAATGAGGATGAGAAAAGAAGAAGTCAGGTGTCCACCTGGAGAATGAGGATGAAGAAAAGAAGAAGTCAGGCGTCCACCTGGAGAATGAGGATGAGAAAAGAAGAAGTCAGGCGTCCACCTGGAGAATGAGAATGAAGAATTGAAGAAGTCAGGCGTCCACCTGGAAAATGAGGATGAAGAATCGAAGAAGTCAGGCGTCCACCTGGAAAATGAGGATGGAGAAGTTAAAAAGAAGTCAGGCGTCCACCTGGAGAATGAGGATGAAAATTGAATGAGTCAGGCGTCCACCTGGAGAATAAGGATGAAGAAAGAAAAGAAACAGTCAAGGCACCCACCTGAAGAACAAGGGAATGCAATTGAAGTGATGAAATCAAAAGCTCGCTCATATGAAAGGAGCACAAAAGCAGAGGAGTCCAACAGAATCCCCAGCAAGAAACAACAAGAGTCCCAAAAGAAAATACGGGACACAATGAAAAGGAATACGGAATAAGCCAAATGCCCAAAATTCACCAAGATATCAAGACAACAAGAAACGCAAGGGCATGATCTAGATAAGATTTTTATAATTCCTGTACCATAATCTAGTTTAATTTCTGTATTTCCTTTAAAGTAAGGTGTAATAAGGAGGTCAGCAAGCAGTAAAAAAATAGCATAAAGCAGCAGTGACATGACAGTCCCGCGGTAGTCCCAGTTACCCAAAACTTCCCGAACTACATTGACCTGATTCCTTTATAGCCAAGGATATGTAGGAAACCTTTGAAGCAGAGGTTCGGTCAAATCTTTCTAAAAAATGCTTCCCACGGAGTATTCGAACGGGCAAAAATCGCTCGTGTCCGCTCACTTTATCTTTGTACGAAAACTCTTCGAGTTTCCGCACAAAGAGGGGCAGCTGTGAGCACGTGATTTTTGCCTTACGAAAAACTACTCCAAAATAAATCAAAATAAATTTCTTTTACTGTGTAATTTCTGAATTTGCGTAGTGTTAAATATTTGTTTATGTCCGTAAATGTTTACTTTGTTATGATAAAATGAAAAATAAAATAAAATACATATTTGCATGAATATAGGATTTAATTATGCATTTAAGAGATAATTTAAATAAAATTACAAAAATATGCATTGGTTTTATTTTAAATGTTTCACTGTGTGATTGATGTTTTTATCTATGTGTTAAATAATTGTTATAGAGTAATTAATATTTTTGTGTAAGGTTAAAAATTGTTTTATAATTTTTATTAGGATTTTTTATAATTTAAATAAAATTAGAAAATATATGTAATTGTGAAAGAAAATTGGACCTGGATTAAAATCCAGGCCCAAGTGAATTAATTACGCCAACAGCCCAAACCAAATTACCCCCCCTTTAGCCCAGGTCCGGTCCAGTCCGAAAAGAGTCAATACGATAGCGTTTAGTCATGGTTCAGCATGGACCGTTCGATCAAATCCAATCAACGGACGAGATCTCCTACCCTTACCCGAAACCCGTAACCCGACCCTTTGACCCAATACAGGCCGACCCTGAACTTAGACCAAACGACGTCGTTCAGATTAGTGGATTAATCCTGGCCCTTAATCTTACTTGATCGGACGGATAACATCAATCCACCCCACCCCTATATAAGTCCCCAAGCCTTACCCGGCCCCTAACTAAACACCCCCCCATCCTACACTGTTCATCATCGTTCCCCCAAGCCCCCACTCCTAACCCTAGCCGCCCTAGGATTCCACCGCCTGAAACCCGGCGGCATCAACGCCGCCGGTCACCACCTTAACACCCTAGGACCTCCTGAACCTCCCCTATACGAATCCAACCTTAGTTTCCTTCGAATCAGGCCCCAACTCTTCGAATCTTAAATCGAAGGTTGACCTGAAAACCTGATCTAAACCAATCAGCCCCAAATTAACACCATGGCTTCCCCTAACAACCCTTGTTATAGATCTGAAGTTAGTTTGGCTCGAATCAGCTCTGAACTTCTCGAATCTTCTTTTGAAGATTCGGACCAAACAAGGACGAACTCAGATCCGTTTTAAACTAACACCAAATGACCCCTAGGCTACCCTCACCCTTGTGTCATGTTTGGTTCTTCTCGAATCTGACCAGAAATGGGTAAATCCCAAATCAAATTTTTAAGAACCCTAAAAATACCAAACTTTCGGATTTTGTTCAGATTAAGTGAAGATTGAGGTTTAATCGACCTTAGTCGAAGTATTTTCAGTGGAAAATACTTCGACTAAGGTCAGTTTGATTTCAAACAAAAAATCCGAAATCCAAGTTGAGTTCGAGTCGGAATAAAATTGAAGATTCAAAGGTATTTTTTCTATTTATTTTGTGTATTATACATGTATTTTTGTGTTTGTTTGAGTCTGTGTAATTTTCCCATCTTTTATTATCATACTGTCTCCTACCCGTCTACCTGATTTTAAATGTGAATTGTTTCTGTTGATTGTGTTTATTTACAATGTGTGTAATCGACTCGATTAAGTTCGTCGATTAATTATATTACGAATTCTCATAATACTGATTGAAATTATCTGTTTCTATTATTATGTACTGTTTGTTGACAGATATTGTAGATAATCATTTTTAACTAATACTCGTTAGTTAAATCATCCTGGTTTATATGAATCTGTCAAAAAATAAAGGTTGTATATATGTTATTGTCTGAACATTAAAGTTTCAGGACATTGTCAGTATTGACAATGATCCTGTGTGTGTTTGATTCTAGTTCAGTGTTAGGTCCAGTCTGAATTGTTTTGATAATTTCAGTAATATGTTGTTAGTTCTGAATTCAGTGAAATATTGCTGTAATGTCAAGTTTGGATTCAAGTTTACAAAAGTTGGTCAGATACAATTGTATTAGGAGGTTAATAGGATTGGTTATAGCTGTAAATCAGAAGAATAACTAAGTTTGTACAGATTTTAGAATCTGTTTTGCTGTAGGTTCTGATTTTTCAGTAATAACATCAGGATTTCAGGGGCACTTTTGGGAATGAAACAGTAAAAAACAGGGTGTTAAGGCTAGTGTATTATAATGTAGTGTTAATGGCTATATTTAAGTAATAACGAGGGAACAAGGGATAATGGGGCTGCTGAAAATCATGTTAGGATCACATAAAGTATTAAAAAGAAATTTCAATGGAAACTTTTTGGTTGTTAAAGGGATAAAGGGTCCCTCCAATACTAATGAGTATAGAACCAGCCCTGTATAAATACAGGAGCTGGACAGACCTTAAGGGGATCAGTTTTGAAGACCCTAGAGAATTTTTAGGAGAGTTTGGAAGGAATTTTAAGAGGGCAGTCTTTAAGAGTTTTAAGAGAAAAAGAGAGTGTGAAATTGGGAAAGCAAACAGATTTTAGGATCAGTTTTCAGAAGAGAGTTTTTAAGACAGAAAGAGAATTTTTGAGGAGAGTTTTGAAGGAACAAGAGGGCAGTCACACACACACACACAGATATACAGCAACAAAAACAGAAAAATCAGAAACAAGAAGTCCAAAACAGGAAAGAAACTGAAAAAATCTGAAAAATGTTACTTTTCTAGAATCTGTCCGTTGTTTGCTTGTGAATATTGTTCGGTGAAATCTGAAATTTTTTCTCAAGTTTCTGTCCCTATTCATCTGGGTTCTTCGGGTCTTATTGTTGCTCAAATCTGTGGAAAAACTGGTATTCTGTTGATTTTGTTACTGCTGCAACTGCTGAAACTTACTACTTCTACCTCCATTTCCAGGTACATATCCTTTTAAATTCTATGTTGGAAAGAGATTCAATATGGCGGATAAACGAAGATTGAATTGAAATTCTGTTTTTATTTGTCCAAGTTCATCAATTTAAATTTCATTTTTATGTTAGTTAATTAGTAGTGAATTCAATTTGATAGCTATGAGCTAATTGTCTTACTTTGAAAGTTCGTATAAAGATTTGTAATAACATTAGCTCATTATCTCATTAGTTTAATCATATTAAATTGTCGAAGTAGGGAATATGGTATGAATGTTGGTCATTATTTAAATTTTGTTGTTGGTTAAGTAAGAAGTGATGTAGAAGTGCCAAGATAACTATAGTAGTGATATTTATTGTTACATAAGGTTAAGATGGTGATGTCGATAAAATAATAGATGTGTGTATAAAAGTGGGCGAAAGGCGATGTGATGTAGCTTATTACAATACGTTATGAATACGATTTACAGTTAAGTTACATGTAAGGTAATTTTATTAAATTAACTTGTATAATAATTCGGCCATTATAGCTCGATGTCTATCTACCTTCATAAAACAAATTAACCAAATAATTAGGCCTATTAGATTAAAAGCAAGCATATAAGAATGAAAAGAGATGTATAAGCATAAATTGCCACACTTCATATCAATGATAATTAGAAGTAGAATTTGCATTAAGTAAATAATGAAAATTCTCGGAATATATTTCCTTCCTTTATGAATCATTTATTTTCAGTTTCATATGCAATTTATTCTTTGGCATATATATATATATATATATATATGTCATATTTGTTTAAAAATAGTATTAATCATATTTTTATTCTGTTCTTTGAATTTGAATAGTCTTGGATAAACATGTTATATGCGGAAATTATAATCCATGGGCAACATTCAAAAATTGTGAATTCTTTTTTTCAAGAATTAAGGATATCTAAAAATTAAGATTTCTCATAATATAATAAAACAATTTATGGAAAAATCCCTAATATCATTACAAATATGTCGCGCAATTAGGGATACGTTCGCGTACCCTGATTATATTTTTAAAAGCTAAATTCGGATTATGCGTACGCGCAATTTCGAACGAATATTTAATAAAAAAGATTTTTCCAAAGGCGTTAAACCAATTTCATAAAAAACGAGATGTACAGTTCACTATTCAGAAAAACAAATATTCTTGATTCGACACAATTTCGAAAAATGATTGCTCAATAAATATATTATCAAAAGTTATTGTGTACACGTACGCGTGAC
This sequence comes from Nicotiana sylvestris, assembly GCF_000393655.2. NCBI lineage: Eukaryota > Viridiplantae > Streptophyta > Magnoliopsida > Solanales > Solanaceae > Nicotiana > Nicotiana sylvestris. The sequence goes on along the minus strand of NC_091065.1, from coordinate 189,224,712 downwards.
ACAATTCCGTATTTTTTTTAATTTATAACACGAATATACGTACGCGTAATTCGATTCAAAGAAGGGTTCTTAACCACAATAAGTAAAAGCGGTAGAAAAATCATGTAACAAAAAGTATTTAATAAAATCAAGATAATTAAGCCAATAATAAAAACAGTTAAGCGACCGTGCTAGAACCACGAAATTCGGAAATGCCTAACACCTTCTTCCGAATTAACAGAATTCCTTACTCAGGATTTCTGGTTCGCAGAATAATAAACAGAGTCATATTCTCCTCGATTCAGGGATTATAATTGGTGACTTGGGACGCCTTAAAATTCCCAGGTGGCGACTCTAAAACAAATAAATAAATCCCGTTTCGACTGTCCTTAAATTGGAGAAAACTCCCCACGCGCCCCGCGGGCGCGGCAAAAAGGAGGTGCGACAAAATAAAAATTGGACCTGGATTAAAATCCAGGCCCAAATCAAATTACCCCCCACAGCCCAATCCAACATCCCCCTGTCCGGTCCAATTCGAACAAGCCTAAATGACGCCGCATGAGATACCTCAAATCTGAGCCGTTGATTTATTGCAATCAAACGGTCCAGTTCAGCTTCTACATAAATGAAACGACGACGTTTAAGGGCAATTAGATCTGAACCGTTCATCCATCTTGATCCCACGGTCTTAAAAAACTCACCCAAACCCGATCCATTTCAACCCCGGGTTGACCCCTTTCCCCAACTTAAATCAAACGATGTCGTTTGGATAAGTGGATTGATCTCAACCGTGCATCTTAATTGATCCAACGGATGAGATCAATCCACCCCACCCCTATATAAGGCCCAAGCCCCTACCCCGGCCCCTAACTGAACACCCCCCCTCCTCTCACTGTTCATCATCGTTCCCAAACCCCACCCCTAACCCTAGCCGCCCTAGAATCCCACCGCCTGAAACCCGGCGGCATCAATGCCGCCGGTCACCAAAATAATACCCTAGAACCCCCTGAACATCCTCTACAAAAATCTGACCTTAGTTTCCTTCGAATCAGACCCCAACTTTTCGAATACTAAATCGAAGGTGGGTCTGAAAACTCAAACCTTTCCAATGGCTTCCAAAATAACACCATAGTACCCCCTAGCATGCCTCGTTATGGATCTGAAGTTTGTTTGGCTCGAATCAGTTCCGAGCTTCTCGAATCTTCTTTTGAAGATTCGGACCAAACAAGAACAAACTCAGATCCGTTCTAAACTGACACCAAATGACCCCTAGGCTACCCTCACCCTTGTGTCGTATTTGGTCCCCCTCGAATCTGACCAGAAATGGTTAAGTCCCAAATCGAACCTTCAAGAACCCTAGAAATACCAGACTTTTGGATTCTGTTCACTTCAGACGAAAGATTGAGGTTTAATCGACCTTAGTCAAAGTATTTTCAATAGAAAATACTTCGACTAAGGTCTGTTTGATTTCAAACAAAGTCCAAATTCAAATTGAGTTGAGTCCGGTTGAATTTGAAGGTTCAGAGGTAATTTTCTGTTTCTTGTGTGTATTCTACGTATATTCTATGTTCGTTTCATTAGTTTGTCTAAATTTTCATAATTTTCTAGTCAATTTTGTTATACTGTCCCCTACCCGTCTACTTGATTCTAAATGTGAATTGTTTCTGTTGATTGTGATTATGTACAATGTGTGTAATCGACTCGATTAAGTTTGTCGATTAGTTGTATTGTGAATCTTGCTTCTGAAAATGTTGTTTGTAATATCCTGTTTATCTGTTTGGAGTTGATTATTATCATTGAAATTAATCAATTAGTTCTTCCCAATTAATTGATTCTTGTTTAATAAATCAGAAAGTTTGTCAATGGTGTGTATATGTTGATTTCTGAACATTGAGTTTCAGGGCATTGTCAGTATATTGACAATGCTCCTGTGTTTGTTTGATTTTGTTCAAAGTTAAAGTTCGTTTGAATCATTATACTGAACTCAGTGTAATATTGTTGTGATGTTAAGTTTGAATTCAAGTTTACAAAAGTTGGTCAAATACAATTGTGTTAGGAGGTTCATAGGATTGGTTATAACTGTAAATCAGAAGAATAATCAAGTTTATACAGATTATAGAATCAGTTTTGCAGTAGGTTCTGATTTTTTTCCAGTAATAACAGTAGGAGTCAGGGGCATTTCTGGGATAAAACAGTAAGGGTAATGTGACATAGTAGTGGGCTGTAAGTGGTTTGTTAATGGTTTTTAATTTAATAGGATAGTGGAAAACAAAGGGTAATGGGCTGCTGAAAAACAGGATAATAGCACTCAATAGGATTTAAAGTATTCAAAAGTAGTTTTATTGGAACTTTTCTGATTTTTTTAAAGGAGAAAAGGGCCCTGGCAGCACTAGAAGGGTATATGACAACCTTGTATAAATAGAAGGGGATTGGGACTGATTTAGGGGAGCTTTTTTTGAAGAAAGAAAAACAAGGAAAAAGAGAGCTTTCAGGCAGATTTTAAAAGAGAAAAAGATCAGTCTTTGAGAGAGAAAGAAAGGAGAGAAAGACAGAAAGAAATAAAGGAGAAGAAAAATCAGATTTTAAGAGGAGAGTTTTAAAAAATAGGAAGAAGAAAACAGAAACAGAAAAAAGAAAATATAGTCAGAAACAGGAATCCGAAACAAGAAGAAATTGAAATCTGAAAAAATGTTATCCTCCTAGAATCAGTCCGTTGTTTGTGCAATTATTTTTGTGTGAATATTATTCAGTTTGAATCTAAAATCTTTCCCTCAAGTTTCTGTCACTATTCATCTGGGTTAACGGGTCTTGTTCAGACTTGCTGTGTTATCGGTACATTCTACTGATTTTGTTATTGCTGCTACTGCTGAAATTTACTCCTTCTACCTTCATTTTCAGGTACATGTCTTTTAAATTTTATGTTGGAAAGAGATTCAACATGACTAATCAATGAAGCTTGAATTGCAATTCTGTTTTCCATTTGTCCAAGTTCATCAGTTTAAATTTCATTTTTGTTTCATGTTAGTTAATTAGTAGTGAATTCAATTTGATAGCTATGAGTTAATTGTCTTACTTTGAAATTCGTATAAAGCTTTGTAATAATGTTAGCCCTTCATCTCATTAGTTTAGTCATGTTTGAACTGTCAAGGTAGGAAACATGACATAAAGATTGGCCATTAACTAGGCCTTGTGACGTTGTTAGTTGAATAAAGAATAGCGTGAAAATGTCAAAACCATATTGCTAGTTTATTCTGATACCTGATTTAGTTGTGGAAGGAATGATATAAGTTGTACGTTCTCATATAACCCGAGGTGTGCAGTTCATTATCTAAATAAAAAGGGTGATGATGTTCCTGATTTTATTTTTAATTTTCGAATATATATTTTTTATAATAACTATAACATGGACAATTTTATTGTGTACACGTACGCGTGGCACGATCCCCGGTAATTATAAAAAGTATATAATACGAATATATGTACGCGTAATTCGTCCATATAATTGTAAACAATAAGTAAAAAGCGGTAGTAAAATCATGCAATAAAAACGTATTTAGTAAAATCAAGATAATTAAGCCAATAATAAAAACAGTTAAGCGACCGTGCTAGAACCACGGAATTCGAAAATGCCTAACACCTTCTTCCGGATTAACAGAATTCCTTACTCAGGATTTCTGGTTCGCAGAATAATAAACAGAGTCATATTCTCCTCGATTCAGGGATTAAAATTGGTGACTTGGGACGCCTTAAAATTCCCAGGTGGCGACTCTGAAATAATTAAATAAATCCCGTTTCGACTGTCCTTCAATTGGAGAAAACTCCCCACGCGCCCGCGGGCGCGGTAAAAAGGAGGTGCGACAGCTCTGGCGACTCTGCTGGGGATAAAAGTGTAAACTGTAACCCAGAACCATTGGTTCAGGGTTTAAAGAATTCGAGCTTAAAATATCTGTGTTAATTGGCTTTATTTACTATATGATTTTCAACTGTTTATATGCTAATATGCTAAATGTTGCTTTTTACCGCTTTAATATTATTTGAATTGTGAATATATACAACTGCTACGAAACCCCCTTCTTTCTGAGTCTTCTGAATTTATGGTGTACACGTGCGCGTGACCCACCTTTTTTCACCTAGAATAACTCAGCCATGTACCGGATCCCTAGTAGGAACGTCTATTTGCATCATGTACATTTGGCCTTGGAGACTCAACACAGGGGTTGGGTCTGTCTAGGACAGGTGAACCCGAAACAAAAAGACCATCCTGATGCATCCTACTTGCTACTTGTGCATTCATTTGCCTCGAACATGCTTGTTGACCAGCTTAAACGAAATCATGGTGAGAAGAGAGGAATAAAATGGGTTGTTTTTTTTTAAATCTTGAAATAAAGATATTTAATAAATAAAATGATTTTTTTTAGTGTAAATTTTCAAAAATATAAAATTTTGAAAATAGTTTTTTTTTATTTTCAAAATGAGTCTTAACTTTATTAAATTAAACTTCAGATACAAAATGAGCACCACACAAAGCCCCTCATCCACGAGTACAGAAGAATTTCTCTTTCAGCTTCAAATATGGTGGTATGATTTAGGCGAAGACGGTCAAAGATGGGTCGTCAAGCATTTGGGAAACCTCACGGATATTATGAAGGTTAAACCCCGTGATGATCTGATTGCGGCATTAGTAACTTTTTGGGACCCTGCTCACAATGTCTTTCGTTTCTCTGACTTCGATCTTACTCCTACATTAGAGGAAATAGCTGGATATGCTGGTTTTGACGGAAGTCTAAAAAATCAAAGCCTGATATTCACAAAGGCTCCTTCGGTACTTCGATTCTTCGGTCTTCTGAACATCAACAGTCAAATCAGGAAAAGCAATGTCATCAATGGATGTTGTTCCTTCAACTTTTTGTATTCAAGGTTCGGAAAGTCAGATGGGTTCGAAATTCATGAGAAAGGCCTTACTAACAAGCAAAACAAAGACACTTGGCAGATTCACCGTCGCTTTGCCTTCATGGTGGCTTTTCTAGGAGTCATGGTCTTCCCAAACAAAGAGCGAACAATTGATATTCGCACCGCGAAAGTTGTGCAAATCCTCACCACCAAAGAAAATCACACCCTTATCCCCATCATTCTATCAGATATTTATCGGGCTTTGACTTTATGTAAATCAGGAGCAAAAGTCTTCGAAGGATGCAAAATTTTGTTGCAAATGTGGGTGATGGAACATCTCCAACAACAGCCCAAGATCATACAGTATGGGTCAAACAATGATAATTGCATCGAGAGCTATGAGGAAAGAACAAAAAATTATCAGGCTCCAGAAGGGATAGAAGCATGGGTATCTCATCTAAAGGCTTTAACGGCAAATCAGATTGAATGGACTTTGGGATGGCTCCCGATGAGGGAAGTAATACACATGTCAACCTCAAATAGTTATCTACTACTATTGGGATTGAGAAGCATTCAGCCGTATGCGCCACTAAGAGTCCTAAGACAACTAGGGAGATATCAAGTAGTTCCTGATGATGAAGATTTGAGTATGCAAGTAATCGAATTACACCCAGAAGCCACTATTCCCGAGGCTCTACTTCAGCAGATGTGGAATGGATGTCGATACTTGAAAAGTGATACTCAAGTCCCAGACACTACAAAGGGTGAGATAAATCCTGGATATGCAAGGTGGTTTGAAAAACGGTCTCGCGTGGATGATGTACCAGAGCCTGAGCTAAGAAGGCCAACAAAAAGACCCCATGTTCAAAACTTCAATGATAAAATCCAAGAGCGGTTGATCTGGGGAGAAAAGGAAAAAGGGTACAAAGCAACTATCCATGCCCTAAAAGAAAATCTGAGAAGCCTCAGTTTGGAGAAAGATTTGCAAGCACAAGAAGCCGAAGGCGAGAAGAAGAGTCTAGCTTGTGAGTATGAAAATCTTCATGCTCGATTCCAAAAAATGAAAAGAGTTTCTGAAATGCCAAAGAGGAGCTGGAAGGATCAAAAAACCATCGCCAATCTCTTTGAAAGAATGCAAGATTATGATTCCATTCTTGCGGAAAACGAAAGGGCATTGAGCAAAGCAAAAGAAAGGATCCAGCAATTAAACGAAGAAGCCAGATCTAATAAGGAACGCCAAGATAGGCAATCCGAAAAAGACAGGGCACAATTCAAGAAGGAAAAAGACCATTGGATGCGATCAGAAGACCAGCTTCGTGCGCAACTAGAAGAGGCAAGAAGATGCAACAGAGAACATCAACAAGCAGACCTCGACAGGGAAAGAGCGCAAGCAAGATTAGAGCAGGCCAGACTCCGAGCTCTATTAGAAGCAGCTCTAGATCGTGAAAACCGTGTCATAGATATAGCCACCACTCGTCAGCAGCAATTGCAAGACCAAGACCAACGTCTCCAAGGTTTCAGGGCACAAATCCACGACCTGGCAGTCTTCACATCTCAAAGTTATGTAAACTGCTAAGGAATGGATTATGAAAGGTTTACAGAGCATGCGCCCACTTTTGCTCGTCATCTAGCAATGGAGTTGGAAAGGATGTATCGTACGCTGGGAGGTCATCCAGGTCAAGCTCCACATTGAGCAAATAGTCTAATAATATACAACACAAGTGGAAAGTGGGGCACGTTGTGAGATGTTAAGAATTGTATCTTTTATTTTGATTTAAGTGTGTGTGTTTCAAGCCATTTTCTTAAAGTTTTCAAATGTAATTCCATCTTTGTATAATGAATAAAAGTGATTGCCTTTAGTCCGAACTACGCAAGGTCTGATTCATGTAAGGGCATAATACGTAGGCAATCTCTATAAGATTCGACCACCAAGATAAAAGATATATATAATAAATAGAAGTGAATAACAATAAAAATTTCAAGAAAGCTGGGACGACACAAGCAGCCGAGCAAATGCATAATAGAAAGGGATTATTTGTCTAGGAGCATTGCATCTCAACGTGTGATTATATATGTGTTAAACTCTCAAAACTAACAAGTTTGTTCATTTTCAGAATTCAAGCAGTTAGTTTCTCTAAAGAGTATACTGGCATATTATCACTATCACACAAGATCAAAAGGACCAATACCCGAAAGTATGTCTATCCCAGATGTTGACACAGGTATGGAGCTAGAGGAGATGGATGTCGGGAAAATGAAAGAAGAGATGTTTAAACTCAAGCAGCAAATGGCTGAGATGTACCAAGCCTGGTCTACAGGACAGTTACCCCCATCTTACCCAAATAACCCTGCTCCATCAATGACCCAAACTCAGGATAATATTACCACTGAATTATCCCCAAACTTCCCCATTTACCAGCACTACCGAGGCACCACCTCTCAGACACCACAGCCTCCACCTTCGAAACCAGTTCCATACTTTCCTCCACCTATGACTCCTGTTTTCGTAGCACCTCCCCCTGCTACATTTCACAAATATCCTAGTGAGCCTATATTCCAGGCCCAGGACAACCAATATTACCCCCCGGAACCCACCCTCAAAGCCTCCGAAATTAATTCAACTGCTTCTCGTTTTGATCTCCCAACCGATATTGACAAGCCAACAAAAAATGTTGAACAAGAAAAGATGTTCAGGAAGGTCAAGAGTTTAGAACAATCGTTCAGAGACATGCGAGGATTAGGTGGGCAAGTCAGTGTATCATACAAAGATTTATGCTTATTCCCCAATGTACAATTACCAGTTGGCTTCAAGATGCCCAAATTTGACCTATACAACGGGCACGGCGACCCAGTAGCCCACTTAAGGGGTTTCTGTAGCAAGATGCGAGGAGCTGGGGGAAAGGATGAATTATTGATGGCTTACTTCAGTCAAAGTTTAAGCGGATCAACTTTGGAGTGGTATACACGCCAGGACCATGGGAGATGGTACACCTGGGATGACCTGGCACAGGCATTCGCATACCATTTCCAATACAATCTGGAAATCATCCCAGATCGATTATCTTTGACAAAATTTGAGAAGAAACACAATGAAAGTTTCAGAGAGTATGGTTTTCGGTGGAGAGAACAGGCAGCAAGAGTGGATCCTCCTATGAAGGAGAGCGAAATGGTAGACTACTTCCTCCAAGCCTTGGAGCCAACTTACTATGCCCATCTGGTTTCAGCGGTTGGAAAATCATTCAACGAAGTGGTGAAGATGGGAGGTATGGTGGAAGAAGGTCTCAAAACAAATAAAATTATGAGCTATTCAGCAATTAAGGCAACTACTCAAGCTATTCAAGGTGGGGTAGGAGGAATCGGAAGAAAGAAGAGGGAGGAAGCAGCGGTAGTTGGTTCAGGAATTTGGTCGGGACCCAGAGGTTCACCGCTTTACTATAATCAACAACGACCTCGCCAATCAGCTTACCACCATGATTCATCCCAACACTACTATCACCCTTCGGAGCCTCATTTCTCCATTAACCATGCTCAAGCATACAATCAGCCACCTGTTCACACCAATTGGCGTGCTCCTGCCACACCAAGTACTTACCCACGAGCCTATCCCGGACCAGGTTTCAGGCCGAGGCCAGCGTTCAGGGGGGAAAGAGAACAGAAAAAGAAAACTTACACTCCATTGGGAGAGTCTTACACTAGTCTGTTCCACAGGCTGAGACAGCTAGACATGCTGAGACCAATACAATCCAAGCTACCCAATCCTCCTCCAAAGAATCTGGATTACACCATTAGCTGTGAATATTGCTCCGGTGCACCAGGCCATGATACGGAGAAATGCTGGCATTTGAAAAATGCAATACAAGAGCTGATTGATACTAATAAAATCGAGGTTCAAACCCCCGAAGCCCCAAATATCAATAGAAATCCAATGCCAGCCCATCAAGAGGACAATATGATAGAAATCATACAAGCTGATGGGGAGACAAAGAAGCCGTCACAAACTGTCATGATGATCAAGTCTCATGAAGCCAAATCAGATAAGCAGTTAACAGAGGAGAAGCCGGTACCTAAGCAGAACAGAAATGGTGATGGACCATCTATGATAATCGAGGAGGGATCATCGAGCAAAGTTGCCGCAAAACAAGAAAGGCCGAAAGTGATAGTACCAGGGGTTGCTAACAAACCCATTGTATTCGTGGAAGGAGCCCGTACAGATCGGGTTATTATCGCACCTGTAATCCAGCTGCCGGTCATCAACAACAAAGCCATCCCATGGAACTACGAACGGGTGACTGTAATGTACAAAGGAAAAGAAGTCAAGGAAGAAGTGTGTGAGGTGCAAGGCTTGACTCGTTCGGGAAGATGTTTTACGCCCGAAGAGTTAAGAAAAACTAAAAACAATCCAACACCAATAAAGAGAGCTGTGACGGAAGAAGAGGCGGAAGAGTTTTTAAGAAAAATGAAACTCCATGATTATTCTGTTGTGGATCAATTAAAGAAGACGCCCGCTCAAATTTCATTGTTGTCATTACTGATTCATTCAGAGGAGCACCGTCTGGCTTTGATGAAAATCCTGAATGAGGCTCATGTTCCTGAAAAGATCTCCGTAAATCATTTAGGAAGAATAGCCAACAGAATCTTTGAGACAAACAGAATTACATTTGCTGATGATGAATTACCTGTGGAAGGTACCGAGCATAACAGAGCTCTTTACCTCACCGTGAAATGTGAAAACTCCGTAGTAACCCGGGTATTGGTTGACAATGGGTCAAGTGCAAACATATGCCCTCTCTCCACTTTAAGCAAATTAAAAATTAAAGAGGAAAGGATCCAGAAGAATAGTATCTGCGTACGGGGGTTTGACGGTGGAAGCAGAGATTCATTTGGCGACATAGTGTTGGAACTAACTATAGGGCCAGTTGAATTCACAATGGAATTTCAAGTGTTGGACATAACTGTTTCTTACAACTTGTTGTTGGGTCGACCATGGATCCATGCTGCTAAAGCAGTCCCGTCAACACTACATCAGGTTGTCAAGTTTGAATGGGATCATCAAGAAATAGTTGTGCATGGGGAAGAAAGTTTAAATGCTCGCAGCAGTACCATTGTACCGGTCGAGGGAACAGAAAATGACCAGGGACCATGGGTATACCAAGTATCCGACACAGTGTCGGTAGAGAAAATTCTAGAGGGGAAATACCTTCCGAATCCAAAGATATCCTCTGCATCAGTCATGATAGCTTATGAAATGTTAAAGAATGGTTTTATACCCGGCAAAGGCATGGCCTTATCTTTGCAAGGAATTATACAACCAGTATCTCTCCCCGAGAACTGGGGAACATTCGGATTGGGGTTCATACCCACCGTAAATGACGTGATAAAGGCCAGAAAGTTGAAACATAAGGCAGGGTATCTTCCAAAACCAGTCCCACATCTGTCAAAATCTTTTGTCAAGACCGGTGCTAGAAATCGCCCGATAACAACAATTCCTAAATCCCGGGTCAATCCTGAGGAGAAGTTGATTGAAAGATTCGAGAAGTTGTTTGATGATGTGAATATGTTGGAAAGCGGAGAAGGGTGTAGCAACGCGGAAGTTCAATTCGTTGGGCCAGAAACAAAGCTTAATAATTGGAAAGCCACTCCTCTCCCCATTCGAAAGGAGTCTTGGTAGTTTATTTTGATTTTCTTTCAAGTTTGTTTGGGTTACTTCAGGGTTGTAATCCCAAAGCTTATCTTACAGTTTGTTTGAAGTGTGCAAACCTTGTTATCTTTCATCATCCAATAAAAAGCAGTTTCCTTTTTATTGTCATTCCTGATAGTTTTCTTTTCTTTTTCTTTTTTCTGTACAGTTCTTTTTACGCTGGCTCTAGTGATATGGCATGCATGAGGAATCCTCAGCCCAGTCTTAAAAATCAATCTGGTTCCGAAGTAATAATTCAAGAAATATATTGTGATTATGAATCAGAATATGATGAAGATGAGGTTTTTGAAGAGATTAGTAAAGAGTTAATTCACTTTGAGGAAAAAATCAAACCTAACTTGAGTGATACCGAGGACATCAATATAGGGGACACGAGTAATGTCCGGGAAACTAAAATAAGTGTCCATCTCGAACCAAAAATCCGAGAGGAGTTAATTAAATCACTCATAGAATTCAAAGATGTTTCTGCATGGTCGTATGACGACATGCCGGGCCTGAGCATTGATTTAGTGGTTCACAAATTGCCCACCGATCCAACGGTGCCTCCTGTCAAGCAAAGGCTGAGAAAATTCAAGCCTGATATGAGTGTGAGAATTAAGGAAGAAATCACCAAACAATTGGAAGCAAAGGTCATTCGAGTCACTCGATATCCTGTTTGGTTAGCTAATATCGTTCCTGTGCCAAAGAAAGACGGCAAAATTAGAGTATGCGTCGACTACCGCAATCTCAACAAAGCCAGTCCGAAGGATAATTTCCCATTACCCAATATCCATATTTTGATCGATAATTGTGCCAAGCATGATATAGGATCTTTCGTGGATTGTTATGCTGGGTATCATCAAATTCTAATGGATGAAGAAGATGCAGAAAAGACGGCATTCATCACACCATGGGGAACTTATTGCTACCGGGTAATGCCATTCGGTTTAAAGAACGCCGGAGCAACCTATATGAGAGCAATGACCACAGTGTTTCATGATATGATACACAAGGAGATTGAGGTATACGTGGACGATGTGATCATAAAATCAAAGCATCAGGCCGACCACGTTGGGGATTTGAGGAAGTTCTTCTTAAGACTTCGCAGGTACAACCTCAAGCTTAACCCTGCCAAATGTGCATTTGGAGTTCCATCTGGAAAGTTGCTAGGATTCATAGTCAGTCGACGAGGCATCGAGCTAGACCCATCAAAAATCAAAGCCATCCAAGAATTGCCACCTCCCAGGAACAAAACTGAAGTAATGAGTTTGTTGGGAAGGTTAAATTATATCAGCAGGTTTATTGCTCAGCTCACAACAACTTGTGAGCCAATTTTCAAATTGTTGAAAAAGGATGTTGCGGTCAAATGGACCGATGAGTGTCAAGAAGCGTTCGATAAAATAAAAGGGTATTTATCGAACCCACCCGTGTTGGTCCCGCCAGAGCCAGGAAGACCTTTGATTCTTTACTTAACAGTTTTGGAAAATTCATTTGGTTGCGTATTGGGGCAACATGACCTCACTGGCAGAAAAGAACAGGCCATCTACTACCTTAGCAAGAAGTTCACAGCTTATGAGGTTAAGTATACTCATCTGGAAAAGACATGTTGCGCCCTAACATGGGTAGCTCAAAAATTGAAACACTATTTGTCATCCTACACTACTTACCTCATTTCTCGGTTGGATCCATTGAAATACATTTTTCAAAAGCCTATGCCAACGGGAAGACTTGCAAAGTGGCAGATATTGCTCACAGAATTTGACATCATCTATGTGACTCGAACTGCAATGAAGGCTCAAGCACTGGCCGATCATTTAGCCGAAAACCCGGTCGATGAGGAATACGAGCCGTTGAAAACCTATTTTCCTGATGAAGAAACAATGCATATCGACGAGGTGGAGCGAATTGAAAAACCTGGCTGGAAACTTTTCTTTGATGGAGCCGCTAACATGAAAGGAGTCGGGATAGGAGCCGTAATCATTTCTGAAACAGGGCATCACTATCCTATTACGGCTCAATTGCGATTTTATTGCACCAATAATATGGCTGAATATGAAGCTTGCATTTTGGGGTTAAGGCTAGCCGCAGACATGGGTATCCGAAAAATCTTAGTCATGGGAGATTCGGATCTTTTGGTACATCAAATTCAAGGAGAATGGGAAACTCGAGACTTGAAGCTCATACCATACCGACAATGTCTACATGATCTTTGTCAGCGGTTTCAATCAGTGGAGTTCCAACATATTCCAAGAATCCATAATGAGGTTGCCGATGCATTGGCTACCCTGGCATCAATGTTGCATCATCCGGACAAAGTTTATGAAGATCCGATACATATTCAAGTCCACGATCAGCACGTTTATTGCAATATGGTTGAAGAAGAATTTGATGGTGAACCATGGTTCCACGACATCAAGGAGTATATCAGGATGGGGATATATCCCGCACAAGCCACAGGAGATCAAAAAAGGACCATTAGACGATTGGCAAATGGATTCTTCTTAAGCGGAGGAGTTTTGTATAAAAGAACACCAGATCTTGGATTATTAAGATGCATAGATGCCAGACAAGCTACAGCTGTCATGTCTGAAATACATTCGGGAGTTTGCGGACCCCACATGAGTGGATATGTATTAGCAAAGAAGATCCTCCGTGCTGGTTACTATTGGCTTACCATGGAGCGAGATTGTATCAGTTTTGTGCGCAAGTGTCATCAATGCCAAATACACGGAGATTTGATTTATTCTCCACCATCCGAATTGCACACAATGTCGGCACCATGGCCCTTCGTTGCCTGGGGCATGGATGTGATTGGACCAATTGAGCCGGCAGCATCCAATGGGCACAGGTTCATTCTGGTAGCTATTGATTATTTTACCAAATGGGTTGAGGCCAAGACATTCAAATCAGTGACCAAGAAAGCTGTGGTCGATTTTGTCCACTCAAATATCATATGTCGATTCGGAATCCCAAAGGTGATCATCACAGATAACGGTGCTAATCTTAACAGCAACTTAATGAAGGAAGTATGTCAACAGTTTAAGATTACACATCGCAACTCTACCCCATATCGGCCCAAGGCGAATGGAGCAGTAGAGGCAGCCAACAAAAACATAAAGAAGATACTTCGGAAAATGGTAGAAGGTTCAAAACAATGGCATGAAAAATTACCATTTGCATTATTGGGATATCGCACTACTGTTCGCACTTCAGTAGGAGCAACTCCTTATTTGTTGGTATATGGCACTGAAGCAGTAATTCCTGCAGAAGTTGAGATTCCTTCCCTTCGGATCATCGCCGAAGCAAAGATTGATGATGATGAATGGGTCAAAACCCGTCTGGAACAGTTAAACTTGATTGATGAAAAACGATTGGCCGCAGTATGTCATGGTCAATTATATCAAAGAAGAATAGAAAGAGCATACAACAAAAAGGTGCGTCCACGGAAGTTTGAAGTGGGTCAGCATGTGCTGAAACGTATTCTTCCACATCAGGTTGAGGCAAAAGGCAAATTTGCCCCGAATTGGCAAGGACCATTCATTGTGACCAGAGTATTATCGAATGGTGCACTATGCTTAACAGATATTGAAGGCAAATGCATAGACATGGCGATCAATTCTGACGCGGTAAAGAGATATTATGCATAACTTTTTGAATGTTTGTATTTAGCATTATTTCGAAGATTGGAATGACAAAGGCAATTTATTCTGCTATCCAAACACTATACCCTTTGCTTCCCCTTTGAGCCATATTTGTTTCTTTCCTACCCTCTCTTGGAATCAATGAAAATCAAATTGAAGTAACAATAATAATAATAAAAAAAAAGAAGAGAAAATCACTATTATTTAGTGAACTACGTTTGACCTGATTCCTCAAAGAAGGATACGTAGGCGCCTCACGGCTCGGTCATAGGGTGCAAAATATACATAATGTGCACAAAAAGTTATGTCAAGCGACCCCAATCAAAAACTGGGGCAAAGAAACTGTATTGCAAATAAGAAAAAGATTCCAAGAGTTGTAATTTTTAACCCATACCAAGAACTGTTTAGCTTTTAATACCTTTTCCATTTCTAACCCCATACCAAAAAGACCTTTCGATCAATCTTAGAAAAATGCTGAGACAAGCAAATGAAGATGGTTCATAACACTCTGGTACAAACAAGAAAAGAAAGTAAAAATGAGAGAGTCTTATAGGTGAAAACCCACACGGGCACCATAAGGCGACGGAAGTTGAGAGAAAAGTAAAAATGAGAGAGTCTTATTGGTGAAAACCTTCGTAGGCACCATAAGGCGAAAAGGAAGTGAGAAATGAACAAATGAGGAAGGTTTATCGGTGAAAACTCTTTGAGATATTGCAAGTCCAACAGGTCTGTGAAATGAAAAATGAAGTTGGATTATGGAAATTTTGGGGGAAAACAAAAATGAGACAATTGAAAGGAGATTGATTAAAAGACTGGGTTGATTAATCCGAAATGCATACCCTGATCATTGGTGCCAGTAACTCCAATCAGATAAGTTTTTATTCTTTCTCCAACAGTCATCCAAACTTGGATTTTTCTTTTCATTCTATAATTGTCGAAATCAGCGTGTTTCGTCACTAATAATCTTACTTTTCTAAAGCTTTGAGATAAGTTTTATTCCAAACAAATAAGAAGGAATGTCAAGGTATACTACCAAGATTCAAGGTTACATGATGCAAAATACGGCCATGAAAGGCGGGAGATAAAAGATATGGGTGTAAGAAAAGTGAAATCAAAAGTGGATCAGCAAAGTCAGAAGGGACATATAATTACAGTTAAAAGGGTTCGAAGGAAAACATACAGAGGGGAATCCTATAGTCAAGGATCAATTACAAGGACAAAACAGTCTTTTTCAACCATTCCAAGGCAATAAAAAGAGACGAAGAGAAGCCTCACCATCGGCAAGAATACCCCAGTTAACCACCCTGCTTTAAACTAACGAAGTTTTCTTTGATTTAAAACAGGGGCAAAGACAATATTTGTGTCAGGAAATACCTGGTAAAGAAAAGAAGAAGTCAGGCGTCCACCTGGAGAATGAGGATGAGAATTAAAGAAGTCAGGCATCCACCTGGAGAATGAGGATGAGAATTGAAGAAGTCAGGCGTCCACCTGGAGAATGAGGATGAGAATTAAAGAAGTCAGGCGTCCACCTGGAGAATGAGGATGAGAATTAAAGAAGTCAGGCGTCCACCTGGAGAATGAGGATGAAGAATTGAAGAAGTCAGGCGTCCACCTGGAGAATGAGGATGAAGAATTGAAGAAGTCAGGCGTCCACCTGGAGAATGAGGATGAGAATTAAAGAAGTCAGGCGTCCACCTGGAGAATGAGGATGAAGAATTAAAGAAGTCAGGCGTCCATCTGGAGAATGAGGATGAGAATTGAAGAAGTCAGGCGTCCACCTGGAGAATGAGGATGAAGAATTAAAGAAATCAGGCGTCCACCTGGAGAATGAGGATGAGAATTGAAGAAGTCAGGCGTCCACCTGGAGAATGAGGATGAGAATTAAAGAAGTCAGGCGTCCACCTGGAGAATGAGGATGAAGAATTAAAGAAGTCAGGCGTCCACCTGGAGAATGAGGATGAGAATTGAAGAAGTCAGGCGTCCACCTGGAGAATGAGGATGAGAATTGAAGAAATCAGGCGTCCACCTGGAGAATGAGGATGAGAATTAAAGAAGTCAGGCGTCCACCTGGAGAATGAGGATGAAGAATTAAAGAAGTCAGGCGTCCACCTGGAGAATGAGGATGAGAATTGAAGAAGTCAGGCGTCCACCTGGAGAATGAGGATGAGAATTGAAGAAGTCAGGCGTCCACCTGGAGAATGAGGATGAGAATAGAAGAAGTCAGGCGTCCACCTGGAGAATGAGGATGAGAATTAAAGAAGTCAGACGTCCACCTAGAGAATGAGGATGAGAATTGAAGAAGTCAGGCGTCCACCTGGAGAATTCTGATGAGAATTGAAGAAGTCAGGCGTCCACCTGGAGAATGAGGATGAAGAATTAAAGAAATCAGGCATCCACCTGGAGAATGAGGATGAGAAAGAAGAAGTCAGGCGTCCACCTGGAGAATGAGGATAAGAATTAAAGAAGTCAGGCGTCCACCTGGAGAATGAGGATGAGAATGAAAGAAGTCAGGAGTACACCTGGAGAATGAGGATGAGAATTAAAGAAGTCAGGTGTCCACCTGGAGAATGAGGATGAGAATTGAAGAAGTCAGGCGTCCACCTGGAGAATGAAGATGAAAAATTAAAGAAATCAGGCATCCACCTGGAGAATGAGGATGAGAAAAGAAGAAGTCAGGCGTCCACCTGGAGAATGAGGATAAGAATTAAAGAAGTCAGGCATCCACCTGGAGAATGAGGATGAAGAAAGAAAAGAAGCAGTCAAGGCACCCACCTGGAGAATGAGGGAATGCAATTGAAGTGTTGAAATCAAAAGCCCGCTCATATGATAAAAGAGCACATTTAGAATCAATAAAGTAGAGGAGTCCAACAAAATCCCCAGCAAGAAACAACAAGAGTCCCAAAAGAAAATACAGGACATAATGAAAAAGAATACGGAATAAGCCAAATGCCCAAGAGTCACCAAGATATCAAAACAACAAGAAACGCAAGGGCATGATCTAGATAAGATTTTTTTTAATTCCTGTACCATAATCTAGTTTAGTTTTTGTATTACCTTCGAAGTAAGGTGTAATAAGGAGGTCAGCAAGCAGTAAAAACAGCACGAAGCAGTAGTAACATCACAGTCCCACGGTAGTCCCAGCTACCCAAAACTTCCCGAACTACATTGACCTGATTCCTTTATAGCCAAGGATATGTATGAAACCTTTGAAGCAGAGGTTCGGTCAAATCTTTCAAAAAATGCTTCCCACGGAGTATTTGAACGGGCAAAAATCGCTCGTGTCCGCTCACTTTATCTTTGCACGAAAACTCTTCGAGTTTCCGCACAAAGAGGGGCAGCTGTGAGCACGTAATTTTTGCCTTACGAAAACTACTCCAAAATAAATCAAAAAATAAAATAAATTTCTTTTACTGTGTAATTCTTGAATTTGCGTGGTGTTAAATATTTGTTGTATGTCCATAAATATTTACTTTGTCATAATAAAATGAAAATTAAAATAAAATACATGTTGCATGCATATAAGATTTAATTATGTCTTTGAAAGATAAATATGCATTTTTGTTCTATTTTTTATATTCCACTGTGTGATTAATGGTTTATTTGTATGTTGAATAGTTGTTATGAAGTGATTAATATTTTGTGTAAGGTTAAAAATTGTTTTATAATTTTTGTTAGGATTTTTTTTTGATAAATAATAAAATAGAATAAGTTGTAAAATAAAAATTGGACCTGGATTAAAATCCAGGCCCAAATCAAATTACCCCCCCACAGCTCAATCCAACATCCCCCTGTCCGGTCCAATTTGAACAAGCCTAAATGACGCCGCATGAGATACCTCAAATCTGAGCCGTTGATTCATTGCAATCAAATGGTCCAGTTCAGCTTCTGCATAAATGAAACGACGATGTTTAAGGGCAATTAGATCTGAACCGTTCATCTATATTGATCCCACGGTCTTAAAAAACTCACCCAAACCCGATCCATTTCAACCCCGGGTTGACCCCTTTCCCCAACTTAAATCAAACGATGTCGTTTGGATAAGTGGATTGATCTCAACCGTGCATCTTAATTGATCCAACGGATGAGATCAATCCACCCCACCCCTATATAAGGCCCAAGCCCCTACCCCGGCCCCTAACTGAACACCCCCTCTCCTCTCACTGTTCATCATCGTCCTCAAACCCCACCCCTAACCCTAGCCGCCCTAGAATCCCACCGCCTGAAACCCGGCGGCATCAACGCCGCCGGTCACCAAAATAACACCCTAGAACCCCCTGAACATCCTCTACACAAATATGACCTTAGTTTCCTTCGAATCAGACCCCAACTCTTCGAATACTAAATCGAAGGTGGGTCTGAAAACTCAAACCTTTCCAATGGCTTCCAAAATAACACCATAGTACCCCCTAGCATGCCTCGTTATGGATCTGAAGTTTGTTTGGCTCGAATCAGTTCCGAGCTTCTCGAATCTTCTTTTGAAGATTCGGACCAAACAAGAACAAACTCAGATCCGTTCTAAACTGACACCAAATGACCCCTAGGCTACCCTCACCCTTGTGTCGTATTTGGTCCCCCTCGAATATGACCAGAAATGGTTAAGTCCCAAATCGAACCTTCAAGAACCCTAGAAATACCAGATTGAGGTTTAATCGACCTTAGTCAAAGTATTTTCAATAGAAAATACTTCGACTAAGGTCTGTTTGATTTCAAACAAAGTCCAAATTCAAATTGAGTTGAGTCCGGTTGAATTTGAAGGTTCAGAGGTAATTTTCTGTTTCTTGTGTGTATTCTACGTATATTCTATGTTCGTTTCATTAGTTTGTCTAAATTTTCATAATTTTCTAGTCAATTTTGTTATACTGTCCCCTACCCGTCTACTTGATTCTAAATGTGAATTGTTTCTGTTGATTGTGATTATGTACAATGTGTGTAATCGACTCGATTAAGTTTGTCGATTAGTTGTATTGTGAATCTTGCTTCTGAAAATGTTGTTTGTAATATCCTGTTTATCTGTTTGGAGTTGATTATTATCATTGAAATTAATCAATTAGTTCTTCCCAATTAATTGATTCTTGTTTAATAAATCAGAAAGTTTGTCAATGGTGTGTATATGTTGATTTCTGAACATTGAGTTTCAGGGCATTGTCAGTATATTGACAATGCTCCTGTGTTTGTTTGATTTTGTTCAAAGTTAAAGTTCGTTTGAATCATTATACTGAACTCAGTGTAATATTGTTGTGATGTTAAGTTTGAATTCAAGTTTACAAAAGTTGGTCAAATACAATTGTGTTAGGAGGTTCATAGGATTGGTTATAACTGTATATCAGAAGAATAATCAAGTTTATACAGATTATAGAATCAGTTTTGCAGTAGGTTCTGATTTTTTTCCAGTAATAACAGTAGGAGTCAGGGGCATTTCTGGGATAAAACAGTAAGGGTAATGTGACATAGTAGTGGGCTGAAAGTGGTTTGTTAATGGTTTTTAATTTAATAGGATAGTGGAAAACAAAGGGTAATGGGCTGCTTAAAAACAGGATAATAGCACTCAATAGGATTTAAAGTATTCAAAAGTAGTTTTAATGGAACTTTTCTGATTTTTTTAAAGGAGAAAAGGGCCCTGGCAGCACTAGAAGGGTATAGTACAACCTTGTATAAATAGAGGGGGATTGGGACTGATTTAGGGGAGCTTTTTTTGAAGAAAGAAAAACAAGGAAAAAGAGAGCTTTCAGGCAGATTTTAAAAGAGAAAAAGATCAGTCTTTGAGAGAGAAAGAAAGGAGAGAAAGACAAAAAGAAAGAAAGGAGAAGAAAAATCAGATTTTAAGAGGAGAGTTTTAAAAAATAGGAAGAAGAAAACAGAAACAGAAAAAAGAAAATATAGTCAGAAACAGGAATCCGAAACAGGAAGAAATTGAAATCTGAAAAAATGTTATCCTCCTAGAATCAGTCCGTTGTTTGTGCAATTATTTTTGTGTGAATATTATTCAGTTTGAATCTGAAATCTTTCCCTCAAGTTTCTGTCACTGTTCATCTGGGTTAACGGGTCTTGTTCAGACTTGCTGTGTTATCGGTACATTCTACTGATTTTGTTATTGCTGCTACTGCTGAAATTTACTCCTTCTACCTTCATTTTCAGGTACATGTCTTTTAAATTTTATGTTGGAAAGAGATTCAACATGACTAATCAATGAAGCTTGAATTGCAATTCTGTTTTCCATTTGTCCAAGTTCATCAGTTTAAATTTCATTTTTGTTTCATGTTAGTTAATTAGTAGTGAATTCAATTTGATAGCTATGAGTTAATTGTCTTACTTTGAAATTCGTATAAAGCTTTGTAATAATGTTAGCCCTTCATCTCATTAGTTTAGTCATGTTTGAACTGTCAAGGTAGGAAACATGACATAAAGATTGGCCATTAACTAGGCCTTGTGACGTTGTTAGTTGAATAAAGAATAGCGTGAAAATGTCAAAACCATATTGCTAGTTTATTCTGATACCTGATTTAGTTGTGGAAGGAATGATATAAGTTGTACGTTCTCATATGGCATTATAACAGGTATCTATAGAACCATTAGTGGATGGTAAGTTGAGTTGTCATGGCTTATTATGATGTTAAAGTGCTACGAATGTTTCAAGACATACAAATATGTGGCATGTAAGGCAATGTTGTTAATCAATTTGTATAATAATTCCCTCTCTTATCAATTTGATGCCTATTTACCATCCTAAATAAATAATTAGGCCTATTAGATTAAAAGCAAGTATATGAGAATAAGATGAGATATACAAATTGCAACACTTTATATCAACGACAATTAGAAATAGGACTTGCACTAAATAGAAATAATAAAAGTTCTTGAAAAATATTCTTCCCTTTATAAATCATTTTTAGTTTCATATACAATTCATTATTGGGCATATAGATATATATGTTGTATTTGCCGAAAATAGTGTTAATCATATTTTTACGCTTTTCTTTGAATTTGAATAGTCTGGCTGAATATAATTTATATTCGGAAATTATAATCGACGGGTAACATTTAATAAATTGCAAGTTCTTTTTCAAGAATTCAAGGGTATCTTAAATGGAGATTTCTCATGATATAATAAACAATTTGGGGAAAAAGGCCATAATACTATTAACAAAGATTTTGCGCAATCAGGGATGCGTTCGCGCACCCTGATTATATTAAAAAAAAAAGCAAATTCGGATTATGCGTACGCGCAATTTCGAGCGAATATTTTAATAAAAATGATTTCTCCGCGGATGTCAAAATAATTTCATATAACCCGAGGTGTGCAGTTCATTATCTAAATAAAAAGGGTGATGATGTTCCTGATTTTATTTTTAATTTTCGAATATATATTTTTTATAAAAACTATAACATGGACAATTTTATTGTGTACACGTACGCGTGGCACGATCCCCGTTAATTATAAAAAGTATATAATACGAATATATGTACGCGTAATTCGTCCATATAATTGTAAACAATAAGTAAAAAGCGGTAGTAAAATCATGCAATAAAAACGTATTTAGTAAAATCAAGATAATTAAGCCAATAATAAAAACAGTTAAGCGACCGTGCTAGAACCACGGAATTCGGAAATGCCTAACACCTTCTTCCGGATTAACAGAATTCCTTACTCAGGATTTCTGGTTCGCAGAATAATAAACAAGAGTCATATTCTCCTCGATTCAGGGATTAAAATTGGTGACTTGGGACACCTTAAAATTCCCAGGTGGCGACTCTGAAATAATTAAATAAATCCCGTTTCGACTGTCCTTCAATTGGACGCGGTAAAAAGGAGGTGCGACACCTCCCATGGACGATATAGAAATGGTCACTACTTTACTCCAGGCTCAAGAATCAGACTATTTTCAGAATATGATGTCAGCCATGGGAAAGCCTTTCGCGGAAGCAATCAAGATCGGGGAGATGGTAGAGAATGGTTTGAAAACGGGTAGAATCTTAAGTCAGGTAGCTATAAGGGAAACCTCCCAAGCCGTCCAAAGCTGGTCCGGTGGAATGACAAGAGGAAATAAAAAGGAAGAAACGTCCATGGCAGCATTAGAAGCGAGGAAATATCGTAATCCTAGGCCTCGTTTTCCCGAAAGAATCTCACAGCATTACTACCCCCACCAAAATGTGACTTATGCTCCTTAACCCTACATGGTCATGAATACCCAGCCCTATGTCCATCCGCCACAGCAAGCCAATCGAGGCCAAGCTCCACCTCCTAGAAATCAGCCTCCCTACCGGAACCACTATAATCCACAGCCCCCTCAAAATAACTTCCGCCCTCAGGAACCACCTAGAAGACGGACTTTCACACCCATTGGTGAACCATATTCTACCTTGTTCCCAAAGCTAGTCCAGATGGGTTTCCTGCAGCCAGTCCCTCATACAAGGCACAATCCGGCATCACCTGCTTACAAAGGCGGTGTTAGGTGCGCTTATCATTCAGGAGCAGAAGGGCACGATACTAATGATTGTTGGACATTGAGAAGGGTGGTTGAGAACTTAATAGAGCAGGAGAAGATAGTACTAAGGGACGAAAATATCCCAAATGTGACCAACAATCCGTTGCCCGCTCACAATAACAAGCCGTTGATTGGAATGATTTGTGAGGACAAAGAATTTGATCCTGCCTTAAAAGCTATAATCGCCATCGTCGATGCAGGGAAAAAGCCTAAAACCACCCCGAAGCTGGAGAAAGGGGAAAAGAAGGCTAGTGCTGTCAAGGTTAAGCCCGAAGAGAAGGTCGAGACAAAGACAATAACGATGGTGCCTGTGAGAAATGAAGTTCTTTACGTTCCACGAGGTCGAGTAGAGAAGCCCCAGAGATTCGAAGTCAAAAGGGCAAAACCAATGTACGTACCAAAAAGGGCCTATGTGGTCCGGGGGACGATTTAACCACCTCGGCTGAATGAGCCAGTGGTTATCGGACACGTACCACAAAAGCCGATGACAGACCCGTCCACAGTATCGTGGAACTATCAAAGAACATTGGTTACGTACAAAGGCAGAGAAGTCACGGGAGAACTTCCAGAGAATACTTTCGTTGGAAGGTATTCGAACACTCAAGAGTTAAACAACGCCACACGGAAACGCTTCCCACCCAAGGAGCCTGTAAGCGTTGAGGAAGCGGAAGCTTTCTTTCAAAAGATGAAAATGCCCGACTACGAAGTGGTGGATCAGTTACGCAAGTGCCCCGAGCAAGTGTCTATGCTATCTCTGCTGATGAGGTCGGCCGAACACCAGAAGATCTTGCTCAAGACCCTGAATGAAGCATACATACCAGTTGAAACTTCAGTCGAACAACTGGAACGAATGACGGAAAGATTCTTCGCAGTTAACCAGGTTTCTTTCAGCAAGAACGACTTACCTCCAGAGTGAGCGGCTCACAACAAAGCCTTACATCTGACAGTTAAATGCGAAGATTACTACATCAAGCGGGTAATGTTGGATGGAGGTTCAGGTGTTGACATTTGTCCGCTCTCCACGCTGCAGAGAATGGAAATTGGGACTGGAAGAATCCGCCCCAATAATGTCTGCGTAAGGGCTTTTGATGGCATCAAGAGGGACACTCTCGGGGAAATAGACTTGGTGTTAACTATAGGACCGGTGGAGTTTGAAATAACTTTCCAGGTGCTTGACATGGATACGTCTTACAATTTTCTCCTCGGCAGACCTTGGATTCATGCGGCAGGGGTTGTACCTTCCACTCTTCACCAAATGGTGAAGTTTGAATACGAACATCGGGAAATTGTGGTCCACGGAGAAGACGAACAATCTATTTATCGGGACCCATCCATCCCATATCTTGAAGAAAGGGAAGGGAGCGAGCACACGGTTTATCAGGCTTTCGAAGTTGTGCTAGCAGAGCAGTATGAAGAAGGAAGACCTTGCCCCCAACCCTTGTTGTCCAATGCCTCAATCATGGTGGCTAAAGAAATGATCCGACATGGATTCAGACCAGGGAAAGGGCTTGGACGAACGTTGTAAGGAATAACGGAACCTATCACTTTGCCTTCCACCAAGAAACTTTTTGGGATAGGTTTTCAACCCACTCCAAAAGATGAAGAGTGGGCAAGGTAGAGGAAAAATGAGGGTTGGAAACTGCCTCGGCCATTGCCAGATTTATACGAGACTTTCGTCAGACCGAAATACATCGAAGAAGAAGACGATGAGGTTTTCACGGCCGAAGAGATCGAGGAGATATGTGGGGAAATGAGAGGAATGCTCTACGAAGCTCACATGGTTCAACCGAGAGAAGGCACAAGCACCGCTGAGATGCTATATGTGGGGCCAAACACCAAGCTTCGAAATTGGGAGACCACGCCATTCCCAACTAGGCAGGAGTCCGGGTAGACCTGTCCTGCCACCTTTCCTGCATCACGAGTTATCCCCAGGATGTAACTCGGATGTTTTTCCTTCAGTTTCTTGTTTTGAATTCCTGAAATAAAAACCTTGTTATCTTCCAAATTCCAAGAAATAAAAATTAGTATTTTCTCATTTTTCCTTTATTCTGATTTTTGTTATTTTTCCTTTATCTTTTCTTTCAGTTATAATAATGCAGCCTTAAATAATATGGCATGCTTGCGGACTTCACGCCCAGATCACAACGAGCTGTTTAATTGTGAAATAATGAACCAAGAATCAGAATATGACAAAGAAGAGGCTTTTAGGGAAATAAATCGAGAATTGGAACACTTTGAGAATAAACCTAAGCCGAATTTGAATGACACTGAACCGGTTAATTTGGAAACTCATGAAGAAATCCGAGAGACCAAAATAAGCATTCACATGGACGATAAAATGCGAGACATGATAATTCAACTCCTTTTTGAATTTAAAGATGTGCTTGCTTGGTCATACGATGACATGCCAGGATTATATGTTGATCTAGTGGTGCATAAATTGCCAATTCGCCCTGATTATCTTCCAGTTCAACAAAAGCAGAGAAAGTTCAAAACTGATGTCAGTGACAAGATTAAAGAAGAAATCACCAAGCAGTTGAAAATGGGAGTAATTCGGGTAGTCCAGTACACCACATGGTTGGCGAATGTAGTTCCAGTGCCGAAAAAAGATGGGAAGACTCGGGTATGTGTGGATTATTGAGATTTTAACAGGGCGAGTCCCAAAGACAATTTCCCATTGCCCAACATCCACATCCTTGTTGATAATTGCGCCAAACATGAGATCCAGTCTTTCGTAGATTGTTACGCTGGGTATCATCAGGTGTTGATGGATGAAGAAGACGCCGAGAAGACTGCGTTCACTATACCTTGGGGCACTTACTGTTATCGGGTTATGCCATTCGGTATGAAGAATGCTGGGGCAACTTAGATGAGGGCCATGACAGCCATTTTTCATGACATGATGCATCAAGAGATAGAGGTGTATGTGGACGACGTGATAGTCAAGTCCATGACTCGGGACAATCATATCCAAGACTTGAGGAAATTCTTCGAGAGACTGAGAAAGTATGACTTGAAGCTGAACCCAGCCAAATGCGCCTTCGGAGTCCCATCAGGCAAGCTTTTGGGTTTCATAGTAAGCAGAAGAGGTATAGAGTTAGATCCAACAAAGATAAAATCTATCAGAGATCTACCTCCCCCAAGAACGAATAAAGACGTGATGAGTCTATTGGGCAGGTTAAACAGTATCAGTCGATTCATCGCCCAGCTCACTAGCACGTGTGAGCCCATATTTAAGCTATTGAGGAAGGATGCAACAATCAAATGAACGACTGAGTGTCAAAAAGCTTTTGACAAGATCAAAGAATATCTTTCAAATCCCCCAGTTTTGGTCCCGCCAGAGCCAGAGAGACCCCTGTTCTTGTATCTGACAGTCTTGGAAAATTCTTTCGGTTGCGTCCTCGGGCAACATGACATAACCGGAAAGAAGGAGCAGGCAATCTATTACTTGAGCAAGAAATTCACCGGCTACGAGGACAAATACACTTTGCTGGAAAGAACGTGTTGTGCTTTGACGTGGGTTGCCCAAAAATTGAGACATTATCTCCAAGCTCACACTACTTACCTCATAAGCAGGCTGGATCCTTTGAAGTACATATTTCAGAAACCAATGCCTACTGGAAGATTGGCCAAGTGGCAAATCTTTCTTAACGAATTTGACATAGTCTATGTCACCCGCACGGCAATGAAAGCCCAGGCGTTAGCAGATCATTTGGCCGAAAACCCGGTTGATGAAGAATACCAACCATTGAGTACTTATTTTTCGGATGAAGAAATAAACACCATAGAAGTAGTCTCGGAAAACGCTCATGTTTGGAAGATGTTCTTTGATGGGGCCGTAAACACCAAAGGTGTAGGAATTGGGGAAATCTTGATCTCACCTTCTGGTCAGCACTATCCTGCTACAGCTAGACTGCTCTTCTTTTGCACGAACAATACAACTTAATATGAATCCTGCATCATGGACATGCATATGGAGATCGATCAGGATGTTGAAGATTTATTGATAATGGGGGATTCTGACCTGATCATCCGGCAAGCCCAAGGTGAATGGGAAACTCGGGATGTCAAGCTTATTCCTTACCGACAACAAGTGGAGGACCTTAGCAAGCGTTTCAAATCAGTAGAGTTCAGGTATATCCCGTGGTTTCACAATGAATTAGCAGATGCACTTGCTACCTTAGCTTCAATGTTACCCTACCCAGGAAACGCCCACGTCGATCCTTTAGAAATCCAAATCAGGGAAAGACACGGTTACTGTAATGTAATCGAGGTAGGATCGCGTACACAGCCATGGTACCGTGATATCAAGAGGTTCTTGAAGACACAAGAATACCCCAAACATGCTACTGGAGATCAAAAGAGGACTATCAGGCGGCATACAAGAGGTTTCTTTTTGAGCGGCGAGGTGTTGTATAAAAGGACCCCGGACCTCAATTTGTTAAGATGTGTTGATGCCGAGGAGGTGGGAAGAATCATGCATGAAGTACACGCAGGAGTGTGCGGGCCCCACATGAACGGGTATGTTTTGGCAAAGAAAATCTTTCGAGCAGGTTATTACTGGATGACCATGAAAAAGGACTGTTTTAGCTTCGTTCGAAAGTGTCATCAGTGTCAGGTGCATGGTGATTTGATTCACGCGCCTCCCACAGAAATGCATCCCATGTCTACACCTTGGCCATTTGTTGCTTGGGTCATGGACGTCATTGGTCCGATCGAGCCGAAGGCCTCAAATGGACACAGATTCATATTGGTTGCTATCGACTACTTCACGAAATAGGTAGAAGCTGTCACTCTCAAATCAGTCACTAAGAAGGCTGTGGTGGATTTTGTGCATTCAAATCTCATTTGTCGTTTTGGTATTCCTGCAACTATCATCACAGATAACGCGACAAACCTGAATAGTCACTTGATGAGGGATGTATGCGAATAGTTCAAAATAACGCACATGAACTCCACTCCTTATCGGCCCAAGGCCATGGCGCCGTTGAAGCAGCAAACAAGAACATCAAGAAGATTTTGAGGAAGACGATCTAGAGTTCTCGACAATGGCATGAACAATTACCCTTTGCATTGCTGGGATATCGCACTACAGTATGCACTTCAGTAGGGGCAACCCCTTATTTGTTGGTGTATGGGACCGAGGCTGTGATACCAGCGGAGGTAGAAATTACTTCGCTCCGAACCATTGTCGAAGCAGAAATTGAAGATAGCGAGTGGGTTAAGACTCGATTAGAGCAGCTGACTTTGATTGACAAGAAATGAATGGCTACGGTTTGTCACGGGCAGTTGTACCAACAAAGAATGGCTCGTGCTTACAACAAGAAAGTCCGACCCAGGAATTTTGAGGTGGGTCAACTGGTACTGAGGCGCATTCTGCCACATCACCATGAAGCGAAAGGAAAATTTGCTCCTAATTGGAAAGGCCCATACATCATCCGGAAGATATTGCCGAGAGGAGCATTGTATCTGGGCGATATTGAAGGAAATGATCCTGAAACAGCAGTGAATGCGGATGCAGTCAAAAGGTACTATGTTTGAGTTTACTTCGGTGATATTTTGGCACATTTGAGATGATGAAGGATTTATTCCCACTGCCCAAACACTATCAACTCTCTCCACAAGCCCTTTAATCCGGTTGCATTTCTTTGGCTACCTAAAAAAAAAAAACATTGATTGAGCCTGAACTACGTCTGACTTGATTCCGAAAAGATACGTAGGCAGCCTATCTCTGGGGTTTAGTCACACCAAAAATAAAATCCAATTTACCCTGAAATTGAAACCGGGGCACACCAAACAGCTTAGAAGTTGTAGTTCCATCTACCATTCCTTTACCAAGCACAAGTCCTTTGGATTAATCGCCAAAGGCAGGGAAAACCGAGAGACATCATGACTGAAGGCCGACACATTCAAATTGAGAGAAATAAAATGAGAGAGTTTTGTCGGTGAAAAACTTCGGGCACCGTGTGGCGACGGTAGTAGAGAAATCGAAAATGAGAGAGCTTGTTTAGTAAATACTCGCAAAGAGTGCTATCAAGCGACAACAAGAAGAGAAATGAGAGAGGTCGACTAGCGAAAACCCGCAAAGGGCGTTGTCAGCCGAAAAGGTGATTCCACTTCAGAAAAGTCTTGGCAAGGTTCCACCGGTTTGGAAACATAGATCCGTTTCTGGTTCATGAGGAAATGCAAGTTCGTGAAGGTCGGGCATCCAGTCCAAAAAGCATGTCATGTCAATTTAAAGTCAGCATTGTTTTCCTCAGATAAGTCTTTCTTGGCCCGAAAGGGACACTTCTCTTTTAAATTTGTTTCCTCCGTTCTTTGTCTTACTTTTCTTTGAATCCCTTTTTATTTTTAACCCCAAGTTCCAAATATACTGGAAAGAATAGGTGGCAGGACCGGTTTCACGGAGCTCCATTTTGTAAGAAGTAAATACCCCGCTTCAGTGGTATGTTTGTCCAATCCCGATTGATCATGATGTTGGTTGCATTCGAAGTAAAGCCACACACACCTACACAAAAAAAATAATAAAAAAAAATGACAAATCCCCACAGGGTCTCCCTTTGTACAAATCCCCACAGGGTCTCCCTTTATAAAAATCCCCACAGAGTCTCCCTTTGTAAAAATCCCCCAAAGAGTCTGCCCCAGCTAATCCCCAACGAGTCTGCCTTGTACAAATCCCCACAGAGTCTCCCCAATAAAAATCCCCACTGAGTCTACCTCGGTAAAAATCCCCAAGCAGAATGGGATGGAAGAACCAAAGCCTTACACGGGCAAATAATCCCAAAATCTGGAAATGCGAGTCTGAGCAGTCTAAAAGGGTTTCGCCTGTGAATCCAATCAATGGCAGAGTTTCTCAACAGAAATAAGGACGCGAGAAAGCAATTGGAACAATCAAGGTCACCGAACCAACCACCATTTTTCAAACTAACAATTTTCCTTTGTTTAGAAAATTGAGACAGGTGCGATCCTAAACAACCGTGCAAGAAGCAGGTGCCGTCCAAAAAGAAAGGAAATACGTGAATGCAAGAAACAACTTTGCAATAAGGAATCTTCCCAAAAGGGAAGTTTCCCCAAACTTTTCTCTTGCATTTTACTAAACAAAAATAATAAAAAAAGGAGTAAGAAGAAAACTAAAAAAAGAGGGTCAGTTAGAATCCCCGGCGTTTTCCTTTTAGCCGACATTAGGGCTCCAATCCCTGAGTTGAGCAGTTTTTCCTTTAGCCAAAATTAGGGCTCCAATCCCTAAGTTGAGCATTTTTGTTAGCCAGCATTAGGGCTCCAATCCCTGAGTTGAGCGTTTTCCTGTTAGCCGACATTAGGGCTCCAATCCCTGAGTTGAGCGTTTTTCCATTTAGCCAGCATTAGGGCTCCAATCCCTGAGTTGAGCATTTTTTCTGTTAGCCAGCATTAGGGCTCCAATCCCTGAGTTGAGCATTTTTCTCTTAGCCAGCATTAGGGCTCCAATCCCTGAGTTGAGCGTTTGTTTAGCCAGCATTAGGGCTCCAATCCCTGAGTTGAGCGTTTTTCCTGTTAGCCGACATTAGGGCTCCAATCCCTGAGTTGAGCGTTTTGTTAGCCAGCATTAGGGCCCCAATCCCTGAGTTGAGCAGTCTTTCCTTTAGCCAACATTAGGGCTCCAATCCCTGAGTTGAGCATTTTTGTTAGCCAGCATTAGGGCTCCAATCCCAGAGTTGAGCGTTTTCCTGTTAGCCGACATTAGGGCTCCAATCCCTGAGTTGAGCATTTTTCCATTTAGCCAGCATTAGGGCTCCAATCCCTGAGTTGAACATTTTTTCTGTTAGCTAGCATTAGGGATCCAATCCCTGAGTTGAGCATTTTTCCCTTAGCCAGCATTAGGGCTCCAATCCCTGAGTTGAGCGTTTGTTTAGCCAGCATTAGGGCTCCAATCCCTGAGCTGAGCGTTTTTCCATTTAGCCAACATTAGGGCTCCAATCCCTGAGTTGAGCGTTTTGCTTTTAGCCGACATTAGGGCTCCAATCCCTGAGTTGAGCGTTCTTCTTTTAGCCAACATCAGGGCTCCAATCCCTGAGTTGAGCGATTTTCCTTTAGCCAGCATTAGGGCTCCAATCCCTGAGTCGAGCAACCTTCCTTTAGCCGACATTAGGGCTCCAACCCCTGAGTTGCGCTTTTTTACCTTTTGCGACATTAAGGCTCCAATCCCTGAGTTGCACTTTGTAGACTAGAGTTTTCCAACCCCCTCATCAATTCTGTAAATTTTCATGGCAATTAACTCACGAAATTTTCCTAGTGAAACTGGGGCAGAAAATTTTGTTCGTTTTGTTGTCTCTGCAGGTCTGATCTCAATGCGCATGGATCGAGATGACCTACGGGATGAGTCTCAATCCATATAAAGAAAAGAAGAAAAAAACAAAAAGAAGATTTCCTCAGATATTGGAACAAACAAAGGGCAGGTCGGTCAAAAATTTGATCAAATTCCTGAGCTCCGCCAATCCCGTTTCACTCAATACTGAAGGAATAAACAAGCGCCTACAACTTGCAAGCATCAATATTTGGATCGAAGTCTACAAGCAGAATCAGCTAAGACCCAAGATCAAGTTGCAAAAGAATTATAGATAGGAATCTTGTAACTAGCGGTTGACAGGCATAGTTAGTGAGTTCAGTTTCAATTTCCTTTGGTTGTAATAAAGAGGTCAGTAAAGCAGTAGCGGCAACAGCAACAGCAGTAACTGCAAGCATTGCAATCCCATGGTAGTCCCAGCTACCAGGGTTTCCCGAACTACATTGACCTGATTCCTGTTTAGCCAGGATATGTAGGAAATCTTTGAAGCAAAGATTCGGTCAAATCTTTCAAAATATGCTTCACACGAAGTAGTCTAACGGGCAAAAATCACTCATATCCGCTCACTTTATCTTTGCACGAAAACCTCGCATGTTTTCGGGCAAAGAGGGGCAGTTGTGAGCACGTGAGTTTTGTTTACACGACAATTACTCCAAAAGAAATCAAAAAAATAAAACAAATGGTTTTGTCGTACAATTTTGGAATTTGCGTGGCACTTTTGCCAGTCATTTGTAGTTTCGTTTGTGATTGTTTAGTTTTGTCGAAAAAAAATATGAAAAATATATGTCGCATGTAAGTTTAGGATATCGTTCTACTATTAGGAATTAACCAAACCGTAATTTGGTTTTAAAAAGAAAAATCACAAAAAATGTGCATCTTTTATTCTATTTTTTGTCATTGAGTGATTTTATTTTAATTAAATGTTAATGTGTGTGATAATTGTTGTTTAATATTTGTATTTTGTTTTTTTTAGTTTGGATTTTTCGAAATTAAAAAGAAGGAAAAGAAAGGGGTTTAAATTAGAGAAATTCGGACTTGGGCTTAAAATTGAGACCAAGAAATCAGGCCCAATGCATTTTCATAACCCAATCCAGTTGACCTCACCAAACGACGCCGTTCAAGGCCTATCAAATCTGGACCGTTGATCAAACGTATCTAATGGTCCAATTCAACTCCCGTTTCAAACTAAATGACGCCGTATAAGGATGTTCAATCGGAGCCATCCGTTTTGTTCAATCCTACGGTCTCCAACGCACCTCATAGCCCGACCCAGTCCCACGTTTTAAACCACACGACACCGTTTCCCATCGACGATAGGATCCTGGCCATTTATCCTACTTGATTCAACGGCCAAGATCAAACAACCCACCCCGTATATAATCCCTCATCCCTCACCCGCACCCCCCAAGCCAGACCCCCCTCCCTCATCTTCGTCTCTCTAACTAAACCAAACACCCCATAAAACCCTAGAGCCGCCCCCCTTTCCCCTCACCGTAAACCCGGCGGCAACAACGCCGGTGACCCCCAGACTAATACCCTTTGGGCACCTCGACCCCCTGAACACAGATCCACCAGCCATGGGTCTCGAATTTTCTCCCACCGTCTCGAATCTTCATTTGAAGATTCGAGCCGGACCCCAACCAATGCCAACCCCCCCAAATCCATACCAGGTGTCCCCCTGACCTCCCTCGTGACCAAACCAGGCTTGGTTTAGTCCGAATCTAACCAGAAAAACCTGAATCCCAAATCTGCCCTAAGAACCCTAGAAATCCAGAATCCGAGTTTTTTGTCCATTTAAACAAGAAGGTTGAGGTCTAATAGACTTTAATTGAAGTATTACCAGTTGAGAACACTTCGTTTAAAGTCCGTTCGACCCCAAAAGAGGTTCGATTCAAAATCCGAAAACATGTTCGTCTGATTTTCAGTTCTTTAAGGTATTTTCCTCTTCTTTTTCTTGCCCGTTCATGTTGTTTGTTTTGTTAATGTTTGTTCGTGTGTTTAAATTGTAGTTGATTTATTTTTGTGTCGACTGTTCTGTCCACCTTGCCCGGACCTTTTATTTGGTCGAGTTTTTCTTCATTTACTGATTGGGTGTATGTGTGTAAACTATACGATCGACTGAAATTGAATTTAGTCAATTAATTAGTTCCGGGGCAACCTTTTGTTTTGGTCAGTACGATTTGAATCACATGTTAATATTGTTGGATTCTGATCATTGGTTTTGATTGTATGTGTTATGATTCGCGTAGTCGATTCAATATATGTCGTCAATTAGTTTCAATTTGGAATGATAGTAATTTGACTCATGCTATTTAATTTGATTTACTGAGGCATTGTTGAATCAGCTGAGAATTGATTGTCACTGTATGTTTAGCCTGTTTAGTTGAATCAGAAATCACTTAAGGAATTGGTTATAGCTGTTAGTGTTAGCATAGATTTCAGATTGTAGTTTAATTTAATGGCATGTATACCCACTTTTGACCTTGGGCAGCATGTGTTTTCTCAGTTGTTAATGAATTAGAGTAGAATGGACAACATGTGCTGACAGGGCATATTCAGGTTGCCCATACTTGCTTAATTTAATAAAGGATAGACCACTTTAACAATAAAAAGGGGGGGGGTTGTCAGGGGAATCTGATGGGAAGGGCTTTTTTTTTAGTCTGTGAGTGGAAAAAACAGGAGGAAAACATGAGGGGGGGGAGTTCAATTGTTTAGAGGCTGGTGAATAGGTTGATTCTAGGGTATAAAAACAGAAGGTTTTCACTAGTTTAAAGGAGGGAGAAGAGTTTAAAGAGAGAAAAAGAAATCAGAAGATAGAAGGGGGATCAGAAAGTTAGAAGAGGGAAAAACTGGAAAGAAAAAGGGGTTTAGAACCAAAAGAGATTTGAGAACAAAGAAGAAGCTGAAAATTCTACTTTTATTCACTTTTTCTTTTTGAAATTAGCATCAACTACTTTGTTCTATTCGAAACTTGGGTTTTCTTTCCTTGAGTGTCCAAAGATCAGAAACTTTGTTCCACTATTATTGCGGATCCACTTATTTTCTGTTCGGTCTCAACTGAGCCTCCGAAGTTTGTTTTGTTTGGATATTTGAGTACTGTTTCACTGAGTTATTTCTGGTTCTGTCCACTGGGGTATATTCTATTTGTTCGTTACTGATGTTGTTGTTGCTGCCATTCTCTTGTTGCTGTTGCTGACTTCTCTGCATTCTTCTTCTTCTTTTGTGTTTTAATATCCAGGTACACACTAGAATTTTGCATTGATGTAACAGTGAAAGCATGAAATGAACGATGCAAAGGAATTTAATCATTTGCTACTGTAATTACAGCTTTATAAATGTTGTTAGATTTGTGTAATTTGTTAGTTTGTAACTCAATAGAGAATACATGAGGTAGCTTGTACTTAATTGAAACCTTAGTTTGTTTACACTGTTGATTTAGTTGTTTTAGTTAACCGTATGACGTAGAGTGCACACGTGTTTAGTAAATTGATAGTTAAATCTCATCTCTATTCTTATTTCGAACACGTAAGGCAGGTTGTTTCTAATTTGGCAAAAGACGCAACTTAGTTCTAAGTCATCTAAACTAACTCTATCAAATTGGATTTTGTTAGGCAGTCTATAGAACCATGTTCGAATCCCATTAGTAGCAGTTTCTAGTTGTTAATTCCATTAATCTAGTTTAAATAAGTTAGTTTAAATTCGAACTTGAAGAACATTTAGCGTAAGTTTAGCATTTTTTATGTAATCTCCTTTAGCAAATTAAAAGCATGTTCGCTCATGGAATAAGGCACGAAAATTTCCCGCCTCATAAATAATTAATCTGATAGTTAATAAGAGTCCGGAGCCGGCCAAGCATGTAATTTAATTAGCGTGTATTTTTCTTTCTTCCATTTTTAGAGACGAACATAATAGAAAATGTAGTCATTGTAGGTTTATCCTTTCAAAAAATGAGACGAGCCTCGCCAAGTACAGATGCAAATTGCTGTGCCCTTAATAATTGGTTGTAATAAATATTTAGATCTCTTGGGATGGGCTGTTTAGCGAACTTCACCGCCTCCCCAAAGATAATAATGCGTTAGACTCTTTAGGCGCGACTTAATTAAATTACATTCTTAAATTCGGGTGCGCATTTATGTGACCCAAATTCAAATCTCAACGGAGTCGGAATGTATTAATAACCACGGGTGCATCGATTGTGACGTGGTTCGAGACGTATTTTCACGACGTTGCAATTCTATAAAAATGATAATAATGAAAGCGGTTTGAACTTAATAAAAGCACATAAGTAATAACATGTATTAAAATCAGATATTTAGCCATTATAACAATTTAAGCGACCGTGCTAGAACCACGGGATTCGGGGGTGCCTAACACCTTCCCTCGGGTCAACAGAATTCCTTACTTAGAATTTCTGGTTCGCAGACTTCATTTGGAAAGTCGAATATTTTCCTCGATTTGGGATTCAAGATAAACCGGTGACTTGGGACACCAAAAGCCAAACCTTTCCCAAGTGGCGACTCTGAATTAAATAAATAATCCCATTTCGAATATTGTCACTTAAATTGGAAAAACTCCCTCGCGCATTTAACCCTTCGGGGCGGGCGCGCAAAAAGGAGGTGTGACAGCTCTAGCGACTCCGCTGGGGAATTCAACCCAGAACCTCTGGTTCAGGGTTCAAGAATTCGAGCTTAGAATAATTGTTATATTTGGCTTTATTATCTGATCTTTATTACATGTTTTTGCATAACGTGCTAAATGTTGTCTTTTACCGCTTTGATATTATCTGAACTGTATATAAACTGTGCCGAAACCCTTCTCTTCTTACCTCCGGGGAGAAGCTCGCTGGTCGAGACTCCCTATTCTGTTAGTGTCAATACCTGAAATAAGAAAGAGGTCGGACAAGTTACAAAGCCGGACGATCTCGCGGGTCCCCGGTACGTAGCCCCCTCTTCGACTCGAGTTGTCCGCTCGAGTACACAGTCTAGAACACATACCTAGGTTATAAACCTAGTATAACAAAACCTCATGCCGGATCCCTAGTAGGAATGCTTATTTGCATCATGTTGCATTTGACATAGGGGACTCAACACAGGGGTTGGGTCCGTCTAGGACAGGCAACCTGAAATGAAAAGACCATCCTGCTGCATCCCGTTTGTTTTGCGCATTTATTTGCTTCAGATCTGCATGCTGACCGGTTTCTAAAAAAAAACTTAAAAAAAAAAGAAGAAAAAAAATGAAAACAAAGTTGGTCTTTTAGTTTGATTTATAAAAAAAAAATATATAAACAAAAAAATTTCCTTTTAATCACTTTCAAAATCCAAAAAAAGTATTTGTTTAAAAATTTAAAAAAAAAGGAAAAATTCAAAATTAAAAAAAAATGTTGTTTCTTTTGTAGAATCTCTTTTATAAATTTAGACTAATAGTCCAAATACTTCCTTAGAAGATTTTTCTTTAGTCTTCATATCCAAGCCTAAACCACTCTAGGATCATTCATATCCAAACAAAACCCAATCTCAACATTTGGAAAGGCTGACAACAACTTCAATTAAGAGTCCAAGCAAAGGGGTACAAGTTATATCCAAACTTGATTAAGCTTAATGTTAAATGAACCTCCATAAGAGTTCAGAATGAAGAGATTCAGTTATACAATACCAAACTTTGACTATGAAATATTAAATAGGACAATTGAAATATTAAACAGGACAGTTATACCTAACCAGATTCTATTCTCAATGGGTGCTATCACTAAGAGGAAAATATGCACCAACCACTCATAGTTTCGTAAAAAGTAAAGCTACACTATAATAGAGAAAACAAACTGATATTATGCACTAAACTTCCAGTTTTCCATATCAGATATGAAGCAGACTTTACATTAGGAGGGATTGAGTAATGTACCTGAGAAATAAGAGGAAAACAAGAAGTGAATGAGGGTCAGTGTATACGACACCGCAGATCAGCAATGTAACAGTATTGGCAACAGCTCGAAACCAGATTTTAGAAAAATAGTGGAGTTTGAGCTATCTTAAATCATATGCAGGATCTTTGGAGCCTTCAGAAACTCTAAGTAACCAAGAACACAAAAACCCAACAGAATTTGCGTAGCTTTCAACAAGGAAATGCAGGAGATTTGAGGCTGTTTCCGAGTTTTCTTTTCAGTTTCCTTTCAGCTATCTCTATCAGTCTCTCCAGTGAACTCTCTCTATTTTTTTTAAGTTCTCCTTTCCAAATTTCCTCCTCCTCCAACTCCTCTGTCCTCTCTTTTATATCAGTAAGTATCCCCTCTTAAGGTGTAATCAGTCCTTTATTAATTATATTCCTTCCTTTCCAGACTGTATATCCTTTTACACTTGTATCTTTACCCTTTTAATTACAACCCCCATGTTCTCTGATTTCTAGCTCCTAAAAGGGCATTAAGCTAGCCATTGTCAGTCTCCTTTTCATTTTTAATTCACTCCACTAACCTAGTGCTTTTAATTAATTCAGTAGTACATTTCCTAGACCTTACCACTATTGAGAAGCCTCATAAGTAGGTGATTACCCCCGTTTTTATCAAACAATTCTCAAGATATAATCTGAAATCCTAATTATTTGATCAGAACTACTGAAAGTTCTGATTATTTGCAAATTTGCACAAACAATTCTATAAAACAAAATCATCAAGTAGCACATAAAGGTTTAACATTGAAAAGAAATCAGAAAATATCCCATACATGAATGATTTAGAATTAAAATAAGCAAGAAATACCCAACAAATGAATTCATTTGTGATTCGACCTTTAAAACAATCAACACCAAATTACCTAGACTTGTTACTAAACAAATTCACACAAATTTAAAATAAAAAAAATAAAAAAAAAAAAAATCTAATTAAACTGACTGAGTTAGTGGACCAACAACCAGAGAAGTAAAACAAATACTAACAAAAAACAATAAACAAGAAAAACTTACCGGCTCAACTGGACAACTTGGTTCCCGAAATTTCCTTTTTGATTTCACTGTCAAATGATATTAGTCACTTGTTCTTTTAAAAACAAGTGATTAACACCATTTCGTGATGAAACCGGCTCTAAAATTATCATTGATTCTTGAGTTTAGGTCTTGACTTTAGAACTCGGACCCTTGGATTTAAGATTCGAGCAGATTGAACCCCATTTGAAAGAAACTGGTTATGGATTAAGAAAGAGGGATGTGTGGTGGTCAAGGGGTGTTAGTTTTGGGTCGATTGGAGGTGGCGCCGCCACCGGAGAAAGTTAGGGCGGCGCTAGGGTTCATATACTCGAATCGATATTCGACGGGTTCCTGGGATGTTTGAAGGATTTGGAGCAAGGATTTGGGAAGATGAGATCGAGGGGGTTCTGGGGTGTATTTTTGGGAGGGATTGGACCACCGGAACCGCCGTGAGGCGATTTCCGGTAGGCGGAGGGCGGTGGTGAGATAAGGTCATCTCTGAAGCGATGAGAGAGATGAATGGTGGGGGGTTCTGATTTTGGGGGTAGGGGTCGTTTGGGGTTTTTTGTATTATTAAAATGGGGTGATTATTGTGAACCGTTGGATGATAGAAATCCAATGGTTGTGACCAAATGGGCACGGAATGGGGTCGTTTTGGTTCTGGGGTTGGATCCGTTCAGGAATTGGGTCGGGTTCGAGTTGTGGGTGAGATTCTGGACCGTTTGATCTCATTAAATCAAAGGTCCAGATTGAGATGCTCGAAACGACGTCGTTTGGTTGAGGCTGGAGACGAATCGGGTTGGGGGCTTGTATTGAGCTGGTTTTTTGGCTGGATTTTTTGGGCTTGGGGATTGAATTGATTTTGGCCCAATTCCGATTTCCTTTTCTTTTACTTGACTTTTTCCCTTTTCTTTTTCAAAAATTAAAACTAAAATCCTAAATTAAATTATAAGACCAAATCATCCTATCAAAAATACTAATTAACTCTAAATAATAATTATCATAAATAATTAAATACTAAATTAAAAGAAAATCACACAATTTGACTAAAAACACGCAAATATGTTATATATATATATATATATATATATATATATATATATATATATATATATTTATTTTTTTAATTTTTATTTTATTTTATTTTTTTTGTTGTAAAATACCTAATTATTAATTAATTCTAAGAATGTAAAAATTAAATCCTAAATACAGATGCTATATTTTTGTATTTTTTAATGCATTAATAAAATTAAACATGTATACAAACATATGCAAACAATTAGGAAAATCGCACAGTAATTCCTAAAATAACACATAATTAAAGAAAAGACCTAATTTTGGGAATTCTTTTGGAGTAATTCGTAGGGAAGCTTTTTTGAAAGAATTTGACCGGACCACTGCTTCAAAGGTTTCCTACATATCCTTGGCTATAAAGGAATCAGGTCAATGTAGTTCGGGAAGTTTCAGTAGCTGAGACTACCATGAAGCTGTGGTTTCACTGTTACTGCTGCTGCTGATACTGCTCACTGACCTCCTTATGACACCATGACAAAAATGAAGAAGCTAGACTAAGCTATAATCTATGCTTTACAAAGAGTTATTTTCAAACTTGGCCTTGTGACTGTTGTTGCCTTGTTGACTTGTATTTTCTTCAATTGTTCCTTTGTGGCTGACTTGCATGGTATCTTTTGAAATGCTTTCCTTTTTCTTCAGGTGGGCATCTTGTTGTTGAACCTTTAAACGTCTTCCTTTGACCATTGTTGCCTATCCTCTATTCTACAGGCGAGCTCCTGATTACTCGAATCTTGAATTGCTTCTTCCCTTCGTCCTCCCTTTGGGTGCCTAACTGCTGAACTTGAATTGTATTCCCTTGCTCTCTAGGTGGGCTCCTGACTGTTGAAACTTGAAATGTATTCTCTTGTTCTCCAGGTAGGTTCCTGATTGCTGAAACTAGAACTGTTATTCCTTGTTTTCCAGGTGGACGCCTGATTGCTGATACCTCAACTGTTATTCCTTGTTCTCCAAGTGGATGCCTGATTACTGAATCTTGAACTATTTTTTCTTATTCTCCAGGTGGATGCCTGATTGCTAGTGCTTGGTCACGTTCTTATCTTTAATATCCGTGTTGTTCTCCCTATTCTTCAGATGGGCACCTGACTTCAATAAAAATAGACAACACAAAAGAAAATTTTCTGCCCCAGTTTGGCAGCTGGGCGCATATGTGAGTGTTAAACTGAATCATATCACCAAATATTACTAAGAATTTGAAAACTAGGTTCCGTTATCCAGTTTGTCCTGACAACTCTTAACTAGACGACAATTTTAAATCTAAGCTATATCTTTTAAAGGTATGACTTCCGCTAAATCTTGTTATTTTAATGGAAACTCTCAAAGCTAGGTCCCATTATTCAGGAGAGTCCTGAAAATTCCTAATTGAATCCTATCTAAAACATGCAAACTTTGAAATTAACTTATATTCCTTTGGGGTACACTTATGCTAGATCTTGTTTTTCATGATTGTTTCGATTTTTAAACTAGATCCCATTTTCCAGGAGGGTCCTGAGAATTTCCGACTAAACTGGGGAAAAGGTGGAAAAAGATGGCGTTTCTGCTTGGGGAAAGCGTTGAGGAAACAGAAAATCATAATCATTAATCTGGGAAAGAAGAGAAGTCAGAATCTTTGTTCTCATGAGGTAATGTCCAAAGTGTATCTCAAACATACAAACTTCGAAGCTCCACTTATAATCCTCTAGGGTGAATTCATGCCAAATTCCGCTACTCATAATTATTTTGAATTTTAAACTAAGTCACATTTTCCAGGAGGGTCCTGATAATTTTGTGATCAAACCTGCATGGTACTTGTCTTCCTTTTAGGGTGCTTCCTGAAACAAATGCCATCTTTGCCCCTGTTTCAAATCAAAGAAAATTTTGTCAGTTTAAAACGTGGTGGTTAGTTGTGGTATTCTTGTTGGAGGTGGTTCTTTTTCCCATTCTTTGCTTCGTCCAACTGCCTTGAATTGGTCGAAAAAACTGTTTTGACCTTTTGACCGATCCTTGACTGCAGGATCCCTAACTGTTGTTCTCCACTTCTGACCTTTCTGTCTGAACTCATATATCTCCCACGACATTACTGAACCATTCCATCGATATAACCTTTGCTTACACCCTATGTCCCACTTTTCATCATATCATCTCTGGCATGTTCTAGCTGCATTTTGCTTTGTGCAATTTCGAAACTGGTAGTAAGCTTTGAAATTCCTTTTTACAAGGCTAACTTGGAAGAGCTTTATAGAGGTAATATTAACATAAATGAAATGCAAGGATTTTAAGAATAAAGAAAAGAATCCAAATTTGGATGACTGTTGGAAATAAGAAAAAGGACTCATCTGAGCGGAATTACAGGCACCAATGATCATGGTATGCATTTTAGATTAATTAGCCCAGTCTATTTATCCACTCTCTTCTTCCAATTGTTTTACTTTGTGCTCCAAGATGTCCCACAACCCAATTTACTTTCCACCAACTTTACGGATCTTGTTCGACTTGCAGTGCCCTGAAGGGCTTTCACCTACAAACCTCTCTCATTTGTTCATTCCTCAATTCCTTGTCACCTTATGGTTCCCGTGAAGGTTTTCACCTATAAAACTCTCTCATTTTTTGCTGTCTCTTAGCTTTCATCGCCTCATGGTGCCCATGAGGGTTTTTACCAATAAGACTCTCTCATTTTCGTTACTTTTCCTGTTTGGACCAGAGTGTTACCCTGATATGAATCACCTCTATTTGCTCGACTCAGCATTTCTCGAAGATTGATCAGAAAGTCTTTCCTTGGACCGTAATGTGGGCGTTCGGATGGGGTTGGAAAGAAAGGTATCAAAGACTCAAAATAATTTGACATGGGTTTAAAATTACAACTTTTGGAATCACATTCCTTATTACAAATACAACTTCTGCCCCAGTTTCTTTCTTGGGGATCTTTTGATATTTTATTTTACTATGACCGAGCCATAAGGCTGCCTACATATCCTTAATAGGAATCAGGTCAAACGTAGTTCACACCTGAATTTCCTTGTTGTTATACTTTTCATTTCTTTTCTTTTCTCTTTTCTTTTCTTTCTTTTTCTCTCTTTTTCGTTACTGATTCCAAAAGGGGGGTATGAAAGAAATAAATAAGGCTCAAAAGGGGGAACAAAGGGTAAAGTGTTTAGATAGCATAACAAATTGCCTTCGTCATTCCAATCTTCGAAATAATGCCAAATACAAATAATCAACAGTTATAAAAAAGAAATCATACATAATATCTTTTTACTGCATCAGAATTGATAGCCATGTCTATGCATTTTCCTTCGATATCTGTTAAACATAAAGCACCATTGGACAACACTCTGGTCATAATGAATGGCCCTTGTCAATTTGGGGCGAACTTGCCTTTCGCTTCAGCCTGGTGTGGAAGAATACATTTCAACACCTGCTGGCCCACTTCAAACTTCCGGAGACGTACCTTTTTGTTGTATGCTCTTGCCATTCTCTTTTGATATAACTGGTCGTGACACACTGCTGCCAATCGTTTTTCATCAATCAAGTTCAACTGCTCTAGACGGGTTTTGACCCACTCATTATCATCAATTTCAGCCTCAGCGACAATCCGAAGGAATGGGATTTCAACTTCCGCAGGTATCACTGCTTCAGTTCCATATACCAACAAATAAGGAGTTGAACCTACTGAAGTACGAATAGTAGTGCGATACCCCAGAAACGCAAATGGTAATTTTTCATGCCATTGCCTGGAACCTTCTACCATTTTTCGAAGTATCTTCTTTATGTTTTTGTTGGCTGCCTCAACTGCTCCATTCGCCTTGGGACGATATGGGGTAGAATTGTGATGTGTAATCTTAAACTGTTGGCATACCTCTTCCATCAAATTACTGTTAAGATTAGCACCATTATCCGTGATGATTACCTTTGGGATTCCGAATTTACAGATGATATTTGAGTGAACAAAATCGACCACTGCTTTCTTGGTCACCGATTTGAAAGTTTTGGCCTCAACCCACTTGGTGAAATAATCAATGGACACCAGAATGAATCTATGCCTATTGGACGCTACTGGCTCAATTGGTCCAATGATATTCATTCCCCAAGCAACGAAGGGCCATGGTGCCGACATCGTGTGCAAATCTGATGGTGGAGAATGAATCAAATCTACGTGTATCTGGAACTGATGACATTTGCGCACAAAACTGATACAATATCACTCCATGGTGAGCTAATAATAACCTGCTCGGAGAATTTTCTTTGCCAGCACATATACGCTCATATGTGGTCCACAGACTCCTGAATGTACTTCAGACATGACAACCATAGCTTGCCTAGCATCTATGCATCTTAACAATCCAAGGTCTGGTGTTCTTTTACACAAATATCCCCTACTCAAGAAGAATCCACTTGCCAACCGTCGAATTAT
The DNA here is from genome assembly GCF_000393655.2 of Nicotiana sylvestris. Lineage (NCBI taxonomy): Eukaryota > Viridiplantae > Streptophyta > Magnoliopsida > Solanales > Solanaceae > Nicotiana > Nicotiana sylvestris. Next base: position 189,181,310 of record NC_091065.1, on the reverse strand, counting down.
TCTCTTTTGATCCCCCGTAGCTTGCACTGGGTATATCCCCATTCTGATGTATTCCTTGATATCATGGAACCATGGTTCATCGTCAAGTTCTTCTTCAATCATGTTGCAGTAAGCATGCTGATCTCGTACTTGAATATGCAAAGGATCGACATAGGCTTTGTCCGGATGGTGCAGCATTGACGCTAGGGTATCCAAAGCATCAGCGACCTCATTATGGACCCTAGGAATATGCCTAAACTCCACTGATCAAAACCGTTGACAAAGATCATGCAAACGTTGTCGGTATGGCATGAGCTTCAAATCTCGTATTTCCCATTCTTCTTGAATTTGATGTACCAGAAGATCTGAGTCTCCTAAGACCAAAACTTCCTGGACATCCATGTCTGCAGCTAGCCTCAAACCCAAAATGCATGCCTCGTACTCAGCCATATTGTTGGTACAATAAAAACGAAGTTGAGCCGTGACAAGATAGTGATGCCCTATTTCAGAAATAAACACAACTCCTATTCCGACTCCTTTCATGTTAGCCGCCCCATCAAAGAAAAGTTTCCAGCCTGGTTTTTCAATTTTCTCCAGTTCATCGATATGCATCACCTCTTCATCGGGAAAGTAAGTTTTCAATGGCTCGTACTCATTATTAACCGGATTCTCGGACAAATGATCAGAAAATGCTTGGGCTTTCATCGCAGCCTGAGTCACATAGATTCTGTCAAACTCTGTGAGCAAAGTCTGCCACTTCGCAAGTCTTCCTATCGGCATTGGATTTTGAAAGATATACTTCAATGGATCCAAGCGTGAAATGAGGTAAGTAGTGTAGGATGACAAATAATGTTTCAATTTCTGTGCTACCCAAGTTAGGGCGCAACATGTCCTTTCCAGGTGAGTGTACTTAACCTCATAAGTCGTGAACTTCTTACTAAGATAGTAGATGGCCTGTTATTTCCTGCCGGTGACGTCATGTTGCCCCAGTACACAGCCAAATGCATTTTCCAGGACAGTCAAGTAAAGAATCAAAGGTCTCCCTAATTCTGGTGGTACCAGCACAGGCGGGTTAGACAAGTATCCCTTTATCTCATTGAATGCTTCTTGACACTCATCAGTCCACTTCATCGCGACGTCCTTCTTCAGCAACTTGAAAATAGGCTCACAAGTTGTCGTGAGTTGAGCAATAAATCTGCTGATATAGTTCAACCTTCCTAACAGACTCATCACTTCAGTCTTGTTCCTCTGAGGGGGCAATTATTGTATGGCTTTGATCTTTGATGGTTCCAACTCGGTGCCTCGCCGGCTGACTATGAATCCTAATAGTTCTCCGGATGGAACACCAAATGCACACTTGGCGGGTTCAGCTTGAGATTGTACCTGCGAAGCCTCTGGAAGAATTTCCTCAAATCCCCGAAATGGTCGGCCTGATGCATTGATTTTATGATCACATCATCTACATATACCTCAATCTCCTTGTGTATCATGTCATGAAACACAGTAGTCATTGCCCTCATATCAGTTGCCCCAGCATTCTTCAAACCAAATGGCATTACCCGGTAGCAATAAGTTCCCCTTGGCGTGATGAATGCCGTCTTTTCTGCATCTTCTTCATCCATCATAATCTGATGATACCCGGCATAGCAATCCACAAAAGATCCAATCTCACGCTTGGCACAATTATCAATCAAAATATGGATATTGGGTAGTGGGAAGTTATCCTTTGGACTTGCTTTGTTGAGATTGCGGTAATCGATGCATACTCTGATCTTGCCATCCTTCTTCGGTACAGGCACGACATTAGCCAACCAAACAGGATATCGAGTGACCCGAATAACCTTTGCATCTAACTGCTTGGTAACTTCTTCTTTAATCTTCACACTCATATCAGTTTTGAATTTCCTCAATTTTTTCTTGACGGGAGGGAATGCTGGATCAGTGGGCAATCTGTGGACCACTAAATCAGTGCTTAAACCCGGCATGTCATCATATGACCACGCAAAAACATCTTTGTACTCGATGAGTGTTTTGATTAACTCCTCTCGGATTTTTGGCTCGAGGTGGACACTTATTTTAGTCTCTCGGACATTGTCCGTGTCCCCTAAATTGACGGCATCTGTGTCATTCAGGTTGGGTTTGGGTTTTTCTTCGAAGTGAATTAACTCCTTACTAATCTCTTCGAAGGCTTCATCCTCATCATAATATTATGATTCGTAATCACAATCTACTTCTTGAACTAATATTTCGGAGTCAGATTGATTTTTAAGACTGGGCTGAGGATTCCTTATGCATGCCATGTCATTAGAACCAACGTAAAAAGAACTGTATAGAAAACAAAACAAAACAAAAAGGAAAACCATCAGGAGTGATGAAGAAAGTGAAGTTGTATTTCATTGAATGATAAAAGATAACAAGGTTTGCACACTCAAACAGACTGAAAAAAATGGAATCTGATTACAACCCTGGAATAATCCGTACAAACTTAAAGGAAAATTAAAGCAAACTACCAAGACTCCTTCCGAGTAGGGAGAGGAGTAGCCTTCCAATTATTAAGTTTGTCATTGGCCCGACAAATTGCACTTCCGCGTTGCTAGAACCTTATCCATTTTCCACCATGTTCACACTGTCGAACAACTTCTCAAATCGTTCAATTAACTCCTTGTCCGGATTAATCACAGAACTGGGAATTGGTGTCACTGGGCGACTCCTCGTACCGGACTTGACAAATGATCTGGAAAGACATGGGACCGGCTTTGGAAGGACCCATGCCCTCTGTTTCATTTTAATGGCTCTTTTTATGTCTGCGGCTGTGGGATTGAATCCCAGACCAAATGTTCCCAAGTATTCAGGAAGAGACATGGGCTGTATGATGCCTTGCAGAGCTGATCCTAAACCCTTTCCTGGTACAAAACCATTCTTCAACATTTCATACGCTACCATGACTGACACGACGGTTATCTTCGGATTTGGGATACACTTCCCTTCTGGAACTTTCTCGACTGACATTGCGTCAGAAACTTGGTAGACCCACGACCCCTTGTCATCTTCCACTTCAATGAATGGCACAATGGTGTTGCTGTGAGCGTACAAATTATCTTCGTCGTGCACAACTATTTCAGGTCTGTCCCATTCAAACTTGACCATCTGATGGAGTGTTGATGGCACTGCTTTAGCGGCGTGGATCCATGGTCGCACTAATAGCAAATTGTAGGAAACAGCTATATCCAGCACTTGGAATTCCATTGTGAATTCTACTGGACCTATGGTCAGCTCCAACATTATGTCCCCGACTGAGTCTTTGCCTCCGCCGTCAAATCCTCGCACACAGATATTGTTCTTATGGATCCTCTCATCTTCTACTTTCAGCTTGCTTAGAGTGGAGAGAGGACAGATGTTCGCACTTGAACCATTGTCAACCAATACCCGGGTAACCACAGAATCCTCGTATTTTACTGTCAGGTAAAGGGCTTTGTTGTGCTCAGTACCCTTTACGGGCAATTCATCATCGGAAAAAGTGACTCTGTTTACTTCAAAATCTTGTTGGCTATATTTTCTAGATGGTTTACCGAGATCTTGTCGAGGACATGAGCCTCATTCAAGATTTTCATCAGCGATTGACGGTGCTCATCTGAATGGATTAGCAATGAGAGCAATGAGATCTGAGCGGGCGTTTTCCTCAACTATTCTACAATAGAATAGTCATGCACTTTCATTTTCCTCAAAAATTCCTCTGCCTCTTCTTTAGTTACAGCTTTCTTTACCGGCGTTGGATTATCTTTAGTTCTTCTTAACTCCTCGGGAGTAAAACACCTTCCTGAGCGAGTCAAACTTTGTGCTTCACAAACATATTCTTTGATTTCTTTCCCTTTGTAAATCACCGTCACTCGTTCATAATTTCAAGGAACAGCCTTGCTGTTGATCACTGGAAGTTAAGTTACTGGTTTTATAATAACAGGCTCTGTGCGAGCACCCTTCACGATCACAACAGGTCTACTTGCAACACCTGGCACTACCACTTTAGCTTTCTCTGGTTTCACTGTAACAATGCTTCACGACCCTCTCTCGGCTACCACAGCGGGATTATCGACTACCCCTTTCAATTGGACCATTGATTTCCCACTAGTTACCTTTTCTTTTGAGCTGGTTTCGCTGGAACGGATCATCATTACCGTCTGTTAGGGCTTCTTGGAATCTCCTCCTTTGTGTATCAACTCAATCATATAGGTCTCATGGTGAGCTGACAGTGGATTCTGATTGATATTTGGTGCTTCTGGGGCCTGAACCTCAATCCGATAAGTATCAATAAGCTCTTGCACAACTATTTTCAGTTTCCAACACTTCTCTATATCATGCCCCGGGGCTCCTGAACAGTACTCACAACTTACCGAGTGGTCAAGATTTCTAGGAGGGGGATTTGGCATTTTAGGCTTGATTGGATTTAGCATGCCCAACTGCCTCAACCTGTGGAAAAGACTGGTATATGATTTCCCCAGTGGAGTGAAAGTGTTTTTCTTCTGTAACCTCTCATTCTTAAAGGCTTGTTTGGTCGAAACCCCGTTCCGGGGGAATTTCTGTAGGCTCTTAGGGGTGGATATGTGTTTTGTGGAGCTGGGTATAGATTTTGTGGAGCCGGCGCACGCCATTGTGCGTGTGTCGGGGTTTGGGTATAGGTTTGTGCATGATGGATAGAAAAATGGGGATCTGGCGGTGGGTAGTAATGCTGTGAAGGGTTATATGAAGCGTGGGGGTAATTTTGGTGGTAGGGTCGGGGTTGGTTATAGTAGGGTGATAGGCATTTAGATCCGAACCAGGCTCTGGACTCAACTGTCACGACATCTTCTTTCTTCTTTTTCCCAAGCACACCCTAGTGCCGTTTTGAATGGCCTGGGTGGTTGCCTTGATTGCTGAATAACCCATGATTTTGTTGGACTTAAGCCCCTCCTCGACCATGCCTCCCATTTTTACAACCTCATTAAAAGACTTGCCAATTGCGGACGCTAAATGACCAAAGTAAGTCGGCTCCAAAGCTTGCAAAAAGTAATCAACCATCTCACTTTCTTTCATTGGGGGATATACCCTTGCTGCTTGCTCCCTCCACCGGAAACCATACTCTCTAAAGCTTTCACTGTGCTTCTTCTCCAGTTTAGTCAAAGATAGTTGGTCCGGAATGATCTCAAGATTATACTGAAAGTGACAAGCGAATGCTTGTGCCAGATCATCCTATGTGTACCATCTTCCATGATCTTGGCGGGTGTACCATTCCAGTGCTGACCCGCTCAAGCTCTGACTGAAGTAAGCCATTAGCAATTCATCCTTTCCTCTGGCTCCCCTCATCTTACTGCAAAAACCTCTCAAATGAGCCACCAGATCACCGTGTCCGTTGTACAAGTCGAATTTGGGCATTTTGAACCCTGCCAGTAGTTGTACATTTGGGAATAAACACATGTCTTGGTAAGCTACACTTACCTGACCTCCTAGCCCTCTCATATCCCTGAAGGATTGTTCTATGCTTTTCATTTTTCTAAACATCTCTTTATGTTCGGGATTTTTGGCTGGTCTCTCAGCTTCTCTCGGGAGATCAGAGTGTGGATCATAGGGGTAGGTTTCGGAACTTTGAGGGTGGTCTCCGGGGGATAATACTAGTTGTCCTGAGCTTGGAACATAGGTTCGCTCGAGGATATATGGAGTGAAGCTGATTTAGGTAGTGGAGCTTGTGGCATATGAGAAGTAGTGCCATGGTTGTGTTGATAAATGGGAAAACCTGGATCGGTGGTAGGATGATCCTGAGACTGAGCTAATGGTGGGGTAAAAGCCTGGTTGGCTAGGTAAGATGGTGTTGATTGCCCTTTGGACCAGGCCTAGTATATTTTGGCCATCTGTTGCTTAAGTTTGAGCATCTCCACCTTTATTTTATTGACATCCAACTCATCCACCTCAACACTAGTGTCGGCATCCGGGATAGACATGATTTTTGGTATTGGTCCTTTTGATCTAGTTTGGTAATGATAATGTGCCAGTATCCTCTAGATAAACTAACTGCTCGAATTCTCTAGAAAACAACAAACTTGTTAGTTCTTAGAGTTTAACGCATATGCAATTACACATTGGGATACAATGCACCTAGGCAATTAACCATTTTCTATCATGCATTTGCTTTGGTTGCGTGCGTTATTCTGGCCTCTCATAATTGTGCCCCTTCTTTTAAGCTTCTTTTATTCTATCCTTCTTTATTTCCCCTTTTCCTTTTTAGTGGTAGTCGAATCCTATAGAGATTGCCTACATATCATGTCCCCACATGAATCAGACCGTGCGTAGTTCTGTCAGATAAGTGTGAAAGTAAATAAAATACTTTTGGGATTTTCAGCTTTTATAAAAACAAATGCTTCGATCACAAAGAGTAAATACTAACAAATTTCAAAAGATTAACAGAATCTGAAATTAAGCTATCATACTTTAAAAAAATACAGACTAACAGAAAGAAAATATAAACCCAACATGACTTACGGACTCCGACAGAAAATGAAATACCGACTCAAATGGAAAATCATGAGTATATCAATGCTCCTGGTGCCCGCGGGACATCATTCGGTCTCGTCACGGGCCTATGTGCAAGATCCCTTTGAAGTCGGTCCAAGTTGTTCATTATTTGTTTAACATAGGTCATCACCGCTGCAAAGAACGTAGTGCGAGTCATATCCTCACAAATGTGGCACTTCATAACGATATAGTCTGCGATGTTTCTAATTATCTCTCTTATGACGCCCTTTTCTTGTAACAAACGGCCAATCTACTAGGCCTTGGCCTCCAAAGTTTGCTTGGCTGCATAATTTTGTTCCTAAAGTTGTTGCAAGTCTATTTCTAACTGCGCCAATGTCGTATAATAGCGTTACCTTTCAACCTTGAAGTCTTTTTCCTGCTTGATCATTTTGTTTTCTGTGGCGATGACCCTTTTCTTCAACCCCGCGACCTCATCGTCGTACCTTTCTCTTAACTGCTTAACCAGGCATACCCGTTCATCTGCATTTTTAGCCAATTGTTTTTGAGCCCTGGCCAGTTCACTTTCTGCTTTGTTCAAATAGAAACTATAGTTACTCACTTTCTGCCTTAGGTTAGCTACGAGCTTTTCATCTCTGTTACTTCGGACTGGATTTTCTGCTGCTACTTTCAGTTTCTGAATTTGAGCTCGAAGGGCCTCATTTTCTTTGGCTAGCCTTTTCTTTTCACCCTCATCCGTCGCTGCTTGTAAGCCATTCTCGAATTAAAGGTCTTTGACTTGCTTCTCCAGATTTCCTATTGTGTCCCTGTACTCGTTTTCTTTGGCCAACCAAGCCCACGGTTCTTGCGATGCCTCGACGAATTCCTGAATGTGCAGTTTTTTGGCTGGTCTTTCTGATTTGGCCCTTGCAGTGTTCTTCTTTCTATACCAGGCAAGGTAGGCTGGTGAGACCTCTCCTTTAGATAGGTTCCGCACTCGGGTGCTTGCCGTCAAATACTGGCACTCATTCCAAATAGAACGAACTGTTTCTTCGTGAAATTAGCTATCAGAGCTAATCTCAACCGCGTGGATACTGAGATCTTCATCTGGATGCATCACCTGAGACCTTCCTAATTGTCTCATTACTCGGTAGGGAGCATAAGGATGAATACCTCGAAGACCCATTAGGAGGAAATAAGGACCTGTGGCGGGTATATACACAATTTCTTCAACAGGAAGCCAACCTAGTGTCCATTCTATTTGTCCCATAGTGATGGCGCGAAGGCAGGCTATCCATTCTCTAAACCCCTCCGGTAACTTGAACCATGAAACCCTTCTATTGAATTCTTCAATGTAGATTTTCTCTGCGGATCCATAACTCATATACTAAGGGTGGTGGCACAAGTGCTCGATCATCCACATTTGTAATAGCAAATTGCATCCCTCGAAGAAGTCTGCCCCAGCTTTACAAGCTGTGAGAGCTCGGTATATCTCAGACACTATCATAGGGGCGAGTGTGCTCTTGGCGTTGGTAACCAGGACCTTTACGACTCCAGCCACCCGCAAATCGATATTTCTGTCTTTTCGGGGAAACACCACAAGGCTTAAGAATGCTACCATGAAAGCGAAACGCCTATGCTTGTCCCATTTTGTTCGCTTCCCCTTACTGCAAACCACGCTTTCCGGATCATTGAACCCTCCTACATGCCCGTACTTCTGGTATATAAAACATAGAGTGGAACCCCCTTCCAACTCGGAATATGGGATTCCCTTGCTTAACTTTAGCAAATCCATGAATTTGTGAGAGTTAACGGCCCTTGGAGCGATCAGATACTTATGCCTCAAGCCTGCAGTACTTTTCATATAACCTGCTATCTCTTCCAAGGTTGGGGTGAATTCAAAATCTGAGAAGTGAAATACATAATGGGTCGGGTCCCAAAACGTAACCAAAGCCTTTATGATGTCTCCTCGAGGTCTGATCTTTAATAACCCGGTGAGACCCCCCAAATGCAGATTGGCCTTATCTTGCTCTGACCTGCCCAGATCTTCCCACCACATACGTAACTCCAAAGAGATTTTGTTCATAACTGTTACCGGCAAATTCTGACTCGTGCTCATTTTGCATGTTTATTGGGATGTTTAGGCAAAATTTAAGACTTATTTGACTCAAAATAAAATTAACACACATTTTTTCAAAACTAAAATAAAAACCCAGTTTCGCAAATACGACCTTTCAACACTTCGAGAACAAAGATTTTAAGGCTGTGTTGGCTCACTGGTGAAAACCTTGAGAAAAAAAATGACCACAGGTGGCTGTTCTTGCAAAAACAGCCTTCCGGTGCCCTTTTTAAGGACATTCGGCTATTTCTAACAAGAATGGCATCACCCTAACTATTTTTCAAATAATAGTAAAAAAAAATTCTTTTGACTATTTTTACGAAAAGGAAGTTGGACCCGATGAGGGTTGCCTACGTATCTCACACCCTGTGAGAATCAAACTGGCGTAGTTCGGGCAATTTTGACAACATAAGAACCAACTTTTTTTTTGAAAACAATAAAATTCTCTTTTTTGTTTTTTTTTTTCAAAATTTCGACAGAGTTTCGGTATATATAGGTTTTCAAAACAGATAATTACCTCCCTTAGTCCTCACACTGCTATTTCTTTTCCAAACTCTTTTCTTTTATTCAAAAACCGATCAACATGCAAATCCGAAGCAAATAAATGCACAAGTAGCAAGCAAGATGCATCAGGATGGTCTTTTCATTTTTTTTTGTACACCTGTCCTAGACAGACCCAACCCCTGTGTTGAGTATCCAAAGTTAAAATGCACGTGATGCAGACAAACGTTCCTACTAGGGATCCAACATGAGGTCTTGTTATACTAGGTTAAAAACCTGGGTTTATTTGTTCTAGACCTGGCTTACCCGAGTGGACAACTCGAGCCGAGGGGGGCTGCGTACCGGTAACTAAAAGATCACCCGGCTTTGCAACTTGTCCGAACCTCGTTCTATTTGGAATAGGACTTTAACAGAAAGAAGTCACGACCAGCGTGCACTCCTCGAGAGAGAGAGACGAGAGGGGTTTCGTATCAATTTATATACAGTTCAGATAATATCAAAGCGGCAAAAAGCAACATTTAGCACATTAGACAGAAACATGTAAATAAGACCAGATAATAAATAAATCCCAATATAACAATTATCCTAAGCTCGAATTCTTGAACCCTGAACTAGAGATTCTGGGTTATTCCCCAGCAGAGTCGCCAGAGCTGTCACACCTCCTTTTTTACCTACACCCCAGGAGAGGGTGTGTAAAGGGAGTTTTTCAAATTAAAGGACAATCGAAACGGGATTTATTTATTTAAAAATTCAGAGTCGCTACTTGGGAATATTTTATGGTGTCCCAAGTCACCGGTTCAAATCCCGAATCGAGGAAAATATTGACTCTGTTTTACAGTCTGCGGACACAGAAATCCGGGTAAGGAATTTTGTTAACCCGGGAGAAAGTATTAGGCATTCCCGAGTTCTGTGATTCTAGCACGATCGCTCAACTGTTATTAATGGCCTAGTTATCTGATTTTGGTGCATGTTTTAACTTATGGTGCAATTTTGACTCTATAACCGCTTTTATTTAATTTGATGAAAGGTTCAATGTTATATAAAACCCATTTTGAACCGCGTCACATAAATGCACCCGCGGTCCGCAACACATTTTATATAACATTGTTGAGATTTGGATTTGGGTCACATAAATGCGCACCCGAGTTTAGGAAAGTAAATTATTAGAATAACGCGCCTACAGCAACTACGCGTTTGCAATTTTGCGAGGGCCATGGAAATGCAACTAGGTGGCACGCCTCGGATCCTAAGGATCAAAGATAAATTAATTTGACAATTGCTTCGGTTAATTGTACAGGGACAATTATATGAGATTCTCAGTATAATTTGAGCCTATTTCTATGCGTTATGTTAAATAGAATCTTAAGGGTCTATCCAGTAGATGTAAGTCCTAAAGTCTATTTTTAATTAGCATATTTTCCGCATCACAAATGAATCAATGCGTAGCTCGTATTTTTAGGTAACTTGGATCATTTTCCTTTATTCTAAGCACGAGTCACATTGATTACTACTTAAAAAAAAGAATTCGATACCTCATTACGTGAATATGGCACTATTGAATTACAAGATAACATGCTATAATAACCATATGTATTGCTTAGCAAGATCTAACTGTGTATGCAACCAAATAAGCTATACACCCAACTTTCCCAGAAGACTTTCAATTACACAACTTTTAACCTCAAAATACTTGCTAGACGACTGATCCCTCATCAGATAAAACCAAATACAACTTTCTACATGATTTTTGACATTATTCAGCACGGTATAACGCACCAGGCAAACTCATTAAACTGAAGTAACACTAAGCTACTGAATAGAGCAATATTTGGCAAGATTACCAGAAGAAAAACAAATTGAATCAAATGGATTAAACCAAAGATCTATATTGAGATGCATTTAGACATAAACTGAAAGCCGAACAGTTCTAACTAATTAAATCAAACCAAAACTCTTGTCTATTACTGATGTCACCAAGCCTAAACCACTCTAGGATCATTCATATCCAAACAAAACCCAATCTCAGCATTTGGAAAAGCTGACAACAACTTCACTTAAGAGTCCAAGCAAAGGTGTACAAGTTATATCCAAACTTGATTAAGCTTAATGTTAAATGAACCTCCATAAGAGTTCAGAATGAAGAGATTCAGTTATACAATACCAAACTTTGACTATGGAATATTAAACAGGACAATTGAAATATTAAACAGGACAGTTATACCTAACCAGATTAAATTCTCAATGGGTGCTATCACCAAGAGGAAAATGTGCACCAACCACTCATAGTTTCGTAAAAAGTAAAGCTACACTATAATAGAGAAAACAAACTGATATTATGCTCTAAACTTCCAGTTTTCCATATCAGATATGAAGCAGACTTTACATTAGGAGGGATTGAGTAATGTACCTGAGAAATAAGAGGAAAACAAGAAGTGAATGAGGGTCAGTGTATACGACACCACAGATCAGCAATGTAACAGTATTGGCAACAGCTCGAAACCAGATTTTAGAAAAATAGTGGAGTTTGAGCTATCTTAAATCAGATGCAGGATCTTTGGAGCCTTCAAAAACTCTAAGTAACTAAGAACACAAAAACCCAACAGAATATGAGTAGCTTTCAACAAGGAAATGCAGGAGATTTGAGGCTGTTTCCGAGTTTTCTTTTCAGTTTCCTTTCAGCTATCTCTATCAGTCTCTCCAGTGAACTCTCTCTATTCTGTTTTTTAAGTTCTCCTTTCCAAATTTCCTCCTCCTCCAACTCCTCTGTCCTCTCTTTTATATTAGTGAGTATCCCCTCTTAAGGTGTAATCAGTCCTTTTTTAATTCTATTCCTTCATTTCCAGACTGTATATCCTTTTACACTTGTATCTTTAGCCTTTTAATTACCCCCACCCCCCACCCCCCATGTTCTCTGATTTCCATCTCCTAAAAGGGCATTAAGCTAGCCATTGCCAGTCTCCTTTTCATTTTTAATTCACTCCACTAACCTAGTGCTTTTAATTAATTCAGTAGTGCATTTTCTAGACCCTACCACTTTGAGAAGCTTATAAGTTGGTGAATACCCCCTCTTTTATCAAACAATTCTCAAGCTATACTCTGAAATCCTAATTATTTGATCAGAACTACTGAAAGTTCTGATTATTTGCAAATTTACACAAATAATTCTATAAAACAAAATCATTAAGCAGCACATAAAGGTTTAACATTTAAAAGAAATCAGAAAATATCCCATACATGAATGATTTAGAATTGAAACAAGTAAGAAATACCCAACGAATGAATTCATTTGTGATTTGACCTTTAAAACAATCAACACCAAATTACCTAGACTTGTTACTAAACAAATTCACACAATTTTTTTTTTAAAAAAATCTAATTAAACTAACTGAGTTAGTGGACCAACAACCAGAGAAGTAAAACAAATACTAACAAAAAACAATAAACAAGAAAAACTTACCGACTCAACTGGACAACTTGGTTCCCGAAATTTCCTTTTCGATTTCACCGCCAAATGATATTAGTCATTTGTTCTTTTAAAAACAATTGATTAACACCATTTCGTGATGAAACCGGCTCTAAAATTATCATCGATTCTTGAGTTTAGGTTTTGACTTTAGAACTCGGACCCTTGGATTTAAGATTCGAGCAGATTGAACCCCATTTGAAAGAAACTGGTTATGGATTAAGAAATAGGGAGGTGTGGTGGTCAAGGGGTGTTAGTTTGGGGTCGATTGGAGATGGCGCCGCCACCGGAGAAAGTTAGGGCAGCGCTAGGGTTCATCTACTCGAATCGATATTCGACGGGTTCCTAGGATGTTCGAAGGTTTTGGAGCAGGGATTTGGGAAGAGGATATCGAGGGGGTTCTGGGGTGTATTTTTGGGAGGGGTTGGACCACCGGAACTGTCGTGAGGCGATTTCAGGTGGGCAGAGGGTGGTGGTGAGATAAGGTCATCTCTGAAGCGATGAGAGAGATGAATGAGGGGGTTCTCATTTTGGGGGTAGGGGTCATTTGGGGTTTTTTGTATTATTAAAATGGGGTGATTAATGTGAACCATTGGATGATAGAAATCCAACGGTTGTGATCAAATGGGCACGGAACGGGGTCATTTTGGTTCTGGGGTTGGATCAGTTCAGGGATTGGGTCGGGTTCGGGTTGTGGGTAAGATTCTGGACCGTTTGATCTCATTAAATCAAAGGTCCAGATTGAGATGCTCAAAACGACATCGTTTGGTTGAGGCTGGAGACGGACCGTGTTGGGGGCTTGTATTGGGCTGGTTTTTTGGCTGGATTTTTTGGGCTTGGGGATTGAATTAATTTTAGCCCAATTCCGATTTCCTTTTCTTTTACTTAACTCTTTCCCTTTTCTTTTTCAAAAATTAAAACTAAAATCCTAAATTAAATTATAAGACCAAATCATCCTCTCAAAAATACTAATTAACTCTAAATAATAATTATCATAAATAATTAAATACTAAATTAAAAGAAAATCACACAACTTGACTAAAAACACGCAAATATGTTATATATATATTATTTTGTTTTTGATTTTTTTTTTTGTAAAATACCTAATTATTAATTAATTCTAAGAATATAAAAATTAAATCTTAAATACAGATGCTATATTTTTGTATTTTTTAATGCATTAATAAAATTAAATATGTGTACAAACATGCAAACAATCATGAAAATCGCACAGTAATTTCTAAAATAACACATAATTAAAGAAAAGACCTAATTTTGGGAATTCTTTTGGAGTAATTCGTGTGAGGCAAAAATCACGTGCTCACAATAGGGACATTTGAGGGAAATAAGTAAAGGCATTTTGAGATCACTTCAAGCCCGAATTGTGTGAAATTGGGCATATAGAACATAAAGAAACACTATTGAAACGCATCCTGCTACATCAGGTTGAAGCCAAAGGCAAGTTTGTCCCAAATTGGCAGGGGTCGTTCGTGTTAACGAGAGTGTTATACAATGATGCTTTGTATTTAACAGATATAGAAGGCAAATGTATGGATATGGTTATCAATTCCGATGTAGTCAAAAGATATTATGTATGATTTCTTTGGTTTGTTTAATTGTGTTGTTTGTATTTGGCATGCTTTGAAGATTGGAATGACGAAGACATTTTATTCTTCTATCTAAACATTTTATCCTTTGTTACCCCTTTGAATCTTATTTATTTTCTTTCATATCCTTCTTTTGAAATCAGAAGCAAAGTTTAGAAATACAGATACAGAATAAAAAAAGGGAAAATAGGAAAAGAGAAGAGAAAGAAAAAAATTAAAAAAGAGTAAAGAAAAGAAAAATAAAAAAGAGAGAGAAAAGTACAAAAACAAAGTAATTCCGATGTCATGAACTACGTTTGACCTGATTCCTTTTAAGGATACGTAGGCAGCCCCACAGTTAGGTCTCATCAAAATAAAAATTCAAAAGTCCCCAAGTAAAGAAACTGGGGTAGAAGTTGTGGTTCTGTAAAACAATCTGATTCCAAAAGTTGTAATTATGAACTCATTCAAGTTGTTTTGAGCCTTTATCCTTTCTTTCTAGCCACATTACGGTCCAAAGAAAGACCTTCTGACCAATATTTTAGAATGCCAAGTCAAGCGAGATAGATGTACGATTCGCATCAAGGGCAACACTTTGTTCGCGCAAGGAAAACAAAAAAAATGAGAGTCTTATCGGTGAAAACCTTCACAGGCACCATAAGGCGATGGTAAGTTGAGAGAAAGAACAAAATGAGAGAGGCTTGATGGTGAAGACCCTTCGGGCACCACAAGTCAAATAAGGATCATGAATCAGATAGGATAATTGGAGCATTGAAGCCCAGTTTCACGATTTAGGGGGGTAACAAGGGCTGAACATTAGACTTGCTGGACAGATTAGGCTACTTAATCCGAAGGTGCATGTCATGGTCATTAGAGTTGGTATCCACATCTCATAAGTTTCTACTTTGCAGTTTTCTTGTTAGGAATCATCTCTTTCCATTGACCTTTACTTTATTCCTTTTGTCTTGTTTACTCCCTCTTCCTGTGTCTGTTCGGTCAGAACAAGTGATAAACGACTTCAAAATTTGCCACCATCTTTCCAATTGCACAAAACGGGATCTGTCTAGCACATCAAAGTAGCATAAGTCAGGAAAGAACAACCTGTGCACTGAGTTGGTAACAATCAGCGTGCTTTGGGATTCATGAGAAATGCAAAAATTTGGTAAATGGCAATTTATGAGCACAATGCAACAAATAAAGAGTATTAGGTTTGAACGGATCAGAGGTGTTTTCTGTGATAAGGGTGATAGAGAAAGTGTTTAGTCAATGATCAAACAATGTCTTTCAAGTTGAAATCAAAGGTATCATGGCAAGTGAAGGAGCAACACCGCAAAGTCAAGTCCACAAACCAACCACCATATTTAAACTCACAAGTTTTCTTTGTAGGAAATAGGGACGGAAGCTAGGTTCATATCAAAGCTTGGAAGCTTGAAATTTTTAGGTCTAATGCCCAAATTCAACTTACGCAAAGGCTATTGAGAATATCACACATCACCCCTAGGAGAAACACTTCCTAGTCTGGGTTTTCAAGTTATATTTTGTTGTAGGAGATGACTTCCTAAATTGAGATTTTACCCTTAGGAGACGCACTTCCTAGTTTGGATCATATGAGTTTTAGCACCGAAGTTTTCACCCCTAGGAGACACACTTCCTAGTCTTGGCCATTTAAATTCACCCCTAGGAGATGCACGTCCTAGTTGGAGTCATTGAAGTTTCACCCCTAGGAGATGCACTTCTTGGTCTGGGTTCTTCAAGATATACTTTTAGGAGACGGACTTCCTAAATTAAGAGTTTACCCCTAGGAGACATACTTCCTAGTTTGGGTCATTTAAGTTCATTCCTAGGATACACACTTCTTGGTTTGAGTCATTAAAGTTTCACCCCTTGGAGATGCACTTCCTAGTATGGGTTTTTCAAGTTATATTTTAGGAGATGCACATTCTAAATTGAGAGTCCATTCATAGGAGACGCACTTCCTAGTTTGAGTCATGGAAGTTTCACCCCTAGGAGACTCACTTCCTAGTATGGGTCTTTCAGGTTATATTTTGTTGTAGGAGACACACTTCCTAAATTGAGATTTTACCATTAGGAGACACACTTCCTATTTGGTTTATTTAATTTCATTCCTAGGAGACGCACTTCCTAGTTTGAGTCATTGATATTTCACCCCTAGGAGAAACACTTCCTAGCCTGGGTTTTCAAATTATATTTTGTTCTAGGAGACGCACTTCCTAAATTGAGATTTTACCCTTAGGAGACGCACTTCCTAAATTGAGAATTCATTCATAGGAGACGCACTTCCCAGTTTGAGTCATTGAAGTTCCACCCCTAGGAGACACACTTCTTAGTCTAGGGTTTTCAGGTTATATTTTTGTTTTAGGAGACACACTTCCTAAATTGAGATTTCACCCCTAGGAGACGCAC
The DNA here is from genome assembly GCF_000393655.2 of Nicotiana sylvestris. Classification (NCBI taxonomy): domain Eukaryota; kingdom Viridiplantae; phylum Streptophyta; class Magnoliopsida; order Solanales; family Solanaceae; genus Nicotiana; species Nicotiana sylvestris. The sequence goes on along the minus strand of NC_091065.1, from coordinate 189,164,761 downwards.
TTCCTAGTTTGAGTAATTTATGTTCGGCCTTAGGAGACACGCTTTCTAGTCTAGTTCATTGAAGTTTTACCTGTAGGAGACGCACTTCCTAATCAAGGTCTTTCATGTTATTCTTTTAGGAGACACACTTCCTAAATTGAGAGTTCATTCATAGGAGATGCACCTCCTAGTTTTGTTCATTCAAGTTTCACCCCTGAGACACACTTCCTAGTTTGGTTCATTTAGGTTTTATTTTTAGCAGACACATTTGCTAGTCAAAGATTTTTGGTTTTACTCATAGGAGATGCACATCCTAGTATAGTCTTTAGTTTGCTCTCATCATTGCATCAATAGTCTAAGGGGTTTAAAATATTGCTAACAACTCACAAATCTTCCTAGTGCAAATTGGGGCAGAAAATTTTGTTTTTTTTGTTTTGATCGTAGGCTCCCACCTAGAGAACAAGGGAAGACAGTTCAAGTTTCAAGGGGAAATAGTTTCGAAGGAGGACATGTCAAGTTCAGCAATCAGGCGCCCACCTGGAGAACAGGGGAAGATAGTTCAAGTTTCAAGGGGAAACAGTTTCGAAGGAGGACATGTCAAGTTCAGCAATCAGGCACCCACATGGAGAACAAGGGAAGACAGTTCAAGTTTCAAGGGAAAGCAGTTTAAAAGGAAAGTGGGTCAAGTTTAGCAAACAAGCACCCACCTGGAGAATAAGGGAAGACAATTCAGGTTTCAAGGAAAAGCAGTTTCAAAGGAAAGTAGTTTAAGTTCAGTAATCACGCGCCCACCTGGAGAATAAGGGAAGACAGTTCAAGTTCTAAGGGAAAGCAGTTTCAAAGGAAAGCAGTTCAAGTTTCAGCAATCAGGCGCCCACCTGAAGAACAAGGGAAGACAGTTCAAGTTTCAAGGGAAAGTAGTTTAAAAGGAAACCAAGTCAAGTTCAGCATTCAAGCGCCCACCTGAAGAACAAGGGGAAAAAACTCAAGTTTCAAAGGAAGACAGTTCAAGTTCAGCAGTCGGGTGCCCACCTGGAGAACAAGGGAAAGAAGCTCAAGTTTCAGGGAAAAGCAGTTCGAGTTTCAGCAGTCAAGTGCCCACCTGGAGAACAAGGGAAAGCAGCTCAAGTTTCAGGAAAAAACAGTTCAAATTTTTGCAATCAGGCGCCCACCTGGAGAACAAGGGAAGATAATTCAAGTTTCAAGGGAAAACAACTCAAGTTTCAAAGGAAGACAATTCAAGTTCAGCAGTCAGGCACCCACCTAGAGAACAAGGGAAAACCGTTCAAGTTTCAAGGGAAAGCAGGTCGAGTTCAACAATCAGGCACCCACCTGGAGAAAAAGGGAAGTCATTTCAGAATTCCATTCAAGTTAGAAGTAGCAAAAGCTCGCGGCAAGAATGCAAGTCAACAATCCGAGATGATCAACAGAAGTAATCTCAATCCAGAATAAAAAAAAAAGAAAAGGAAGTGAATACAAAATGCAGAAGAAGAAAAAGATGTGAAGTGCTCAAGATGTGGTCGAAGTCACAAGCACTACATGCCCAGTCTTGATCCGGAAAGCTAAAGAAGAACGAGCTAGCACCTGCAGCTAACAAGCGCCAAGGTTCAAATCTAAAGTTTGCATGAAGAACCATTCAAGACTCAAGATCAAGCTTCAGAAGACTTATAGATAAGAATCTTGTAACCCGGAGTTGACATGCTTATCTAGTCTTTTTTATTTTTGATGTAATAGCAGGACCGCGGACCAGAACCTCGGCAGAATGGCTCCTCGATCGGCTCTCCACCTCGGTATACTGCATCATCTCACTCACTTTTGAACTACACGTGGCCTAATTCCTTTATAGCCAAGGATATGTAGGCAGCTTAGATACCAGGGCTCGGTCACATTTTCCTCTCTTTTAGCTTTTGGTCTCTTTAAATAAGGGTCGGATCAAAAAACCTGTCCAGTCGTTCTTTGTCTGAAATATTTCGTATTTCCAGTCAAAGAGGGCCAGCCGTAGACATGTGATTTTTGGCCCTCCCCGAGATTTCACCCATTTTAACGTAAAATATTTAGTTTAGGCGTAATATCTATATTTCAATTTGTTTTGACTCTTTTTCTTTATTTTACCAAAAAATGAAAATTACAAAAATATTTCTTCTTTTTAGTTTCTTTTAGTTTATATACCTTTCGTAAAACTATAAAAATACAAAAATAGTACCTTATTTTTATTTTAATATGATATTTGAAAATACCAAAAAAATAAGTTTGTTTTAACGATTAGTCTTATTTTAATAGTTATTTTATTTAAGTAAGGTTAATTAGTAAATAAGGTAGTATTTTAGTCTTGTTCACGGAGAAAGAATAATATTTTTGGCTCAAACAACCCATTTTAAGCGTAATTTTCGGACCTAGCCCATAATTCTCAAGCCCATAATTCATAGGCCCATACCCCTTAAACTAAAAACCCCTTCTTTACTTTAATAAAACCTAGACCCCTAGACCCCTAGACGAATGCCAAAAAATCTGGAAAAATGCAGGCGCCGTTTTTGTCAAAATATCGTACCCACCCCCTGAAACTTCATCTTCTTCAACCAAACACCCACCCCTTTCACCATTGACAAAAACAATATAACTTCTCATCTCCTCCACAGCCCAAGCAACCAAGACCAGTTGCAGAACGAGCAGCCACCCCACTTTTGGGCATCTCCAAAAGCCTCACCCCAGCAAGGATTCGAGAGTGAGAGTCACACCTCGACTTTATCCTTATAATAAACAATTTCAAACTGGTTATTGTGCTTCTTGAGACGCACAACGTCGACATTTGTAAGTCGCTTTTGGCCTATCGGTTGTACTAGTGTTTTCCACATCTCTATCGTACTGAAAAGTATTTGCTTCTATTTTGTCTGTGCTTCTGTTTTTAATCCGATTTCGAGAGGAAAAGTCAGAACAAAATTTGACTATGAACCGAGGTTTAATCTGGTTTGAATCGTCGTCGAGGTTTGTAGTCTGAGGTTTCCGCGGCTCTAATTGTCCAATTGAAAGTTGTTCGACCATTAAGTGGTTGTAATTCAAATCCACAATCATTTCATCTAAGTGTGCTAATATTGATTTGGTATCCTGTTGAGTGTTTTAAGATTGGTCTATTATCCCTTTTGGTAGTTCCTATGGTTAATCTCATCGATAAATTTGTATTAATTTGTTACTTTTCTTGTTACGGTACATATGAGTTATTTTCTTTGTGATAAATTTGTCTTATGGAGACAATGGTATGTGAAATTAATTTATAATAGGTTTCTACAATTAATTAATGGCAGTCTATGTTTCATCAAGCCTTGATTTCATTTAATCTTCATTTTGAGACCATTTTTGTTCTATCGGTATCTATCTATTCACGCCTAGGATTTTGGTCTAGTTTCAAGTACTAGTTATTAGTAATTTAATGGAAATTGGTTGGCTCATATTGGGTGTAAGACTTTATTTAGATTAAAGGCCTCCAACATATTTATCGGTGGCCGATTTTAATTTTGCTAAGTCTCAAAGTAGTGAACATGTTGTTGGCCATTTTCTTTTCCCCACACTTATTTCATAAATTCATGGCCTCACAATAATCTCAAAATTAGTTCAGAAAAACCAATCATGAACATTCGTAGCTTGCTTTAGGCGTGATTAATCAATCATCGTGGCTGTGGGTATGGTTCCTGTGGCATAGTCACGATGCATAAATCCAAGTTCCGGGTGTGCATTTCATGTGACCCGACCAAAACTTCGAATAATAATAAAAATAAATATGCTAAAATCCGGGTGTATATTTCATGTGACCCGATTCTAATTTCCAACAAGGTTAAATAGAACGTGTCGTGAACCATGGGTGCATTTCATGTAGCGTGACTTACGATATGTTTAAATAACTTTGAACTTTCCCAAAATATTAAAAGCGGCTAAAAAGTTAAAAAATGCACAATAAGTTTAAAACGTGTAAAAATCAGATAATTAGGCCAATAATAATAGTTGAGCAATCGTGCTAAACCCAAGGAACCCGAAAATACCTAACACCTTCTCCCGGGTAACAGAATTCCTTACCCGAATTTTTGTGTTTGCAGACCATATATTAGAGTCAAACTTCCTCGATTCGGGATTTTAAATCGGTGACTTGGGACACCATAAATCATCCCAAGTGGCGACTCTAAATCTAATAATTAATCCCTTTTCGATTGTCACTTTAATTGGAAAAACTCCCTTATACCCCTTCCGGGGGTAGTAAAAAGGAGGTGTGACAGCAAGTATGAGTGCTCCTCCAATTTGTACTCTGTGAACCATGTATGGACCTTGCCAGTTAGGAGAGAACTTCCCTTTGGCATCATCTTGATGCGGGAAGATTTTCTTCAATACCAGCTGCCCTGGTGCAAACTGTCTTGGTTTGACCCTTTTATTGAAAGCTCTGAACATTCTGTTCTGATAAAGTTGGCACTGACATACTACATTCATCCTCTTTCCATCAATAATGGCCAATTGTTCATAGAGACTCCTTATCCACTCTACATCGCTGAGTTCGACTTCTTGTATGATTCTTAAATAAGGCATCTCCACTTCGAATGGATGACAGCCTCGATACCATAAACCAGCATATAGGGCGTTGCCTCGGTTGATGTGCGAACCGTGGTGCGGTACCCCAATAAAGCAAAAGGTAACTTATCATGCCATTGTTTGTGGTTCTCTACCATTTTCCTTAGTATCTTCTTAATATTTTTGTTGGAGGCTTCTACGACTCCATTCATCTAGGTCTGTAGGCTGCGGAATTCTTGTGCTTGATTTTGAAAGCTTCACATATAGCTTTCATTAGATCACTGGTGATATTGTCGGCGTTGTCAGTAATAATGGACTCGAGAACTCTGAATCGGCAGACAAAACGATCCTTGACAAAATCTGTGACAACTTTCTAGGTTACAGCTTTGTAAGATGCAACTTCTACCTATTTTGTGAAGTAATCAATGGCTACCAGAATAAACCTGTGTCCATTCGACGCAGTGGGCTAAATTGGACCGATAACATCCATTCCCGAGGCGGTGAGTGGCCAAGGTGATCTTGTTTTATTGAGCTCGCTCGGCAACACTTTTATCATGTCGGCATACACTTGACATTGAAAGCATTTGCGGACATACTGAATGCAATTTGTCTCCATGGTCATCCAAAAGTAACCTACCCTAAGTATCTTCTTAGCCAAGACGGAACCATTCATGTGTGGACCACAGGTCCTAGTATGCACATCCTCAAGTAGCTTAGAAGCTTCCTTTACGTCAACACATCTTAGTAAACCCAAGTCAGGAGTTCTTTTGTACAAGTTCCCTCCACTGTGGAAGAAGTGATTTGACAATCTCCGGAGTGTCCATTTCTGAGTGTGATTTGCATGCTCCAGGTATTCTCCTTTTGATAAGTATTCTTTGATGTCATGGAACCAAGGTTTTCCATCTGCTTCTTCCTCGACATGAGCACAATATGCCGGTTGATTATGGATCCTCACCGGAATGGGATCAATGTAGTTCTTATCTGGATGTTGTATCATGGACGACAAAGTGGTCAATGCATCGGCAAACTAATTCTGAATTCTGGGCACATGTCGGAATTCTATCTTTGTAAACCTCTTTTTCAATTCCTGCACATGGTGCATATATGGCAATATCTTAGAATTCTTGGTATCCCACTCTTCTTATACCTGGTTCCCAAGCAAATCTGAATCACCGATCATCAATAACTCCTGAACGTTCATGTCAACTACCATGTTGAGCCCTAGTATGCAAGCTTCGTATTCTGCCCTGTTGTTGGTGTAGGAAATTCTGAGTTTAGCAGATAACAGACAATGCTTACCCGTTTCTGATACCAAACCTGCTCCAATGCCCACTCCTTTGAAATTTGGGGCTTCATCAAAGAACATCCTCCAACCGTCATATGTTTCGGTAATGTCTTCTCCTACGAATGATACTTCTTCATTAGGAAAATACGTTTTCAAGGGTTCGTATTCTCATCCCACTGGATTTTCAGCAAGGTGATCTGCCAATGCTTGTCCTTTGATCGCCTTCTGAGTTACATAGACAATATCGAACTCACTTAGTAGTTTCTGCCATTTGGCCAACTTCCCAGTAGGCATGGATTTCTAAAATATGTACTTCAGAGGATCCATCCTGGATATGAGGTAGGTAGTGTAGGCACAGAAGTAATGCCTCAATTTCTAAGCTGTCTAGGTCAAAGCGCAACGTTAAGCAAAGAATACCATACTTCATAAGGTGTGAACTTCTTACTCAGGTAATATATGGCTTGCTCCTTTCTTCTTGTCTCGTCATGTTATCCCAAAACACATCCAAAGACTCCATCCAATACAGATAGATAAAAGTAGCAAAGGTCATCCTGGTTCTGGCGAACCAGAACTGGTGGTGTGGACAGGTACTCCTTGATCTTGTCAAAAGCTTTCTGACAATCCTTGGTCCAACTTGTTTCAGCATCCTTTCTTAGCATCTTGAAGATGGGTTCACATATGACTGTGGACTGTGCTATGAAGTGACTGACATAGTTGAGATGTCCTAAGAAGCTCATCACATCCTTTTTGCTCTTAGGTGGTGGTAACTCCTGAATAGCTTTGACTTTAAACAAATCCAGTTTGATCCCTCGACGACTGACGATGAATCCCAGTAACTTTCCTGCCGGAACCCTGAATGCACACTTCGCGGGGTTCAATTTCAAATTGTACCTCCTTAGCCTATCGAATAACTTCCTCAAGTCTACTATGTGATCTACGGCCCTCTTGGATTTGATAATGACATCGTCTACATACACCTCTATTTCTTTGTGTGTCATATCATGGAAGATGGTTATCATGGCGCTCATGTAAGTGGCCCCAGCATTCTTCAAACCGAATGATATCATCTTGTAACAGTATACACCATATGGTGTAATAAAAGATGTCTTCTTTGCATCTTCTTCATCCATTCAAATCTGGTGATAACCCGCGAAGCAATTGACAAAGGATTGGAGTTCATGCTTGGCGTAGATATTGATCAGGATATGTATATTCGGTAGTGGGAAGTCGTCCTTGGGAATTGCTCTGTTTAAATCCTGGTAGTCAACACATACTTACCATTCTTCAGAATTGGCACAATGTTAGCTAACCAGGTTGGGTACTCAACCACCCTGAGAACTTTCGCTTTGATCTGCTTGGTAACTTCCTCCTTGATTTTAAACTCGTGTCTGGTTTGAATTTTCTGAGTTTCTACTTGACTACTGGACACATGGGATTAGTCAGCAACTTGTGAGCTACTATAGATGTGCTCAAACCGGTCATATCGTCATATGACCATGCGAAAATATCCTCATACTCTGTTAGGAACCGAATGTACTCTTCCTTCTCTGCCTGTGACAAGTAAATGCTGATGCGAGTCTCCTTGATGGTATCGGCGTCTCCCAAATTTAATACTTCTGTTTCGTCAAGGTTGGACTTAGGCTTGTTCTCAAAATTCTCGACTTCCTTGACAATTTCCTCAAGCATCTCGTCTTCCTCATTTGAACCACTATTCTCATGTTGCGTTGCCTCATTACATGTCACAGTCATTGGTTCATCAGGAAAAGTGATAATAACACTGTAGAAGGAAAAAAGTATAGAAATAGTAATAAATAAAGATAAAGAACAAATACATTTTGATTAAACTGAGAAAATTGTTTAGACAAAGTCTGGCTTGATGAGTCAAGCATTTATTTTGAAACAAGTAAATCTTAAAACAAAATTAATGGAAGTCTTAGATGCCTAGAACGGCTATAGAAGTAAAATTTGCCAGGCTACCTAGGGACTCGGAAGGCTCGGGATGGTTTGGCGGTCCAGTTCCTGAGAATGGCTCACTTATTTACGGTCTGAATAGTGAGGCCTTCTTCCTCCTACTCCTTAATTATGGCACCGCAGTCCATGTCCTCATCCTTTAATAACAAATTCTTCAACCCAACTAGTGTTTCTTCCTCTGTAGTCCCCCATATTGTGTCACCCTGATGAAAAGCTTGTTCCAAACGTGGCACTGGTTGCTTAAGAGGGTAATACGATCTGTGCCATGGAGGCGACCACTCATTGTACTCTTGCAATGTATACTGGTATCCGAGCCCAAAGGTGGTACCATGATTTTTCAGCTGTATTGGTTTGGTGATGCCTTGGAGGTTCTTTCCCAACCCTTTGTCGGGTTCATTTCCGGACCATGCTAGTATGCTTTCTATTTTGTTACTCCGCCACTTATCCTTCTCAACGGCATTGACCCAGTCAATGTGATGATAGGTTTCCCCTTCTAGCCTTCTTTTATGTCCAATGGCCGGGATAGTTTGACTAGTGTAGATGGGGTTATCCCCATCTCCGTAGATTATCACCTCCTGATGGTTCCATTCGAATTTCACGGCTTGATGTAGTGTGGAAGGCACGACTCCAATAGCATGGATCCATGGTCGTCTCAATAAAATATTATATAAGGTTTTTATGTCGGGCACCTGAAACTCGACGTCGAAACAAGTTGGCCCCATCTGCAAGCAAAGGTTGATTTCCCCAATCATGGCCCTCTGGGACCCATCGAAAGCCTTCACATTCATGCTTCCTACACATATCTTGTGGAAACCTTTGTCCAACCTCTTCAGAGTGTCCAATGGACAAATATTTAGGCTCGAACCTCTATCAACCAGGACCCTGGCAATGAACCTATCCTCAAATTGCACTGTGATATGCAATGCTGGATTGTGATTCAATCCCTCGGGCGGTAGCTCATCTTCGTGGAAGATAATCTTATGGCTCTCTAACACTTGCCCAACCATGTTAGCCATTTCTCCACCAGTGATGTTATTGGGTACATAAGCCTCGCTCGGTACTTTCATCAAAGCATTCTTGTGTGCCTATGAATTCTCAATAGTGACAGGATAGATATCTGAGAAGGACTTTGTTTAGATGGTCAACAATAAAATACACCTTTTCTTGTACGTTCCTCCACATGTCATCTGGAACGGTCTCAATGATAGGCTGCCTAGTATTGGCCTCCTTACTTGAACTTCCCAAGTGCTCAAGTGTATAGACTCTTTCGGTTCTAGTCATTCCTTGTGTAGCGTCAGATTCCTCTACCTTGGCATTCACTTTCCGCCAAGCCTCGGCGACATAATCCTAGGGTATTGCTTTTGAGTTGAATAGGAGTGTGGTTGATATTGTCACAGTAAAAGGTGTGACCACTTCTACTTCAAATGGAGCGGATGTGGCTGCGGGCGGAGCCACTTCCACCTCGAATGGAACTAATGCAATTACCTCAACATCGATTGGTGCCTGGGTCTGAACCACAATAGGAGTAAGTGTGACTGCAACCTTAAATTCATCGCCTTCTCGAATAAGCCTGATTGACCCCTCAGGTACCATTCTTCATTTGTCTCTATCACATGTACACCATCACCTCTATGATCAGGGAGGGGATTATTGCGGATATTAGGTGCGGTTTCCTTTGCTTGTATGACCTTGTTGTCAATTAGCATCTGGATTTTATCCTTCAATGTTCGGCACTCAGCAGTGGCGTTCCCTTTTATACCGAAATGGTACGCACAAGTTTTGTTCGAATTGAACCATTGGGATGGATTTTCTAATTCCACAGCGGGAACATGTGTGACGTAACCTGTGGCTTTTAACCTTTCATATAGTTGGTCAATGGGCTTAGCAATGGCGATGTGTTTTCTGGGTGGCTTGCGGTCGAAGCTGGGTCTTGGTCTTGGATAATTCTGGTGAGCTGGTGGTGATTGGAAGTGGGATGGTTGGGAGTTGTAAGTGTGATGGACAGAGGCTGGTTGGGAATATCTAGGAGATGATGGTTGATATATAGGTGGTGATGCTTGGTATGTGGGTGGAGGCGTTTGATATGTGGGTGGAAGTGTTTGATATGGAGGTGTTTGATATGTGGATGCGAGTGTTTGATATTTTGGCGGAGGTGTTTGATAGATAAATGGAGATTTTGGGCCCTGAGCCACCATTATTATTCTAACCTCTTTCTTCTTTGATATGCCGCCTGATTGTAACGCCTTGTTTGTGGCTTGCAGTGCCTCAAAGTTTGTTACCATCTCATTCTTGATTCCTTCTTCAATTCTTTCTCTGAGTTTGATGATGTCAGATAATTTGTGATTTTCGATAACCATCAACCTCTCATAATATTGTGGATCTTGTGCCCCGACGAAGAATTTATTCATCTGTTCTTCATCCAAAGAAGGCCTGACCTTGGCCGCTTCTGACCTCCAACGAGTAGCATATTCACGGAAAGTCTCAGTAGTTTTCTTCTTAAGATTCTGAATGTAGAAGACATCTGGTGCATTCTCTGTGTTAAACCTGAACCGGTCAATGAAATCTGACGCCATGCTTACCCAATTGGACCATTTCTTGGGATTTTGGCTAAAATACCAAGACAAAGCATCCCTAGTAAGTCTCATCATAAAGAGCTTCATCCGGATCTTTTCATATTTCCCGACCCTAACAAGCTTGTCATAGTAGGTCCTTAGATGAGCCCTAGGATCACCTGTGCCGTCGAACATCCCGAACTTGGGAGGTTTGTATCCCTCAGGCAATTCCACATCTGGCTGTATGCGCATGTCTTCATAGTTTAATCTTTCCATTCCTCTGTCGCCTTCAACACCTTGAACTCGGCTTGTTAACTTTTTGAGTTCTTCAGCTATGTTGTTAATGAGCAGGTCCTTCTCGGGGGATTCCGGTGCACAGGAGATTGATTGGGTAGAATGAAGTATAGTTTCCACATATATATGGTTGCTTTGATGGGCTGGGAACTTGGGTATAGTGATGGTCATTTGTGGAGTTTTGGGGATCGAGAATGAGTGGTGGTGCGTTTTGGGGAGTGTGGTAAGTGGTGGTTGGTGGGTAATGAATTGGTTGATAGTGTTGTTGTAGCAGAGCTGGTAATGGGTTGGGATTCTGGGGTAGAGTTGCGTATTGATTTGGTGCGAGAGGATTTTGTGGCTGTTGGTTTTGTATGTTCTGAGGAGGTATTGGGTTCTTTGTGTTTTTGTTGGTGGATATCGGGGACATTGAGGGTGAGTGACAAGTTTGCCAAGTTGCAAACTTGCTCAAGTTCTCTTTGTTGTTCCAGTATCTTTTGTTCCAGTCTCAAAACCAAACCATTTGGGGCCGGAGTACTACGACCATCTGAATTCTCTGTGTTCTGAATATTCTCCTTTCGGATCCCACTTAAATCGTCCATTTTTGCTTTTCCTCTGCCTTTTGTGTTGCTTAGAGGAGGATGAGGTGGAGGGCCTCTAGATCTGGCGTGATACATTGATGAGGCCAGTATGAGTGAACCAACCTAAGGGATGGGAATAATCAAAAATAAAGAAAAAACAAAAAAAGGTAACAAGTCAGTGAGTATCCTAAAATGTTTGCAGTATTTAAACACATATTGCAGAAATGTAAATTCATGTCCTACTTTGGGAACCTCGTTGTGCCTGAGGTAGGCATAGCGACAAATAAATTTGGAGGACTTTAAATGGCAATAAATGCTTCATTTCATAATATAAAAATAGACGAATGCCAAAATGGCACTAAGACAATAGAAAAGTAAGTCATTACTGGCACTTGTCCTTATTACATTTGGAAAGCGAGTAAACCTAATCTATTTGGTCTTAGAAGGACTTTCCTTAGGTTGAATGTTCTTGTTGATCAAATCCTCCAGTTCTCGTAGGTTCATCAGTAAGAACGCCTTTGCTAAATGTCCTCCTTTATTTCCCTTAGCGTTCTGGTAGTCAGTGACTCTCTTCCTCACTTTTTCTTCCAATTCCAGCAGGCTATATTCCAGATATTCTAGCTTTTCGCTAGATTTGACAGCCCTCTCTTTCCATTCATTGATTTGGTCACTTGATGGAAGATTCCTCCACCAGTCTAGCAAGAGTGAGAGTGTTCTAACCATACCAAAGTTGGGGACCTCGTTCCTCATTTTCTGCAAAACAAAAAGGAGTTAGGCCTTTCTCCCCCACCATACTCGACTATTTGTACATTCATGATTCGTATTTTGGCATTTAGTTCTCCAAATTAATACACATAACATGGTTGTGTCCGTTGGGATTATGGAAAACCCGATGGACTTTTGGATAAGGCTTATCTTAAAGGATCATTATGTGGACAGTATATTGATCCGACTAGGTTTGACCATGATGCATGCACAATTTTAACTAGAGTAAGGTTTCTATAGGGTTTTAGACTGGTACCCTCAAGTAGACAACTCGAGGGGAAGGCACGGAATTGTCAACTGCACCGCTGATCGACTGGTTTTACAGCAAATAAGCCTTTTCGAATTTAAGTGTAGTAAATAGGAAGAGCGCAACCACTCACTAAAGCGTTGCTATAGGATTTGATACGCACGAGTGGAATATGATGCGGAGCATGATTTATGTTGCAATTAATAACATGTAGTCAAGTTTTTGCATGTAGCAAAAATAAATACAGCATTTAAATAATTGAAAGATAGTTATAGGGAAAAAGAAAACAAAGAGACAAGTTAGTTTCAGGTATAAAGAACCATAAACACTTAAGAAAAATGGACAGTTAAATTCAAATAAGGGAGAAGGGTACGGGATAAATCATGCTTGGACTAATTTGTAAAAAGATAAGTTCTATATGGTAAGAGCTTAAAAGTATCCCCAGTAGAGTCGTGATGCTGTCGCGCCCCCTTTTTTTCCTCCGCGGAGAAAGGTCTGGGTTTCGACATTCATAGGGGAACAACTCGTTTCCTTTTGGGAATTTGAGTATGTGGAGAGTCTCCACCTAACGGATTATGGTGCGTTAGGGCATCTAGAGCGACTAACTCTTGGATTGGTTTGCATTACCAGAGATTAGGGTAAGGGCTCGAAATGACCTCGAGGGGAAAGTGCTAGGCACCCCTCTTGGTCCACAACTATGTGTCCTGGCCGAACTTATACTTACGAATTAGTCCATTAACAAATAGATAGTTGAATCAAATGTTTTCTAGGTAAAGCACATTGGACATTGTATAACTCAAATAACAAGGCAAAGATTCTGAACAAGTTATATAAAACAAAGTTTTTAAACAAAAGGACTTTTGGGAAAGGAGGAGTCCTAGGTTGGTTAGCCTATAGGATTACCTCACACAATGTCCAGTAAACACTCCTTAATCAGGGGCTACACGTGGCATTAGCGCGTAGTCATCATGTACTACATCTACCCTTCCCACCCCCTTAGTGGTTATTAATGCGAGTGTTGGTTAGCGATCTCTATTGCGTGTTGTTACCCATCCATTCTTAATGGTCCTGGAGGTGATTTAGGACCTCTACCTATAGGCAGTTCTAGACCGACCCCTAAGGTTTAAAGGAAAAATACTAAGGCAACAAGAAATAACACATATGACTCTTAGAAAATAAGAACAGTAAGGAGCAAATAAGAGGCTCAATTTACCTCCATAGATAAGGCATGTAAACAAGACGACTCAAACACAAATAAGGGCAACAATATCCTAAAACATGATATCTAGGTGGGTATCAGAACACAGTATATATGCAGGTTCATTTTATAACTCAGAAGCAGGGGCCCTAATCAGTTTACCTACTGATTTTAAGCATGTTAATAATTAAGCAGTACACACAAAGGGATTGTTTCCAGCTTTATAAGAAATTGGATTACCTGCGGCTTGCCTAGGCATAAGATAATGCACAATTGTTACCAGAACTATCAGAACAATGAAGGAGTTATTTTCTCTAAGCATACTATTCTAAGTGTTATAAAATACAGGGGTTATTACCAGTTTATTTTAAACAGGATAATCAAATGTGAAGCTGTTTTTCACATCTTTCACAATTAGTAGTTTACACTAGGTGTGACTGAGCAAGTACGAATGAGATCCTAAAGCATGGTATCTAAGATGCACATATAAATGTAGAATGATTTATATGCAGGGTTCCTAGAGAAGGATTTCTAAATGCACGACAGGATTGCATGATTTCAAAATGCATAGGTGGCAGTGTATGTTTAATGTTATTTATCCTAGAAACATGATTTCTAAGTGATAATAGAGATGTCAAAATGAGATGCTGAAAGCAGTAGACATGGAACCTAGGAACATGGTTTCTAATACATGATACGCTTCTGTATGTATTGGTCCTAAACATGAGTTCTAATGCAGATACATGAGAATATAAACCTAAAGCATGTTTTCTACCCATTGATATTGATAACATGTATAGCTACCCTCCCATTTTCACTATCCACCCCAAAGTTCATTTACAAAATATTGCAGGCCATTATAGAATGAATTACATAAGAAGATAAGAAAAATAAGAAGTTACTCTATAGGGAGCCTACCAGTAGGCCCAGATTTCCAAAGGTTCCAATGCCGGATTGCCTCATAGCCTTTCATATAATCTGGGTGTGTCAGAGTTCCCTAAGGATCTCAAGGGACCCCAAACAGTATTCACGCCCAGATTTCATAGTCATAGTTGAGTAAGTGCAGTGTAGAAGGGCCAACTCTAATGTATCAGAGTTCAGAGGGATCTCATAGGGATCCCTAAGCAGTCACACATTAGAGGGGCAGAACTTATACCTAAGAGTAGATGTGAGAGTGCTTGAAAAGATTTAAGCAGGGAAACAATTTGAAAAGGGACTTGTTTGAAATAGTTTTGTAAAAGACAACAGAGACAATTTTGAAAAGAGAGTGGAGTAGTAAACAACGGTCCAAACACAACACCCCCAAAATAGGTTCATACACAACCAGAGATCATAGAACCAAAGTAGGTTCAGTAACCACAAATAGGGGTCAAGGGATTTGGGGACACATAGGTTATGTAGGTAACACATAGTTACAGGAGCATAGCAATACTTGTGAGGGTTTATGGGATTAGGGAATAGCTAGTGATATCGACACAGTATGGATTTCAGAAACAATCATAGAATCATACATCTAAAGTGACAGTTCAGTTTGCAAAGTAAGTGCATGTAAAATCTGGACAACAAGTAGACACGTATTCAAAGCAGGATAGGGTCATATTGAAATAGACTAACATGGGAGTAGAACTAGCATGCTAGATGAAGCCATAATGCAAGCATGTCAATTACATATTAAACAGCAGAACCATAAATAGAAACAAATCAGAAACATGATAAGTTGAAGAAGCAAATGAAACATATTGGTTTTGGAACTTGAATTGAAATCAGGACATACCAGTAAAGGGACAATAAGCACAAAGTGAGGAATAGGAGAGCACAATAGTTAGCCTTGGCTTGTTGCCAGCTAACTTAGAACAGTAGTAAGTAATCACAGAAATAGAGCAGAGAGTTTTGAGTGTGTGAGAGAGAGAGAGTTTTAAACCAATGTGTTTGTGTCTACGTGTGTTAATGAGAGAGCATATATATAGTTTGAAACTAGGTAGAATAATAATGTAAGAATCAAAGTCAAGCAGTAATTATGGAACTAGGTATCAATTAGTATAAAATCAGTATAAGTACTCCCTTAATTAAGGGAGTTAACTTCAAATGGTGCAGACAAATAACAAATAAGGAAAGAATCAATGTGAGACTGAACATGACACATAAGGAAATAAGTATAGTATAGAGCAGGTAATAGAGGCTATGTTCGACAAATTCTAATTAAGGAGAATGTCTAACAATCAATTTGATAGCATAATCAACCACAAAATAAGGAAAGAAAATATTTAGATTGAAATTTGTAGGGAATAAACTATACCAATCACATGGAATCAGGGATTCCATTAAAAGGTAACACTAACTAAAGGAAAGTATCAACACTGAACGAAGCGAACATAACACAAATAAGAATAGGGTAAAAGAATCACATAGATCCGGGGTTCAAAGTAAATGATGGTACTGATGAAAGGAAATAACCACAAATTTTCTAGGAACAAGCACATAATAGTCTGGAATAGTCGAAGTCAAAAAAACCTAACAAGAAAGCATAGGGTAAAGATCTCAGAATCACAGAGTGTTCATGAGAAACATACAGATGAGTTGAACATATTATCAAAAACAAACTCAGAAACCCATGATTAAAACAAAGAAATTAGGTTTTCCACATAATGAATCGGATAAAAGGAAAACTTAAATAAACCGTTTAATCATAGTAGAAATCATAGAATAATATTGAAAATTAGAGGAGAAGTCATTTGAAAAAGGGGTTAAGAAACCCTAATTTTGAACATGAAGAGACATTTTTTGAAAAATCGGAAAGATTATCAAGTAAATAGTAAAAATCACTCAAAATATACTCAGATCTGTTATAGATCTAAGAAATCAGGAGCTAGTAGTTAGGGTTTCATAGAGACAACCTAGAAAGAAAGAGAATCAGCCTAGAAACCACAGGTTCTAGCCGAAGACTGTAAAATCTTACACGAACGACCATGGACGGTTTGAGAATGACATAAAACCATGGGAGGTGAGTGAACCGCCATCTAGTTCCTTTGAGGGCCTCAAGGTAGCAAGGATCCGACATGTGAGGGAGCCATGGAGGCTAGGGGTGGTGGTGGAACCACCATTGATACCGGCGAGCCAACGACCAACGAGTAGAAGCTTAGGTTTAACAGAGGGCTTGAGAGAGAATGAGAGAGTGTAACAGCAGAGTGAAAGAGAGGAAATGAGGGTTTGGGGGGCAGAGGGTAGTCTATTAGGTTAAATTAGGAAGGAATTAACCTGGACCATTGATAAAAAATGATCAACGACCGGGATCTGGGCGGACTTGGGTCGGGTAGAATTTAGGTTTGGGCCTGGGGTATTGGGCTGATTTAATTTGGGTTTTGGGAGTGGTTTAATTGGGTTAAAATTGAAATAAAATGGGCTGTTAGTTAAATACCCAATTAAATTAAATAAAACAATTTATAAAAACAGCTGAAAATTGAACAAAATGAATTTCATGCATAGAAAATAGTTAAAAAGATTACTTGGTATTTAAAAATATAAATGATTAATTTCTGGTCAAAATAGTATGAAATCTTTTGATTGGGCTATAATTGCAAAGTTATTGCAATTATAGCTAAAAGATGCAAATTTGGCCAATTATGCAATATTTTGATTCAAATAAGACCATAAATAATAAGTTAAATCAAGAGATGCTTCTGAATTCATTTTGTAATGCCATTTTGTAATTATTTATTGGAAGCCAAAATGCTGAATAAATTAATAAAAATATAGAAAAATTGTGGAAAAATACCAATTGCTATTAATGCATGATTTTGAAGGTATATATGCAATTTTAAAATATTTTGGGGAAAAATTGGGTTTCAACAAGATCTGCGCATGGGCGATTGCAAACGCAGATGCAGATCTGCGCATGGGCGATTGCAAACGCAGATGCAGATCTACGCATGGGTGATCGTAGATGCGGAAGTGGCCTAGATTCGTTGGATCGCAGAAACGATGGGATATCCGCAAAAGCAGAACCGCTTGTGTGGACAAATTGAGCAGAGGTTCGAAAGCACTGGAACTGTTTAAATTTGAAGGGTTCCGAGGTTTTAATCATTATTGGATATTCCAAGCTGGGGCTAAGGCGATTTTTGAGAGGGATTTCGAGGGGTTTCTTGAGTCACTTGTGATTATTTTTATTCACTAATCTTATTTTCCCATTGGATTTCCCACCTAGTTTGTATATTTTTGAAGTGGATTTTGGGAGTTTTAGGCTAGGGATTTGGAGAGTTTAATTTGGGGATTTGGTATCGAAATTTGGTAATTTTGGTATGGTTGGACTCGTGGCTGAATGAGCTTCAGAATTTTGTGTCTTTTATCGGATTTTAAGACGTGGGCCCAAGGGTCAACTTTTGAGTTGACTTTTTGACTTTTGATTAAGAACTTAATATTTTCTTATGGAATTGATTCCTTTAACTTGTGTTGATTGTATCGAATTGTTTGTGGCTAGATTCGAGCCATTCAGAGGCCGATTCGCGAGGCAAGGGCTTGTTGGAGTAGGGATTTACACAGTTTGAGGTAAGTAACAATTCTAAACTTGATTTTGAGGGTATGAAATCCCGAATTACGTGTTATATAATTGGTACTGAGGTGACGCACATGCTAGGTGATGGTGTGTGGGCATGCACCATAGGAATTGTGACTTGTTCCATTCCATGGAACTGTATAGTTGAATAATCTTGTCGGTATCTGTATATTCTCCATGTATTAGAGAAATTAAGCTGCAAGTCATGTTAGAAATCATGCTTAGGCTACTTATTGGTACAGTTGGGACCCACACAGGTCGCATTACCTGTTGAATTATTTTCTTAATTTGAAATCATGCACTCAGTCATAACTATTATTTACATATCATATCTCAGTCTCTGTTGGCATTTATTTATACATTATATAATCATTGTTTTGACAGATTATCATGATTCTTGTGAGCTCGAGAGACTGGAGAGATTGATGACTGAGTGAGGCTGGGGGCCTGATTGTGAGGATATTTATAGGATCGGGCTGCACACCATAGCATGTGCTATTGATTAATGCCATGATTGTCTTATTATAGCGCTTGGTATGGATTTGCCAATCCAGAGTCTGCACATCCATAGTGAGCACAAGTACCTACTGAGCGCGAGTGCAAGTGCCGAGAGATTGGAAGGATTGAGTGGCTGTAAGGATAGAGTGACTGTGAGGAATGAGTGACTGTGAGGATGGAGTGAATTGGAGGACTGACTGATTAATAATCTAAGAGTATGCATATGATTTCATTACTGTTTTGTACTTCAGTTGTCATACATAAATGATATGTTGATATCGAGATGTACCATATCTTATTTCAATTGAACTTGACATATATTGCCTATTTTGCTTTAACTGTTTAACTTTGAAGCATGCCTACATTTTTGTACTGTAATTTTGTAATTGAACTATACTTGTGAAGCTCGTCACTATTTTCAGCCCAATAGTAAGACTTGTTACTTACTGAGTTGATTGTACTCACGCTATACCCTACACTTCGTGTGCATATCCAGGTGTTTTCGGGCATGGTAGTTGCTGATTATTTGAGTTTATCATCATTCATAGATTATCGAGGTAGCTGGCCTGGTGTCCACAGAACTTGACTCTCTTCCCCTATCCCTCAGTTTTTACTTATTCAGTTTTTTAGATAGTGATTCAGGCTCTGTATTTGTATAGATGCTCATGTACTCAATGACACCCTAGTTTTGGGAAATTCAGTATTGGGTTGTGACGGGTTTATCCAGTATTTATGATATTTTCACTTGTTTGAACCTGTGTTGATATATTTTAAATTTTTTTTAAATTTTAAAGTGTTGGAAATGTCTGAATAGTAAGCTTGCCTAGTATTATGATAGGCACCATCACGACCGGTTAAGTTTTGGGTCGTGACAAGTTAGTATTAGAGCCTAGGTTACATAGGTCTCACGAGTCATGAAAAGGTTTAGTAGAGTCTTGCAGATCGGTATGGAGACGTCTGTACTTGTCTTCGAGAGGCTACCGAACCCTTAGGAAAACTACACATTCTTGTATTCTTGTCGTGCAAATTTGTGGATTATGGGAACTAAACTTCTCTTACTCTATTCTCTCACATATGGTGAGGACACTTGCTACCTTACCAGACGGACAGCCACCATTACCACCAGCTAGGGTCATAAGAGGCTAAGGCCGCGGTAGGGGCCGAGGTGCAGCTCGACAAAAGCTAGAGCAACACCTGTAGTTCCACTAATTGCTCCAGCTCAGGAGTAGGTTCCAGATATGGTTGAGCTAGTGGGGCCAGCTCAGGCACCAGCGGTGCCCATTGTGATTTCAGTCTTTCAGGAGACTTTGGCTTAGATATTAACTGTGTGCACTAGCCTTGCTCAGGTGGTTTCTGTTTAGCGCCAGCCACTTCTTAGGCTAGGGGAGGTACTCAGACTCCTGCCGCCTGTACTCCAGAGCAGGTGATGCAGGGACTTCAGACACCGGGGGTACTACCTGCCCAGCCGGTTGTTGTTGCTCAGGCCCAGGTATGTCCTGTTATGAGTGATGATGAGCAGTAGAGACTTGAGAGATTTGGGAGACTCTAGCCTCCATAATTCAGTGGGGCAAGTTAGAGGATGCCTAGGACTTGTTGGATAATTGCTAGCGGATTCTTCGTACGACAGGTATTCTGGAGACTAGTGGCATCTCATTCACTACTTTTCAGTTTATTGGATTGCCTTCAGATGGTGGGAGGCCTATGAAAGGACCAGACCAGTCGGTATTGCACCACATTAATGGCATGAGTTCTCCGTTCTCTTATTGGAGAAGTTTGTGCCATAGACCCATAGGGAGGAGCTGCGTAGGCAGTTCGTACATCTATGTCAGGATGGCTTGTTTGTGACCCACTATAAGATAAGATTTTCAAAGTTGGCTCGTCATGCAGTTTGGATGGTTCAAACTAAGAGGGAAATGATTAGGAGGTTTATTGATGGCATCCACTATCAGTTACATTTTGTTATAACTCGGTAGAGTGTATCTAGTTCTCGGTTCGACAAGGTGGTTGATATTGCTTAGTGACTAGAGATGGTCCGTAATCAAGGGCGTAAGGAGAGGGAGGACAAGAGGCCTCATGGTTAGGGTGGTTTCAGCGGTGTTCCTTTTGGGGGTCAGTTCCACCACAGTAGGGTCGTCCATATAGGCCCGCTCAGATGGCTTGTCCAGTTCATCGTGGTGCATCATCCAGCCATGGGTCATATAACTCCTGTCTGGGTCAGTCATCTCTCTATGCTCTCCTATCTTAGAGTTTGTTCCGTGATGCATCAATTCAAGGTTTATCTGTGCTAGGTCCTTATAGCCGTTACTCTAGTACTTGGGGCCTTATTCAGTCTCCACCACCACTACCGGGGAGTTGCTTCGATTGCGGGGAGTTTGGGCATATGTGGAGACAATGTCCTCATCGCCCGAGATGTCTAGTATAGCAGAGGAGTCAGGCCACGACTTCAGCACCTGTTACTTTATCATTCGCCTAGCTAGCTCGAGGTGGGTCTTAGGCAGCTAGCGATCGCCCTAGAGGGGGCGGACGATCAGGTGGAGGTCAAGCCCGATTCAATGTTATTCCTGTCAGACCAGATATTGTTTCTTCAGATACAGTGATCACATGTATTTTCTTAGTGTGCCACAGAGATACTTCCACATTATTTGAGTTTTGTTCTAGTTATTCCTACGCATCATCCTATTTTACTCATTATTTGGATGTGCCCCGTGAGTCCTTAGCTTCACCTGTTCATGTATCTATGCTGGTAGACGATACTATTATTATGGATCGTGTATATCGGTCATGTGTAGTGACTATTGGGGATTGGAGACCAGAGTTGATCTCTTATTGCATAGTATGGTTAATTTCGACATGATCTTGGGTATGGATTGGCAGTCTTCATATTATGCTATTCTGAATTATCACGCTAAGACCGTAATGTTGGCGATGCTGGGTTTGCCAAGGATCGAGTGGAGAGGTTCTCTAGATTTTTTTCCCAGTAGGGCGATTTCTTATTTGAAGGCCCAACGGATGGTTGGGAAGGGGTGTCTATCATATTTGGCCTTTATGAGAGATGTGGGTATAGATACTACTACTATTGATTCTGTTATGGTTGTGTGACTTTCCGGATGTGTTTCCTACAGACCTGTTGAGCATGCCATCGTACATGTATATTGACTTTGGTAATTACATAGTACCGGGCACTCAGCCCATTTTTATTCCTCCATATCATATGGCACCAGCTGAGTTGAAGGAATTGAAAGAGAAACTTTAGGAACTTCGTGATAAGTGGTTTATTAGGCCTAGTGTGTCACCTTGGGGTGCATCGGTTCTGTTTGTGAAGAAGAAGGATGGTACTATACGAATGTGCATCTACTATAGGTAGTTGAACAAAGATACAATCAAGAACAAGTATACTTTTCTACGCACTGATGATCTATTTTACCATTTTCAGGGTGTGAAGGTGTTCTTCAAGATTGATTTGAGGTATGGGTATCACCAGTTGAAGATTTGAGACTCGGGTATTCTAAAGACGACATTTAGGACTGGTTATGGTCACTATGAGTTCCTTGTGATGTCTTTTGGGCTGACCAATGCCCCAACATCATTCATGCATATGATAGAGGTGATTTAGAGTTGACCCACACCGTCCTCAGCTACTGAGATTTGGAGCTTTCTCGGGTTGGCCGGTTATTATTATCACTTCATAGAGGGTTTCTTGTATATTGTAGTGCCACTAACTAGATTGACCCACAAGGAAGCTCCTTTCAAGTGGTCGAACGAGAATGAGGAGAGCTTTCAGAAGCTTAAGACTGCCTTGACCACAACGCTAGTTTTAATTTTCCTTCAGCATCAGACTCTTGTACAGTATATTGTGATGCTTTTCGGATTGTTATTTGGTGTATCTTGATGTAGGAGGGTAGAGTAATTGCTTATGCTTCACGCCAGTTGAAGCCCCATGAGAAGAACTACCCTGTTCATGATTTGGAGTTAGCTGTCATCGTTCATGTGTTAAGATTTGGAGGCATTATCTCTATGGTGTGTCTTGTGAGGTATTTACGGATCATCAGAGTCTCCCACACTTGTTCAAACAAAAGGATCTAAATTTGAGGCAGTGGAGATGGATGGATATGCTAAAGGACTATGATATCACCATTTTGTATCATCCCGGGAAGGCCAATGTGGCGGCCAATGCCTTGAGTAGAAAGGGGGTGACTATGGGTAGTCTTGCATTCATTCCTGTTGGTGAGAGACCTCTTGCGGTTTATACTCAGGCCTTGGCCAAATATTTTATTAGATTAGACGTTTCGAAGCCTAGTCGGGTTCTATCTTGTATGGTTTCTCGGTCTTCCTTATATGATCGCCTCAGAGAGCGCCAAAATGATGATCCCCATTTGCTTGTCCTTAAGGACACTATTCAACACAATGATTCCAATGATATTACTATTGGATATGATAGGGTGTTGAGAATGCAAGGCCGGATTAGTATGCCTAATGTAGATGGGTTACGTGAGTTGATTCTTGAAGAGGCCCACAGTTCATTGTATTCCATCCATTCGGTTGTCGCAAAAATGTACCAAGACTTGAGGCAACACTATTGGTGGAGGAGGATAAATAAGGATATAGTGGGGTTTGTAGCTTGGTGCCAAAATTTTCAGTAGGTGAAGTATGAGCATCAGAGACCGAGCGGATTGCTCCAAAGGCTTGAGATTTTGGAGTGGAAATGGGAGCGTATCTCCATGGAGTTTGTAGTTGGGCTCCCACGGACTTCGAGGAAGTTTGATGCTATTTGGGTGATTATGGATCGGTTGACAAAATCTGTGCACTTCATTCCAGTTGGGACTACTTATTCTTCGAAGCGGTTGGCTGAGATCTACATATGCGAGATTGTTTGCCTCCATGGTGTACCGGTGTCCATCATTTCAGATCTGGGCACACAATTTACATCGCAGTTTCGGAGAGCAGTGCAGCAAGAGTTGGGAACCTAGGTAGAGTTAAGTACAGCATTCCACCCTCAGATAGATGGACATGCCGAGCACACTATTCAGATATTGGAGGATATGTTATGCACTTGTGTCATAGATTTCGGTGGTTCTTGGGATCAATTCCTTTCGTTTGTAGAGTTTGCCTACAATAATAGCTACCAATCAAGCATTCAGATGGCTCATTATGAGGCTTTGTATGGGAGACGGTGTCGGTCTCCGGTGTGTTGGTTTGAGTCGGGTGAGGCTAGGATATTGGGTACTGACTTGGTTCAGGATGCTTTGGACAATGTTTAATTGATCCAGGATCGGCTTCGCATGGTGCAGTGTAGATAGAAAAGTTACGCCGATCGAAAGGTTCACGATGTTGCTTACATGGTTGGGGAGAAGGTACTGCTCAAGGTTTCACCCTTGAAGGTTTTATGAGGTTTGGGAATAAGGGAAAGTTGAGCCATCGGTATATTGGGCCTTTTGAGGTGCTTTAGAGGATTAGGGAGGTGGCTTACAAGCTTGCCTTGCTGCCTAGCCTGTTGAGTGCTCATCCAGTAATTCATGTTTCTATGCTCCAGAAGTATGTCGGTGATCTGTCTCATATTTTGGATTTCAGAAGGGTTCAGTTTTGATGGTAATTTGACTTATGATGTGGAGCCGGTGGCCATTTTGGATTGGCAGGTTTGAAAGTTGAGGTCAAAAGGCATAGATTCAGTGAAGGTACAATAGAGAGGTCAGCCAGTTGAGAAGGCAACTTGGGAGATCGATCGGGAGATGCGGAGCAAATATCCATGACTAATTAAGACTCCAGGTATGTTTCTAGACCCGTTCGAGGATGAATGTTTGTTTAAGAAGGGGAGGATGTAATGAACTGGCAGGTCGTTTTGAGTGTTGTAGCCCCGTTCCCCTAATTACTACTTATTTTATGCTTATTAGTTGCTATGTGACTTGCCGGGGTAGTTGGTTCGGTTCCGGGGAAGTTTCGGAATGCGTTGAGATACTTAGTCTCAAGGTTGGAAGCTTAAGTTGAAAAAGTTGACCGGATGTTGACATGTGTGTAAATGGATAAAGAATGGAGTTTTGATGGTTCTGATAGCATCGTTGGGTGATTTCTGACTTAGGAGTATGTTCGGATAGTGATTTGGAGGTCCGTAGTTGAATTTGGCTTGAAATGGCAAAAGTTGGAAAATAGAAGTTTTGGAAATTGAGAAGTTTAACCGAGAGTTGACTTTGTCGTTACCGGGATTGGATTTTGGTTCTGGGAGTTGGAGTAGGTCCGTTGTATCATTTATGACTTGTGTGAAAAATTTGAGGTCAATCGGACTTGATTTGATAGATTTCGGCATCGATGGTAGAAGTTGGAATTCCTTAGTTTTCATTAGGCTTAAATTGGGGTGCAAATCGTATTTTTGATGTTGTTTAATGTGAATTTGAGGGCTCGACTAAGTTCGTACTGTATTTTAGGACATGTTGGTATGTTTGGTTGAGGTCCGGGGGGCCTCGGGTGGAGTTCGAATGGTTAACGGATCCATTCAAAGATTGTTGAAGAACACCAAGTCTGGTGCGATCGCACCTGCAGAGTTGTGGTCGTAGGTGCATGGCTGCAGAAGCAAAGGATTGGTTACAGATGTGGCTTGGGCAAAGCTGGGCAATGGTCGTAGGTACGAGGGTTCGTCCGCACCTACGTGGTCGCAGATGCGGAGAGCGGTCGCAGCTTCGAGATCGGAAGAGCGAGCCAGGGGGCGCAGGCGCGGAATGTTATCCGCATATGCGAATGTGCATCTACGCATGGGTGATCGTAGATGCGGAAGTGGCCTGGATTCATTGGATAGCAGAAGCAATGGGATATCCGCAAAAGTAGAACTGCAGGTACGATCAAATTGAGCGCAGGTACGAAAGCACTGAAATGTTTAAATTCAAACGGTTCTGAGGTTTTAATCATTTTTGGACATTCTAAGCTCGGGCTAAGGCGATTTTTGAGAGGGATTTCGAGAGGTTTCTTGAAGTAAGTCACTTGTGACTATTTTTATTTAATAATCTTGTTTCCCTATTGGATTTTTCACCTAGTTTGTATGTGTTGTTTAGGTGGAATGAGAATTTGAGGCTAGGGATTTGGGAGTTTAATTTGGGGATTTGGACCGTGATTTGGTATCGAAATTTGGTAAATTTGGAATGGTTGGACTCACAGTTGAATGGGATTTCGGATTTTGTGACTTTTATGAGACATGGGCCCAGGGAGCGACTTTTGAGTTGACTTTTTGACTTTTGATTAAGAACATAGTATTTTCTTATGGATAAGATTCCTTTAGCTCGTGTTGATTTTATAGAATTGTTTGTGGATAGATTCGAGGAATTCAGAGGCTGATTTGTTAGGCAAAGGCCTAGTGGAGTAGGGATTTGCACGTATATTCTCCATGTGTTAGAGAAATTGAGCTGCAAGTCATGTTAGAAATGATGCTTAGGCTACATGTTGGTACTGGGTGGACCCATAGAGGTCACATTACCTACTAAATTATTTGCTTAATTTGAAATCATGCACTCAGTCATAGCTATTATTTGTATATCATATCTCAGTCTTTGTTGCCATTTATTTATACATTATATCATCATTGTTTGGGCTGATTATAATGATAATTGTGAGCCTGAAAGACTAGAGATATTAATGACTAAGTGAGGCTTAGGGCCCGATTGTGAAGATATTTATAGGATCGGGTTGCATGCTACAGGCATGTGTTATTGATTCATGCCATGATTGGCTTATTATAAAGCTTGAGCTAGATTTGCCCCGCCAGGGCCTGCACACCCACAGTGAGCACAGGCACATATTGAGTGCGACTGTAAATGCCAAGCAATTGGGAGGATTGAGTGATTGTAAGGATGGAGTTACTGTGAGGAATGTGTGAATGTGAGGATGGAGTGAAGAGGAGGACTGAGTGATTGTTACTCTGAGAGTATGAATATGATTTCATCACTATTTTGTAATTCAGTTGGCATTCATAACTGACATGTAGATATCGAGATGTTCCATATCATGTTTCAATAGAACTTCACATATTTTACCTATTTGGGCTTTTAATATTTAACTTGGAAGCATGCCTACATTTCTGTATTGAAATTTGGTAATTGAACTGTACATGTGAAGCTCCTTACTACTTTCAGCCCAACAGATAGACTTGTTACTTGCTGAGTTGGTTGTACTCACTCTACACCCTAAACTTCGTGTGCAATCCATGTGTTTCTTGACACGGTAGTTGCTGATTAACAGAGTTTAGTGTCATTCGGAGATTATCGAGGTAGCTGCCATGGCGTCCGCATACCTTAAGTCTCCTCCCCTATACCTTAGTTTTTTACTTATTCTGTTTTAGTTTGTTAGATAGTGATTCAGACTCTATATTTGTATAGATGCTCATGTACTCAGTGACATCCTGGTTTTGGGAAACTTCACTATTTATTGTGACATTTTTTATCTAGTATTTATGAGATTTTCACTTTTTTAACCTGTTTTGGTATATTTTAAATTTGAAAGTGTTGGAAATGTCTGAATTGTCTGCTGGACCAGTATCGTGATAGGCGCCATCACAACCGGTTGAGTTTTGGGTCATGACAAACACAAATAAAGAGAAGCATCACAATTTGCAGGGAGCATTTTCCAGGCATCGTGAGAAAGACTGTGTGGGAAAAATAGAGAATGTGAGCGATATTGTAATAAAGTGGAAATCTCAACAGAGGGTTATTTTTTTGAGTGTGTAGTGGTTCCTGGAGTATTTACTCGGGACTACGGAGTGTAAAATTCCTTATTATAGTGGATATTTCTCCTCTCGGGCCAGTGATTTTTTCTGTTATTCAGAAGGGTTTTCTATGTTAAAGTCATTGTGTCCTTGTTGTTCTTTTTATTTTTGTTGGTTATCGTATCTCGGTACTACGTTATTATTCTGTTGTTATTACCGTGAATATTATTTTTCGTGGGGGATTTATTCCCAACAACTGGTATCAGAGCTTCAGGTTCTTCTCGTTCACAGAAATATTGTTCATGTTTGGTAGTATTATACTTGGTGAAAAATGAAATGTCCGGAGTAAAGTATGAAGTAATAAAATTCAATGGAGATAGCGATTTCCCAACATGCCAAATAACAAGGTATTAGACAGTGATGCCAAGAAACCTGATACCATGAAAGCTGAAGATTAGGTGATTTGGATGAAAAGGCTGCTAGTGCAATCAGGTTGCACTTATTAGATGATGTGTTAAGTAACATCATTGATGAAGATACTGCATGTGGCATTTGGACAAGGTTAGAAATCCTATACATGTCCAAAACGATGACAAATAAATTGTATCTAAAGAAGCAGTTATATGCCCTACATATGGGTGAAGGTACAAATTTTTTGTTACATTTAAATGTTTTTAATGGATTAATCACTCAACTTGCTAACCTCATAGTAATGATCAAGGAAGAGGATAAAGCCATTTTGCTATTGAACTCATTGCCATCTTCGTACATAATTTGGCAACAACCATCCTACACGGTAAAACCACTATTGAGTTTAAGGATGTCACATCGGCTGTTAATACCCAATTTTTCCCTCATATATTTTAAAATGCATATA
Source organism: Nicotiana sylvestris (assembly GCF_000393655.2). Taxonomy (NCBI): domain Eukaryota; kingdom Viridiplantae; phylum Streptophyta; class Magnoliopsida; order Solanales; family Solanaceae; genus Nicotiana; species Nicotiana sylvestris. The sequence goes on along the minus strand of NC_091065.1, from coordinate 189,136,758 downwards.
TACTTCCAAATAATGCATGAGCAGCCACCAATATTTTTCCATAATTTTTTGTAATTTTAAAATGATTTTAATGAATTTATTCCAGCATTTCATTATCTAAATAATTACTAATTACATCACAAATAATTTTATAATGATTTATTACTTAATTTTTATCATTTATATTTATATTAAGCTTTAATCATTTTATGCATAAATATATTTATATCTTTAGGCTATAATTGCAATAACTTTTCAATAATAGCCCTTATGTGCATAATTACATTATTTACACGGAAAATAACCTTTTATATTTTTATAATATTAAGTAATTATTTTAAATTATTTATATGCATAAATAGAATTTTTATCATTTATTAGCTATTTTTATAAATTATTTTATTAATTGGGTATTTGACATATAGCCTCTTTTAATTTGATTTTCGGACCTTAGCCTAATTTTCACCCCAGCCAATTAAATTAACCCATTAACCCATAACCCATAACCCATAAACCTGATTCATACCTACCCCAACCTAAGTTCAATCCTGGCAATCGATCTCAAAAGATCAACGGTCCAGGATTTACCTTCCATTTTAATTAACCAAACAACCCCAAACCCTATTCATGTTTCAGATCCTCCGTCGCTGAAACCCTTCCTCCTTTCTTCTCTCTCACCCTCCACCTAGACCTAGCCCACCATCACCAAAATCCTTTCGATCAATGGGTTTCGTTTTTTATTACAGGCCTTATCTGGCCTCCTATCTCTACTGGTGTTATGATTTTCGTATTGCTTGATGGAATCTCAAAGACATTCGAACCATATTTGGTTCAAATCCCTCATGTGCTCGATGAATCTGTCTGTGTTCATTCCTATGTCTGTGAGTACTAATATCTTTGTGTTTATGGCTTCAAATCTATGGTTCAAACCAGATTTTTCTCACCTCTGTTTATTTTTTATAACCTAAATATTTCTGGCTAAATCCGTTCAAATCTCTTTAGATCTGAAGCGGTTTGAGTTTGTTTGTTACTTTTCCTTTAAGATTATGCTATTTTCCCTATTATTGTTAACTGATTTTCATTTTTTCCCTAGAAGCTAGGGTTTCAATTTTTTAAATAAGTTTCTGCAAAAATGTTTTAAAATGTTTAAGTGTTTAACTCCGGTTTTCTTCCTTTACTTTTCGACTGATTTTCATCCCTATGTCTTGATGCCCTAAGGTTTCTAATTATTCTACTGCTTGCTATAATATTTTCCCGTTTACTTTGGTTGTCAATTAAACTGAGTAATTAATTTATTTTCCTAATTAGAGTTTGAAATTATATCTTCTTTTACACATTCTTTCCTTATATATATATATATATGATTCATAACTAGTACTACTTTCCTTTGTTATATCACTGGCTTGATTTCTCGGCCTTGATTGTTATGACCGGCGTTTGAGTGATTTCTGGACTTATTACTTACCTTATTAAACCTCAATTTTGTCTGCTAATCAATTTCGTATAAAATTCTCCTTAATCTAAGTAATAATTACTTAATTCTGTCCTATTAAGTGATTTGTGTTTAACCCTAATTGATTGATTAACTGATTTCTTTGCCTTATTTGTGTACCATTGATTCTCCTACCTTATTTGGTTTTGCTCTACTATATGCTATAAAACCCTTCATTGTTCTGATTTTCAAACACATGCTGAGACACACAGGCTTACACCTACAAACCTACACTTACACACTTACAGTCAGAAAACTTGGGTTCTTTCTATCACTCTGATTTGCTGCATTGTCTAGCTGGTTGAAAGCCAAGGCTAGACTCTTGGATTCCAATTGCCTTCACCTTCTTGTTTACTTTCTCCCTAACTGGTATGTGTTAATTCATGTTATCTTGTTCTATTCTATATGTTTATGTAGCCAGTTTTATCACTGACCTCAACATGCTTCTGTTTGATACATGATTCCCGACCATCTCTTTCTTAACTGTTATACCTTAGTTCTTGTTATCTTGTTCTGTTCCATGTGATTATATGATTAGTTTACTTGAAACCTCGATATGCTTCTGTTTGCGATATGTTTCCTGTTTGTTTTCTTCCTAACTGTATGCCTTAATTCCTGTTAACCTACTCTGTTCTATGTGCTTGTGTGGTTAGTTTACCTTTGCGTGTCTGGCCCATGATTTCTATTTACTTCTTTATAGACTAGTATGCTTTAGTTCCTACTACCCTGTGCTCTTTGTTTGTTTGGTTAGTTATTTCAAACTTCAGCATGTTTCTGTTTAATACACGCCTATATGGTCCCACCTAGTGATAATTAATCTTTAGTAATGTGAAACCTTGGTGGATTCAGTTGTATGCTCCCTATTTAGAACAGGTTTAGGTATTACCAATATGTGTGGTTAGTTCTGTCTGTAATTCAAGTATCTCTGCTCTTGTTGTGATTGCTTTAATTACTGGTATATTATCCATGTCTAAACTAATACCAATCTGCTAAATATGGACTCTGTTCTGTTTGTAGTCTTGTAATTTAAACCTGTTCGTTCCTAAAAATCAAACTGTTTTTCAAATTTGTCCCCAACCTCTTATATATACTATTTTTCAAACTTCCACTCTTAGCTCTCTAGGTTCCTACCACCTCCAGTGTGAGCACTACCTAGGGTCCCTAAGACTCCTTTGAACTCTGACACATTGGAGTTGGTTTTCCAATCTTTTATGAATTCTGTGTTGAATGTATGGATACAGTGTGAGCATTGCCCGGGGTCCTTAAGGCTCTTTGGGAACTTTGACACTCTAAAAGACTTGCTTAAGGTGTTGTGGATCCCTGCTACTGTTTCAAGACTATTTTGCTGAAGGCCTTACTCTCACGTTTATATTGGGCCTGCTAAGGCTTCCTATAGTGTAATAGATATTGTTATATAGTTTATTTATTCTAGGATATAATAATTTCTGTAATAAACAGATTTGGGGTTTGTTAGTAAAAGCTGGGGGGTTTATCATATATCTTTGCTTGAATCTCGGGTATAAATCCTACCTATAGGTTTATTGGTGATTATGTGAGTGTTACTACTTGTTTAGAGATCATGTCTATAGGACTTTCTTATTGCTTTGTTCTGTACTTCACTCGCATGCTAGAAATCTTGTTTCAAGATTCTTTGCATTAGAAATCTTGTCCATAGGATCCATGCACATTTTTACATGCATTAGTAACCATGTTTATAGGATCCTATATGTCTGAATAATAATTTTCCCGGCAATGTGCTTAAAGAATTCTGCCCACATGTGATAAATAGATATCATGCCTATAGGAACTAAAAATCAGTTAGATACCATGCCTATAGGAAATAAAGCAATCAGTTTCAAACCAAAAAATCATGTCTATAAGATTTAATCTTATAGATATCATGCCTATAGGGTGAAATCAGTTTGTAAACTTAGGGGTCCTGCTAATAGAAATTCAAATCAAGTCAACACTTAGAGATCCTACCTATAGGATTTTAAATATATACAACAATTAGAAAGCATGTCTCTAGGATCTAAAGAGTTAAGACCTGCCTTTACGAGTTAAAATCAGTGATTTGCTTAGAAACCATGTTATATGTTTATAATTAACTATTGTAAATACCATGCCTATAGGATTCTGTTAATAATTTAGGCAAATTTGTATAATACTAATGATTTTGGGATTTAAAACGTTGATATTTACTGCCTGAAAATGCCCAGATTCAAGGCTTAATAAAATTAGTAGGCAAAATTGATAGGTCTAGATACCCGCCTTAGTGAACTGTTGTTCTGTATTCTGTTTCTGCTCATCTAGATATCCTCTCTATAGGATCCCTAATTAACAAAATTTGCTGACTGAATTGCGTGCATTTGTTGTCTACTTGTGGAGGTCAATGCGAGCCCCTATTTGTTCTTTACATGAATTATTGTCTGAATTTTGTTTGTCACCTAGCTTTTCTCATTTTTAAGAAATATAGGTCGGTCTAGAACCACCCTAAGTAGAGGTCCTAAATACCTCCAGGACCATAGGTAAGGGACGGGTAGTGCACGCATAAGGTACGAATTAGAAGCTACTAGAACGCTTAGGTAACAACTGAAAGATAACAATTGGGTGGTAATGTAAATGATGACCCATGCACTAATGCTATATGTAGCACCCCTACTTGGGGAAAGTTACCAAGTATTGCATGGAAATGATCCTATACGCTAAAAAAACCTAGGACCCCTTTAATTCATGTATTAAAGTAATTTGTCTAAATCGTTTATTTTTCCATAAGACTAATTTGCTTAATTTAAGTTCGGCTGGGACCCACCGTTTTGGACCTCGAAGGGTGCCTAACACCTTCCCCTCAAGGTAATTTTGAGCCCTTACCCGATCTCTAGTGACATAATTGGTTATATGAGTTAATTGTTCTAGGTGCCGTAACGCACCTTAATCCATTAGGTGGCGACTCTTCAAATCCATTACCCAATCCCAAAAGGAAAGGAGTTGTCCCAAAAATGTCGAAACCCGATTTCGTAAGAAAAAGGGTGCGCGATAGTATGACGACCTTGCTGGGGATATCTTTAGCCTTTTACCATAACGAACTTGTCTACGAATTAGTCTTTAAGCAAGTCTTTAATACTTGCACACCCCTTACCATTCTATGTGAATTTATTTGTCTATCCTTATTCATTTATGATATCTCTCCCCTGCTTTATCACTTTACTATGGAAACTAACTTATCTCCTTGTTTTCCTTTTCTTAAATGTCTTTACAATTATTAAATATCGCATTTCATCGTTATTCATCATGCAAATACTTGACAATGTGTTGTTTTCTTTTTGGATAACTCCATACTCAACATCATATTCCACTCTGTGTACTAATACCATAGCGGCACTTGATGAGTGTTCGCGCTCTTCCTAAAATCACCTTTTAAATACGGAAAGGCTTATTTGTGATAAAACTAGTCGATCAGCGGTGCAGTCGATGGTTCCATGACTTTCCCCCTCAAGTTATCCGCTGGAGGGTATCGGTCTAGATTTATATAGAAACCTTGCTCTGATAAATAACTGTACATGCATCATGGTCAAACCTAGTCGGGGTTAATATGTTGTCCACGTAATAACCCCCTAAGAAAGCCTTGTACAATGTCCACCGAGATTTCCATAATCCCAATGGACGCAATCATGATATGTGTATTATTTTGGAGACATACATGCCGACATGCTAATCATTAATGTGTAAGTATTCGAATCCGGAAGGGTCAAGGGCTAACTTTATTTGTTTTGCAGAAATGAGGCACAAAGTCCCCAAGTTCAGCATGGTCCGAAGTGTACCACCGTTGTTGTTAGAATGGTGGGAAAATCTTTTGTCAAGCGATAAAAACCACGTGAAAAGGGTTCTTGGAAATCAAACTTCCTTATTGGACATCCAACCCAATAACATGCTGATCGTAGCTGCTACTATGTACTGGGACGGAGAAAAAGCTGTATTCCATTTTGGTAGTATAGAAATAACTCCTCCTAGAAGAAATCGGAGGGTTCGCTGGATTACCATGGGATAGTCTTGGTTTTCTACTACCAAAAAATTGCAATGCTAGGAGTTTTCTGAAAATGATGGGCCCGAGAAAGAATGAGGACTTGGAGTGCTCGAAGAAGTCTTACATACCCTTTAACTTCCTCTATTAATGATACAAACACAACAAATCTGACCATATCTTTCATGACGAATTCTCCATCACTTCCCTAAGTTGGATCATCGCAGGGTTTTTGTGTTCATCATTTGCTTTTTGGGTATGATAGTGTTTCCGACAAGGGGATAGAATTCAAACCAGGTTGGCCATGGTAACCATAGCTTCAGTGGAGGGAATTGAGGGACAAACCTATACTATTGTCTCGATGATTGTAGCAGACATTTACTGGGCTCTGGATCGTTGCAAGTTTGAGAGTTGTAACTTGCTATTACAGATTTGGTTGTTAGAGTATCTTCAGAGGGGTCAGTATCGCCAAGAGTTTCTGAGGAGACCATGGAGCGATCACATTGCTTTCCACCATCCTAAAAGAATGACCTTTATCCTAGATAGATTTACACAGCCAGAGAACGCTATAGAATGGGCAGAGTTTTTCAACTAATTGACCGAGGACCAGGTTCAATGGATGTTCGAGTGGTTCCCTACCGATGAATTCATTATCAGATCTAGGGACGTTTCGCATTTAGTGTTGATTGGATTAAGGGGAAAATATCCCTATGTTCCTATTAGGGTTATGAGACAAGCTTGTAGGAAACAAGTCATACCACGAATCTCAAAAATAAGTCATTACAGAGCCGATTTTCAAGGTGACGCCATTCCATACAAATATGAGGCCCAGCACATGTGGCGCTTGAAGATTATCGTAGAAAAGGATACCTCGAACTGGATCAATATCATGCCGGTCATGTATATTTCTACCCCTCATTGTTAAAATATAACATAGCAGGAATATTCGAGCCACGGGTCGGTCAAGGAAACATGGTCATAGTTGAAGTCGCTGAAGCACAAGTGAAATATGAGAGGCTACGCAAGAGGGTCCTTGAATCCGAAGCCAAGCATCTAGAGCAACACAAGTTCAACATGGAATCAATCAATGAGTGGAAAGAAATTTCTACTAAGTCGGCACAAATGTTGGAATACTTGGAGCAGGGTCTAATGGTACTGGAATGGAAGATAAGGAAAATGATCGTAGATTGTCAGAATACAAAAGGCAACGAGGGAGGACATCTAGCAAGGACATACCTGCTGCTGGACATGCACGACCCAGAGAACCTAATTGACGGAGCCCAGAGGGCCAAATATGGAGAAGGTCCTTCAGGGACCAAGTAGATTAGGTTTATCTGTTTTGTGTTATTTTAGAATCCAAATGCAATAAGGCAGATGCCATTAGTGACTTGTTTATCTCTCCAAATCTACTTGTCTCTAGGCCAACCTCGGGCGCTACGAGATTCTCCAAATTAGGACGTGAATTTACGTTTCCGCAGTATGTGTTTAAATCCTGCAAATACTTGTCAAAATCCTTACTGACTTATTTACCTTTTTGTTTTCTTTATTTTTATTATTCTCATCCCCTAAGGTTGGTTCGCACATACTGGCATCGTCAGCATATCACACCAGATCTACTGGCCCTCCTCATTCTCCCCCTTCAACTAATACGAAAAGCAAGGGAAAGGCTAAGATGGATGATATGAGTGGTATCCGTAAAGAAAACATTGTACATGCTGAGAATGTTGAAACTTCAGACGGTCGGAGTACTCCGGCCCAGAATGATTTGGTCCTGCGATTGGAACAGAAAATACTGGAGTTGCAAGGAGAACTTGAGCAGGTCCGCAACTTGGTAAACCTGTCCCTCACCCTAAATGTACCAGATGTTAACCAACAAAATGCTTAAATCCCAGCACCTCCTCAAAACACAGCAAACCAACGTCCACAAAATCCTCCCTCACCCCATCAATACGCAACTCCTCCCCAAAATCTTAATCCTCCACCAGTACACACTCCTCCTTACCACCAACATCTTCCTACTCAATACCCGCAAACCACCTACGATAGTCCTCAGAATACCCCACAACCTATCCCTGATCCGCAAAATTCCACTAACGATCACCACTAAACTCCAACCCCTGACACCTACCAAAACAATCCCATATACGTGGAAACCTTACCTCACTCTACTCAACCAACATCATACGCTCCGGAATTTGCCGAGAAGGACCTGCTCATTAATAACATGGTCGAAGAGCACAAGAAGCTCACGAGCGAAGTCTAGGGTGTTAAAGGAGGCAAAGGAATTGAAGTTCTGAATTTTGAGGATCTGTGCATTCAGTCAGATGTGGAACTGCTAGAGGGTTACAAACCTCCTATGTTCAAAATCTTTAACAGAATAGGTGACCAAAAGTACACTTGAGAAAATACTGTGATAAGCTCGTGGGTGTTGGAAAAGATGAAAGGATTTGCATGAAGTTGTTCATGAGGAGTCTCACGGGAGATTCCCTATATTGGTATATCAATCAAAATCCCAAGAAGGGGGTTAATTAGGTAAGCATAGCGTCAGACTTCATGGATCGATTCAGATTTAACACACAGAATGCACCAGATGTCTTCTACATACAGAATCTAAACAAGAAACCAATAGAGACTTTCCATGAGTATACTATTCGATAGAGGTCAGAAGCTGCAAAAGTCAGGCCGGCAGTAGAAGAAGAGCAGATAAACAAATTCTTCGTCAGGGCCCAAGATCCCTAATATTACGAAAGGCTAATGGTCATAGAAAATCATAAGTTCTTTGACATCATCAAACTCAGAGAAATTATTGAAGAAGGAATCAAGAGTGGGGTGGTGACCAGTTTCGAGGCATTGCAGGCCACAAACAAAGCATTGCAGTCAGGGGGTATATCAAAGAAGAAAGAAGTAAGGGCAGTAATGGTGGCCCAAGGTCCAAAATCTCCACTCACATACCAGACATCTCCACCTAAATACCAACCCTCACCTCCAAGATATTCTCAACCTACTACCGCCTATCACACTTATAACACCCAACCAGCCTATTACCATTCACCCCTAACCCACCAAAATTATCAAAAACCCAGACCCAATTTTGATCGTAGGCCGCCCAGGCAATATACCCCTATTGTCGAACCCATTGACCAACTATATGAAAGATTGAAGTCTACTGCATATGTCACCCCCATTCCTGCCGTTGCAATGGAAAACTTTTCCCAGTGGATCAACCCAAACAAAAACTGTGCATACTATCGATGAATGTCGCACCCTGAAAGATAAGATTCAAACCCTGATTGATACCAAAGTCATACAAGCAAAGGATCCCACGCCAAATGTCCGCAATAATCCCCTCCCAAATTATAGGGGTGAAGGAGTAAATGTGATAGAAACTGGTGAAGAATGGGATCCTGAGGGGTAAATTGGGTTTATTCGGGAAGGTGATGACCCTAAACCTACAGTCACACTCACTCCTATTGTGGTACAGATACAGCCGCCGATTGAAGTTGAAGTAGCTGTATCAGTCCCGTTTGAAATTGAAGTAACAACACTTGTGGTCACACCAGCTCCATTTGAAGTAGAAGTATCCATACCCTTTATTGTGACAGTAGCACACGCAGCTCCTTTCAAGTCCAATGTCATACCCTAGTATTACGTTACCGAAGCTAGGAGAAAGTGAAAAGCAAAGATGGAAGAATCTGGTGCCGCACAGGGGATGGTTAGAACTGGAAGGATCTATACACCCGAAAACTTGGGAGGAACAAGCCAGGAAGCTGCTACCAGACAAACTATCATTGAAACTAGACCACACGATCTTTAGAGGAAAGTACATGCGAGTGAATACTCTATCATCGATCATTTAAACAAAACTCCCGCCCAGATATCCATCCTGTAGCTATTGCAAAATTTTGAGGCGCATAGGAGTGTTCTAATGAAGTTGTTGAATGGTGCTTATGTACCCAACAACATCACCAATAGAGACATGGTCAACATGGTAGGGCAGGTACTGGAGAGCCGCAAGATCACCTTTCACGAGGATGAACTACCACCTGAGGGGTTAAGCTACAACAGGGCATTAATATCATAGTACAATTTGAGGAATTCATCGCCAAGGTCTTAAAAGATGGGGGTTCAAGCCTCAAAATTTGTCCATTGACTACTCTGAAAATTTTGGGCAAAGATTTCCATGAGATACGAGCAGGAAGTATGAACGTGAAGGCATTTGATAGGTCTCAAAGGGCCACCATTAGGGAGAATAACATTTGTCTGCAGATGGGCCCGACCTAGTTCGATGTTGAGTTCCAAGTACTAGAGATATCTGCTACGTACAATATTCTATTGGGACGACCTTGGATACATGCCGCTGGGGCTGTGGATTCCACACTACACCTAAGCCGTGATGTTCGAATGGAACCATCATGAGGTAATCATTCACGGAGATGGAAGTAACCTCATTTACACTAGTCAGACTGTCCCGGTTGTCGAGAATAGAAGAAGGCTGGGTGGAGAGACTTATCACCTTATTGAGCATGTCAACGCAATTAAGAAGGACAAGTGGTGGAGTAACAAAATAGAAAGCAGACTAGCATGGTCTGGGTATGAACCCGGCAAAGGACTTGGAAAGAAACTCCAGGGCATTACCAAACTGATACAGTTGAAGCGTCACGACACAACTTTTGGGCTGGGATATCCGTACACCTGGCAAGAATATAATGATTGGTCACCCACCATGGTGTGGTCCTTATTACCCTCTCGAGCAGCCAGTGCCGCATTTGAGTCAGACTTTTCACCAGACCGATACAATATGGGGATTCACAGAGGAGGAAGCTTTGGCTGGATTAAGGAACTTGTTTCTAGAAGACCAGAATATGGATTGTAATGTGATAGTTGAGGCAGAGAAAGAGATAAAAGCCCTCACCATTCAGACCGTGGAGAAGGGAACTGTCCTCAAATTGGACTGCCATACCGTTTCGGGCCCGCCGAGTTCCTAGGTAGCTTGGCAATTAGCCTGATTTGTTTCAATAGCCATGCTAGGCATTTAAGATATGTTTTTAGTATTTTTTTTAAAGACGCATTTTGTTTCGAAATAATTGCTCGAGTCATTAAGTCGTACCTGTTTTGAATATTTTCAAAATTTAATTAATGCATTGTTATTTAGTATTCATTATTATCTTTTACATTTTTTTCTCTACAACATTATTATTACTTTTCCCGATGAACCGATGACTGTGACATGTAATGAGACAACGCCATATAAGGATAGACACTTAAAAGAAAAGGACGAAATACTTGAGGAAATTGTTAGGGAAGTTGAGAATTTTGAGAACAAACCTAAGTCCAATCTGGACGAAACACAAAACCGAGGCAATCAATTTGGGAGACTCCAAAACTATCAAAGAGACTCGGATAAGCGTTCACCTATCACCATCATAAAAGGAAGAATGCACTTGTTTCATAAAAGAATATGAGGATATTTTTTCATGGTCATATAATGACATGACTGGTCTGAGGACATCCATAGTGGCTCATAAGTTGCCTACCAATCCAATGTGTCTGCCGGTGAAGCAGAAACTTAGAAAGTTCAAACCGGACATGATCTTAAAAGATCAAGGAAGAAGTCACTAAGCAAATCAAAGCCAAAGTCCTCATGGCAGTTGAGTACCAAACCTAGTTAGCCAACATCGTACTAGTTCCGAAGAAAGATGGGAAAGTAAGAGTTTGTGTTGACTATTAGGATTTAAATGGAGCAAGTCCCAAGGACAATTTCCCTCTTCCAAATATACACATTCTAATCAACAATTGCGCCAAGCATGAACTCTAATCCTTTGTAGATTGCTTTGCGAATTATCATCAGATTTGGATGGACGAAGAAGACGTAGAGACATCAGCCTTCATTACACCATGGGGAGTGTACTGCTACAAAATGATGCCATTCAGTCTAAAAAATGCTGGGGCTACCTACATGAGAGCCATGATGACCATCTTCCATGATATAATACAAAAGAAAATAGAGGTTTATGTCGACGATGTCATCAGCAGATCACATAGCAGACTTGAGGAAGTTCTTTGATAGGCTAAGAAGGTACAATTTAAAATTGAACCCCACAAAATGTGCATTCAGGGTTCCCATATGAAAGCTATTGATATTCATTGTCAGCCACCGAGGAATCGAGTTGGACCCGTCCAAAGTTAAGGCTATATAAGAGTTACCACCACCAAAGAGCAAAAAGGATGTGATGAACTTCCTGGGACCCTCAACTACATAAGCCATTTCATAGAACAATCCACAGTCATATGTGAACCCATCTTCAAAATATTGAGAAAGGATGCTGAAACCAGTTGGACTGAAGATTGTCAAAAGGCTTTTGACAAAATTAAGGAATATTTGTCCATGCCACCAGTCCTAGTCCCACCAGAACCTGGGAGACCTTTGCTACTCTATTTGTCCGTGCTAGATGGGGCTTTCGGATGTATTTTGGGACAACATGACAAGACAAGAAGAAAAGAGCAAGCCATATATTATTTGAGTAAGAAGTTCACACCTAACGAAGAACGATATTCTCTGCCAGAACGCACTTGCTGTGCTTTGACATGGACACCTCAGAAATTAAGGCATTACTTCTGTGCCTATGTCACATACCTCAAATCCAGGATGGAATCTCTCAAAAATATTTTTCAGAAGCCTATGCCCACCAGGAAGTTAGCCAAGTGGCAAATATTGCTAAGTGAGTTCGATATCATCTATGTAACTCAGAAGGCAGTCAAATGACAAGTGTTGGTAGACCATCTTTCCAAAAATCCTATTGGAGGAGAATATGAACCACTAAAAATGTATTTTCTTGACAAAGAAGTGTCATTCGTAGGAGAGGACATTACTGAATCCTATGACGGATGGAGAATGTTCTTCGACGGGGTTGCAAACATCAAATGAGTGCATATTGGAGCAATTTTGGTATCAGAAACAGGTCAACATTACCTGGTATCCGCAAAGCTTAGGTTTCTATGCATCAACAATATGGCAGAATATGAGGCTTGTATCATGGGGCTCAATTTGGCCATCTATATAAATATACAAGAGTTGCTGGTAATTGGTGATTCATATCTTTTAGTATGTCAGGTTCAAGGAGAATGGGCTATGAAAAACACCAACATACTACCATACTTGTATCATGTGCAGGAATTGATGAAGAGGTTTACAAAGATAGAATTCAAACATGTTCCAAGAGTCCAGAACGAGTTCACAGATGCACTGGCCACCTTGTCCTCCAGAACTACACATGGTCTGATTCCTGGAAAACCAGGGATATGTAGGTAGCTCAGAGACCAGGGTGCAGCCTACATTTTTCAAACATCCTATTCGATCAAAATCGGTAATCATTTCTTTACGCGATAACTCTTTCATCATTCTCGGGTAAAGAGGGGCAGCTATTGATACCCAATTTTTATCTCATATATATTTTAAAATGCATATATACTTCCAAAATAGTGCATGAGCAGCCACCAATATTTTTCCATAATTTTCTGTAATTTTAAAAGGATTTTAATTAATTTATTCTAGCATTTTATCATCTAAATAATTACTAATTGCATTGAAAATAATTTTATAATGATTTATTACTTGATTTTTATCATTTATATTAAGATTTAATCATAGATTATTATCATTTATATTCATATTAAGCTTTATTCATTTTATGCATAAATATATTTATATCTTTAGGCTATAATTGCAATAACTTTGCAATAATAGCCTTTATATGCATAATTATTTTATTTACACGATAAATTATATTTTATATTTTTATAATATTAAGCAGTTGTTTTAAATCATTTTCATGCATAAATAGTATTTTTATCATTTATTAGCTATTTTTATAAATTATTTTATCAAGTAAATTGGGTATTTAACATATATCCTCTTTCTAATTTGATTTTTGGACCTTAGCCCAATTTCTACCCCAGCCCAATTTAATTAACCCATAACCTATAACCCTGATCCATACTCGCCCCAACCCAGGCTCAATCCTAGCCGTCGATCTCAAAAGATCAACAGTCTAGGATTTACCTTCCATTTTAATTAACCAAACAACCCCCAAACCCTATTCATTTTTTTAATATTTGCTGTCATTGAAACCACCCTTCGTCCTCTCTTCTCTTTCACCCTCCTCCTAACCCTAGCTTACCATCACCAAAATCCTTTCGATCCATGGGTTTCTTTTTCGATTCCAGGCCTTATCTGGCCTCATATCTCTACTGGTGTTATGATTTTCGTATTGCTTGATGGAATCTCAAAGAGATTCGAACCAGATTTGGTTCAAATCCCTCATGTTCTCAATGAATCCATCTGTGTTCATTCATATGCCTATGAGTACTAATATCTTCGTGTTTATGGATTCAAATTTGTGGTTCAAACCAGATTTTTCTCACCTTTGTTTATTTTTTTTATAACCTAACCATTTCTGGCTAAATCCATTCAGATCTCTTTAGACCTGAAGCGGTTTGAGTTTGTTTGTTTCATTTCCTTTAAGATTTTGTTATTTTCCCTACTATTGATAACCGATTTTCGTTTTTTCCCTTAAAGCTATGGTTTTAATTTTTTAAAGAAGTTTCTGCAAAATGTGTTAAAACATTTAAGTGTTTAACTCCGGTTTTCTTCGTTTACTTTTCGACTGATTTTCATCTCTATGTCTTTATGACCTAGAGTTTCTAATTATTCTACTGCTTGCTATAATGTTTTTCCATTTACATTGGCTGTTAATTAAACTGAGTAATTGATTTATTTTCTTAATTAGGGTTTGAAATTATATCTTCTTCATACCCATATATATATATATATATATATATATATATATATATATATATATATATATATATATATATATATATATATATATATATATTGGTACTACTTACCTTAATTATATCACTGTCCTGATTTATGGGCCTTGATTGTTTTGACCGACCTTTGAGTGATTCTGGACTTATTACTTACCTTATTAAACCTCAATCTTGTCTGCTAATTGATTTCGTATAAAATTCTCCTTAATCTAAGTATTAATTCAGTAATTCTGTCCTATTAAGAGATTTGTGTTTAACCCTAATTGATTGATTAATTGATTTCTTTGCCTTATTTGTGTACCATTGATTCTCCTAACTTATTTGATTTTACTCTACTATATGCTATAAAACCCTTCATTGTTCTGATTTTCGAACACACGCTGAGTCACATAGGCTCACACCTACAAACCTACACTTACACAGTTACACTCACACAACTTGAGTTGTTTCTATCACTCTGATTTACTGCATTGTCTAACCGGCTGAAAGACATGGCTAAACACTTGGATTCTAATTGCCCTCAGCATGTTTCTGTTTAATACACGCCCATATGGTCCCACCTAGTGATAATTAATCTTTAGTAATTTGAAACCTTGAAGGATTCAGTTGTATGCTCCCTATTCAAAACAAGTTTAAGTATTGCCAATATGCATATGTGGTCAGTTCTATTTGTTATTCAAGTATCTCTGCTCTTGTTGTAATTTCTTTAATTGCTGGTATATCATTCATGTCTGAACTAATACCAATATGCTAAATATGGACTATGTTCTGTTTGTAGTTTTGTAATTTGAACTTGTTTGTTCCTAAAAAATCAAACTGCTTTCTAAAACTGTCCCCTACCTCTTATATATAAGTATTTTTTAAACTTTTACTCTTAGCTATCTAGGTTCCTACCACCTCCACTGTGAGCACTGCCTAGGGTCCTTGAGACTCATTTGTACTCTGACACATTGGAGCTTGTTTTCCAATCTCTTATGAATTCTGTGTTGAATGTGTGGATCTAGTGTGAGCATTGCCTGGGGTCCTTGAGGCTCTTTGGAAACTTTGACACACTAGAAGTCTGACTTAAGGTGTTGTGGATCCCTGCTTCTGTTTCAAGACTATTGTGTTGAAGGACTGGCTCTCATGTTTATATTGGACCTACTAAGGCTTCCTATAGTATAATAGATACTATTATATAGTTTATTCATTCTAGGCTGTAATTATTTCTGTAATGAACAGATCTGGGGTTTGCTAGTAAAAGCAGGGGTTTATCCTTTGTCTTTGCTCGAAACTCGGGTAGAAATCTTGCCTATAGGTTTATTGGTGATTATGTGAGTGTTACTACTTGTTTAGAGATCATGTCTATAGAACTTTCTGATTGCTTAGTTCTGTACTTCACTCGCATGCTAGAAATCCTTTTCCTAGATTCTTTGCATTAGAAATCTTGTCCATCGGATCCATGCACATTTTTACATTCATTAGTAACCATGTCTATAGGATCCTATCTATTTGAATAATAATTTTCCTGGCAATGTGCTTAAAGAATTTTTCCCACATGTGATTAATAGATATCATGCCTATAAGAACTAAAATTCATTTAGATACCATGCTTATAGGAAATAAAGGAATCAGTTTCAAACCTAGAAATCATGCCTATAGGATTTAATATAATACTCCCTCCGTTTCAACTTATGTGAACCTATTTCCTTTTTAGTCAGTGCCAAAAAGAATGACCTTTTTCCTTATTTGGAAATAATTTACCTTTACACAAAGATTTATAGCCACACATAATATATCTGCCTCATTTTAGACCACAAGATCAAAAGTCTACTCTCTTTACTTAAACTTCGTGCCCAGTCAAATGAGTTCACATAAATTGAAATGGAGGGAGTATATATCATGCCTATAGGGTGAAATCAGTTTGTAAACTTAGGAATCCTGCTAATAGAAATTTAAATCGAGTCAACACTTAGAGATCCTGCCTATAGGAGTTTAAATATATACAGCAATTAGAAAGCATGCCTCTAGGATCTAAAGAGTTAAAACCTGCCTTTACGAGTTAAAATCAGTGATTTGCTTAGAAACCATGTTATAGGTTTATAATTAACAATTGTAGATACTATGCCTATAGGATTCTGTTAATCATTTAGGCAAATTTGTCAGGTATTAATGATTCTGGAGTTTAAAACGCCGATATTTACTGCCTGAAGAATCCCAGATTTGAGGCTTAATAAAATCAGTAGGCAAAACTGATAGGTCCAGATACCCGCCTTAGTGAACTATCGTTCTGTATTCTGTTTCTACTCATCTAGATATCATGTGTATAGGATCCTTAATTAACGAAATTTGTTGATTGAATTGCGTGCATTTTTTGTCTACTTGTGGAGATGAGCCCCTATTTGGTCTTTACATGAAGTCTTATCTGAATTTTACTTGTCGCCTAGCTTTTCTCATTTTTAAGAAATATAGGTCGGTCTAGAACCACCCTAAGTAGAGGTCCTAAATACCTCTGGGACGAGTAGTGCACGCATAAGGTACGCATTAGAAGCTACTAGAACGCTTAGGTAACAACTAAAAGATAGCAATTCAGTAGTAAAGGAAATGATGAACCATGCACTAATGCTATGTGTAGAACCCCTACTTGGGGAAAGTTACCAAGTATTTCATGGAAATGATCCTATAGGCTAAAAATCCTAGGACCCCTTTAATTCCTCTTTTAAAGTAATTTGTCTAAATTTTTTATTTTTCCATAAGATTAATCCGCTTAATTTAAGTTCGGCTGGGACCCACCGTTGTGGACCTCGAGGGGTGCCTAACACCTTCCCCTCAAGGTAATTTCGAGCCCTTACCCGATCTCTGGTGATGTAAATGGTTATATGAGTAAATTGTTCTAGGTTCCCTAACGCACCTTAATCCATTAGGTGGAGACTCTTCAAATCCCTTACCCAATCCCAAATTGAAAGGAGTTGTCCCAAAAATGTCAAAAACCATTTTCGCAAGAAAAAGGGGGCGCGCCATTGGCTCTTCTACTCAATGATAAGATGATAAAGAAGCCTGAAAATCAAGGACATGCTATCATTACAAAAGGTAGAGACAGGAGTTACCAAAAGAGTTCAAGCAACTATGGTAGATCCAGAGGTCGTGGGATGTCCAAGAACCGATCCAAATCAAAAGCCATAAATTACTACAATTGCGATCAACCAGGTCACTTCAAAAGAGATTGTCCAAATCTAAGAAAGGGCAAAGGTAAAAGCGGTGGCTAGAAGAATTACGATAGCACAACCGCCATGGTGCAAAACAATGATAGTGTTGTCCACTTTAAAAATGAGGAAGAGGAATGCATGCAATTGCCATGTCCAGAGTCGGAATGGGTGGTTCACACAGCTGCATCTTACCCATGCCACACTAGTAAGAGAATATTTTGTAGAATTGGCACTACGAGAATGGGTAACACGAGTTACTCAAAGATTGCGGGAATTGGTGACATTTGTATCAAGACAAATGTCGGATGCACATTGGTTCTAAAGGACATGCGGCATGTACCAGATTTACGGATGAACTTAATCTCGGGAATAGCTTTGGACCGAGATGGATACGAGAACAAATTGGCAAATCAAAAGTGGAGACTCACCAAGGATCATTGGTGATTGCAAAGGGAGTTGCTCATGGTACGTTATACCAGACAAATGCAGAAATATGTTAAGGTGAATTGAACACGACACAAGATGAGATTTCTGTAGATTTGTGGCACAAAAGAATGGGTCATATGAGCGAGAAGGGATTGTAGATGCTTTCCAAGAAATCACTCATCTCTTATGCTAAAGGTACAACGGTAAAGCCTTGTGACTACTATTACTAAGCAACATAGAGTTTCATTTCAGACATCTTCTGAAAGAAAATTAAATATACTTGATTTGGTATATTTTGATATTTGTGGTCCAATGGAAATTGACGATGAGCAGTAACAAATATTTTGTTACTTTTATTGATGATGCTTCACGAAAATTATGGGTTTATATTTTGAAAACCAAATATTAGGTGTTTCAAGTTTTATAGAAGTTTCATGCTCTAGTGAAAAGGGAGACAGTCCAAAAGCTAAAGCGTCTCCGAAGTGACAATGGATGTGAGTACACTTCAAGGGAATTTGAAAAGCATGGTTCGATCCATGAGATCAGACATGAAAAGACAGTTCCTGGAACCCCACAACACAATGGTGAAGCTGAAAGAATGAACCGCACCATTGTTGAGAAGGTGAGAAGCATGCTCAGAATGGCTAAACTGCCTAATTCATTACAGGGTGAAGCAGTTCAGACAACTTGTTACCTGATCAATAGTTGTCCATCAATTTCAATAAAGTTTGACATCCTAGAGAGAGTTTGGCCCAATAAGGAGGTGTCCTACTCACATCTGAAGGTGTTCGGTTCCAGAGCTTTTGCACATGTACCAAAGGAGCAAAGAACAAAGTTGGATGATAAATCTGTTCCCTGCATATTCATTGGATATGGAGATGAAGAGTTCGGGTACAAATTGTAGGATCCTATAAAGAAGAAATTCATTAGAAGTAAAGATGTAATCTTTCGAGAAAGTGAAGTTGGAGTTGTAGATGATCAGTTAGAGAAGGCCAAGAACGGTATAATCCCTAACCTTTTTACCATTCCTTCTACTTCTAACAATCCCACAAGTGCATAAAGTAGGACTGACTAGGTTTTTGAGTAGGGGGAGCAAGCTGGTGAGGTTATTGAGCATGGAGAGCAAATTGATGATGATGTTGAGCAAGTGGAGTACCCCACTCAGGTAGAAGAGCAACCTCAACCTCTGAGGATATTAGAGAGGCCAAGGGTAGAGCTATTGTCCTCATCAATGATGGAGGGGAGACAAAAAGTCTTAAGAAGGTGTTGTCCCATTCAGGAAAGAACCAATGGATGAAAGCCATGCAAGAAGAGATTGAATCTCTACAGAAAAATGGCACGTATAAGCTGGTTGAACTTCCAAAGGGTAAAAGACCACTCAAATACAAGTGGGTCTTTAAACTCAAGAAAGATGGAAATGGCAAGCTGGTCAGATACAAAGCTCGATTGGTGGTTGCGATAGTCAAAGTGCAATAGACTTGACCATGCAAGGACCAAACAAAATTAATGTTAAATATCACTTGATCTGAGAAAAGGTAGAGAGTGAATCTCTACAAATCATGAAAATTTCCACAAGTGAGAATCCTGTAGATATGCTGACCAAGGTGGTACCAAGGTACAAGTTCAAGTTATGCAAAGAACTTGTCGTGATGCACTCAAGTTAGAAGTCCAGTGTTACCTCCTTCAAGAGAATGTGTCTGGAGGGGTGGATTTGTGGGGTCCATCCCCATAAATAAAATAAAACAAAAATAAAACAAAAATAACGAAGGAAACATTAAATCTGATAGCTAAATCTAGATTTGGAACAAAAGAAAATCGGCAAGTTGGCAACAACAATTTGCAAATCAATCAATTTGATTGGTTGGAGTGGATGGTCACTTTGCCTATAAAAATGAGCTCTTGGATTCTTTGTTGAAACACACAGAAAGAGAAGCAACACAGTTTGCAGAGAGCATTTCTCAAGCATCATGAGAAATAGACTGTATGGAAAAATAGAGAATGTGAACGATATTGTAGTGAGCAGAGGCGGACCTATAATTTTTATGCGATGGGGGCACATTATTTTGTTCAACCAGTGCCCCCTAAAGGCTTTTAGTGTTCTGAGTGCCAACTGCTTTAAATGAACCATTTTCAAGGTATACACACAAGATTTTGGCCGAAGTTTATGGGGTCTAGTGACCCCTTACTATTACACATATGTCCGCCTCTGGTAGTAAGGTAGGAATCTCAATAGAGGGTTAGTTCGTTTGAGTATATAGTGGTTACTGAAGTATTTACTCGGGACTATGGAGTGTAAAATTCATCATTATAGTGAATTACTTTTGTCCTCTCGGGCCCGTGATTTTTCTCCTTATTCAGAAAGGTTTTTCACGTTAAAATCTTTGTCGTCCTTGATGTTCTTTTTATTCTTGTTGTTTATCGTATCACGTCACTACATTATTATTCTGTTGTTATTACCGTGAATATTATTTTTTGTGGGAAATTTATTCCCCTTAGTTGTCGCATTCGGTTTTGATTCCAACTTTCATTTCTTAAGTCAATTATCAAGTAAAGCTCATATTCGATTGGCAATCATTAAACCGAAAAAAGATAGGGATGGAAAATGGGGCGGGCACGGAAGGACAAAATCTTAATAGGGCAGGGTAGGGGAGCATCTAAATGGGATGGGGCATGGCATGGCAAAACTTCATTTTAGGAAAATTCAAATGCGGTAGGGCAGGTAGCTCATCAAAATTTTGTCCAAAAATTAGGTTTCATCTTAGAGAAAAAAAGGATTTACAACTTGTTTAAATGAGCTCCCGAATGGGTCTTTTATTAGAAGCTCCCAAATGGATCTTGCATCAGAATATTTTGAATTGGATATATCACTTATATATTGAGCATTTCTTGCAAGCAATTTAAATGTTTGAATCATATAAAGTTATGTTGTTTCACCATTATTGCAAATCTATTAATATATAATACAACATAGAATTACTTAAGAGTCTTGATGCAACGACCCTGTCGGTCATTTCGTGAATTATAGCCATGTTTCCCCCATTTTTGCTTCTTTATGTGTTGTTCAGTTGTATTGTGTGGTATCGGATTGGTTGGTTCGGGTTTGGAGTGGTTTTGGAGAGGAATGAGACATTTAATCTCTTATTTAGAAGCTTAAGTTGGAAAAGTTAACCGGATGTTGACTTATGTGTAAAAGATCTCGGATGTGAATTCTGATGGTTCAGTTAGCTCCTTTAGGTGATTTGGATTTAGGAGCATGTTCAGAATGTAATTTGGAGGTCCGTGGTAGAATAAGGCTTGAGTTGGCGAAATTGAAAATTTGGCGTTTTCCGGTCGGCACTGGAAATCTTAATATCAGGGTCAGAATGAAATTCCAGAAATTGGAGTAGGTCCGTAGTATCATTTATGACGTGTGTACAAATTTTCAGGTTATTCAGAGGTGATTTGATAGATTTTGGCGTCGTTTGTGAAATTTGAAAGTTTATAAGTTCTTAGGCTTGAATCCGAGGTTGATTTGGTGTTTTGAGTGATTTGAAGGTTCGACCAAGTTTGAATGATGTTATGAGATGTTTTGGCATGTTTGGTTGAGGTCCCGAGGGCCTCGGGTGTGTTTCAGGTGGCTAATGGATCAATTCTTGGTTTTGGAAGTTTGTAGTTTTTCTGGTATTTTGTTGTAAAAAATTCCTTCATCGCATTCGCGAGAGGGCTCTCGTGCTCGCGAAGGGATTTTAAAAGGGGCAGCTGAGTTGTTCTTCATGTTGGCGATATAGCTCCTGTATTTGCGAAGATGTAGGACTTTAAGACTACGTATTCACGAGGTCTGTTCCGCATTAGCGTAGGGTCAGCCAACTAAGGCTTCATGTTCGCAAGTGGGTCCTTGCATTCGCGAAGGAGGAATTTTTTGTCTGAGGCAGCTTGTGCTTCGCGAACATGAGAGCACTACCGCGTTCACGAAGCGTAAAATCTGGGCAGCAGTGTTAAATATCAAAATCGAGGGTTTGAGCCTATTTTTTATATGTTGAGTTAGAGACCACGGAAATGGGTAATTTTTGAATGCAATTTCAGAGAGGTGATTGTGATAATTGTTCTGCACTAGATTTATGTTAGATTCCATGATTGCATCTTAATTTTCACCATCTAAATTGGGAATTGGGTGTAAAATAGGGGAAAACGGAAGAGAATTGGAGAGGTGATTTTGGGGATTTGGATGGCCATTTGATGCCAAATTTTGACGATTTTGGTATGGGTAGACTCGTGAGTGAATGAGCTTTTTTTATCGGATTCCGAGACGTGGGCCCCGGGCCAAATTTTGGGAGGATTTCATGATTTGTGCCTAATTTTTTAGTCTTTCTTGTGGAATTCATTCCATTAGCCTATATTGATTGCATCGTATTGCTTTTGCTTTGATTCAGGACGTCTGGAGGCCGATTCCAGAGGCAAGGGCATCGCAGAGTAGGGATTTGACCGGTTCGAGGTAAGTAATGATTGTAAACCTTGTCCTGAGGGTATGAAACCTCGGATTTCACATCGTTTCACTATTTTGAGGTGACACACATGCTTGATGACTAGCGTGTGGCATGCGCCATTGGGGATTGTGACTTGGTTCATCCCCTAGCAACTATTAAGTTGTGTATTTGACTGGAAACTATATGATGCTTTTGTGTTTTAGAATGAATTTCTATTATTTGGGCTGAATGCCATATTTGGGCCTCGTGCCAAGCTGTTTGGACCGTTAGGGGCCTTTTCTTATCATTTCCTCATGGTTTTGACTTAAGATCTGTACTCAATCATGTTATGCTTTACCGATTTCATAACTTAGTATTTATTACTATGTTTTGATGCATAAAATGATATTTTGGTTTGAGCACCCTGTTTTATTGATAGCCCGAGTGGCTTGAGAGGTTTCTGACTGAGTGAGGCTGATGTCATGTGTTGTAAGGATATTATGATCACTCGTATCAGTCCCTCGAGCAATAACATGAAATAACATTAGCCCCTCAGGCTATATCACATCTCATACTAGGTATCCGCGCTCAGTGGGGGTGTACAGACTCAGGGAGGGGCTCCTTACAGCCCAAGCGCAATATCAAGCCATCTCGTGGCATAATCAAACAGGCACTCGGCCTTATAACAAGACACCTCGTGGTACAAACTCAAAAGCCACTCGGGAATAGTACAATATGGTACTCAGCCCACAATATTATTTAAAAATGTCAAAACAGAGTAAACATG
The DNA here is from genome assembly GCF_000393655.2 of Nicotiana sylvestris. Lineage (NCBI taxonomy): Eukaryota > Viridiplantae > Streptophyta > Magnoliopsida > Solanales > Solanaceae > Nicotiana > Nicotiana sylvestris. The sequence goes on along the minus strand of NC_091065.1, from coordinate 189,113,594 downwards.
GCTGAGTTATGAAAATAGTAGAATACAACATGACTGAGTACAAATATGAAGTCAAAACAGTGAGGAATAGTAGTAAAAATCCCCTAAGGGTTCAAAATAATTGACATGAGGCCCAAATATGGCATGAGGCCCAAAACATGATGATAACAAACAATTTTCAATTAAATACGCGGTTAAACAGTCATACGGGACGGAATAAGTCATAATCCCCAATGGTGCACGACCTCACACTCGTCATCTAGCGTGTGCGTCACCTCAAAGTAGCATAACGATGTGAAATCTGGGGTTTCATACCCTCATGACAACATTTCCAATCATTACTTACCTCAATCTGGTCCAAACTCTAGCTCGCGATGCCTTTGCCCCTCGAATCGGCCTCCGGATGCTCCAAATCTATCCAATAACATATTTATACCATCAAAATATACTAGAGGAACAAAGCCCACTCAAAAATAATCAAATTACCACACAAACCACGAAATTGACCAAACTTGACCCCCGGGCCCACGTCTCGAAATCCGACAAAATTTACATCAATGGAATTCTTATTCCCTCACGAGTTCATTCATATCAGAGGTGCCAAAATCCTCCCACAAATGACCCATCAAATCCCTAATTTTAGTTCTCCAATTTTCCAAGCCCTAACCCCCAATTTGCTACTGATTTTCCCATAGATTTCTAGCTTAATCAGTCAAAACCCCATTATAGAATCAAGTTTAGGGTCCAAAAACCTTACCTCCACGAAATCCCCTCGAAATCCCTCTTCAAATAGCTCCCTCAAGCTCAAACCCGAATGAAAATGGTGAAGAACAACTAAAAAATCGCGAAGGAGGGTTTATATACTTTTTGGCCCATGGTTGGTCTATTTTCGGCATATGCGGAGCCACTTCTGCGTTCAACCAAACCGCTCCTACTGTTTTCACTTATACCCCTAGGACCGCGCCTGTGCATACCCTTCCGCACCTGCGGTCTCGCAGGTGCGCTGAAACTTCTGCACCTGCACCTCTAAACCATCTCACTCAATTTCGCATCTGCGACCCTCTTGGCGCTTTCAGCAGCTTTGGCTGCAGCTCCCCAACTCTAATTTTTTCGTCAACCATCCAAAATCAACCTGAGGCCCCTGGTACCCCAATCAAAAGCAGGAACAAGTCATAGACCACTACCCACACTTATACCAATCTCCGAAATACCTAAAACAACATCGAATCAATCAAATGACATCGGATTCAAGCCTAAGGTTCCAAAAATTTCTGAATTCCGCTTTTGAACAAAAGTCTATCAAACCTCGCCTGAATGACCTCAAATTGTGCACACACATCACAATTGATACAACGGACCTACGCCAACTTCCGAAATTTAATTTTGACCCCTGTATCAAAATCTCACCTATCCACCGGAAAACGCCAAAATTCCAATTTTGCCAATTCAAGCCTAAATCTACTTTGGACCTCTAAAACACATTCCGATCATGCTTCTAAGTCCCAAATCACCTCCCGAAGCTATCCAAACCATCGGAATTCACATCCAAGCCCTTTTTCACATAAGTCAACATCCGGTTGACTTTTCCAACTTAAGCTCACTTAAAAGAGACTAAGTGTCTCAAACCTTACCAAAACCTCTCCGAACCCGAGCCAACCAACCCGATAACACTTAATACAGCTGAAAAAGATAATAAGAAGCAAAAATGGGCAAAACGGAACAGTAACTCATGAAAAGACCGGTCGGGTCGTTACATCCTCCCCCACTTGAATAAACGTTCGTCCTCGAACGAGTCAAGAAACATACCTGAAGCCTCAAATAGGTAAGGATATCTGCTCTGCATCTCTTGCTCGGTCTCCCAGGTAGCCTCCTCCATAGGCCGGCCTCTCCACTGCACTTTCACTGAAGCTATAACCTTTGACCTCAACTTTTGAACCTGATGCTCCAAAATAGCTACTAGCTCCACATTATAAGTTAAATCATCATCTAACTGAACCGTGCTGAACTCCAAAATATGAGACGGATCGCCAATATACTTCTGGAGCATAGAAATATGAAATACCAAATGCATACTCGATAAGCTAGGTGGCAAGGCAAGTTCATAAGCCACCTCCCCAATCCTCCGAAGCACCTCAAAAGGCCCAATGAACCGAGGACTCAATTTACCCTTCTTTCCAAATCTCATAGCACCCTTCATGGGCGAAACCTTCAATAGAACCTTCTCGCCAACCATGTAGGACACACCCCGAACCTTCCGGTTACCATAACTCTTTTGTCTCGACTGTGCTGTACGAAGCCTCTCCTAGATCACCTTAACCTTGTCTAAAGTATCCTGCACCAAGTCTGTACCCAATAGCCTAGCCTCACCTGACTCAAACCAACCGACCGAAGATCTACACTATCTCCCACACAAAGCCTCATATAGAGCCATCTGAATACTCGACTGATAACTATTGTTATAAGCAAACTCTGCAAGCGGTAGAACATGATCCCATGACCCTCCAAAATCAATGCCACAAGCGCGCAACATGTCCTCTAATATCTGAATAGTGCACTCAGATTGCCGGTCCGTCTGAGGGTGAAAAGTTGTGGTCAACTCAACCTGAATATCCAACTCTCTTTGCACCGCTCTCCAAAACTGCGATGTAAACTGAGTACCTCTATCTGAAATGATGGAAACCGGAACACCATGCAAACGAACAATCTCTCGGATATACCATCGAATTTCTTCAATGTTCGTGGAAGTCCAACTATAAAATCCATAGTAATCTACTCCCACTTCCACTCTGGAATATCTATTTACTGAAGCAAGCCACCCGATCTCTAATGCTCATAGTTCACCTGCTAACAATTGAGATACCGAGCTACGAATCCCACAATGTTCTTCTTCAATCTCCTCCACCAATAATGCTGTCTTAGATCCTGATACATCTTCGCGGCACCTGGATAAATAGAATTCCGTGAGCTATGGGCCTTCTCTAGAATCAACTCTCGGAGCCCATCTATATTGGGCACACATATCCAGCCCTGCATCCTCAGTACCGCAACATCACCAATAGTCACATCTTTGGCATCATCGTGCTAAACTCTGTCCTTAAGGACAAGCAAATGAGGATCATCATACTGGTGCTCTCTGATGCGATCAAATAAGGAAGACCGCGACTGGGCTCCAAAATATCTAACCTCACGAACCAATTGGCCAAGGCCTCAACATCAACTGCAAGGGGTCTCCCTCCAACTGAAATATACACCAAACTCCCCATACTCACCGCCTTCCTACTCAAAGCATCGACCACCACATTGGTATTTCCTAGATGGTACAAGATAGTAATATCATAATCCTTTAGCAGCTCCAACCATCTCCGATGCCTCAAATTGAGATCCTTATATTTGAAGAAGTGCTGGAGGCTACCATGATCAGTAAATACCTCACAAGACACACCATACAAATAATGCCTCCAAATCTTCAACACGTGAACAATGGCAGCCAACTCTAGATCATGAACAGGGTAGTTCTTCTCATGGGGATTCAATTGACGAGAAGCATAAGCAATAACCCTAACCTTCTGCATCAACACACATGCAATACCAACTCTCAAAGCATCACAATACACGGTATATGAACCTGAAGCTGATGGCAAAACTAACACTGGAGTTGTGGTCAAGGCAGTCTTGAGCTTCTGAAAGCTCTCCTCACACTCATCCGACCACCTAAATGGAGCACCCTTTTGAGTCAACTTGGTCAAGGGTGATGCGATAGATGAAAATCCCTGAACAAACTAATGGTAATAACCTGCCAAACCAAGAAAGCTGTGAATCTCTATGGCTGAGGACGGTCTGGGCCAACTCTGAACCGCCTCTATCTTCTTTGGACCAACCTGAATACCCTTGCTAGACACCACGTGCCCCAATAAAGCCACTGAACTGAGCCAAAACTCACACTTGGAGAACTTTGCATAAAGCTTCTCCTCCCTCAATCTCTGCAACACAACTCTCAAATACTCTGCGTGCTCCTCCTGACTACCCGAGTACACCAGAATATCATCAATGAAAACTATGACAAACGAGTCGAGATAAGGCCGAAACACGTTGTTCATCAAATGTATGAACGCTGCTGGGGTATTGGTCAGCCCAAAAGATATAACAAGGAACATGTAATGGCCATATATGGTCCTGAAGGCTGGCTTAAGAATATCTGAGTCCCCGATCTTCAACTGGCGATAATATGAATGGAGATCAATCTTGGAAAACATGCTCGCTCCCTGAAGCTGGTCAAATAAATCATCGATACGAGGCAAAGGATACTTGTTCTTGATTGCTACTTTGTTCAACTGCCTGTAATCAATGCACATCCTCATTGTGCCATCCTTCTTCTTTACAAATAGAATAGGCGCACCCCAAGGCGACACACTAGGCTGAATGAACCCCTTATCAAGGAGTTCCTGAAGCTGCTCCTTCAACTCCTTCAACTTCGATGTGCCATACAATACGGTAGAATAGAAATATGCTGAGTGCCGGCACTAGATCAATACCAAAATCAATATCCCTATCTGGTGGCATGCTCGGTAGGTCTACAGGAAAAATATCAGGAAAGTCGCTCACAATAGGAACCAAATCAATACTAGGAGTCTCTGCACTGACATCCCTCACAAAGGTTAGGTATGAAAGACAACCTTTCCCAACCATCCGCTGGGCCTTCAAGAACGAAATCACCATACTGGGACAAAATTAGTCGAACCTCGCCACTCAGTCCGTGGCACACCTGGCATAGCCAATGTCACTGTCTTAACATGAAATTCCAAAATAGCACGACATGGAGATAGCCAATCCATGCCTAATATCACATCAAAGTCCACCATACAAAGCAATAATAGGTCCACTCAGGTCTCCAAACCCCCAATAGTCACCACACACGACCGGTATATATGGTCCACAATAATAGTATCGCCCACCAGTGTAGATACATGAACAGATGAGACAAGAGACTCATGGGGCGTATCCAAATAACGAGCAAAATATGATGACACATAAGAAAAAGTGGAACCGGGATCAAATAACACAGAGGCATCTCGGTGGCAGACTGAGACAACACTTGTAATCACAGCATCTAAAGCAATAGCATCGGGTCTAGCTGGAAGTGCATAGAAACGGGCCTGACCACCACCTTATCGACCTCCCCATCTAGGGCGGCCCCTAGCTGACTGACCTCTACCCCTAGTTGGCTAGGTGGGTTATGAAGTAACTTGCACTGAAGCAGATGGCTGACTCCTCTACTGAGATGAACCCCCAAGTTAACGAGGATAATGCCTCCACATGTGACCCAACTCTCCACACTCATAACAACTCCATGGTGTTGGAGATGGGGACTGAAGGGAATCACTAGAACCGGAATGACTAGCAGTTGCACCTGGCATAGAAGAGCCCTGAACTGATGGAGCACAAGACGAACTCTGGGCTAGAAGGGCACTGAGTGACGAATGGCCCTGATGACAACTGTGAGAACCATGACCCGATGGCACCCCATGATAATCTAGGCGAGCTGACTGAGCATGTCTGAATGGACAACCTCTGTCGTGCTGAAACTGACCACTCGAAGGAGCACCACCATAACTACCAGATCCCCGATACCTCTTGGCCTCCCTCTCATCTCGCTCCGGGTGACGAACTAACTCAATCTCGCGACCAATGTCAACAACCACCTCAAAAGTAGCACCAGACACCCTCTCCCTAGTCATGAGAATACGAAGCTAATATGTGAGGCAATCAACGAACCTCCTAAACTTATCCCTCTCCGTAGAAACCAACTGTCATGACCCAAATCGATGGGCCACGACGGTCACCCAGTACCTTACTCAATCGAGTAGCAACGTAACGTATCTTTCTTATTACATCATCATACACATGACATACAGGCCTAATAGGCCAACATGATACTTTATAAACTCAAAATATAGGCCGACAAGGCTGTACAATCTTTTATGTACACGACATATGTCTACAAGCCTATAAGAATACATATATATCATAAAGGTCGGGACAGAGTCCCGCCAAACCAAACAATACACGTCTAAATCATACTAACTAAGCAAGAAACTCCGAATCAAATGGAGCGCACCAACATCTTCCGCTGAGCTGATAGCCTACTTAGAGGGCTCTCGACCTATCTATCGGTACCTGCGGGCATGAAACACAGCGTCCCTAAGCAAAAGGAACGTTAGTACGAATAATGTACCGAGTATGTTAGGCACATAAATAAATACATAAGAGACATGGAAGACATATAGCGTACATGACTCAACCTGTAGGTCTGAATAACTTTGTAAATCATAAATTAATTTTAGCGTCATGCATATGCGTATGAATGTCATGTCGTGCATAGGTACATGTTTCATGACATCATCAGCCTCTAAGGGCATTCCATCATATCATATCAGCCACTATGGGTAAAATCATCATCGTATACCAGCTGATCAGGTGGTGGTGCGTATATAATGCCATAAACTCTTCTCATATCCCATATACATATACATACATATATACGCGTATATAACGCCGTTTGATCATATTTTAGCTACTATGGGCAACATCATCATCATATACCACCTGATTAGGTGGTGGTGCGTATGTAACGCCGTAACCATTTCCCATATCCCATACACATATATTTACATATATACGCATATATAACGTCATCTGGTCATGGGTCAATGCACATGTATGAAATGCATGAAAATACGTAATAATCTCAATACTCCTTTCGGATAAATTTTTCCAACTGCATATTATTCTGAGACCCATGAGCAGAAGATAATAATATTTTTCATGGGGAATCAAGAATATAGACACCCCTGCTATTTCTATAAAGAGTGTAATTTATGGAAACTGTGTATTTGCTCGTTTCTTCAGTATTATATGGACCATGCCAAATGAAAGAAGGGTTAACCTTAACATACCTGGAGTAGGGAAAACCTCGTATTGTATTCTTGGAGAAGATTGCACTGTACTTCTTTAGAACCGCAAAAAATTTTACGTTGCTACAATTCTAACAATTATCGTTGGAATTGTTTTGTGCAAGAATTTTCGTTGGACCGTTTTTTTGGATGGAGTTTAAAATCTTGAAGTTTTCATAGAAGATGTTGGTCGGCATATACCCTAGTTGACCAAAAAAACAAAGACATGCACTCTCACTGTTTGCTTCCAAGAAAACTTTTTAAAGCAAAGTATTATAGCTCTTGGAATGAGCTTTGGTTGGGTTTTAGGATAAATACATTTATATAGGACTATGAGGCATTTTAAAAGAAATGCCAACCTTTGTCGCCTGTGATACTTATATATTGCAGGACCAGTTTGTGGTCTCTTTAATTACTTGTTAAAGTCTTGTTATCCTACATAGCCACCTAAGCAAATAAGACCCTTAGTTTTTGTTTTTTTGAATTGTGGCTTCTTGCCACGTGTAATTCCTATCCACTTATTAGTTAATCCGGTAATGTCCTGTTATTCGGTAATTAATCAATTACCCGTATAATTTAAAGATTGCCTCAACTTAATTAAATACTACTCTCTTTTAACATACCTTGTACACTTTACTAGCATGGTCATGTAGTACCTTGTATGGCACTAGTCCATAAATACCAAGTATTTTAGCTCAGGCCGTATTTTATCCCCAAATGCCAAACTTCAACAAAATTCGTTTTCTTTGATTTTACTTACCCTCTAACCTTCACGAATTTACCCATCACTTATAATCCTTATAATCCCTAAATAATATTTTCCTTGGACTGATGTCAATTTTCTTATGACAAATTCAACGTACAATACTACAAGGTGCAATATTGTCGTAACTAAATACTGCGAAGTGTGATATCACTGTAATGTAATACTGCAAGGCATAACATCGACGTAATACTGCGGGACGTAACATTATTCCCCCCTGTGGAACATTCGTCCTCGAATGTTGACTTATGTACTTATCATTTTCATAACCTATATCTTCCGAATACTTTAGAACTTCCCTTGCCATCTAGGAGACTATTCTGTAAATGAGTCCAAAGTCAAGGGCATCCCCCCCCCTTAGGCCTCCTTCTCACACCACAACTTGTAGTTGAAATCCTTCCAATCTCGTAACTGTTGCTACCTTTCATTATGCAGCCTGTACAATTTTGACCTTGAAAGTGTGCCCAATCTCTAGGCTTCATATGTAGAGCTTGATAATATGTCCCTTTGGGAATCTATGAGTATATTGAAGTTCTTCTCTCGATACTTTGTTGAATTCACGAATATTTATCTCATCGCATAGGTTTGTTTAGCCATCCGTATGAATTTACTGCCATAACTCTTACTTTAATTTATCATTGCTGAGGTCTGCTACCAAATCCCAGCTTACTCTCGTTGCTTATTCCATATGTACAAATTTAAGTCCTTTAATGCTTCCTCATTACTGCTCATCTTTAGAATGACAGCCTAATCTTATCTCATACTTTGTGACTTTTGTCCATCCATTGTTGATTCACCTTAATATATATCTACAGTATACCACTGATAACTTGAAACTTCTTACATAATACTTTGCCCCTAGGGCTTATGTTACATCAAGGAATATTCGAAGTGATTCCCATAATCATATTTCATAGTATTTCAATGTGATTCACCTTATGGGGGTATCCTAATTTCGTGCAGCTAGCGAAATTTTTTCTCCTTCTCTTTTTTTTTCAAATCATTATTCAAACAAAGGCCCAAACGTCATTCTTTATCTGTCATAATTATACCATCATTTTATTACCAGGTCATCATTTCATTCCTTCTAAATGCTATTAATCTTAGACTCTTTTGAGTTCATTAAGGCTATAGTGAGCTTTGTATAACATAGAGAAACTGTCTACTCTTCTTGTTTTCATGGGATTAATCCTAAAGACTTATCCATTCTCGTCACTTTTTCACTTGCCTTTCCTCATACTTACTCATGTTTTCTTAAAACTTTGTCGCTCTACCATTAGCTTGCGACCTATACATATCCATTTATAAACTTTCCTTCAACTTGCTTGCACCATAGATTTCCTTATGTTATTCTGGAATGTCAAGCGAGACATCACATCGTCTCCAACTTTTCTCTATTCTCTTAACTAGATCTCTCAGTACTTAGAAACCATAGGCTGGAAGACATGCCGCCGATTATGCCGCTATCATTCCTAGTTATTGGATCCCTGTGCTTATAGCCTTCTATCCGAAGTATGGACTATTCACGATTTTCTGCCTATGAGTATCTCATACATTGTTCACCTTTACCTTACTTACCTTAAAATCTCGCAGCATATCTTCTATCTCATTCCTGACCTCCCTTTCACCTAGGTGTAATTCACGTCCATGACTTGGAGCTCTATTATAGTACTCGCACCTCTGGTACATATACAATCTGGTGGGAGCTTCGTACTGACTTCTTATGAGGCTGGTACTTCTTCTAACTGGCTTCCTTGTAGAGCCATTATAGATTATGGTTATTGTGTTATTTCTCTTAAACATATGATACTAAGAGTGATTCTATCAGGTTCTCAAGCATAACTTCTATAATTTTTCTAGGCCCAATAATTAGACTCCTGATTTACTTGGGTGATATAATTCTTTAGTTTCCTCTTCCTTCTGATCAGCCTTTACGTAAGCTTAAGCTATCTTCCGATCTGTGGTTCATGGTATTATTTATTTTGTTTAGCCTTTCATGGGAGCTGAGGAATATGCATGATACAATCCTCTAATAATTTGATCCTTAGTTTATGACCTGGGATCAATTCTTTCTTTTAACGTATACCAAAAACTTCTACGGTTGTATATGATGCATATATAAAACTCCAACCCCTTAAGTGAGTTTTTGACACAACCAACTCTGGATCATTGATCGAGTAATTCCCTTTTTCCTCCATCTTAGCTTTCTTTAAACGTAAGCTATTACTTTTCCTGATCTTTATGCCCCTTGTTGCGTTCATACTTAGCTTATCTTAGTGCCCATATTTATTGAAATTCCATACAATTCATATGATCCTGAATATCACTTCTGATTTTACTCCCTGTTCATTAGCCACTGTAGGTGCCACTTTCTTAGGGAGTGCATACAATGTTGTTTTGAGACTATTGTCACACGACCATTTCCTCTTTAGGTCATTGTACTGAGGTTGAAACCTTCTTCCTTATTTCCTCAGCTAGTCTTTCGTCGTAGTACTTAGGGAAAACCCTCTGACTCTTATAAAGATGCGAGCTTATTATATCGTATTCCCGATAGAATTTTTGATGTTTGTGCTTACTTGTAATTATCCTTAGTTACTTACCTCCATACTCATCTGCTCGTACGGATGATTCTGAACTGAAGTTTTGACGGTCTTCCTAGTGGAACTGTCTTTTACTTTCGTAACATTCATATGGTACCTTTAACTACCCCAACTCCTATTTGAATATTTCTCAAGTATTATAATGATATTCTCTGAGGCTGAATTCTCCATGTTGGGTTCTACTATGTTTATCTTACACGATCTCATGACTCGTCTATAACCTCCTGTTTAGCCATAACTGGGATCTTCCTGACCAATTACTAACTACTCGTTGGACCATTCTCATATCAATATTCCTCGTAATCTTTCTTGGGTTATTTCCATTGTCTTAACTTATGTCTTGCACTGGCTCCTTATTTATTAATAACAGCTCGGGCAGGAACCTTTACTCCATCTCCTTAATGTCGTTCTTGCACAATATTTTTGAATGGTAGCGTATCTATAAGATTTGGATAAGTGGCATATAATTTCTCTTTCATTTATCGCATTCTTCCTTTACCATTCCATAGTCACTAGAACCACTTAATTTTGACTTAATGCCACATCACTCCATATTCCCCCCTTTAGGGGTGTACTAAGAGTTGGAGCTACGACGACCTGCCTATAGATGTTTTACCTTTTCATCTTTGGCATCCTTTCACATCAACAATGACTCTTACTCGCCTTGCGGTAATCCTTCCGTACCAAGGATAGCAGAATCCCTTATTCACGAGGGTGAAATTTAGTATAACTGGCACATACAATCCCTTAAGCTGAACTTTGCTCACATTGCTTGTTGTAGGGAAGCGTCTTCCTGAATGATAATTCTTTGAATTTCTCATGAATCTTCTTTTGTCGTCCATTCTATTATTAGCAGAACAAAATCTGAAGTTCTTATGATGGCGACTATCACCAGTCACTCAGTCCCTAATTCATGTTTAGTTTATCTTGTTCACCAATCCATACTGGTTCTATTACTCTGGGGTCTAACTTTTTCTCTTGGTAATCACGCTAGAGTTGCGAATTTATTTCTTGAAATGAGGACATGATTGTATGGCCTTTACTCTTTTGTTGTCCCAAGGCCTGTCACTTCTCATTTCTTCCTTCACTTGACTATATATTTTGTAATATTGTCATCTTTTGATATACCGTTGTCATCCATGTATCACATCTTACTCATAATACTTTATTAACTCTTTTCTTATTTCCCCCTAACATTTATGTCTATCACTTTATTCTGAAAACTTGAACAAGACATTCTTTTGCTCTTAGCTTCCCTTTGCTCTATCCAATGGCTCTTCAAGTTGCTTAACGTTCTCGTTTACTAGGGACACGAGTCACACTAAGGTAATATTTATCCCTTCAAGGCTTATAGTGCATGTCTTTGTAGTACTCATATCTGGCTGCACTATTTTAGAGTGCACCATCTAGGTGTCTCATAAAGAGATCTATTAGCAAATTTGCGATATCATTCTGAAATGTCAACTGACGCAATCAATTCATCCATCATATCTTCTTATACTACTTTTGTTAACCCCCATAGGGCATATCTAGAATGGGTGCGACCAATTGTATACACCTCTACTACTGTTGAGGGTAACTCTTAATGCTTATATTTTTCTGCCAGAACAGTTATACTGATAATTTTCATTACCTGGGCACCTTGTACCCTTCTTCACCTTGCTTCTTTTACTTCTTGAAAGCATTGTCTTTCACCATAAAGGTGGATAGATATTCTTGCCTTAAGGTTCCTTATCAAGAGTCTTACACCTTTCAGTACGCACATGATCTGCTGAAGACCTCACAATTACTCATCATAAGCATGATGTAAAGTCGAGTTCCTTTGACTCAACTCCTCCATAGTCATGTCTTTTACCAACCGTCTTTGTAGATGTAGGTATCGTCTTATTACGAGTAAAATAGAAGTTAGGAATTTGAATTCTTACAACTGAGCTCTACCACACGATCTAGAGTAAGAAGAAAGAGTGACAGTCCTAAATGCCCTGTAGCCTCCTGCTTATAAGTGTAGTGCATGACACACCCATAAACAAGACTCTACTAGACACAGCTTGTAGACTCCCTAGGACTGAACTGCTCTGATACCACTTTTGTTACGACCCAAATCGATAGGCCATGATGGGCACCAGGTACCTTACACAATCGAGTAGCAACGTAATGTATCTTTCTTATTACATCATCATATACACATGACATACGGGTCTAATAGGCCAACATGATCCTTTATAAACTCAAAACATAGGCCGACAAGGCCATACAATCTTTTATGTACACGATATATGTCTACAAGCCTCTAAGAATACATTAATGTCATAAAGGTCAAGACAGAGTCCCACCAAACCAAACAATATATGTCTAAATCATACTAACCAAACAAGCAACTCCGAAACAAATAGAGCGCACCAACATCTTTCGCTGAGCTGATAGCCTACTTAGAGGGCTCTTGACCTGTCTATCGGGACCTACAGGCATGAAACGCAACGTCCCCAGGCAAAAGGAACGTCAGTACGAATAATGTACCGAGTATGTAAGGCATATAAATAAATACATAAGATACATGGAAGACATATAAAGTACATGACTCAACCTATAAGTCTGAATAACTTTGTAAATCATAAATTACTTTTAGCGTTATGCATATGCGTATGAATATCATGTCGTGTATAGGTACATATTTCATGACATCATCAGCCTCTGAGGGCATTTCATCATATCATATCGGCCATTATGGGCAAAATCATCATTGTATACTAGCTGATCAGGTGGTGGTGCGTATATAATGTCATAACATCTTCTCATATTCCATATACACATTCATACATATATAGGCGTATATAACACCGTTTGAATCATATTTCAGCCACTGTGGGCAACATCATCATCATATACCAATTGATCAAGTGGTGGTGCGTATATAACGCCGTAACCTTTTTTCATATCCTATATACATATATTTTCATATATACGTGTATATAACGCCATCTGGTCATGGATCAATGCACATGTATGAAATGCATGAAACAAAAAGGTAATAATCTCAATATTCCTTCTAGATAAATTTTTCCAACTGCATAATATTCTGAGACCCATGAGCAGAAGATAATAATATGTTTCATGGGGAATCAAGAATATAGACACCCCAAAATTTCTATTAATAGAGTAATTTATGGAAACTGTGTGTTTGCTCATTTCTTCAATATCAAATGGGCCATGCCAAAAGAAAAAAGGGATGGTCTTAACATACGTGGAGTAGAGAAAATCCCGTATTATATTCTTGAAGAAGATTGCAACGTACTCCTTTAGAACCGCTAAATTTTACGTTGCTACGATTCTAACAATTTTTGTTGGAATTGTTTTGTGCAAAAAATTTTGTTGGAGCGTTTTTTTAGATGGAGTTTAACATCTTGAAGTTTTCATAGAAGAGGTTGGCCAGCATGCACCCTCGTTGACCAAAAAACAAAGACATGCACTCTCACTGTTTGCTTCCAAAAAAAATTTTTTAAAGCAAAGTATTATAGCTCTTGGAATGAGCTTTGGTTGGCTTTCAGGATAAATACATTTATATAGGACTATGAGGCATTTTAAAAGAAATGCCAACCTTTGTCGGCTGTGATACTTATATATTGCAGGACCAATTTGTGGTCTCTTTAATTACTTGTTAAAGTCTTTGTTATCCAACATAGACACCTAAGCAAATAAGACGCTTAGTCATTTTTTCGAATTGTGGCTTCTTGCCACGTGTAATTCCTATTCACTTATTGGTTAACTGGGTAATATCTTATTACCCGATAATTAATTAATTATCCGTATAATTTAAAAATTACCTTAACTTAATTAAATACTACTCTCTTTACCTTGTATACCTTACTAGCATGGTCATGTAGTACCTTGTATGGCACTAGTCCATAAATACAGGGTATTTTAGCTCAGGCCGTATTTTATCCCAGAATGCCAAACTTCGACAAAATTCATTTTCTTCAATTTTACTTACCTCTTATCTTCACAAATTTACTCATCACTTATAATCCTTATAATCCCCAAATAATCTTTTCCTTGGACTGATGTCAATTTCTTTATGACAAATTCAACGTACAAAACTACAGGGTGCAATATCGTCGTAACTTAATACTGTGAAGTGTGACATTACCGTAATGTAATACTGCAAATCATAACATCATCGTAATATATTACTACAGAGCGTAACATCGACGTAATACTGTGGGGCGTAACACCAACCAAACAACATGACGAGCTAACTCCGAGAACCTTATATCATAATGCGTCACAGTCATATCTCTTTGACGCAACTGCTCGAACTGCCTTCATAGCTCCTCTCTGCGAGACTGAGGCACATACTTCTCCAAAAAGAGAATGGAGAACGGCTGCCACGTAAGGAGTGCTGCACCAACAAGCCTACGCCTCTCATAAGCCTCCCACCAAGTGAAAGGAGATCTAGAAAACTGAAAAGTAATGAAAGCGACCCCGCTGGTCTCTAGAATACCTGCTGTGTGAAGAATCCTCTGACACTTGTCCAAGAAATCCTGGGCATCCTCGCCCTCTATACCATTGAAAGTTAGAGGCTGAAGTCTACAAAACCTCTCCAACCTGCGTTGCTCGTTTACTGGCATAGCAGGAGCTACATAGTCCTGGACAACTGCAACCGGCTGGGCTAGAGGTCCCCCGGTGTCTGAAGTCCCTGCATGACCTGCTCAGGTGTGCGAGCGGCGTGAGTTTGAGTTCCTCCCCCGGCCTGAGAAGTAGCTGCGATTGTAATGACTGAGACTGCATGAGCTAGGCCCGTGCATACTGATAGAATTTGGGCCAGGGCCTCCTGAAGGCCCGAATCACAATGGGCACAGCTGGTGCTGCTGGAGTGTCCACAACTGGGACCTGATCATGAATTGGGGTGGCTGGTGGATCTGCAGGTGCTGCTCTAGCTGTTGTGCGGGCTACACCTCTACCCCTACCACGGCCTCAACCGGTGCTGCCCAGCTGCTGTGCTGGTTTTATTGGTGGTCGTCTATCCTGACCGGTAGCACGTGCCCTCACCATCTGTGAGAGAATAGAATAACAGAAATTTAGTACTCGGATCAACAGATTCGCACGACAAGAATTTCAAGTATATGAATTTTTCCTAAAGGTTCTGCAGCCTCCCGAGGATAAATACATACGTCTCCGTACCAATCCGCAAGACTTTACTAAACCTGCTCATGACTCGTGTTATATTCTACTATTTTCATAACTCAATCATGTGTACTCTGCTTTAACACTTAAAATGATATTTTGGGCTGAGGATCATGTTTTACTGTTGCCCGAGTGGCTTGTAAGATTCTGACTGAGTAAGGCCAAGGGCCTATGTTGTGAGGAAACATTGATTATGATTATGAGGCCGAGGGCCTAAAATTTGTACGTCACGAGGTGGCTTGTTGATATGAGGCCGAGAGCCTATGTGATTATGCCACTAGATGGCTTGATATTGTGCTTGGGCTGTAAGGGGCCCCTCCAGGAATCTACACACCTCCAGTGAGCGCGAGTACCCATTGTGATTTGAGATAGAGCCCGAGGGGCTGGTATTGTTCCATGTGTTGCCCGAGGGGCTGATTCTATTGGTATTGTGCCCGAGGGGCGGTTCTTTATGTGTTTACCTTTTCTAGTTGCCTGTCTTTTACTTGCTTAACTGTTTAAAATGGTAAATTTTGAGAATTTTAAACTGAACTTAAGTGACTTTACATATTTTCATTGTTTCATTGCTTTTACTAGCTTTTACTGCTTTCTTATACCTTGTTGATATGCCTTTACGTGATTTCTTATTGCTCAGTCTACATTTATTATCATTACTCACTGAGTTGGAGTACTCATTTTACTCCTTGCACCCCGTGTGCAGATTCAGGCACTTCAGGTCCTGCTTGCGGGGGTTGAGAGCTTCCAGCAGATTCGGAGTTACACTAGGTAGTTGCTCGGCGTTTGCAGCCTAGTGCTTCTCCCTCTATCTTATTTTCTTCTGTTTTAGTTATGTAATAATTGAGTAGACTCTTTCAGACTTGTAGTATTATTATAGATGCTCATGACTGGTAACACTCCGATGTCGGGCTATGTCTATTCCGCAACTGTAGTATTCACCTTATTTTGGGATTTTATTATGTTAAAGTCTTAATATTTATCATTATAATTGCTTAAAAATGAATTGAAAGTGTGTCGACTGGTCTTGTCTTCACGAGAGGCACCATCATGACCGGGTCCGGGTTTAGGGTCGTGACATAAAAGCACTGAAAAGTCAGACTTTGGAATTCACAATATTTTCGATCATATCAGTTGGAATATTAAAAATAATAGTAGTTTTTTATTTTAATTTTTTCCGACCAAGTCAATCGAAAACCTAAATCTAATCAAACTCCGGGATTTTGACTTTTATTGACCGACTGAATCCATCAGAAATTTAATTCCCGCAATTTTATGCCAAAATTAGCGACCAAAACTGTCAGTACAAGGTCAAAATATTTTTTTTTTGGCTATTTCCGACTGAAACAGTTGCAATTTTCCGACCTCTTTTTTAAGAGAAGGTTGGCTTATAGTCAGGTGGGACTACAGGCACCTCACGGGCTATTTGAATGCCGCTTACACTTTGGAGGAGTCGGCCTGTTATAGTAATCATGTCGGGACTGTTATAAGTGTTACCGTTGGAAGAGTATTTTTTTTAGAGGAAGAATTTTTAGTTCTTTTACTAGCTTAGATTTCTTGGACAAGGGAGGTGGGCAAGGGCGGGAGTGTGCATGTGGGGGGGGGGGGCTAAGTGGCATAGATGGGGTAGAAGTGGGTGTGGATGGGAGGGATTTAGAGTTTTAGAAAATATTTTTCGCTTCTTTGTAGCGAAGTTATTTATTTTATTTTATTTTTTTGAAATTGGAAGAAAATGTGTGAAATATTTTCTTCAATATATAAGCAAATCAAACAGAGAAAAGTAGAAAATATCTCCATACCAAACACACCTTAGTAGCTGTCGATCAACTAATAAGTGAACCTCACTTTCTTTTTCTTTTTTCTATTTTTTTTTTCCTTTCGTTGTTAATCCAGCGGAGGGTGATGGTGCGAGAAGAATTACTTATTTTATGAGCAGCCAGCAAGTAGAATCATGAACTGAACTGAACCAAGAGTTGACCACGATGTCGGAGCTAGTGCTCCGGTTAGCCGTGGAAAGGCTTCAGAATTTAGTGTTGGCAGATCAAGAAACTGCACCATTGAATCGATCAGCTAGCGGACATTTATATGCCATACTAGGAGAGCTAAAGCGGATGCAAGTTTGGTTAAAAGGGAAGACACAACACAAAGACAGAGTAAGGAAAATTGAAGAGCTTGATTATCAAATCGAGGATGTCATTGAAACTTATCGTGTTTTGGGACGATCAAGAAGAAGCTTATCAAACATAGAGATATTTAACGGCATCAAAATGATATGTATGAGATACGTTTGGATTCCTTTCGCTCTCCGTAAGATCAAATCTGATATTGTGAGCATCATCAAGGAAATCGAAGAAGCAGTTCCTGTAGCAGACAGCATCGAAAATCAAGGTCCAACGAGAAGCTCTCGTGCTTCGTACAGCAGTCTATTTGGGCTTAAAGAAGACCAAAAGCGAGTGCGTCAAGTTTTATTATCTCGAACAGGGTCCAACATCCCTGAGTCATCCTCCCAAATTGGGGTCCCAGTCATCCCAATATGTGGAGCTGTTGGCTCGGGCAAGACTACTCTTGCTAAAAGAATACTATACGAGGACTCAATCGTTAGTAAGGAGTTTAACACTCGCATCTGGGTTAATGTTTCCGAAAAGTTTGAAATCAGAGACATACTTAGACAAATACTTGTTTCTTGTCATGGGTGGATGAAGCACATGTTTTACAGCTCCGAAGAACAACTGCTTGAACGAATAGAGGAAAGACTTAAATCTCAAAGCACCCTAATTGTACTGGATGATATACGGTCAATAGAAGCTTGGGAAACCTTGTGTAAAACATTTCCAAAATTAGACAAGGGTAGCATTGTACTGGTAACCACCCGGGTAGGATATGTAGCGGAATACATATGTAGAAACGAGTATGTGCATACAATGACGCCTTTGAACGAGGAGGCTTTGTTTAGGGCGTATACAGGTCAGTTATTTTTCCTAGTCCAAACTTGTTTCAAATTATCCGATATTTGGTATGATCATACAAGTCTTGTATTTGATTCTGTTGTCTGAATTCTGCTGTACAGTTTATAATGAGTTACCAGACCACTTGAAACCATGCTTTGTGTACTTGGGTCATTTCCTGGAAGATCAAGAGATAGATCCCGAGAAGCTGTCCCATTTGTGGATGATTGAAGGCTTATTATCAACCGGAGAAAGCGCTAGAGGGGAGAGCACGATGGAAATGACAGAGCGATATCTCAGAGAATTGGCACTTAAGGGCATAGTAAAAGTGCAAGCAGAGGAAGTTCCCACTACTAAGAAATTCAAGGCTTGCAGCGTTGTTCAAGGAATAGAAAACTTATGTGTCTCAAATTGTGAACAAAAACATTTTCTCAAAATCATAGATTTAAGAGAAAAGGACTATTCGCTCTCATCAATTGATGTGCCACGTCGACTTGTGATATATCTGGGTAAGCATAGAGTTGATATTGAGCCTAAATTTGTTAAAATTATCCGGAGTCTTCGAGTGGTTCTTGGAAACATGCAGCAAATAGAAAATGAATTGATCTGGCCGAATGAAATGCTTAACCTCGACGAGTTCAGAGTACTCAGAATTCTTGATTTCGATGGGATTGATTTTCGAGGGCAGAAACTACCAACAGGTATATTTAATCTTGAACTCCTGAGGTATCTGAGCTTCAAAGAGTGTGTCCTAGAGGAGTTGCCATCTTCTATTAGCAAGTTGTCCTACTTGCAAGTTCTTGATTTGAGAGTGAAAAAATTAATTGAAACAAAAATTCCGAACGTCCTAGGGAACATGAGGAGGCTGAACCATTTATATCTTCCACTAAAGTTTGGAACTCAAAATGGTAAAAAACTAGGACTCAGTAGCTTGACTGAACTCGAAACACTCGAAAACTTCAACACGACGTTGTGCAGAGCTGATGATATCTTTAAGCTTCTTAAACTCCGGTATTTGGGAGCAAAAGTAGAAGGGAGGTTTGAGGACTTTGTGTCAATCACCAATTACATGAAAAGTACAACATCAAGAAACTGTCTGCATTCCATCGTTGATGTCATTGATTTTGATTGCTACGCGGAGGAAAGGCATTCAGTTCTTAGAGAATTGTTTCAGTGTCAAGTTGCTCGTATCTTGCACTTTAATGGACATATTGGCCGCCTACCATCATCTGACAAAATCTCGCCAAGTTTTACTCAGTTAGTTCTCAATAATTCTCATCTCAATGAAAGTTCCATGCCAACCTTGGAAAAGCTTCCTAATTTAGGTGTGCTCGTCCTCTCTGATGATGCTTATATTGCGAAGAAAATCATCTTCTCTGATTCAGGTTTCCCTAAGCTCAAACGTTTAGAACTCTTGAATTTGTGCTTCCTGGAGAAACTTGAAGTGGCAAATACAGCCATGCCTGTACTTTCCAGCCTAAAAATCAAGAATTGTGACAAACTTGAAAGCCTCCCTGATAGTCTGGAAATCCGTGCTTCCGAACATTTCTTAAGTATCATTTGGCCTGAAAAGGGAAGGGATTGAAATTCCCAAGCTTGTTTAAATGATTGTATGTACGTTTCATAATGTATCGTGTTGTATTGTATTGGATAAATCGTATTGTATATCGTCGTTTTTGTTAGGATCGAAAAAGTCAGGTGTCATGCAGAAGCTAGCAAAACAAACCTTGACCGACGAAAAATCATACAACAAAGAGAAATATACCAAAAGTGACACAAACATATACTGTTGTTCGGTCAACTGACTACGTCCACGACGGGGACGAGCAATTTACTATATAAAAAGAGAGTACAAAATATCAAGAGAACAACCTCAAAAGAGGCAAACACAAGTGACACATTAACACTTGTCGTGTAATGTTCTCCCCCTAAACACGAGTCTCAAGCCCCCTATGGCTACATTGTGGATGCTACTGAATGAGAAGGAAGGATCCTCAATTTATAAAAGTCAAAACCTTTTCCTACTAGAAAAATGACTAGTCAAATATGGAAGATTTGTAATTTCCTTCTACAAGAAGGAAAATCCAATTAAGGTAAACATTGTTGGAAAAATTGGATGATTATGGAGAATAAAAGGTTTAGTTTGAGGCGTGTCAAAGACACTGTCCTTAAGGATATTTCGCCCACACCGAGATGAATAATATTAGGCGTATCCCCCAGAATTCAACAAGCCCTTCTAGTATAAGTAGGAGCAGAAACAACAAAGATTTATGAGAAGAAAAACAAAGCACAAAAGAAAAGGGAAGAAAAGGTTTAACTTTTTTCACACTACTACCATGAACATAAGTTGATAGCTCTATATATATAATCCAAAAAACAATCTGAAAATGAAGAAACCTCCGTCCCGTAAAAGCTTTTCAATTACAATACATTAAAAATTAAAGTCCATAACCTATAAGAAATGAAATAAAATGGCCAGTATCGCAAACACTAACAAAAGCCATTAAGACTATAGATTATATTGTTAAGAAACGGTAAAATCAATAAAGGATACCAAACCGTTTAGACTTAAGTCCATAACGTTGAACTTAATAGCATTAAAATATAGTTATGGCCTCCAATCAATAGTTTTAAAATACTAAATTTGTAATTTGAAAATTATGCCATCAGTTACATTTTGTAATAAGACCAATTAATATTATTTTAAGAGAATGAACCTAGACATAATTTTTAAACAATTCTTTTTGAGATATTGAAACTATTTTTGTCTCAACAATCCCCCACATAACTCAAAAAGAATATTATAATAAAATAAGATAAAACTAAATTTGCTGGGTTTTCACAAATAAGGATAATGTGTCGCATTTGGTGTCTCTTGGACTATGAACCAGACCTAGATAAAATAAGATTAAACTTACAGAATAATTGGTGAAGTTTAGAACCTCTATGAACCAAGAATTGTTTTGTAAATTTAGTGTCTTATCTATCACATTATACCCTCACACACTTTGTTGTTTATCGCGGTTTTGCGCTAATAGGCCATGCGCGTGCCTGGTTTTCATGAGTGCGCTAGAAAATTTTTGTCATAAATTTCATAGGAGCGGCCCCACTCCACACTCATATAGGTCCATCCATCAAGTGTATTCTGCAGCACAATACACCACCTATAAAAGGCTATGGATTATTAGATTAAGAGTTTAATAACTCAGCCTCTCATTCCTTGCAGTCTTGCACTATATACACACACACACCCCATAGGAAGGGATATAATTTAATAGTGCACATTTTATCAACTAATGACTTGTTATTACTCATATGAACCGACTTCATGGGATCTCCAATCACATAGGTTGGGTTACCATCATAGTTGATATAACTCAAATTGGCAAAATTCTCATTCCCCTCGATGTTTCAGATATTAATTTTATTCCCAAAGGTCTAGTCAGAGGATCAGCCAAATTCACTTCTAACTTCACATAATCTATGAAAATAATTCCATCTTTCAGCAACTGATTTATCACATTATGTCTCAATCGGATATGTCTACTCTTCCCATTAAAGGATTTATTTTTAGCAATGACTATTGCAGCTTGGCAATCACAATGCATCGACACAGAAGGTGTCGGTTTTATTCCTAATGGAATACTTGCCAAAAGGTTCTTTAACCACTCGGCCTCATTGCCAGCTAATTCCAATGCCACAAACTCAGATTCCATGGTAGATCTAGCTATCATTGTTTGTTTAGCTGATTTTCATGCCACAACACCCCCACCGAGGGTGAACACATAACCACTAGTGGATTTTGTCTCATCTGAATCAGAGATCTAGTTAGCATCACTGTATCCTTCTAGTACAGTGGTAAATCCACTATATTTAATACCATAGTTCATGGTACCTCTCAAATATTTAATTACTCTTACTAATGCATTCCAATGATCATGACTCGGATTTTGAGTATATCTACTCAATCTACACACATCATATGCAATATCAGGTCTAGTAAAATTTATCAAATGTATTAGATTACCAATAACTTGAGCATATTTATTTTGATCTATAGCATCTCCCTTATTCTTTTTTAATTGACTACTAGCATCATAAGGAGTGCTTACAGGTACCACATCAAAATTATCAAATTTTTTTAAGAATTCTTTCAACATAATGTTTTTGAGTCAACATCAAACTATTGTCATCCCTTATGATTTTCATGCCTAAAACAACGCTAGTTTCTCCAATATCTTTCATCTCAAAATTAGAAGACAAGAAAAATTTGGTTTTATGACCAAATCAAGGCTAGAACTAAAAATAAGCATGTCATCTACATAAAGGCAAACAATAACATATGTATCATCTACATATTTTGTATAAACACATTTATCTACTTAAATTGATGAAAAACCATCATTAATCAATACTTGATCAAATTTTTTATTTCACTGTTTAGGTGCTTGCTTTAAACTATATAAAGATTTTAGCAATTACATATTTTATTTTCTTGGCCAGACACTATACAACCCTCAGGTTGCTCCATGTAAATTTCCTCTTCCAAATCACCATTTAAAAATGCAGTTTTAATATCCATTTGGTGAATAAAAAGTTTATAAATAGAAGCCAAGGCAAGTAAAACACGAATTGAGGAAATTCCAGTTACACGAGCATAAGTATCAAAATAATCAACATTTTGCTTTTGGGTAAAACCTTTTGCAACAAGTCTAGCTTTGTATTTATCAATGGAACCATCCGTATTGAGTTTCTTCTTAAAAATCCATTTACAACCAATGGTTTTAGCTCCCGGAGGTAAATCAACTAAATTCAAGTTTTATTTTGTAAAATTGAATTTAATTCTACATCAATAACTTCTTTCCAAAATGAGGCATCATACGAAGAAATAGCTTCAGAATATGTTAAAGGATCATTATTCACAAGATAAGTATAAAAATCATTACCAAAAGATTTTTCTCTCCTTGGTCTTTTGCTTCTTCTTAAATCCTCACTTTCAAAATTATTTTGAATAATTGGAACATGTGAAATATTATCACTTGGAATAATAGGAGCATCATAAATTTTCTCAAATTTTAAAGGAAAAATATTTTCAAAAATTCAGCATTTTTTGTTTTAACAATAGTATTATTTTCAAGTACATCACTTTTAACTACTAAAAATCTATATAATGCAATGCTTTCAGCATACCCAATAAATATACAATCTGATGTTTTAGATCCTTTTTTTTTAGGATCTGGCAACATAACTTTAGCAAGGCACCCTCACACTTTCAAATATTTCAAATTAGGTGGATATCTTTTCCTTAGCTCATAAGGAGTTTTACCCGTTTTCTTATAAGGAATTCTATTTTATAAATGACAAGCAGATAAAATGGCTTCACCCCAAATATTATCCGGAGCACCAGAACTAACAATCATGCTATTCATCATTTCCTTTAAGGTCTTATTTTTCCTTTCCGCTACACCACTTGACTATGGAGAATATGGCAGAGTTATCTCGTGAATTATGCCTTATTTCTCACAATAATCAATCAACAAAACAAATTCACCACCTCTATCGGATCTAACTCTTTTGATTTTCTTATCTAACTGATTTTCTACTTCAGATTTATAAATTTAAAACTTATCAAAAGCTTCATCTTTATTTCTCAACAAATAAACTTTTGTATATCTAGAAAAATCATCTATAAAAGTCACATAATATTTTTTCCCTCCTCTAGTCATAGTTTGTTTCAAGTCTCCTAAATCAGTATGAATTAAACTTAATAATTCAGATTCTCTAAATACTGAAGCACATGATTTCTTAGTTTGTTTAGCTTCTGCACAAACTTCACACTTATAAATATTCGAAAAATTAATATTTGAAATAAGACCTTCAGAATGCATTTTCTTAATAAAAGATAAACTAACATGTCTTAATCTAGTATGCCATAAATTAAAAGAATCAATCAAGTAAGCAGAAGTACTAGCATTTTCATTCATAACATTGAGTACAAACAAGTCATGGCTATAATAATCCTTGCCAACAAAATTATTATTCTTGGGCAACACGACCTTATCAGATTCAAAAGAAACCTTCACTCTCACTTTTCCTAATAATCCCATAGAGACTAAATTGGCTCAGATACTAGGAACATGCAACACGTCATTCAATGCCAAAGTTTTGCCATATGTGAGTTTGAGAAGAACTTTACCTTTTCCAAGAACTTAAGTAGTTCTTGAGTCACCAAGATAGACAACTTCTTCTCCAACTTGGGTGTAATACACAAAGTCTTTTTTGTTAGCACATATGTGCCTAGTGGCACCAGAATCTAACACCCAATCTTTCACATTGGCCACAAGGTTCACTTGGGAAACAACCGCAACAATTATATCATCCACTTTGGCTTCAGTCAAATTTACTTTAGCTTTAGTGGGATTGTCATTCACAACCTTTTTTCGACATTGAGCAACATAGTGGCCAGATTTGCCACACACAAAGCATATGCTTTTTCCTTGAAGGTTTGATTGTTGGTTTTGGGCTTATAACCATTTCTTTCATCATCCCTGTTACTTGATTTTCTCTGACGGTTGTTATCCTCCACAAGACTGCTTCTAGTTGCAATTTCTTTCCCTTTGACAACAACAGCGTGCTTGCGGTTAAAATTATCTCCACCAAAAATTGCAATTTTCAAAACATCGAAAAAATATTTGGCACATGTAATTAGCGATGCAACATAAATAGTAGGCATAGCGGGTGTAGTAGCAACAACAATAACTTTAGCAGCGTTATTCTCCATAATAACAACGTAAAATATCCTTAAGATTGTTGGAAAATTGGATGATTATGGAGAATAAAAGGTTTAGCTTGAGGTGTGTCAAAGACACTGTCCTTAAGGGTATTTCGCCCACACCTAGATGAATAATATTAGGCGTATTGGCACAAGTAATTGGTGATGGAACAACAACAAAATCAGTTGGTGCAGTAGGTGTATCCATCAATAGATATAAATTCTCCATAATATAAATCCGATTGAGACATAATGTGATAAAGCAACTGCTGAGAGATGGAATTATTTCCATAGATTATGTGAAGTCAGAAGTGAATTTGGCCGATCATCTGACTAATCCTTTGGGAAGAAAATTAATATCTGAAACATCGAGGAGAATGAGACTTTTGCCAATTTGAGTTATATCAACTATGATGGTAACCCAACCTATGTGATTGGAGATCCCATGAAGTAGGTTCATATGGGTAATAACAAGTCATTAGTTGATCAAATGTGCACTATTAAATTATATCCCTTCCTATGGTGTTTGTGTGTATATAGTGCAAGTCTGCAAGGAATGAGAGGCTGAGTTATTAAACTCTTAATTGAAAAGCTTTATGGCTTGGAGGTTTCTTCATTTTCAGATTGTTTTTTGGATTATATATATAGAGCTATCAACTTGTGTTCATGGTAGTAGTGTGAAAAAAGTTAAACTTTTTCTTCCCTTTTCTTTTGTGCTGGGTTTTTCTTCTCGTAAATCTTTGTTGTTTCTGCTCCTAGTTATACTAGAAGAGCTTGTTGAATCCTGGAGGATACGCCTAATATTATTCATCTCGGTATGGGCGAAATATCCTTAAGGACAGTGTCTTTGACACGCCTCAAGCTAAACCTTTTATTCTCCATAATCATCCAATTTTTCCAATAAAAATGTTGTCCTTTCCTTCATGAGACAGGAAAACCAATTATGGTAAGAAAATTTGGACAAACTTCTAACAGTTTCATGATGTTATGTACTAACAATATAGAGAATAAACTTGTAATATTACAAAGAAGAAGTAAGATACATAGTAAAATTATTATATAAAAAAGCAGCTTAATTGATAAAATAGGACTATTTAAAATAAAGAACATTTAAGCCGTCATTTCCTATCAAATTTTAAAAGCGATGCAACGCCAAGATCTTGGTAAACAAAAAGTTAAGGTTGGATCCACATCGTCATTAACTTGAGATTTGTGATATTTTTTCTACAGATGCGCAATCTGTGTGGCCTGTTTCACAGAAATACACCTTTCTTTCATTTTTATCAAATTGAATAAGATCTTGTTCCCCGTTATTGCTCCTCTTTTCTCCCAAACTGAAATCTTGTTTCGACAAGGTGAACTTCTAGTGAAGTTTTAGGTTAATTTCAATCAATTAATGCTAGCTTTTATGTAAAGAATTTATTGTATACAATCCAGTCACGACATACAACTTGTATATACAATATTTGTTGTATACAATCCGGTCAAAACATATAACATAATTACACCTTGCATACAACTTGTTTACAATTATGTTGTATATGTTTTGTTTGTAGTTCGTGTTGGCCCAAGTAAAGGTTAGTTTTAAAGACTGACAAAGGAACTCAGGATGACCCAGGTCCATCCCTCAGGTGCACAAAAACGGGCAGATTCGAGCATGTGGGTTGCACGTGAAGGAGATAAGCTTAACTCAGTTTATTTAATATCTCCTGATCGAAAAGGTTGCATAATTGATAAGGAGAAGGACTCCTTAATCAAAGAGAACACTATCCAAGATAGGGAAGGAGTTAGAAGTTGAAATCAACTAGAACTCCTCCACCAAGGAAGAGTTGCATCAAAACTCTAGTTATTTCTTCATCTACTAACTCTATAAATTGCGGGATGTTCTCACATTACAAGTGTTGCACAAAAACGTAGAAGTTAAACGTGAATTGGGAGCAAAATAGAAAGGCTTTTGCAAGCAATTCGTGTGTGATTCAAGTGTGCAAACCTGAAGCTACATGAACCAGATTGAAGAACCAGCTCCATAAAGAGTTTTATGTGTCTTTCTTTATTTCTAGTTCAGTTGTAGTAGGTGTTTTCATATTGTACTTTTCAGGTTTATCTAGAAGCAATTGTAATAGGTACTTTGAGTATTCAAGTTAGAGTTAACTTGAAGTTGTCGCAACAGTTAGAGGCTGGTTGCTACAACGGGATTAGAGGTAATCCTTAGGGTTACAAAGAGTTTTGTAAATGTTGTTTTGGCTCAGTGATTTAGTGAAGTGTTGGGGAAAATTCTACTAAGTAGTAGGTCGTGGTTTTTTTTCACATTTTGAGCCAGGTGTTTTCCACGTAAAAATCTTCGTGTTCTTTATTTTATGTACTTTTTGTTCCGCAAACAGTAGTAGTTAGAACACCTAGAAGAACCATGTTTTTCTAGAGCAAAAATTGGGTACCACACAAATCACCCCTCCCCTCCTGTGTGGTATTGACGTTTAGAACATCAATTGGTATCAGAGCAGGTTATCCTTGAAGAGGCTAACACCTTAGGAAAAGATCAAAATGAGTCACCACCTGGAAACTGGGAAGGTCAATCCACTGATAGGCCTCCACTCTTTAACGGCCACTACTATTCTTGGTGGAAGAACAGGATGAGAGATCACATCATAGGAGAAGACTATGAACTCTGGGACATAGTCATAGATGGTCCTCTGGCAACTACAAAGAAGAATACTGAAGGAGAGGATGTGCCAAAGACAAGAGTTGACTGCACTGCTGAAGATTTGAAGAAATGGGAGAAGAATGCCAAGGCCAAGAAATGGCTTGTGTGTGGACTAGGTCCAGATGAGTACAGTAGAATTCAAAGTTGTACCACTGCTAAGGAAATCTGGGATACTTTGCAAGTGGCTCATGAAGGAACACCTCAAGTGAAGAGGTCTAGAGGAACACTGCTATATTCTCAATATGAGAATTTCACCAGGGAGGACGGGGAAACCATCCAGAAGATGTATACAAGGTTCACCACACTGATAAATGAACTTAAGTCTCTTGGAAGGGTTATTCTTGAAGAGGACAAAGTTGAAAAAATTTTGACAAGGGTTCTGCCAGTCACTTGGGAAAGCAAAATCACTACCATTCAGGAATCAAAGAACATTGCCACACTTAAGTTGGATGAGCTAATTGGAAATTTCACTACCTATGAACTTAGAAGGCAAACTATGAAGATAGATTCATCAAAGAAGGAAAGGAGCATGGCACTCAGAATTACTGAAGGTGTTGATCTAGAGGAGGATGAAATGACCATAATCACAAAGGACTTCAAGAAGTACCTAATGAGTGGAAAGGGTCCTTCCAGAAGTGGAAGCTACAACAAACCAAGGGTTCCTGAAAAACAAAACAATGAGGGGTGTTACAAGTGTGGGAAGACTGATCACCACATCAAAAACTGCCCTCAATAGGAAATTGAATGGAAGAAGGAAAGAGTTGAACGAAGGAACAAGTTCAACCTAAGAAGAACAAAGGATCAACAAAGTCTATGGTTGTTGCATGGGGAGAAAGCTCAGATGAGGACTCCGAGGGTGGAGATCGAGATGAACAAGCACTTATTGCAATTGGAGAATTCGATGAGGAATCTGAGGTAAGTATAATTTATCTCAAAGATAAGATTAAGTTTTTGTCTAAAGAAAGGCTATCTGAGTTACTCCTGGATTTCATTGATGAATCTGAGGATTTAAATAATGAAAAGGAACAACTGTCTAAGGAATGTGTGTTTTTGAAAGCTAAGTGCAAAAATCTGGAACTTAGGGCTAGTGAAAGTGAAAGTAAAAATGCTGAGTTAAAGAACCAGGTTCATGAACTTGACACCACTATCCTAGAGCTTAGATCTGAAAATCTAAAATTGAAATTAGGAACTGGTAAAAAGAAAGCTGATCACACACAACTCACTTTAGAAGCAAATGTAGGAAAAATGAAAGATGAGTTGTACAAAAGAGATTAGCAGATAAGAGTCCTTGAGGAGGATCTAAACAAGGTTAAACACAAGCTAGACAGAACCTGTAAATGAAATAGGTCCTCCGATGCACTTTCATGGCTACATGAACACCATAGTAGCAATAAGAGAGGACTTGGCTACGGGACCTCTGAACCTAAGTGGAATCCCAAAAGCAAGTACCTCACACTTCCTGAGAACATAATTTTCACACACTGTGGTAAAACTTGTCACTATAAATCTGAATGTATTGCAAAAGAAAAGGCTAGCCAAGAGAATAAAGAATTTGTTCAAGGGGAAAATAGGTTGTCAGGTTGGGCTAAAAAGAATCTGATTCACCCTTTTGCCTATAGAAAGGGACCCAAACTAGTTTGGGTTCCTAAGACTAACCCTTGATTTCCTTTTGTGGGTCCAAGTGAAGGGAAGCAGCCAAATATGGTACATGGATAGTGGCTGCTCAAAGCATATGACAGGAAGCAAGAACTAGTTCCTTTCACTTGAGGACCTCAAAGGAGGTAATGTCTCCTTTGGAAATGGGAAGAAATGTGAGATCATTGGGATTGGAAAGGTAGGTAAGACTTATTCTTACTCTATTGAGAATGACTACTTGATAGATGGCATAAAATACAGCCTAGTAAGACAATAACAATTGCGTGATAGAGGTAACTTGGTAGCATTCACCTCTACCAAATGTTTTGTGATTAATCTTACCACTAACGAGATTGTTTTGCAGGGAAAAAGAGTAAACAATACATACATTGTAGATTTGTCCACACTTTCAGAAAATGAACTCACTTGCTTAAGTGTGTTGGATAATGATCCCTTCCTTTGGCACAAGAGTTTTGGACATGCAAGTCTGAGTCAACTCAACAAATTAGTCTCCAAGGATCTGGTGATAAGACTGCCTAACATCAAGTTAAAGGAAGACAAAGTTTGTGAGGCCTGTGTAAGAGGGAAGTAGGTAAGATCCTCTTTTAAATGCAAGAAAGTGGTAAACACTACCAGAACGATAGAACTGGTCCATATGGATCTCTGTGGTCCAATGAGAACATTAAGCGAAGGTGGTAAAATATATGTGATGGTGCTTGTTGATGATTAATCTAGGTTTACTTGGACATTGTTTCTAACATCTAAAGATGAAGCATTTGCCATGTTTACTTCTTTTGTTAGAAAAATTCAGAAACAACTAGGTAATCAACTTGCATCAATTAGGTCTGATCATGGAAATGAATTTGAAAATGCTAAGTTTGCTGAATTTTTACATGCTACATAAATAATTGCATGACTAGACCTCTTGTTATGAAGATTCTCTATGAGTCACTTAAAGGGAGAAATTTAAATATATCCCATCTTAGGGCATTTAGATGCAAGTTCTTTGTGCACAATAATGGCAAAGACTCCCTAGGTAAGTGTGATCCCAAAAGTGATGAGGAAGTATTCTTGGGATACTTTTCACATAGTAAAGCTTATAAGATATATAGTAAAAGAACTATGTGTGTAGAAAAAGTGTATATGTTATTTTATTGAAAAACTAACATTCTTTCTAAGAGGCAGGAATAAGATAATGAAGAGATAGGGCTGATAAGAAATTCAAATGGTGAAACCACATCCTGAATATGCATCACAGGAAGGAACAGGTGATGGAACAGGTCCTTCTACCCAGGGCAACATGACAGGGGGAACTGACTAGAGAGGAACTGATCCTCAAACCTCAGGTGAACCTATTCCTTAGTAACAAAACCAGGAAGGAACATCCAAAGAAATTGACACTCCTATTGCAACATCCACGAAATTGGATATAGATGAACCTGGTTCATCTGTTGATCAGAAGTTGTATAGGGGAATGATTGGTTCTCTTTTATATCTCACTACTAGCAGACCTGACATTGTGTGCAGTGTAGGTCTTTGTGCTCGATTTCAGTCAAATCCAAAGGAGTCCCAATTGACTAATGTAAAGAGAATATTGAGATACTTAAAAGGCACCACTGACCTTTGCCTTTGGTATCCAAAAGGTGGTAATTTTAACCTAGTGGGATATGCTGACGCTGATTATGCAGGTTTCCTAGTGGATAGGAAGAGAACCTCATGTATGGCACACTTCCTTGGTTCATGTCTTGTGTCATGGGCTACTAAAAAGCAAATTCAATGGCCTTATCTACTGCTAAAGCTGAGTATGTTGCTGCTGCTTCAAGATTGTACTCAATTGTTGTGGATCAAGAAACAGTTGATGGATTTTGGTATTGAAGTTGGTTTCATCCCTATTTTTTGTGATAACACTAGTCCTATTAGTATGACTAAGAATCTGATTCATTATGTGAGAACTAAGCACATAAATGCTAGACACCATTTTTGAGGGACAACTATGAGAAATGCTTGATCACTGTAGAGTTTTGTGCTACTGACAAGCAAATTGCTGATATATTCACAAAAGCCTTAAGTAGAGATCACTTTGAGAGGAACATGTTGGAATTAGGGATGATTAAGATCACCTAAAAGGACCAGTTCAAGGTTAAACGAAAAAAATTGAAAAACAAATATTTGGTTAGAAAGTCTGTAAATTGTGTATAGTTAGATTAAATCTTGCTCAATCTCATACTTTCCATAGTATACTCTTGTGCGATGTGTTAAAATGACTCATTAATCACTAATGATATTTTCTCTATTTTGGCAAATTTAGACTTACACAAGAGAATTATCAGTGAAGAACCTGGTTCATCAAGATAACACGGTATGTTTTCTACACTCTGCATAATTTGAAATAACTATATTTGGATCATGAGCAGAGTCCTACCAAATACCAAAGTTCTTGTGAACTTATCCGTTACAAGTGAACCGGTTACGTTCAAGGCTCCTGACTGTATTAAACTATCTAGATTCTTTTAAGTCTTCTACTCAGGGGGGAAGAAAGTGGTTCTTCCGAAATTGAACATGTATCTTCTGATTCTAAAGTTTCTCCTAAGAAAATTTCTAAAGTTGCTGCAGATTTGGAAACTAGATTTGTAGGATCTATAGCAGGTGTTGAGACTACAGAATCTAGAGAAGTTGGTGGTAAAAATGAAAAACCAAAAGGAGAGCAAGGGTGCTAGGAGTATTGTGAGGGGAAAGAGGACAAGAGTGGCTGATTTTTCACCCACTCCTGTGAGTTTAACCAAAGACGCATGTGTAATGGTTGTTTGGGGAGATGAACCTAGTTCATCTGTAGAGGAAACCCTCGCAATACCTGCAGAAAAAAGTGACTAAAAGCTATAATTCAACTTCTTGATAGAGTTATTAATGGCACCAAAACTCATATAATTCCCTATGGCTTCATTCTCACAACTATGCTTGCACATTTCATTGTACCTATGAAAAGGTGGGAGGTTAGTACAAGCATGGATTATTTTTGGGTTAATACTCTGCTTGCTTGCGATATGAAGTCAATGTCACTCCTAAAGAACCTAGTTCATCCAAAAAGATACCAGTGAATAGCAAGGTCAGAGCCTTGGTGTAAGAAAGTTGGGCTAAGGATGCTGAGATTGAAAGGCTGAAGAAGAGGTTGGTTGAGATGGAGACTAAGAGAGATGCTCTCAGAACTGAGCTGGCAAGAGAAAAAGAGAAGAATGATGGCAGTCTTCAAGGGTGCTGAAACTCCTCCAAGTTAAAAACCAAGCACCTAGTTCTTCCCATCCTTAAGCCTCCTAGCCTAGCGTAGATTAACCAGTGACCCAGTTCGAGATTTTTTGTTTCTTTTGCTCATGTTTTTAGTATTTTTATTTCTTCTTATGCTTTGTGGTAGAATCTTATCAATCATCAATGAAATTCACTGTCTTTGCTCTAACTGTTTGTTTATATTTCTTTGATGGTTAAAACTATTAGCTTGATCTATGATGACTAATCCATGATTTCATTTGAAGTAGCCTCAGTGGCCATGAGTAAGCTTTAAATCTGGTTATCTTACATTTTTTATGCAACTTTTCGATGATGCCAAAAGGGGGAAAAAGGTTGTGCTTTAAACAAGTGATGTTTATAACCTAATGTACCTGGTCCTGGATGATAAGTGATAAAAAGGAAAAATGTTTCTAACATTTGAGCTGAGTTGAAGCAAGGCCTAAGCTTATGAAAAGCATAGAGTTTGTCATCATCAAAAAGGGAGAATTTGTTGGCCCAAGTAAAGGTTAGTTTTAAAGACTGACAAAGGAACTCAGGATGAACCAAGTCCATCCCCCAGGTGCACAAAAATGGGCAAATTCGAGCATGTGGGTTGCACGTGAAGAAGATAAGCTTAACTTGGTGTATTTAATATCTCCTAATCGAAAAGGTTGCATAATTGATAAGGAGAAGGACTCCTTAATCAAAGAGAACACTATCTAAGATAGGGAAGGAGTTAGAAGTTGAAATCAACTAGAACTCTTCCACCAAGGAAGAGTTGCATCAGAACTCTAGTTATTTCTTTATCTACTAACTCTATAAATTGCGTGATGTTCTCACATTACAAGTGTTGCACAAAAACGCAGAAGTTAAACGTGAATTGGGAGCAAAATAGAAAGGCTTTTTGCAAGCAATTCGTGTGTGATTCAAGTGTGCAAACCTGAAGCTACATGAACCAGAATGAAGAACCAGCTCCATAAAGAGTTTTATGTGTCTTTCTTTATTTCTAGTTCAGTTGTAGTATGTATTTTCATATTGTACTTTTCAGCTTTATCTAGAAGCAATTGTAATAGGGACTTTGAGTATTCAAGTTAGAGTTAACTTGAAGTTGTTGCAACAGTTAGAGGCTGATTGTTATAACGAGATTAGAGGTAATCCTTAGGTTTACAAAGAGCTTTGTAAATGTTGTTTTGGCTCAGTAATTTAGTGAAGTGTTGGGGAAAATCCTACTGAGTGGTAGGTCGTGATTTTTTTTCACCTTTTGAGCTAGGTGTTTTCCATGTAAAAATCTCTCTGTTCTTTATTTTATGTACTTTTTATTCCGCAAACAGTAGTAGTTAGAACACCTAGAAGAACCAGGTTCTTCTAGAGCAAAAATTGGGTACCACACAAATCATCCCCCCCCCCTCTTGTGTGGTATTGACGTTTAGTACACCAGTTTGTATGTAATTTGTATTTCGCACTTGTTGGGATCGAAATAACATGGTGCATGCGAAAACTAACAAAGAAAACCTTATCGACGATAAATCAGACGATAAAGAAAATATATTAAAAAAAAGCATATTATATTAATATGGTTTGGTCAAGTGACCTATGTATAGCTACTAATATTAAAAGAAAAATATTATTGAGAGAATAATTTCTCCCTAGAACAAGACTCTTTAATAACTATATTGTGGATGTTATTGTTATTGTTGTGAGAAGGAGAGATCCTCAATTTATAGATGTCCAAGACTATTCCTCAAGAAAAGAATAAGGTATATGAAGATTTATTCATTTTAGGAGTCTTTTTCCTTCCATCAAGAAAGAGAGTCCTAATAGGCATGTGTGTCACTGTATGTCCAGTAATACACTGGACATACAAATAACATACAACTTATTGTTCTTCTTACTGTTCGAGTTTCAATGTTAATACTTCACCAAAGTCCCTCAAATTGGCATATAAACTCCAAAAGAGCGGGACAAGCAGGACTGTCATACTTCTACCTGGAAAGCTTCTAAGAAAGGATGCATATGTCACCTTAGGCGAATCCCACATTGGAATGTGAGACGAAAGTGAGAGAGCCTTATAAGGCACGATATAAATTCACATGGTACGCGTGTTTTTAGAGGTCGATGTGCCATGGCTCGAAAGACAAATCGTGCGGATCTAGGCCCAAATCGCACAATACATGCCATGGGCTTGGATCGTGACAGCTTCACCCAAATTATAAAGATTTTCTATTGTAATAAGACACAACTTCCATCAAAAGTGGGAGGTTCTCAATTTAAATTAATGGCTCTGTCACTTTTGTTTTGAGTTTGTATATTGGTATTTATGGTGTGTTTAATACGAAGGAAAATATTTTTCCAAAAAATATTTTTCAATTTTTTTATGTTTAGTTGGATTAAATATTTTAGAAAATAGTTTTCTCATGAACTCATTTTTCTTCAATTGGACGAAGATGTTTTCCTTATCAAAAAAAGGGAAAACATTTTCCAAAATTTTCTTCAATCTTCCCACCCTATTTCCCATTCCCACCAACCTACATCACCCTACCCCACCCACAACACACCCACCCACCCCCCACCACACCCACACGCACACCCACACTAACACTGACCAGCCTCACCCCTACCCAAATTACAATTCCCACCCTACCCCCACCCCATCCTCCACCCTAAATAAAAATATTATTAAGAGTACTTTCTTTTTATGTTGTAGATAAAGTATTTCCTTTCTAATTTCAACAAAATGAGTACTTTCTTTTCATGTTGTAGAAAGAGTACTTTTTTTAAAAGCAAAAAAAGAGTATTTTCTCGTTAGTTATAGAGCACAAATTTCAACATTATTTTTGTATGAAAAAGCAAAGCAACACATTAGTTCCTTAGCGTTTGTGTCAATTTTTAAAAGAATAATTAAAAAAAATTAAAAATAAAATCCTAAAAACATTGGGTATTTGGGTTAGGGGTGGGAGGAGAGCACATAAAACATGAGGATTTGGGGGAAGGGGTGAGGAGAGTAGCATAAAAATTATTTTTCTAACAAAAATTTTCTACTATCTAACCAAACAATAGAATATATTTTCTAAAAAAAGTTTATCATTCACAAACCAAACAAGAGAAAATAAGTGATTTTTATTTTTCAATGAAACATTTTTCTTCGTACCAAACACACCCTTGATTTTGGTAGAGGTAGCAAGTGTTGGCCACGACTGCGCGTGCTAGTTATACAATAACAATCTGGCATACCACTAGTAACTGGCTATATTATGCTCCAAGCTAAAGAAAACTATTAAGAAAAATTTGATAAAGCAAAATATTGCCCCTTGCAAAATGAAGTGAAGGTCTTTCATTACTAACAAACTAAAGAATATACGTGTCATGACCCGAATTTTCCATCCTCGGGACTGTGATGGCGCCTAACATTTCACTTGCTAAGCAAGCTAACATTAGAATAGTCTTAAGCCATTTTTGAACAATTTAAATTAACTGAATGTCAGTTAAAATAAAATAACTAAAATAAAGTGTGAAAAGTCATAACATCTAAAACAGCTAAGAAGAACCCCGAATCTGATGTCGCAAGTGCACGAGCTACTAGAATAATACGGATAAAAGATTGAATGAAAATAAATTTGTCTGAAAGAAAATACAAAACTAGGATAAGGTAGAAAGAGATATCAGGGCTACGAACGTCGAGCAACTGTACCTCAAGTCTTCGTCCAACAGTCAACTCGAGTAATCTATTGACCGCCATTGAGATCGGCTCCAAAATCTATACAAGAAGTGCAGACTGTAGTATGAGTACAACCGACCCCATGTACTCTGTAAGTGTCGAGCCTAACATTGGCGAAGTAGTGATGTGGCTAAGGTGAGTCACACACAATAACCCGTTGTAATGACCTTGTAGGTCGTTTTGAGAGTATGAGCTCTGGTACCCAATTTATTGCTCCATCTATCTCATTTTATGGTTACTTGACTTGTTGGGGTGCTTAGTGTCGGGTTCAGGAAAGTTTCAGAGTGGAATGGGATAGATAGCCCCTGAATGTGAAGTTTGAGATGTAAAAGTTGAGCGTAGTTTGACCTATGTGAAGACGACTCTAGAATGGAGTTTCATCAGTTTCAGTAGTTCTATATGGTGATGTTGGTCTTAAGAGCATGTCCAGAGGTTGATTTGGAGGTCCGTAAGTCATTTTGGTGTTGATTGGCGAAAGTTAGAAAATAGGAAGATTTTAGAAAAGTTTGACCGGGAGTAGACTTTTTATTATTGGGGTCGGATCCTGATTCCAAAGTTAGAGTAGGTCTGTAATGTCAAATATGACTTGTGTACAAAATTTGAGGTCAATCAGACGTGTTTTGATAGGTTTCAGCGTCGGATGTAGAAGTTAGAAGTTCAAAAGTTCATTAAGCTTATATTGGGGCGTGATCCGTGATTTTAGCATTGTTTGATGTGATTGAAGGCTCTACTAAGTTTGTATGATGTTTTAGGACTTGTTGGTAGGTTTGGTTGAGGTCTCGGGGGCATCGGGTGAATTTTGGATGGTTAACGGATTGGGATTTGGTCTTGGAAAATGGCTGAAGTTCAGATATCTGGTGCATCTGCTTTCATTCTATGCGTTTGCGAAGGTATTGTCGCATTCGCGTAGAGGAGTTGGAGATTACTGGAAATTTAGCCTTCGCGTCGCGAAGCATTGGAATCTCAAGTCTACGCATTCGCGAGAGGGTCTACGCGTTCGCATAGAGATATGGTCAGTGGGGCATCATTCTTTTAGCCTATGCGTTTGCGAGTGGGGCTCTGCTTTCACGGAGGCCTGAGCAGCAGTGTGCATCACGTTCGTGAGTGGGCCCTCATGTTTTCGTAAGAGGTTTCATTGGGCAGTGAATTTTTTTGCTTCGTGAACGCGAGGCAAGTTCCGCGTTCGCGAAGAAGGAAACACCTGGGCATATTTAAATGCTCAAAAATGAGGGTTTGAGTTCATAACAAAAATAATTAATTTGGGAGCTCGGTAGGAGGCGATTATTGGAGAGATTTTCACGTGGGTGTTTAGGGAAAGTGGCTTGTCTAACCTTGTGTGGGAAAATCCCCTCAAGATTTGGAACTGTTGTAACAATTTGTGTTATGTGAGTGCCGTGTATTCAAGGTGACGAGTGCGTACATGGGCTAAATGTTGAAATTCCGCCTTTTGTAAGTAGTTTCCTCTCTATGCCTTAATAGAGTTATTCTAGCTCGTGTAACCATCATGTTTAGCCAAATTTCACATGTCTACGTGTCTCAACTCTTAATTGAAGTTTGTATAATATGCTTAGTTGAATTACCTGTTTTACTTGATTCTGTATTTGTTCTTTAACTCTAGGATTCCTTGCTTCTATTATCATTGTTTGATTTACTACGTGTTGACTTTTGTGATTTTTGAGTGAATATTGTTTGGTTGTGGCACAAGGTTTCTTCCGTGCAGAGTGTGATTGGCACGAGGTCTCTTCCATGCAGAGTGTAATTGGCATGAGGTCACTTCCGTGCGGAGTGTGATTGGCAAGAGGTTTCATACGTGCGGAGTGTGATTTGGCATGAGGTTTCTTACATGCAGAGTGAGATTATGGCACGAGGTTTCTGCCGTACAGTTATTGTTTTTCCTTCTTTTGATATGTTGTTTGTTATTGTTGTTGTTGTTCCATAACTTGTAAGATGTTCGTTTCCTTACGTGTTGTAATTGTCTTCTTGTTTTCCCGTGTTGTTGCTTTTCCGTACATTCTTATTATTCATTAACCTGCCATTATCATTCTCATTTCGCCTTCTGCCTTATTTTTATATTCCAGTAGGGCCCTGATCGTCACTACTCTACCGAGGTTAGGCTTGACACTTACTGGGTACCATTGTGGTGTACTCATACTATGTTTCTGCATATGTTTTTGTGCAGATCCAGGTACATCCTACCAGCCTCGATAGTAGAGAGTGTGTGCTGCTACCTGGAGACTTCAAGGTACATCTCCCAGCGTCCGCAGAGCTCAGAGTCCCCCTCTATCCTTATTATGTTGTCTTTCTTATTCTCTTAGACCCTAATGTATAGAGACATTTAGTACTTTCTTTGAGTTTGTGACTTGTTAATACCGAGTTTTGGGAGTTGTGTCTTCTCTAAGTTGCAAATTTTACTTGTACATGGCGAGCGGCAGTTTTCAGTTACATATATCTATTTGTTGATATTGAGTTATTAGTCGTTGTTTTTCATTTTTTTTCCGCAATTGTTAGTCTTATCTTGTTTTACAGATTACGTGTCATCACAATAACCTACGGAGGGAAACTTGGATCGTGAAAAGTTGGTATTAGAGCTCTAGGTTCATAGTTGTTATGAGTCACAAGCAGGTTTGGTAGAGTCTTGTGGATCGGTACAGAGACATCTGTACTTATCGTCGGGAGGCTATGGAACTATTAGGAAAAAATTTCACTTCTTTGATTCCTTATCATGCAAAATTGTTGACTTCAGGATTCTTAACTTCGGTCTTCTATTCTCTCACAGATGGTAAGGACACGTACAGTTGGATCAGATGAACAGACACTCGTAGTCCCTATTGGAGCCGCGAAAGGCCGAGCCGGGGTAGAGGACGAGGACGTCCACGTGGTACGGCCAAAGCACCAACACTAGCTACTATAGAGGATCCACTTGTAGCTTTAGTCGGAGCGTAGGCACCTGAGAAGCCTGTTACTACACCAGCTCTTTAGGAGACCCTTGCCCAATTTTTGAGCATGTTCAGCACTTTAGCTCAGGCACGGTTAATCCCACTTGCTCCTGCCACATCTCAGGCTAGGGGAAGAGCACAGACTCCCACCACCCGCACCCCAGAGTAGCGGGTTCAGGTCGACTAGGTTCCAAAGGTCATACCAGTACAGCCGGTAGCCCCAGTCCAGCCCGAGGTTAGGGCAGCAGTTTCTGAGGAGGAGCAGGGCAGGCTTGAGAGGTACAAGAAGTACCACCCTCCTACATTCAGTGGTTTGCCGTTAGAGGATGCCTACGTTTTTTTTGAGAAGTTCCATCGTATCCTCTGTACTATGGGTGTAGCAGAGTCTAGTGGGGTTTCTTTCACTGTGTTCCATCTTAAAGGAGCGGCCTATCAATGGTGGCATGCATATGAGTTGGGAAGTCCGATCGAGGGAGCTTCACTCACTTGGACTTAGTTCTCAGATATGTTCTTCAGGGAGTATGTTCCCTAGAGTCTTAGAGATGCATGGCGCACAATGTTTGAGCAGTTGTGTCAAGGTTCTATGACTGTGTCAGAGTATGCAGTCCGGTTCACTGATTTGGCTAGACATGCACCAGCATTGGTTTCAACTGTTAGAAAGCGGGTTCGTCAATTTATCGAAGGGCTCAACCCCAGCATCAAATTTAGCATGGCCCGAGATTTGGAGATGGACATTGCATACCAGCATGTAGTGGGGATTGGTAGGAGATTGGAGGGTATGTTGATTTGGGAGAGGGAGGAGAGAGACGTCAAAAGGTCTCGAGAGTCTGGCACATATAGTGGTACTCGTGCCCCAGCTGCAGCTCGTCAGGGTAGGGGTTATGTAATTTGCCCTGTTCATTCAGCATTTTTAGCTTCCAGCAGTAGTCTGGCCACTCCTAGGCCCCAGGCTCCCTATTATGCACCACCATCTTCTGGTACACCTCCTACAAGGGATGCTTTTAGTGGTCGGACCAGCCGATCAGGCCCGAACCAGCCACAGTAGCCACGTCCTCCGAGAGTTTGTTTCGAGTGTGGTGACACTCATCATATGGTGAGGGATTGCCCCAAACTTAGCAGGGGTACACCTCCATAGACTACTCAGGCATCGCGTGCTCCACTTGGTCCTCAGGTTATGGTTACAGCACTAGCTACCACTCCACCTGCTCAGCCAGCTCGAGGTGGAGGTCAAGCAGGTAGAGGTTGCCTTAGAGGGGGAGGCCAAGCCAGATATTATGCTCTTTTTGCTCGGACGGAGGCAGTTTCATCCGACTCTATCATTACAGGTATTGTTTCGGTCTGTCATAGAGATGCATCAGTCTTATTTGATCCAGGATCCACTTATTCCTATGTTGTCATCTTATTTTGCTCCGTATTTGGATGTATCCCATGATTCTTTGAGTTCTCCTGTCTATGTATCTACATTTGTAGGAGATTCTATTATTGTTAACCGTATCTATCAGTCATGTTTGGTTGTTCTTAGTAGTTTTGAGACCAAAGCAGATATATTATTGCTCAGTATGGTAGACTTTGATATCATTTTAGGCATGGACTGGTTGTCGCCCCATTATGTTGTTCTTGATTGTCATGCCAAGACTATGACATTGGCTAGGCCAGGATTACCACGGTTAGAGTGGAGAGGTTCCTTAGATTATGTTCCTAGCAAAGTTATTTCATTTCTAAAGGCTCAACGAATGGTTGAGAAGGGGTGTGCTGTGTATATAGCTTATGTGAGGGATGTTAGTGTTGATACTCCTACCATGGAGTCAGTTCCGGTAGTGAGGGATTATCCAGATGTATTTTCAGTGGATCTTCCAAGCATGCCGCCCGACAGGGACATCGACTTTTGTATTGATTTATTACCGGGCACTCAACCCATCTATATTCCTCCATATTGTATGGCTTCACCTGAGTTGAAGGAATTAAAGGAGCAATTATAAGAGTTGCTTGATAAGGGCTTCATTCGACCTAGTGTGTCTTTTTGGGGTGCTCCACTTTTGTTTGTGAAGAAGAAGGATGGTTCTATGCATATGTGTATTGATTATCGCCAGTTGAACAAAGTTACAGTAAAGAAAAAGTATGTATTGCCTCGTATTGATGATATATTTGATCCGTTAAAGGGTGCTAGAGTCTTTTCCAAGATTAACTTGCTTTCAGGCTATCATCAGTTGAAGATTCGAGAGCCAGATATCCTAAAGACTGCTTTCAAAACTCGATATGGTCACTATGAGTTCCACGTGATGTCATTTGGGCTGACCAACGTACCAGCAGAATTCATGAACTTGATGCACAGTGTATTTCGGCCCTATCTTGACTCATTCAACGTGTTTATTGATGACATTTTGGTGTACTCCCAGGGTCGGGAGGATCATGATCAGAAACTGAGGATTGTGCTTCAAACCTTGAGAGAAAAGAAGTTATATGCAAAATTTTCAAAGTGTGAGTTCTGGCTAGATTCAGTGGCATTTTTAGGTCACGTAGTGTCGTGTGAGGGGATCAAGGTGGATCTGAAGAAGGTTGAAGTAGTAGAGTTGGCCCAGACCGTCCTCAGATACGGAGATTCGGAGTTTTCTTAGTTTATCGGGGTATTACCGCCAATTTAGAGGGTTTCTCATCTATTGCAGCACCTATGACCAAGCCGACCTAGAAGTTTTCTTCACTCAGGTAGACAGAGGAGTGTGAGGAGAGCTTTTAAAAGCTCAAGACTGCTTTGACTACAGCCCCAGCATTGGTATTGCCTACAAGTTTGGGATCTTATATTGTATATTGTGATGTGTTGCATATTGGTCTCGGCGAGGCGTTGATGTAGGAAGGTAGGGTGATTTCCAACGCATATAGACAGGTAAAGGTGCATGAGAAGAACTATCATGTCCACGACCTTGCGCTAGGAGCTATTGGTATTGCCTTGAAGATTTGGCAGCACTATTTGTATGGTGTCCCTTGTAAGATCTACACTGATCACCGGAGTCTGCAGTATCTGTTTAAATAGAAGGATCTTAACTTGCGTCAATAGAGGTGGTTAGAGATGCTTAAGGACTATGATATCATTATTCAATACCATCCCGTGAAGGCCAATGTGGTGGCCAATGCCTTAAGTGGTAGGGCAGAGAATTTGGGTAGCTTAGCATATCTACCAATAGCACAGAGGCCATTGGCATTGGATGTTCATGCCTTGGCCAACTAGTTTGTTAGATGTTTCTTAGCAGAGTCAAGTTTTGGCTTGCGTGTTTTCTTAGTCTTCTCTTTATGATCGTATTAGGGAGTATCAGTATGATGATCCCCATCTACTTGTACTTAAGGACACGGTTCAGCACGGTGATGCCAAGGAGGTCACCACTAGAGATGACGGTGCATTGAGGATGCAGGGCAGGCTATGTGTGCCCAATGTAGATGGTTTGCATGAGTTGATTCTCCAGGAGGCTCATAGTTCGCGGTACTCCATTCACCCAGGTGTCACGAAGATGTATCAAAACTTGAGGCAACATTATTAGTGGAGAAGAATGAAGAAGGACATAGTAGAGTATGTAGCTCGGGGCCTAAATTGCCAGCAGGTGAAGTATGAGCATTAGCGGCCGGGTGGACTGCTTCAAAAGCTAGAGATTCCGGAGTGGAAATGGGAGCGGATCACTATGGATTTTGCTGTTGGGACCCCACAAACTCAGAGGAAGTTTAATGCAGTTTTGGTGATTGTGGGTAGGTTGACCAAATTTTCTTATTTCACACCAGTGATGATTACTTATTCTTCCGAGCAGCTGGCTCGGGTTTATATCCGCGAGATTGTTAGGCTTCATGGTGTGCCGATATCTAGAATCTCTGACCGAGGTATGCAATTTACATCCCGGTTTTGGAGGGCCATACAACATGAGTTAGGCACGTCATTTCACCCTCAGACAAACGCCAAGTGCACTATTCAAATACTAGAGGATATGCTCCGTGCATTTAAGTTTGGGAGGTTCTTGGGATCAGTTATTGCCACTTGCAGAGTTAGCCTACAACATCAGTTACCAGTCGAGCATTCAAATGGCCCCGTATAAGCTTTGTATGGTAGCTGGTGTCGGTCTATAATGGGTTGGTTTGAGCCTGCGAGTCTAGACTATTGGGTACAGACTTGGTTCAGGATGCTTTGGAAAAGGTTATGGTAATTCATGATCGACTTCATACAACCTAATCTAGATAGAAAATTTATGCGGATTGGAAGGTTCGTGATGTTGCATTCTTGGTTGGGGAGCGGGTCTTGCTCCGGGTTTCGCCCATGAAGGTTGTTATGAGGTTCGGGAAGAAGGACAAGTTGAGCCCTAAGTATATTGAGTCTTTTGAGATTCTTGAGAGGGTTGGAGAGGCTGCTTACAGACTTGTGCTACCACCTAGTCTAGCAGCAGTTCATCAAGTATGCCATCTGCCTATTCTCTGGAAGTATCATGGCCATCCGTCTCATGTGTTAGATTTCAGCTCAATCTAGTTGGACAAGGACTTGTCTTATGTTGAGGAGCCAGTGGTCATTTTGGATAAGCGGGTTTGAAAGTTGAGGTCGAAGAGCATTGCTTCAGTGAAGGTTTAGTGGAGGCACCAGCTAGCTGAGGAGCTGACTTGGGAGACCGAGCATGATATGTGCAATCGTTACCCCTCATCTTTTCACTGCTTCAGGTATGTCTCTATACTCGTTCGAGGACAACCGTTTATTTTAAGCGGGGGAGA
Organism: Nicotiana sylvestris; assembly: GCF_000393655.2. Taxonomy (NCBI): domain Eukaryota; kingdom Viridiplantae; phylum Streptophyta; class Magnoliopsida; order Solanales; family Solanaceae; genus Nicotiana; species Nicotiana sylvestris. The sequence continues at coordinate 189,069,431 of NC_091065.1, read as the reverse complement.
ATGTAATGCCCCCGCTAGTTGTTTTGAGAGTATGAGCCCCGATCCCCTATTTATTGCTCCCTCCATCTCATTTTATGGTTACTTGACTTACCAGAGTGCTTGGTGTCAGGTTCAGGAGAGTTTCGGAGTGGAATAGGACACATAGTCCCTAAGTGTAAAGTTTGAGCTATAAGAGTTCACAATAGTTTGACCTATGCGAAGACGACTCCGGAATAGAGTTTTGTTTGCTCAAATAGCTTCGTATGGTTATTTTGGTCTTAGAAACGTGTCTGTATGTTTATTTAGAGGTCTGTAAGTCATTTCGCCGTTGATTGGCAAAAGTTAGAAAATAGGAAGGTTTTTGCGAAGTTTGACCGGTAGTGGACTTTTTGATATCAGGGTCTTGTCCTAATTCCAGATGTTGGAGTAGGACCATAATGTCAAATGCGACTTGTGTACAAAATTTTAGGTCAATTGGACGTGTTTTGATATGTTTTAGCGTCGGATGTAGAAGTTAGAAGTTTAAAAGTTCATTAAGCTTGAATTGGGGTGTGATCCGTTGTTTAGCATTGTTTGATGTGATTTGAAGTCTTGACTAAGTTCGTATGATGTTTTAGAACTTATTTGTAGGTTCGGTTGAGGTCCCCGGTGCCTCGGGTAGATTTTGGATGGTTAACAGATTGGGATTTGGTCTTGGAAGATGGCTGAAGTTGAGATATCTGGTACTTCAAGTTTCCTTCTACGCGTTCGCAAAGGTATTCACGCGTTCGCGTAGAGGAGTTGGAGATTACTGGAACTTTTGCCTTCACGTTTGTGATGTAGGTCCCTCATTCGCGAAGCTTTGGAGTCTCAAGTCTACGCGTTCGCGAAAGGGTCTACGCATTTGCGTAGAGATATGGTCAGTGGGTCATCAGGCTTTAAGCCTACGCGTTCGCGAGTGGGGCTCTGCGTTCGCGGAGGCCTTAGTGGTAGTGTGCATCGAGTTCGTGAGTGAGCCGTCACGTTCACGTAAGATGTTTTGTTGGGTAGTGATTTTTTGTGCTTCACGAACTCGAGGCAATTTTCGCGTTTGCGAAGAAGGAAACACCTGGGCAGATTTAAATGTTTAAAAATGAGGGTTTGAATTCATAACATAAAAAATTAATTTGGGAGCTCGGTGGGAAGCGATTCTTAGAGATATTTTTATGTGGGTGTTTGGGGTAAGTGATTCTTACCTAGTTTTGGTTAATTTCCATGATTAGGCCTTTGATTTTATCATTTAATTAATGATTTGGGTTGAAACAATTAGGGAAAATGGAGAAAAGTTCTTAGGCCGAATTTTGAGATTTTGGTTGAGATTTTGATATCAGATTTTTGTAATTTTGATATGGGTGAACTCGTGGTTGAATGGGTGTTCGAATTTTGTGACTTTAACTTGATTCCGAGACGTGGGTCTGGGTCGACGTTTTGGGGCAATTTTCTAATTTCTTGTTAAAGTTATGATTTCATTATTTAGATTAGTTTCTTATAGTTATATTTATAGCATGAAATTGATTTTGCTTCGATTTGGGTTGTTTGCATTCAGAAACTCGAGGGAAAGGCATTCTTATTGACTGATTGAGCTTGTTTTGAAGTAAGTGACTTGTCTAACCTTGTGTGGGGGAAATCCCATTAGGATTTGGAACTGTTGTAATAATTTGTGTTATGTGAGTGTCGTGTACACAAGGTGAAGAGTGCGTACATGGGCTAAATGTTGAAATTTTGTCCTTTGCTAAGTAGTTTCCTTTCTATGCCTTAAATTGAGTTATTCTAGCACGTGTAGCCATCATGTTTAGCCAAATTCACATGTCTACGTGTCTCATATCTTAATTGAAGCTTGTACAACATGCTTAGTTGAATTACTTGTTTTCCTTGATTCCATATTTGTTCTTTAACTGTAGGATTCCTTGCTTGTATTATCATTGTTTGATTTACTATGTGTTGACTTTTGTGATTTTTGATGTGAAGACTATTTGGTTGTGGCACGAGGTTTCTTCCGTGCGGAGTGTGATTAGCACGAGGTTTCTTCCATGTAGAGTGTGATTGGAACGAGGTTTCTTCCGTGCAGAGTGTGATTGGCACGAGGTTTCTTCAGTGCAGAGTGTTATTGGCACGAGATTTCTTCCATGTGGAGTGTGATTGGCACGAGGTCTCTTCCGTGCGGAGCGTGATTGGCATGAGGTTTCTTTCGCGTGGAGTGTGATCGGCATGAGGTTTCTTCCGTGCAGAGTGTTATTGACACGAGTTCCATGTGGAGTATGATTGGTACGAGGTCTCTTTCGTGCGGACTGTGATTGGCATGAGGTCTTTCCTGTGTGGAGTGTGATTGGCATGAGGTTTATTCCGTACGGAGTGTGATTTGGCACAAGGTTTCTTCCGTGCGGAGTGAGATTGTGGCACGAGGTTTCTACCGTGCAATTATTATTTTTCCTTCTTTTGCAGTGTTGTTTGTTGTTGTTATTGTTCCTTAACTTGTAAGATGTTCGTTTCCCTACGTGTTGTTATTGTCTTCTTATTTTCCCCTGTTGTTGTTTTTTCATACATTCTTATTTTTCATTAACCTGCCATTATCGTTATCATTTCGCCTTCTGTCTTATTTCTTATATTCTAGTAGGGCCCTGACCTGACCTCGTTACTACTCTATCAAGGTTAGGCTTGGCAATTACTGGGTACCATTCTGGTGTATTCATACTACACTTCTACACATATTTTTGTGCAGACCCAGGTACATCCTACCAGCCTCGATAGCAGAGAGTGTGTGCTGCTGCCTGGAGACTTCAAGGTATATCTGCCAGCGTCCGCATACCTCAGAGTCCTCTCTATCCTTATTATGTTGTCTTACTTATTCTCATAGACTCTGATGTATAGAGACATTTAGTACTTTCTTAAAGTTTGTGACTTGTTAGTACCGGGTTTTGCGAGTTGTTTCTTCTCTAAGTTGCAAATTTTACTTGTACATGCCTAACGACAGTTTTCAGTTATATATATCTATATGTTGATATTGAGTTATCAGTCGTTGCTTTCCATTCTTTTTCATAATTGTTAGGCTTACCTAGTCTTAGAGACTAGGTGTCGTCACGAAAATCTACAGAGGGAAACTTGGGTTATGACAAGTTTGTATCAGACGTCACGACACCTGCATGAAGTACACAAATAATGATAGGAAAGAAAAATACGGAAAAGTAACGCAGTTAACTCTTGAAAATAACTAAATCCTCAAAAACCAGTAATGGCCAGAAATACAAATCCTCAGGGTCTCGTACGAAAGAACTGAAGCCAACAAAATACAATAAGGGATACAAAACACGTAAATTATTGTGGCGCGCAACCCAATCCCACCGCACGATCACGATCCTCCCTTATTCTACCATATAAATATCAATAATAATAAGTAAATATATATTGCAGCGGGCAACCTGATCCCACCATATAATCAAAGTAAATATTAAAATCATCCCTTATTCTGACATATCAATCCTAGCTTATTTCACTTGTTGCAGCGCACAACCAAATCCCACCGAATCAATATCAATCCTTCCTTATTCCACTTGTTGCGACGTGCAACCCGATCCATAAATAAAATAGATAAGTGCAATCAATTTAACAACTCGAATCTCAAGAATCTCTATTATTAACGAATATGAAAGCAAAACCATAAAAGAATCTCGTACCAAATCAAGAAAGGCTACAATTAATACTGAGCAACGAGACAAGTCAAATATATAGCTAAAAGGTACAAGTAAGACAATTAAGGCAAGTAGCAATTAATCGTGGGAGCATGGAAGAAATTAACATTTTTAATGCGAGAATAATAAATGACAAATAGCAATTTAAGGCATAGGAAGCAATTAAAGTATGTAGCAATCAAGACATGAAATAAAATAATTAATAAAATACGGGTAGACATGGAAACAAGTAATTGACGGCATATATACATTCTCCACCTTGCATATATGCCGCTACACATGAAATTCACATAGCACGTAGCTCAAGGGTTCCTAATTCCCTCAAATCAAAGTTAAACCCCAACACTTACCTCATTTCGCATGCAAATCAAAGCTCCACCAGGACCTTTCCTCTAGAATCCTCCTCCGAACCAATCGAATCTAACCAAAATCCACCCAAAAGCATCAAATAATGCTAGGGTAATCAATTGCAATACATACAATTAACATCTTTACAATTTTCCAAAAATTCAATCGCGGGCCCGCTTGGTAAAAACCCGAGATTCGGAACAAAACCCATTTACACATTCACCCCCAAGCCCGGTTATGTAATTAGTTTCGAAATCCGACCTCAATTTGAGGTCTAAATCTCAACTTTACAACCCCCCTCCCATTCTTCCCAAATCCCTAATTTTCTATCATGAAAAAACAAAGATTAAGGCTAGAAATTAATTGGTGATGATGGAAATGGAAAGAAATAAGTTAAAATACACTACCCTATGAAAAGGTGATGAAATTTCTCCTCCAAATTGCCTCTAGGCTGAGCTCTAATGAAAAGGTGGTGTAAAATGGGTGAAATCTCGATTTTTAGAAGTTTATATGATTGGGCGTCAAGTGTTCATTGAATTCGCGAGACACCTGACGCATTAGCGAAGGGCACTAACCAGTTGGATTACGTGATCCAGAAATACTCTACGTATTCGCGTACATATATCCCACCTTACCGTCGCGTTCACGAGTCTGGGCTCGTGTTCACGTTGAGCAAGTTCCATTTCCCAGCCCCCGCCTCTCTAACACTATGAGTTCACGATGGAGTGGCCGCATTCGCGAATAGTAGACCCCCCCACTGCTTCGCATTTGCGTTCCTATCCTCGTGTTCACGATGACTAAATCTACCCCAGTCCCAAACTACTCTTCGTGATCACGGGAGTATCTTCACGATCGCAAAGAATGATTAATCAGACACCAGCAGAAGTCAAAGAAACCAGAAATTTCTAAGCTCAAATCATTTGTAGCCTATCCTAAACTCATCTGAGCCCTCGGGGCTCCAAACCAAACATGCACACAAGTGTAATAACATCATACGAACTCGCTCGCGAGATCAAAACACCAAAATAACACCTAAAACTACGAATTAGACACCAAAACGAATGAAATTTTCAAAGAAACTTAGGAACTTCCAATTTCTAAACTGGACGTTCGAATCACGTCAAATCAACTCCGTTCAGCTCCAAATTTTGCAAACAAGTCATAAATATTGTAATGAACTCATACCAAGTTTCGAAACTAAAATCCGAACCCGACAGCAACAAAGTCAAACTACGGTCAAACTTGGAATTTGTTTAAACCTTTAAACTTCAAATTTTCAACAAATTATGATAAATCAAGCTAGGGAATCCCGAATTTGATTCTGGGCATACGCCCAAGTCCCAAATCATTATGCGGATCTACCGGGACCGTCAAAACACTAATTCGGGCCCATATTCTAAAAATGTTGTCCGAAGTCAACTCAAATTATTTTTAAAGCACTATTTCACATTTTCATCAAATTTGTTTCATAAAACTCTTCCAGAAAGAGGACACGAACTGCACATGCAAATTGAGGAAGGCTAAACGGAGCTATTCGGGGTTTTGAAATACGGAAATGAGGGCTAAAACTATAAATTACCTATCATATCACATTCTCCGCCTTTAAATAAACGTTCGTCCTCGAACGTACACAGAAAATTACCTGGTCTGGTAAAAAGGTGTGGATATCTACTCTGCATGTCCGACTCGGACTCCTACATGGCTGCCTCAATCAGCTGACCTCTCCACTACACTCGAGTTAAAGGATTACTCTTAGATCTCAACTGTCAGACCAGACGGTCTAGAATAGCCATCGATTCCTCCTCATAAGTCAAATCCTTGTCCAATTGGACTGAGATGAAATCTAGTAAACGAGACGGATCACTGTGATATTTCTGGAGCATGGACACATGAAACACACGATGAACTATGAGCCTGTAGGCCACCTCACCCACGAGCCTGTAGGCCACCTCACCCACTCTCTCAAGAATCTCAAAAGGTCCGATATACCTAGGGCTCAACTTTCCCTTCTTCCCGAACCACATCACGCCCTTCAGGGGTGAGACCTGGAGCAATACCCTCTCTCCAACTATGAATACAACATCATGAACTCTACGGTCGGCATAACTTTTCTGCCTAGACTTAACTATTCGAAGTCGATCCTGAATAATCTTAAATTTATCCAACGCATCCTTTACCAAATATGTACCCAACAACAAAGCCTCCCTCGGCTCGAACCATCCAACTGGTGAATGGGATCGGCTCTCGTATAATGCTTCATAGGGAGCCATCTGAATGCTAGACTGGTAGTTGTTGTCATATCCAAACTTCGCAAGTGGTAAAAACTGATCCTAAGAACACACAAAATTCATAACGCAAGCGCAAAGCATAACCTCCAATATCTGAATAGTACGCTCGAATTGTTCGTCTGTCTGGGGATAAAATGTTGTACTCAACTTAACTCGCGTTCCTAACTCACATTGTACGGCCCTCTAGAAGTGCGAAGTAAATTGAGTACCTCGATCAGAAATGATAGACACGGGCACACCATGAAGACGGACGATCTCGCGGATGTAGATCTCAGCTAACCACTATGAAGAATAGGTAACTGCCATTAGAATGAAATGTGCTGACTTGGTCAACCTATCCATAATGACCCAAACCGAGCTGAATTTCCTCTGAGTCTGTGGAAGTCCAACAACAAAATCCATAGTGATACACCCTTACTTCCACTCAGGAATCTCTAACCTCTGAAGCAAACCACCAGGCCTTTGATGCTCGTATTTCACTTGCTGATAATTTTGATACCGAGCTACATATGAAACTATATCCTTCTTCATCCTCCTCCACCAACAATGTTGCCGCAAGTCCCGATATATATTGGCAGCACCCAGATGAATAGAATACCGAGAATTGTAGGCCTCTTCAAGAATCAACTCATGAAGTCCATCCTAATTGGGCACACAAATACAACCCTGCATTCTCAAAACCCCATCATCTCCAAAAGTAACCTACTTGGCACCACCGCGCCACACCGTGTCCTTAAGGACAAGCAAATATGGATCATCATACTGACACTCTCTAATGCACTCATACAAGGAATATCGAGCGGCTCTGCAATCTAGAACATGATTGGGCTCTGAAATATCTAACCTCACAAATTGATTGGCCAAAGCCTGGAAATCTACAGCAAGCCCCTCTCACCAACTAGAATATACGCAAGGCTACCCATACTCACAACCTTTCTGCTCAAGGCATCGGTCACCACATTGGCCTTTCTGGGATGAGACAAAATGGTGATATCATAGTCTTTCAACAACTCTAATCACCTCCTCTGCCTCAAATTAAGATCCTTTTGCTTGAACAAATACTGTAGACTCCGATGATCCGTGAATATTTCTCATGACACGTCGTAAAGATAGGGTCTCCAAACCTTCAACACATGAATAATGGTTGCCAACTCTAAGTCATGAACAGGGTAATCCTTCTCATGAACCTTCAATTTCCACGATGGGTATGAAATCACCTTACTATCCTGCATCAATACTGCACCGAGTCCAATATGAGATGAATCACAATACACTGTGTAGGATCCTGAAACTTGGGGCAATACCAACATTGACACCGTAGTCAAAGCAGTCTTGAGCTTCTGAAAGCTTAACTCACACTCATCCGACCATCTGAATGGGGCACCCTTCTGGGTCAACCTGGACAATAGGGCTTCTATGGATGAAAACCACTCCAAGAACCGACGATAATAACATGCCAAGCCCAGGAAACTCCAGACCTCTGTAGTTGAAATATGCTAAGTGCTTGGAGCCAAATCAATACAGAAGGCAATATCTCTGTCGGGTGGTATCCCCGATAGATCTACAAGAAATACTACTGGAAACTCACGAACAACTCGTACTGAATCCATGGAAGGAACCCTCGCACTAGAATCACGAATATAAGCCAGAGAAGCTAGATACCCTTTCCCAACCATACATCAAACCTTCACATAAGAGATGACCCTACTGGTAAAATGTCCAGGAGTCCCCCTCCACTTTAATCGAGACAACCCTGCAATGGCTAAGGCCATCCTCTTGGCGTGATAGTCCAATATAGCATGCTAAGGTGACAGCCAATCCATACTCAAGATGACATCAAAATCTACCGTATCAAGAAATAGGAGATCTACACTAATCTCACAACTCCTAATAGTTACCACACACGAGCGATAAACATGATCTACAACAATAGAATCTCCCACAGCGTTTGCACATGAGCACTCAAAGAATCTCGAGGCACAACAAGATATGAAGCAAAATAGGATGACATGTAGGAATAAGTAGAGCCCGAATCAAATAGAACTGAAGCATCTCTATGGAAAACTAGAACAATACCTATGATAGAGTCATCAGATGACTCGGCTTCAGGCCTAGCTGGAAAAGCATAAAATTGAGGCTAGGCCCCGCCACTCTAAACTACGTCATTGGGACGAACTCTAGTTGGATGGCCTCCATCTCTAACGGCCTGACCTCCACATTTAAAGTCCTGACCCCCAACTTTGGCTGTCTAACCCCTGCCTCTAGATGACTGAGCGGGCGGTGGAGCAACCATTGACACAACCATGGCACGAGAACTCTGATGTGGCATGTCGCCTAATAATCTCAGTCAGGACCTCTTGATGTGACCAATACCATACTAAAAATACACATCCTGCTGTTATGACTGCTGAAGTTAAAACTGACTCGAACGGGCTATATAACCACGATGATAACGCTGAATCGGAGGTGTATTGATATAAGCCGATGGTGCACTATTGGATGGCTGCCCAGAATGAGGCACATAAGGATCATGACTCCCTGAAGCACTGTAAGATGCTTGAAGCGTTGACTGAAGTGGACTGGGAGGATGGTCTCTGCCAAAAGTACACCTTCCTCTAGGCGAGGCACCACTAAAACCACTGAAATGGCGAGGCCTCTTATCTGACACTTGCCGCCTCTCCTGAGCATGAACCATCTTGATCTGCCTAGCAATATCTACAGCCGTTTGGAAATAAATATCGTTACTGGTCTCCTTGGCCATCTGTAGCTGATAGTGTAAGTGAGCACATCAATGAATCTCCTCACCATCTCCCTCTCAGTAGGGAGCAAGATAATGGCATGGTGAGCTAGGTCCACAAAATGAGTCTCATAATGGGTAACAGTCATGCTACCCTGCTGAAGGCGCTCAAACTGCATGTGGTAATCCTCTCTTATAGTGATAGGAATGAACTTCTCTAGAAATAGTTGTGAGAAGTGATCCCAAGTAAGTGCAGGCGACCCAGCTGGTCTAGTCAACATATAATCTCTCCACCGCCTCTTGGCCGAACCAGTCATCTCAAATGCAGCAAAATCGACCCAATTGGTCTCACTTATACCCATGTTTCGCAATACCTCATAGAAGCGGTCTAGATAATCCTGTAGGTCCTAAGAAGATGCCCCACTGAAGTGAATAAGGAAGACCTTGGTAAACTTGTCCAATCTCAACAAAGCCTCAGAAGACATGGTGGCCCTATCACCGACCTGCACCGCAACAACCGGCTGAACCACCCCAACTGGCGGGGCTGCTAGAGTCTAGTATTAGGGAGCCATATTCTCCAGGGTGTGCATAGCGGGAGTCTGTGCTCCTCCCCCAGCCCGAGAGATGGTTGGTGCCACTGGGAATGTACCGGTCTTGGCCACACTCTCCATAAGGCCCACCAAACGGACTAGAGTGTACTGAAGTACTGGAGTGGCTATGAACCCCTCCGGGACCTGAGCTGGTCCAATAAGTACAGTCTCAGCTAGAACCGCCACATTAAAATCTACCCGAGGCTCCACTGCGAATGCTGCAGCTTGAGTTCTAGGCTGAGCTCTACCTCTGCCTCAGCCTCTGGTGCAACCTCGGCCTTGACCTTTGCCTCTAGTAGGAGCTGCCACTGGGGGCTTTCGCTGATGTCCGACTGTAGATGCAGTACATATTTTCACCATCTGTGAGAGAACAAGAATAGAAGAGTTCAATCATTAATGATAGAATAAAATTGCATGACAGAGAAGAATAGAAGCAAAATTGTTCCTAAACTCCATAGCCTCTAGAAGATAAGTACATACATCTCTGTACCGATCCTTCAGACTCTACTAAGCTTTCTTGTGACTCGTGAGACCTAGGCAACCTAGTGCTCTGATACCAACTTGTCACGACTCGGAATTCCCACCCTCGGAATTGTGATGGCGCCTAACATTTCACTTGCTAGGCAAGCCAATGTTAGAATAGTCTTAAGCCATTTTTAAACAATTTAAATTAACTGATGCCAATAAAACTGAAATAAAGTGCGAAACATCATAACAACCGAAACATCTAACTATAACCCCGGATCTGGTGTCACAAGTGTACGAGCTACTAGAATAATACAGATAAACATCTGAATAAAAATAAAGTTGTATGAAAGAAAATACACAGCTAGGATAAGGTAGAAAGGGGACTTCAATACTGCGAACACCGAGCAGCTGTACCTCAAGTCTCCATCCAACATTCAACTCGAGCAATCTACTGACCACCGCTAGGACCGACTCCAAAATCTGCACAATAAGTGCAGAGTGTAGTATGAGTACAACCGACCCCATGCCCCCGTGTACTCTTTAAGTGTCGAGCCTAAACTCGACGAAGTAGTGACGAGGCTAAGGCGGATCACTAACAATAACCTGCATGCAGTATAAAAATTATGACAAGAAAGAAAATTATGGAAAAGTAAGGCAGTTAAATCATGAAAATAACTAAATCCTTGAAAACTAGTAATGGCCAGAAATACAAATCTTCAGAGTCTCGTACGAAAGAACTGAAACCAACACAATACAACAAGGGATACAAAATACGTAAATTGTTACGGCGCGCAACCCGATCCCACCGTACAATCACGATCCTCCTTTATTCCACCATATAAATATCAATAATAAGTAAATATATATTGCAGTGCGCAACCAGATCCTACCATATAATTAGAGTAAATATCATAATCCTCCCTTATTTCACCATATCAATCCTCCCTTATTTTACCTATTGCAGCGCGCAACTCGATCCTATCATATCAATATCAATCCTCCCTTGTTTCACCTGTTGCGGCGTGCAACCCGATCCATAAATAAAATCAATAAGTGCAATCAATTTAACAACTCAAATCACAAGAATCTCTACGATTAACAAATATAAAAGCAAAACTATAAAAGAATCTCTTACCAAATCAAGAAAGGCTACAATTAATACTGAGCAACGAGACAAGTCAAATACATGACAGCTAAAGGATACAAGTAAGATAATTAAGGCAAGCAACAATTAATCATGGGAGCACGAATGAAATTAATATTTTTAATGCGAGAATAATAAATGACAAGTAGCAAATTAAGGTATAGGAAGCAATTAAAGCATGTAGCAATCAAGACATGGAATAAAATTATTAATGAAATACGGGTAGACATGGAAACAAGTAATTGAGGACGTCTATACACTCGTCACCTTGCATATACACCGCTACACATTAAATTCACATAGCACATAGCACATAGCTCAAGGATTTCGAATTTTCTCAAATCAAGGTTACACCCAATACTTACGTCGCTCCGCAAGCAAATCAAAGTTGTAATGAAAAGATGGTGTAAAATGGGTGAAATTCTGATTTTTAGAAGTTTATATGACTGGGTGTGAGGTGTTCATCGCGTTCGCGAGACACCTGATGCGTTCGCGAAGGGCACTACCCAGTTGGCTTACACGATTGCGAAATACTCTACGTGTTCGCGTAGCCTTAGCCCACATTGCCTTCGAGTTCGCGAGCCTGGGCTCGCATTCGTGTAGAGTAAGTTTTATTTCCCAACCCTCGCCTCTCTAACACTACGCGTTCGCAGTGGAGTGGATGCGTTCGCGAAGGGCAGACCCCCCACTGCTATGTGTTAGCGTCCCAATCCTCGCGTTCGCGATGAGTAAATCCACCCAAGTCCCAAACTGCTCTTGGTGATCGCGGGAGTATCTTTGCAAACGCGAAAAGAATTAATCAGAAACCAGCAGAAGTCAAAGAACCAGAAATTTCTAAGTTCAAATCATCTGTAGCCTATCCGGAACTCACCCAAATACTCGGGTCTCCAAATCAAACATGCACACGAGTGTAATACCATCATACGAACTCGCTCGCATAATCAAAATACCAAAATAATACTTAGAACTATGAATCGGACACCAAAACGAATGAAATTTTCAAAGAAACTTAAGAACTTCAAATTTCTCAATCGGATGTCTGAATCATGTCAAATCAACTCCGTTTGGCACCAAATTTTACAGACAAGTCATAAATACTGTAATGAACTCATACCAAGTTCCGGAACCAAAATCCAAATCTGGCAGCAACAAAGTCAAACTACGGTCAAATTTGGAATTTCTTTAAACTTCAATTTTCAACAAATTACGATAAATCAAGCTAGTGACTTCCGAATTCGATTTCGGGCATACGTCCAAGTCCCAAATCACGATACGGACCCACCAGGATCGTCAAAATATTGACTTGGATCTGTTTGCTCAAAACGTTGACCGAAGCCAACTCAAATGAGTTTTAAAGCACGATTTTACATTTTCATCACTATTTCTTCATTAAAACCCTCCAGAAAGAGGACACAGACTGCGCACATAAATCGAGAAAGGCTAAATGGAGCTATACGGGTTTCAAAACACATAAATGAGGGTTAAATTTTAAAATGACATATTGGGTCATCACAATACGTCAAAGAAAAAGAAAGTAAAAAGAACCCTAAAATGTTTCCATGTTCTTGGCATGCGAAGAATGAGCTAATTGAATGGAGTAACACAGTAAGAATTTATATAGCCGATCAAAATAGAATATAATGGAAGAAAAAGATGTATGGGTATATAGAGGCAATATTTTAGACATGTTAGCACTTTATCCGTAGGTCCTATGTTTTAAAACATATAAAGAGCTTTTATTGCGTACTTTTATTTGTATTTGCATAATATTGATATGGGATGAGGTTAAATGAAATAACATAGTTAGTGAGGATTCTATAGACAACCTCAATCTGTTTGAGACTGAGGCGTTGGTTTTGTGGTAAGATAAGACAATCTCTCAAGCAGTACAACAAGGTTAACTAACTACCACATTTTAGGCACAATAGCTAGTAAGTGGTACCTCAAATAGCATTAACAAGAAAATGAGGTAGAAACTAGTAACTCAAATCATCTTAGACTATTTTAAACATATAAATAACATACACGTCACATCATCCAACATATAAGACTATTTTATTTGTACGTATTCCACGTATATTTGTACAGCTGATCGCTTTCCAATTCTACTTAAAACGACTCCACCCTAGTATTCCTCATTGAAGTTGACAGAGCATCTAAAGTAATTTTTAAAGGTGTGGATCTCGTAGTGAACTTTTAAAAAGAAAAGAAAAAGGATATATTCTAATACATCGCATTTCAATCAGTCCAATAATATTACTCACTGGTAAATAGCGCAATGCTTCTTTATATTTTGATTTCAATCCTTGTGTTTGTGTCCCGTAAATATAAGGGAAAATGACATTGTATAGTCGCTTTCAAAATAATAATCGAAAAATTATATATTTTTTGTATATATATAACTTCGGCTATCGAATGTAAATAGTTTTTGGGACGGACTAAAAGTAAAATGAGTTTTAAAGCACAATTTTACATTTCCATCACTATTTCTTCATAAAAACCTTCCAGAAAGAGGACTGCGTACACAAATCGAGGAAGGCTAAGCGGAACTATTCGGGGTTTCAAAACACATAAATGAAGGCTAAAATTTAAAATGACCTAACAGGTCATCACAATACTGTCAAAGCAAAAGAAGGTAAAACGAACCCTAAAATGTTTCCCTGTTCTTGGCATGCGAATGAGCTAATTAAATGGAGTAACACAGTAAGGATTCATATAGCCGATCAATTAGAATATAAGGAAAGAAAAAGATGTATGGGTATATAGAGGCAATATTTTAGACATGTTAGCACTTTAACTGCAGGTCCTATGTTTTTAAATATATAAAGAGCTTTTATGACATACTTTTATCTGTATTTGCATAATATTGATATGGGATAGAACTTAAATGGAGAAACATAGTTAGCGAGGATTTTATAGCCGACCTCAATTTATCCGAGACCGAGACGTTGTTTTTGTGGTAAGACAAGACAATCTCTCAAGCAGTAGAAAAAGGTTAACTAACTACCACACTTGAGACACAATAGCTAGTAAGTGGTACCTCAAATAGCATTAACAAGAAAATGAGGTAGAAACTAGTAACTCAAATCATCTTAGACTATTTTAAACATATAAATAACATACACGTGACATCATCCAACATATAAGACTATTTTATTAGTATGTATTCCACGTATATTTGTGCAGCTGATCGCTTTCCAATTCTACTTAAAACGGCTCCACCCTAGTATTCCTCATTGAAGTTGACAGAGCACCTAAAGTAATTTTTAAAGGTGTGGATACTTTAAAAAAAGAATACATTTTAATACATCGCATTCAAAATCATAAACAGTCAAAAGAACAAAAACATAGTGATGATTGAAACTAATGGAATCCCAATTGTATCATTGTCTTCTCAATAATTTACAGCATTTTTATACTTTGCTACATGACATATAGGCCCCTCACTAAATGCCTTTTGAGTTCAAGTTGGCTCTCCATTTGCTTTATAGGGACTATTGTAACTTTTTATTTGCTATATTGCTAGCCACGTGTTTGTGGCTTTAAAGTAACATCGTTGTATTTTATTAATTCTATGCTTGAATAAATAATACTTAAAATTAACACTAGAATGTTCTATACGCAATATCTATGTGTATAGAATTCTCTATTTACTTAGCCTATTGTTAGAGTCCAGTTTAGGGGCCCAAATGGCCCAACAGGCCAGGATTAGTCTGAGCCTGCCCAGATACCAAAAGATCAGTCCAATAATACCACTCACTGGTAAATAGAGCAATACTTCTTTATATTTTAATTTCAATCCTTGTGTTTGTGTCCCGTAAATATAAGAGAAAATAACATTGTATAACCGCTTTCAAAATAATAATCGAAAAAATATATATTTTTTGTATATATATATACATTCGGCTATCGAATGTAAATAGTTTTTGGAACGGGCTAAAAGTGAAAAAAGCCCAAAAACCATCACAATCACTAAATGAAACTTTTCTTTCTCTAACAACTTCAAGGTAGAAATGACACCAGATAGCCACTCTAGAGGGCTGCTATTTAAAAATGAGTCAGTGCCTGAGTTTTAATTTTTCAGTTCAAATTTTCACGACAAAGTATTTTGAATTGTCCTGAAATTAGAATTTTTAATATAAAATTTCAGGAAGAAATATGTACTGACTACGCGAATACACAAGGCTGCTTGGCAACAAAACAAGTCCAAAGATCAGATGGAAACTCATCAACCTTTGAGGTCACATATAAAGGAAGGCACAGTTGCAAAAATGCATAATCAGAAATCTTCTCACTTGAAACCCAAAAACGTTAGAAACACAACAAAAAAGAAGAATTGGGTTATAATAGACAAGAACAAGAGGTGAATATATAATATATAAATAATTCATGTATAATATGTGTATAAGGATATATAATCACTGTATAAGTTAGGTATACAATTTAAGAAAAGTAAATACTAAATACGACCTGCTGTTTGCGTAAAATTCCATTTTTAAATTGTTACTTGCTTTTCATTCACTATTATTTGGTTCAAAATTTTCTCTATTGTTCCTTTTATAATATACTTTTTTTCCTTCTTTAAAAGTGACGAAATCTTATATCTAGATTGAGTTGCTGAGTTATGGAGAAGGAGAAGCAGTTACGCAAAAACTGAGAAGAAGAATGTCTCTCTTCATTTCTGTTAGAAGTGGTTATTACACCATACACTATTGTATATTTATATACAAAATAAGCTATCATTAAGTACCTACTTAACTAACTAATACTCCACTAACTTGGTTTAGCTGGCATCCAGTTGTACACTCTAACACTATAGATAACACTATAACTAAACATTTCAACACCCCCTCCCCCAAGCTGATGGTTGAAACAGATCCTTCAACCTCAGCTTTGACATCATATAGTTATGTTACACTTTCCCAAGGCTCTTAGTTAGCAAATCAACTTGTTGTTCTTTGGTAGGCACACGATGTGTCTTGATCAAACCTTGTACATTTTTTTCCCTTACAAAGTGGCAATCAATATCAATATGTTTGGTTATTTCATGGAAGATGGGATTAGTTACAATCTGGATTGCAGCTTTGTTGTCGCAGTGCAGCTCTATAGGCAAAGACAACTTCACTCCTGACTCTGAAACAATCCTATAAGCCAAGTCAATTCTGCAACTTTTGAAGTCATGCTTCTAAATTCTGCTTCAGCTGAGCTTCTAGATATTATTTCCTGCTTCTTGGACTTCCAGGATACCAATGCATCACCAAACTTAACTACATATCCTGTTATTGACCTTCTTGTTTGTAAGCAACCACCCCAATATAAGTCACAATAGGCTTCAAGTTTCCTAGATCCTTCTGAGGGCATCAACAAACCAAGTCCTGGAACTGTCTTGATGTACCTGACAACCCTCACAACAACATCCATATGAGACTGCTTAGGTATGTGCATAAACTAACTAAGTACCTGAACTACATATGAGATGTCAACTCTAGGCAAAATAAGATACATAAGTCTGCCTATCAATCTCTGATAAGGACCAGCATTCTCTATATATTTGTCTTCTGCATCAGCTTCATTAGATGAATCTTTGCTTACGAAAGTATCAAACGCAATAGATGTGAGCTTAGAGCTGGTCTCCAGGGGTATACCAGCAGGTTTGGCACCACCAAGTCCTAGTTCAGCAATTAACTCTAATGCATACTTCCTTTGGCTCATCACAATTCCTTGCTTTGACATGGCAAACTCTATCCCTAGAAATAACTTAAGTTCACCTAGGTCCTTCATCTTAAACTTGAGCTTTAGATCATTTCTAGTTGTAGGATTAGACTTGGGCTGCTTCCTGTTACAAACAGATCATCAACATAGACTAGTACTAGTACCATTTCCGTCCGCACTCTTTTGGTAAATAATCAATACTCAAAATGACTTTGAGTAAATCCAAGTTGAACCAATGCATTTGTAAGCTTCTTGTTCCATTGTCTAGGGGCTTGCTTAAGCTTATACAAGGACTTATGAAGTTTGCAAATCATCTGTTTCCCAGCCTGATTGGTAAAATCAGAAGGAGCCTCTATGTAGACCTCTTCAAGCAGATCTTCATCCAAGAAAGCATTATGGACATCTATCTGATAGATGAACCGATGCTTGGAAACAACTATGGCCAAAACAGACCTCAGAGCCACCATTCTAGCTACTAGATAAAAGGTTGCAATATAATTCAGACCTTCCTATTGGCTGTAGCCTTAGCTACAAGCCTTGCCTTATATCTTTCTACCTCTCCTGAAGAAGTATACTTAACCTTAGAAGCTCATTTGCATCCAATGGGCATCTTTCCTGGAGGTAGAGTTACTATACTCCAAGTGTTATTTTTCTCCAAAGCTAAGATTTCATTCTTCATTGCAGCAAACACTTCAGCAAATGTCTTAGGTTCAACAATGACAGAGTAAGCTTCCAAGACATTGCCAAAAGATGATGAAACAATACCATAATTTTGGAGATATGATAGCAGCAATGTGCCTTCTCTTTGTTGTGAGTGACATAGTCCCTCATCCAAATAGGAGGTCTGTTATCTCTGCTGAACTTCCTAGTAAGAGGAGGCTCAGTAGCAGCCAGCGGTGAAGAGAATGGCAAACTTGGCTCAGCAGGTATAGACACTAAGGCATCAAGATCACCAACAACTGAATTCTCACTAGTGTCTGCTGCAGTTTCACTTGTTGTGTTGCTGAGGGGAATCTCAGCACCAGGTGAAGAATTGGTAGAAGAGATGTGTTGAGGTTGCTGAAATAATGACTTGTTTTTTGGATAAGAGAGAATAGCAGAAGTAAGATTCAAGATAGGAAATATAGAAAAGGTAGTGTGAGCATACTTGAAAGAAAATACATCTTCCTTGAACACTATATCTCTACCGACAGTGAAGGTCCTAGAGTGAATACCATACATTTTGTAGCCCTGTTGTGTCATAGAATAGCCTGAGAGGACAACTGGAACTTCTCTGGAAGCAAATTTATCAAACTTCCTCACATATGTAGCATAGCCAAGGCATCCAAACTCTCATATGCTCTAAAGAAGGAGCATGACCAAGTAAAACTTCAAAAGGAGATTTCGCTTGAATTACAGCTGAGGGCATTTTGTTTATGATATACACAACTGTGGCAATACATTCTCCCAAGAATCTAAGAGGAATAACTGCATGAAACCTTAGAGACGTGGCAACCTTTAAAATGTACATGTGTCTCCTCTCTACAACTTTATTCTGCTGTGGAGTATATATGCAAGAGCTTTGATGAACAATTCCCTTAGACTTTAGTAGCTCAGCCACTTGATAGTTAAGGAATTCACTCTCATTGTCTGACTTAAAGATCTTCAGAGAGACTGAATAGATATTCTGAATAATTAAAAGAAAGGATCTAAGAGCAACAATCATTTATGCCTTAGTAGGCAGCAAACATATCCAACAATATCTAGAATAGTCATCTACAAGAGTAAATACTTCTTGCCATCATAAGTAGGAAATATATAGGGTCCCCACATATCACTATGCAATGTATAAAAATAAACATTAGTGTTAGTAGTGCTAAAAGGAAACGGAAGCCTGGTCTATTTTGCCAAAGGACATACAGTACAAAATTCATTAGTATTCATGCATCCACAGTCCTGAAATACAACTATGTTCCTCAAAGTTTTTTCAGGTGTATGCCCTAATCTCTTATGTCACAAGGTTACATTCATTATCCTGTGGTTTTTTTTATCATAATTACAGTAGGTGGTGGTGTTTTAGGAACCAGTGGTTTAGGAACTATACTAGGAACTTTGGAATCCAGTTGTACTGACATCTCCAAAGTAGAACACATACCACTCATCATCTTCTCTACCAATCTCCTTCACTTATCCACTGGAGAGTCCTTGAAAAATGCAGAATTCAGGAAAAAACATCATTGCCCATCTCATCTCCTTTGTTAGTTTTGAGACAAAGAGTAAATTGTATTTGAAATCAGTTATATGTAGGACATTACTAATCCTTTGACCTTAAATAATATAGGAGGATCATATATGGTTGATGTAAGCTATGTTTCCTATAGGGAGTTGAACTGTGCCACCCTTATTATTACCAAGCAACTTAGGATTAATCAACAGATTAAGACTATGTACCATGTGGCTTAAAGCACCTGAATCTACTATCCACTTAGCCAACACTTTTGAGTTCACTACACAAGATGCCATACCTGCTGACACTGGTGTAGTTGAACAGTTGCCTTCACTCCCTTTTCCTGATAGTTGAATTATCTATTGATATTGTTCCTGAGTGAACTGAGTAATGTTGAGCATCACATTCTGAGTCCCACTTCCAGTTGTCACCATGTTGTATTTGTGAAGAACCTGCAAAATTAGTTGTAGTAGCAACTTGATTGTTTCCTGCACCATTTGATAAATCCTGAGCATAATGCACTGCATTTCCTGAGCCAAACTTCTTCTTAGCTTTAAAGTCATGGGGATATCCATTTAACTTGTAGCATTTCTCTATAGTGTGTCCCTTAAAGTTGCAGTAGTCACAGTACAGAGATTTCGTTTTTTTTATTTGTAACTGTTTCTTCCAGCATAGGACTGTCCACCAGAGTAGTTGTTCCCTCCAGCATAAGGGTTCCCTCCTGTAGAGCTTCCTGAAGAGTTATTGTGGCCTTTCCCATTGAATAGATCTATGTCATTATTTGGCACACCTATGTTTTTGCCACTGAACAAGGCAGTTCCTTCGGTTACTTCAGCAATCAAGGATGTTTGACACATAGACCTTCTACTCTCCTTAGAAATAATAATAGAATAAGCTCTATTAATAGAAGGAATGTGTAGCATGTTCAATATTTGGTTGCTAGACTGGGAATAAGACTCATTCAATCCGATTAGAAATTGCAATAGCCTTTGATATTGAAAATACTGAACATACTTTTTTGACTCCTCACAGTCACACCCAGAACAAGGCATAAGAGCATCAAACTCTTTCCAAAGTTTCTTCAACTTAGAGAAGTAAGTTGACATAAAGGATATCCCTTTAAGTCAAAGTGGCAATCTGCTTGTGAAGATACAACACACGAGAGCAATAAACTTTATCAAACCTTTCTTTGAGGTCCATCCATACTTTGTGAGCACTTGAGGCATATGCCATGCCACGTAACAACTCAGCACTTACTGAATTCATGATACATGAGAGTACTATGCCATTACACTTTTCCCACAATTTATGAAGAGTTGTATCAAACTTCTCCTTAGGATATCTACCATCCACAAACCTTAGCTTACTCTTTCCTAGTAAACTCACACTCATTGTACTACTCCACAGTGTATAATTATCAGGTCTAGTTAATTTGACTGAAATTAAAGAGCTACGTGGAGTATCGCATGGTTGAAGGAACAATGGATGATGTTGATCAATTAAGATAGGACCTCCTCCGACTGTTGCTGTACTTGTATCAATTTCCTCACTCTCGATCGCCATTGTTGAGCAATAATCGAGCTTAGATGAAGAAGAACACAGAAAATGCAGCTGTTTGATTGTTGATAAAGCCCTAGCTTCGAAGATATCGAAAATTACTCCAACTCAATTACTGAATGCTACTAAGAATCTAGGAACTTGACACCGTTGTATGGAATCTTCAACGTGAACTCTGATACCGTGATGAAATCCTAGATCTAGATTGAGTTGTTGTGCTATGGAGAAGGAGAAGCAGTTACGCAGAGACTGAGAAGAAGAATGTCTCTCTTCATTTCTGTTAGAAGTGGTTATTACACTGTACACTAGTGTATATTTATATACAAAATAAGCTATTACTAAGTACTTACTTAGCTAACTAATGCTCTACTAACTTAGCTTAGCTGGCATCCAGTTGTACACTCTGACACTACAGTTAACACTATAACTAAACATTTCAACAAAAAATAAAATTACTATTGAATCGGGTGGAATTGATCATGCGTAGGTTTTCTTGATTAGTTATCCAACAAAGTAACATGGTTTAGGCCACTACACTAGTCTAAGGAGTTCTGCCCTTTGTTGCAAGTGCAAATGAAAATATTGGGCCCCTTGAAAAATACAGTGAAACTTCATTATTTACTCGCCTAGTGTCTATTACAGTTTACACCAAACAAAACATATCAACTTATCATAGTCACGTAACATAATAAGGTGAGAATGTCTCTATTAGTTAACCACGGTTATGTAATATAAGTCCATAGACAAGCACATATCGTTCTTCTATTAGTTTGGGTAAATACTAGGTGTGAGTAGGTTTTTACAATGTAAAACTGAATGAGGTTTTGCTTTATTTTTCAAGGGGCTAGTAATTAATCAAATATGTCTTGATAGTTTTCTTTTCCCTCCGTGGCCAATTCAGAATTTTGAAGTCGTGGGTGCTCATTTAATTTTTACTAAGTAGCCACAAAGTATACATGCAAATTATTTAAAACTTAAGATGAAAAACTTAACGAGAAAAAACTATAATAAATATTATCATTACATATAGGGGTACTTAAGAAAAAAATTAATCAAATCGTAAAAAAGAACAGTAATTCACTAGTGTTTTCCTAAAGAAAATCTTTTTAGTTTTCTTTCAATTTTAGGATTCCCCTATTGGCATTCCCAGTAAGGGGGGGGGGGGGCAAGAACAGGAAAAGAAATGGAAAATAAAGAAAATACACAAATAAAAAAGGAAGTAGTAATCTGCGGCAAGCAAAAACTACGTAGCACAAAATCAATCCCTTGATCAAGGGTCGCAAATGCCTTTTGTTCCACTACCTAAACCAAAGCACCCGGTCCCCATTTTGGCTCCTGGGTGCTAATTCTTTCGTTCAATTTCTTAATATAATTTCTTACTATAATATATAGATTACACACAAAAATAATGAGTGAAGACCCAGTCCCGATTTTGGCTCCTGGATGCTAATTCTTTCGTTCAATTTCTTAATATAATTTCTTACTATAATATATAGATTACACACAAAGATAATGAGTGAAGACCCAGTCTCGATTTTGGCTCCTGGGTGCTAATTCTTTCCTTCAATTTCTTAATATAATTTCTTACTATAATATATAGATTATAGCTGTGGCGGAGCCACATTCAATGTCGACACCCCTCCAACAAAAAATTAAATTATAATACTTAGATAATTTTTTTAAATTTTATGTATATTATTATATATTGATTTCCCTTGACTTTTCATATCTATTTTTTATATTTTGACATCTCTTAATAAAAATTCTAACTCCGCCACCGAACAATTACTAATTTTCTGCCAGTACGGTGGGGAAACCTTTAAGTAAAGGTAAAGGCAATGTTGCAACCATTTTTACAATGACATTAGCAGCCTCTGTCTATGAACTGTGGCTTGAAAGAAATCATAGAGTCTTCCAAAACACAGGAAGTAATTAAATGGAGATGTCAATTGAGGGAGAGGGAAAGAGGGAGAGGGAGCAAAGGTATAGAGCGAGAGAATCAATTGAGAAATACGAGAAACGCATTTTTAATAAAATTATACTAGTCTGGTCCCCATCCATCCACTTGTTCGATTTGTGTCTGTTACTTTAAAAAGTCAGTAGGCAAATGATTCCACAACTTAGCACTATATAGTACAATTTATTACTCTTTAATTAAATAATTCTATTTGCACTCGTATGTTCTTTTTTATTTTATAATCAGAGAGATAATATAAAAACAATGAGTTGTGTCATCTTTCCCAATCTTCATTTACATTTTTAGCTTTTTAGTGATAGTGTGTCATTACATTAATATTAATTTGTATGTATTAACTTTTCCTTAAAAAAATTGAATACTTTAGGATAAAGAAAAGAATCTTCACAAAGAAAAAGAAGGAAAAAAAAAAAAGAACTAGGAGTAATGCTTATTCAGCTGATCTTAATCATTGAGCAATTGAGAAATGAGAGTTACTGCCACTACTGGAAATCCGAATTTTTTACTTTTATTTGAAAAAAAAAAATACCGACCAACGTTGGTCGGTAATTCGGTCAACAAGTTGACTGAGCTGGTCAGACTTGCTTAGTCAAAGAAACTTTCACATTACCGACCAACTTTGGTCAGCAATGTGGACCCAATTTTTAAAATTTTAATAGTTATATTATTATTTAAAATATTTTATAAAATTTAAAGAAATTACCGACCAAAGTTGGTCGGTTAATGCAGGAGAAGTATTTACCGACCAATGTTGGTCAGTATATTTTATTTTATGAAAAATAACCGACCAAAGTTGGTTGGTTATTAGGTCAACGTTGGTCAAAATTATGAATCACTTTTATATTCACTATCTAAATAATATAAATGTAATCCGTTAACACTTTTGTAATACAAATAATGAATACACTAACATATACTATAACATGTTATATATGTAGTTAAAGTAGTACAACAAAGCGTGTTATATATATATATATATTCAACGATGCATCCAAGTAAGTTATAAGTCAATGAATCAATTTACAAATAGGTATATTTGATGATAAATTATATATACTAATTAGGATCTTCACAAGTCTATCTCTAAAAGAACCTGATCATGTTATGGTCGCTATCAAGGCGATGTATTATTTACCTCTTATACCTAGGTTAAAGAGGTTATATGCGTCGATGAGTTCTGCTCCTCATATGAGATGCCACTTTGAAAATAGAAGACCACCTGGTGTTATGTGTCATCCTTCAGATGGAAAAGCTTGGAAGCATTTTGATTGGACATATCCAGATTTTGCTAGTAAACCAAGGAACATTCGGTTAGGTCTGTGTGCGGATGGCTTCACGCCTTTTTCTATATCTGCGACACCATATTTATGTTGGCCTGTCTTTATTACACCTTATAATCTACCACCCGAGTTGTGTATGACTAGTCCATATATATTCTTAAATTGTATTATCCCCGATCCACGTAATTCAAAAAGTTTGATTGATGTATATTTGCAATCTTTGATTGATGAGCTAAAACAATTGTGGCATGATGTGTTGAAACATATGACATATCAACCAAGCAGAATTTCAATTTGCCTGCTAATTTAATGTGGACTATTAACGATTTTCCTGCGTATGGAATGTTGTCTGGGTGGATGACTGCTGGGAAGCTAGCTTGTCCTTGCTGCATAGAAAATAATAAAGTGTTCACTTTGAAACATGACCGAAAGCAATCATGGTTTGATTGACATCGCCAATTTTTGCCTCAGGATCATGAGTTTAAAAGGATGAAAAATGCATTCAAAAAGAAAAAATTGGAATATGATTCTCCACCTCCGATACTTTCAGGTGAGGAAATTTGGGAGAGGGTCCAGAACTTCAATAAAGTTACTGAAGCTCCACCTTATAGATTCCCCGGATATTGTGTTACTCATAATTGGACGAAATAGAGTATATTTTGGGAGTTACCTTATTGGAAGGATAATCTTCTCCGTCACAACCTTAATGTCATGCATATTGAGAAGAATGATTTTGAAATTTGTTCAACAAAGTGATGGATGTTAAAGGTAAGAGAAAGTATAACCCAAAGGCTATAATGGACATACAGGAATATTGCAGGCGGCCTGAATTATACTTGCAGACAACAAACAATGGTAAGGTGTTCAAGCCCAAAGCAAGTTACACATTCACTTTGGAGGAAAGACGACAAATTTGTGATTGGATTACGAAATTGAAGATGTCTGAGGTTTATGTGTCGAATCTTGGAAAAAAAGTAGATATGGAGGTAGGGAAGTTGATCCATTTAAAAAGTCATGACTGTCATGTTTTCATGGAGACCTTAGTGCCTATTGCATTTTGTGGTTTGCCTGAAAGAATCTGAAAACTCATCATAGAGATTAGTTTGTTTTTCAAAGACATGTGTTCTACAACATTAAGGGAAGAAAACCTACTTCGGATGGATCAGAACATTCGTGTAACAATTATAGAAAATGAGGACGAAGAATCAACTGATGAAGCTCAAACAAGTGAGGACGAAGAATTCTCGGACGAGGAACAATACGTTGATGAGCTTTAAAAAGTTGGTTTATTAAAGCACTCTCGTTTTATAGCTAGTTTCTTATATATTTCAATCTAAATATGTATTATATTATGCAGATAGCAGGCAAGGGTCAATGTAACAATGACCCTACTGGTCCTCGGGGTCGAGAAAAGGCTAGGAAGGGAAAGAGAAGGGTAGATAATAATACTCCCTCTTTTCCACCCTCTACAGAGATGCCTATGTCTTATACTCCACCCCACGGCTATACTGAGTTGTCACAGCATCACGAGCCCTACACCTTTATCCAGACACCGGGTCTTTCATCACAGGGCCATAGGACTATACATCCGACATACAGTCCAGCTACCTCACGACCACGTGGATCGCAACCATCTGCATTGCAGCCTTCTATATCACATCCCTACATATCACAGCCGCATGGATCGCATCCATCCATGCCACAGCCACTCGAGTCACAGTCACTCGGGTCACAACCATCGGTATCACAGCCACTTGGAGTCCATCCAGATATGTCACAGTCACAGGGATCGCAGTCATCTTCATCAATGACTCCATTTATTTCAGGCCTTTGCCTATGAGGTAGTAGCTATGACCCCCCTACACCATCCATACATGCCTCTAATATACATGCTTCGGACGATAATGATGATAGTGATGAGGAAGTGCATTATGATCAATATCGCACTATCATCATAGTCCCTGAGGGTGATGGGTAAGTATTTTTTGTTATTTTTATGTTTATTGTTTTATAACGATTTTACTAAGATATTAATGTATTTTTATTGTTAAATTGCAGGTTCATCCTGAGTAGTAAGACTACTAAGATAATCACCAAAGCCATCAGAAAGCTTTATGATGGCCCTTATGCGACTTGGGCTGATTTCTCATTCTCGCTGAAGGAGCAAATTTTCAATCAATTAAAGGTATAAATGTTCTTTTAAGTAGTTTAATAATTTATATTTATGATATTTCCATATTATAATTAACTTTTAAAATAGAGGTCAAGTGTGTATGGGAACACCGCTATAGCGCGGAAGTAGCTGCAAATTTTTTTCTTAAAGCTCGCAAACGATTATCGGATGTTTTCTCCGATGCTAAAAAGAAGAACAAGAAGCCTAACTGGTTACTTCAAAATTTATGGGATGATTTGCAAAGACAATGGCTTACCGTAATATTCTTAGAGAAGAGCGAAAAAGGAAAGAAAGCTCGTGCATCTGAGAAGGGAGGCCCCTTGCACACTGGAGGTGCGATTAGCCTAGGGACAATAAAAAAAAAGATTTGTACGTAATTGCTTAAATTATTTAATTTTCAAAGTATATTTATTCTGTTTATTAAATAAATTAATTTGTTTTCAGGAAAATAAGTTAGGGCATCCAATGAACCATGATGAGCTATTCAAGGAGACGCATATTGTAAAGAAGAAGAAAGAGACGACTCAAAAAAGGTGGGTCGAGGACCGGGACTCGACTGTATATGTAAGCTTTCACTTTTCTTTAAGTATTTTAATTTACTTTTATATAAACTTTGAATTACTAATTCAATTTAAATTTTCATATAGGGTCGCTACCAAACTAATGTGGAGGAATTCATCCGCACTCAGCCAGCTGGTGAATCGGGCAAGACAACCCAACCTTCGGACGAGGATCCTGAACGAATATGGATGGAGTCTGCTGGAGATCCAAAATGGGGGAAGGTATACGGGCTTCCTACTAAAAAGTTCCATCATTGTAAGTGTGGAACGCAAGGAATAGGGACTTCCATGCATGGCGAGCAACTTAATGGGGAGAGCCTCTTCACTATGTGGGAGACTCTGATAAAGCTCACATTCGAGCTAGAAACGGCCAAGGAAAGAGAAAGGGTTAGAGATGCTCAATTCCTTGGCATGAAAGCTTAGATCAGAACTCTCCTATCTACTGAAGCTTTTCTGTTGCCTCGGTCTCGTGAGTCATCGCCAGAGGCTCGACCTGCATGTGATCGTTCCTCCCGTCCTCCCCGTGATAGTTCCTCCCATCCTCCCCTTGGTCATTATTCCCGTCCTCTACAAGACCCTTCTCGACACAGTCTTTTACATGAAAGTTCATCAGACGGTGATGATGATATTGTACAAAACACTCCTTGACATTTATATACTTTGAAGTAGACAAATAGAACCCATTTTGAACTAGTTGTAATAAGTTTTAACTTGGTTTTGGATTTTTATGTTCAATTGAACTTTAATTTGTTAGTTTTAATGTATTTATTGATTGTTGTTGTTGTTGTTGTGTTGTTACTGTTGTTGTTGTTTTATGTTTGCTATTAGGTGTATTGGTATGCTGGCAAGTGGTGTAGCTGCCAAAACATGCATTTTATGCAAAATTTAAAACCCATAAAATCGACCAAAGTTGGTTGGTTTCTAATTTAAAAAAGTATTTTTCTGCAAATTACCGATCAAAGTTGGTCGGTAATCAATAACAAAAAATTTACAATTACCGACCAAAGTTGGTCGGTTACTGAACAAGGAATTCCCAGAATTCAACATTAACGACCAACTTTGGTCGGTATTTTAAAATTTTAATTTTTTTTTTAAAAATATATATTTTCATTTACCGACCAACTTTGGTTGGTAATTGTTTAAATTTAATAATTAATAAAAAACATAAATTAAATACACCAACCAACGTTGGTCAGGAAATTAAATTATTAAAATATGTTTCCTACAAAAGTTGGTCGGTAAATATTTTAAATTCTTCAGATGGTCATTTTAGTAAACTGACCAACCTTGATCGGTAATTACCGACCCACTTTGGTTGGTATATTAAAATGACCATCAAAATAGCGACCAAGTGTGTTTGGACGGATTTTGGTCGGTAATTAGCCATAACCGACCAATGTTGGTTGGTTCTAGTAGGTATTTATGAGTAGCTAAACCCATTAGCTAGGGTTATGGCTCAACCCTAGTGTGGATATTTAACAGGTCTCTTATTGTAGGGCTTAAATATTTATGGATGATGGTATTTGGTCTGATTTATGCTTTAAATGTTAAATTGGTGGTTGCAAATACTGATTTGTGCCTTTTTGACTTAGGCTCTTCTTGCGAAAGAGAGACTAAGTCTAGGAATTTCAGGCCAACAAGGAATTGGGGAGCATTCAAGAGATTGATAGCCTAATTAAAGGGTTAAACCTAGAGATATTAATACCCGACTTGAGCCAATTTTGCTTGCACAAATTGAACACCCAATTGGGCTTGAGAAAGCCAATTAGGGCAAAGTCACTCAAACTACCGAGAGATATAGAGTGAGTATCTTTGTGCATTAGCTATATCGTGATCCCAACAATAACATTATTGCCCTAAGTTTTAGATCCCATTAGAGACCCACCTTGGAGTAAGTCCCTGCCCTAGTGCCTTTTTATCCATTTAGAAAACCCTACAAAAATATCTACTTCGCTTAATTTCGTGCATCATTAGTATTAAATTAGAAGTAACAAATAAACAAGAATGATTGGAAGTGCAAACAATAACATCGCACATTGCTAGGTTAGATATGAACTCAACTCCAAACATATCTTAGCTCCCTGTGGATTCGATCCCGACCTTTTCAGGCAAAACCTGCATCGACCGCTCTTGCCACTCTATAATGGTGTAGGGTTGGACCCGATCACTTTTTGGCGCCATTTCCAGGGAGCTAAATGGTTTTGGCTATCTATATAACTAGATTTATGTCTTGTTTTTCTTTCCTTCTGTGTTACTAACTTGTGTGTGTCATTAATTCAGGTACAAAATGGCGAACAATAACAATGATCCTCTTGGAAATGTTTTGCCAGGAGAGTAAGTAGATGATAATGGTGAGGATGAGGTGCCTTTATTACCTCAAGGTCAAAGACGAGGCCGCTAGGACACTAATAGTGTTCCAGAAACTCCCCGGCCACCTCCAAGAGTGACTCCTCAGGTGCTTCCAAATGAAGGATACTCAAGTGAAATTGTCCCACCCCGAATCCTGGCGAGAAATTTTCAAATGTGATGTTGACTTTATTGGAGCAGCGAGGGTATTTCACAGGTGCTCCCCATCAGAATGTATATAAACATCTTAAGGGCTTTGTGGACCCCTGTTGGGAAAGCAAGCAAACAAATGTGTTAGAGGATGCATTGCGGTTGAGATTGTTCCATTTCTCACTTATAGGGAAAGCTTTGGACTGGTTCGAAAGGCTTTCCAACCATTCCATCAGTACTTGGGATGAGTTGGCGGACAAGTTTATAGCCAAGTTTTTCTCGCCAAGGCATATGGCGACTTTGAGATATGAGATTTTGGCCTTCAAACAGGAACCTAATGAACCACTTCATGAGATCTGGGAGAGATATCGGACAATGCTGAAAGAATGTCCAAACAATGACATGGCCGAAGCAATGATTCAGCATACATTCTACCGTGGCATTAACACGACCAATCAGTATGTAGTGAACCATCTAGCAGGGGGAAATATTATGAACACACCTTATGTTGAGGCGTGTGAGATATTGGATGAGATGGCAGATACTTCCTCAGCTTGGCAAAGTCAAGCCAATGTGCCACAAGGTGACCCCACTGTCATCCCCTTTCACAAAGAGCTCCATGATCATGGCCAGGCAATAGCAAAGTTAACTACAACAATGAACCAGTTGGCAAAATCTCAGTTGCAACAAGTTCAAGCTCCTAGACAAGTAAATGCTATGGAAGGTACCAACATGTTGGTCAAAAAGAGGTGACAAAGAGGTCAACAAGGTCAAGGTAGTCCAGATCAATATGAGCAAAGTAGTGGTGGTTTCAATCAAGATGGTAGCTATGATGAGCAAAGTGAAGAAGTGCAGTACGTGAACAATTACCAAGGACAAAGGGGCAATGCTCCTAACCAACAACAATAAGGGAGATCCCAAGGAAATTGGGGGAATCAAAACCAACAAGGCAATAGCAAATAGGGGAACAACAATCAAAATTGGGGAAACTAGAACAACCAAGGAAACTAGAGTGGCAACAACAACAATTGGGGAGGAAACAACAACCAAGGGGGTTGGAATAATGGAAACTAAGGGAATCAGGGGCAAGGCTTTCAAAGACCTCCGATGTTTCAACAACCAAACAACCAACCCCCATTTCCTTATCAAGGTCCTAGCTCGTCTAACAATGAGATGGGAAGGATCGAGATGATGTTTGAACAAATGATGAAGAAGAACACCGACTCTGATGCCCAGTTGGCATCCCACAATACTTCAATCCGAAATTTAGAGGATCAAATTGGACAGATTTTGCATGAATACTTGCCCTAAGGGGGCTCTACCTAGTGATACGGTAGTAAACCCGAAGGGTGGAAACAATATTGGGCATGCAATGGCGGTGATTACTAGAAACGATCGAGGTGGTGATATGAATACCTCCAAGAAAAAGGCAATTGTGAGTGATGAGATTGAAGTGCAAGATGATGATTGTAAGCACGTGATTTTTGTCCTATATGAGAATTACTCCCAAAAAATCCAAAAATAAAATGATTTTTCTTTGGTGTGCAATTTTGTGATATTTTGTGATATTTTGAATAATTATTTGTATTTGTCTGTGCGTGTTTATTTGATAAATTAATAAAAAAATACAAAAATATGTCGCATTTTGCATGTAGGATTTAATTCTATAGTTGTTAGTAATTAAATTTGTTTTACAAAAATTAAAAAATTACAAAAATAAGCATCGTTTGCATTTTTAGCATTTAATGTCCAAATATACAATTTTATGCTTAATTAATACTTAATTGTGCGTTAATTGTTATTGGGAGTTAATTTGTGCTTTTATAACTTAATTTAATTCTTAATAATAGTTTAAGTATTTTTATAATTTAGTTTTAGAGAAATAAAAGAAGAAAAGAAAGCAAAAATATAAAGAAAGTCGGAATTGGGCATCTTCTTCAATTTCAAGCCACAGGCCCAAAAAATGGCCCAACCTTCCCTACGACCCAGTCCATTTCGAACTGGGTCGACCCAGTCCATAACCCAACACCCCTATTATTTTACAAACAAAATAAAACAAAAAAAAAGAAAGAAAAAACCCTAAAAATGCCTAAGCATCCGCCCCCCCCCCCCCATTTCTCCTTCTTCTTCCTCAAGCTCCCCTCCCAAGCCATCAATGGCTTCCCTCACCGACGTCGACCACCCTCCACCACGACCACCCCATCACACTCACACACACACACACCAACAACTCCATAGTTGCCTTCCTCCATCGAGCTTCGTCATCCATGGCAAGCTCAAAGCTCATCCATGGCTTCCCCTACTACGTCGACCGCTTCTTATTCTTCTTCTCCACTGTTGTTACTACCATGGTTGCGTCACTGCTGCCAGCTTCATGTCGTCATGGCTGCTGCCAGTTTCTTCTTCGTCCTAGCTCACCCTAAGTCGCCGGAAAACTCGCCATGCCCGCGACCGCTTCTGCCTCATCACCATGGCTGCACGTTTCTACTTCACACTGCTTCTTCTTCCTGCAGACGACACCATGGCAGCTGTCACTGCTGCTCCGCGATGCTACAGCTCGCCGTGGCCAGCTTCTTCGGCTTTCTTCTTCGTCATCCAAACAAATCCCATTGCAGCTGCTTCAGTCCAGTCGAGTCCGCATACTTGATTAAGTTTTGGTCGATGTCGTCGATCACTGTTCGAGTTCGTCGTTGGTTGGTCGTTGTTCGTCGTTTCATTTCCGGTTAGTTTTTTTTTTTTGAATCTCATTTATCGTCCATATTTTGTTTGGTATTTTTCGGATCAAAAATCGATAAATGATTAAATTCTTGTTTGGTTTGTTCTTCGTTGAAATAATTTTCAAGTTTGTTCATATGTTTTGATTGAATTAATTTTCAGATTTCAAATGAAAAGTTAATTAGTGGTTTTTTTTCATGTTTATTTCATGTTTGTTTTATTGTTAGAATAAATATTTGTTAGTTTGATGTTTGTTAGATTCAAATTGAAATTTAATTGATTATTTCTTCAATTTGTTTCATGTGTTTATGTATTTTTAGAAATTGTTAATATTGTTAAGTTCAAGTTTAAGTTCATAATAGTTTCTAACAACAAATCTTGTTATTTGTCTAAAAAATTTTAGTTGTGTTGAAGGAAATATATTGATTTAATCGTTTGAATCCGTCATGCTTGTTGTTTAATATAGATTTAATTCATGTTCATACTTTGTTTGGATGATCTTGAATCCAAATTTTGTATAGTTTGATTTCTTGTTTACCATTTATGATTATTTCTTGAATTGTTCTCATAATCTTGTTTAAAGTTTAATATAAGAATTGTTTGTTGTAATGTTGTTAGAGTTGATTTTAAGTTCAATATGATTGAGTTTAGAAATCTTCATACTTTGTTTGTTGTTGGTGTTGAATCCGAAAATAGGATTGTTTGTTGCTAAAATATTGTTCAATCAAATTTTAGTTGTTCTTGGTTGTTCAATTTGTGTTCATGTGATTTGTTGTTGAAATGTTGTTAAAATCATGTTCATGTGATATTGTTGTTATGATGTTCATCCGTGTTCATATTGTTGTTTGAACATTGTTAAAAATTGATCATATTGTCTATATTTTGGTTAAGTTTGATTAATTGATGTGTTATAGCTGATGGGTAGTTTGGTAAATTTGTAATACGTTTAGGGGTAGTTTGGTAATTTCAGTAAGGTCGGAAGGGGTAGTTTAGGAATTGTACAATTTGTAATTGTTTATTTGAAGCATGGGGGACAAAATGAAATGGGGTGGGTTGTGATATTATTATTTAATATAAAGGGGGGACAAGATTTAATTTAAAGGGGAATCTTGCATTATTTTAAAAGAAGCATGGGGGACAAAATGAAATGGGGTGGTGTGATATATTTATTTAATGTAATAGGGATGAGTGGGAAGATAATGGGTTTGGTAGAGAAAGGGATTGATTTTAATTGATTAAAGGGTGGGGATTATATATAAGAAGTCTTGAAATGAGAATAAAAAGGGGAGAAGAAATACAGACAGAAAAAAAAGGAGAGATTGAAAAAAAGCTGAACATTTATTCCGAAAAAAAAATTGAAACTCTCAAGAAAAGAAAAACATACAAAGAAAAAAAAGTTGAAAATTAGAAGAGAAAGTAGTACACACCTGATAAATATTCTGGTATACAGGTGTAGAAATTAAGGGTTGAAGATTAACTAGCCTTTCAAAAATCTGAAAATTTCCCTTGGTTTCTGTCCATTATTTTCGGCATTCCTGGATTTTATTTTGAATTTTTCAAAGCTGTCACTGGGATTTTCGTTGACTGGTTATTGCTGGTTATTGTTGTTGTTGCTGTGTTACGTATTACGTTGCTGACTTTCTTCTTCTTATATTGACAATATCAGGTACACAACTGTAATTTTGGCATTTTGTAAGCTGAAATGAAGAATGGAGTGTTAAATTTTTAATTTAGTTTAATTTAATTTTTTGTATTGTATTTAGGTTATTCATGTATTATTATTCTGTAAATCACTGTCATCGGCATAACTAGGCATATTATAGCGACATATTAAATAACGCCTTTACCAGATTATTAGGAAATATATTTAAGCCTGATTATTAATTAAAACTGTTTAAATAAAAAAATAGAAGAAATAACGTAAAAATGGCGTTATTGAATCAGTTTGGCAAAAATTAACTAAGTTCCTTATTCATAAGGTTTTTCGTCAACGATAAGTTAATCCGAATCATGTAGTCAATTTCAGTTATAACATGAATTAGTTTGCGAACAAGTATTAGGACATGATGAATTAAAACAAAGTTAGTTAATGTTAAATTGTTTAAATTTTTAGAAATATGATTTAGTACTCAAGTTTTTATTTTTATTTCTTTCAATTTTCAGTATTTGTAAATAATTAGTTTCAATAAGCTTAAGTCTTACTAACAATTTGAATTTTAATCCAACTATGGGATAATTAGTTTTTTTTTATTTTTATTTTTTTTTACTTTTCGATAATTCCATGTTGTATTTATGATTATAATTTTATTACTTTCTGTTAATATTTGTTTTTCTCTTCTATTTAATATGTCATTTTCAAGAATGTAGATATTGATTTTATATTTATAAAAAAACTTAGTAATAATAAAAAGGTAGTCATTAAAGGATATTCTTAAAGGATTTCGCTAAAAATAAATAGATAGTCTTTACTAACAATTTGAATTTTAATCCAACTATGGGATAATTAGTTTTTTTTTTATTTTTTTTACTTTTCGATAATTCCATGTTGTATTTATGATTATAATTTTATTACTTTCTGTTAATATTTGTTTTTCTCTTCTATTTAATATGTCATTTTCAAGAATGTAGATATTGATTTTATATTTATAAAAAACTTAGTAATAATAAAAAGGTAGTCATTAAAGGATATTCTTAAAGGATTTCGCTAAAAATAAATAGATGTAAATAATACAAATTTACAGGATTCTCCAATCTCATTTATTTATTTAATTATTTAAAAAAAATTACTTAGAATTTGGGATGGATTGTTTAGTGAATTTCACTTCCTTCCCCAAAGATAATGACGCGCTAGACTCTTTAGGCGCGATTTAATTAATTTTACCTTCTTAAACTCGGATGCGCATTTCATGCGACCCAAATCTAAATCCTAAAACATCAAATAAAATATGTTTCGTATTGTGGGTGCATTTCATGTGACACAATCCAAAGATATGTTTTAAGCGATGTTCACATTCCTAAAAAATAATAATTATAATAATAAAGCGGTAAAAGATAAAATTTGCACATGGTTCATAATTGTATTAAAAATCAGATAAATAAGCCGAATATAACAGTTGAGCGACCGTGCTAGAACCACGGAACTCGGGAATGCCTAACACCTTCTCCCGGGTTAACAGAATTCCTTATCCGGATTTCTGGTACGCAGACTGTAATATAGAGTCATTCTTTTCCTCGATTCGGGATTAAAATTGGTGACTTGGGACACCCTAAATCTCCCAAGTGGCGACTCTGAAATAATTAAACCAATCCCGTTTCGACTGTCCTTTAATTGGAAAAAACTCCCTACGCACCTCGCGGTGCCGGAAAAAGGAGGTGTGACAGCTATGGCGACTCTGCTGGGGACTTAACCCAGAACCAGTGGTTCAGGGTTAGAAATTCGAGCTCATATAAATTGTTATATTTGGTTTTATCTGATTTTTACATGATTGAGCCTAATGTGCTAAATGCTGCTTTTACCGCTTTGATATTACGTGAACTGTGTATAAACTGTGCCGAAACCCATCTCCTCTCTGAGTCTTCTAAATCATGAAGAAGGGTGTACTTCGTACGACTTCTTTTCTGTATAGTGTCAAATCCCAATTTAGAACGAGGTTCGGACAAGTTGCTAAGCCGGTGAAGCTTCTGTATTCCCGGTACGCTACCCCCCTCGGCTCGAGCTGTCCGCTCGGGTAAGCCAGGTCTAGAACAAACACCCAGGTTCTGAACCTAGTATAACAAAGCCACATGCCGGATCCCTAGTAGGAACGTTTGTTTGCATCACGTGCATCTGACTTTGGAGGCTCAACACAGGGGTTGGGTCTGTCTAGGACAGGTGCACCAAAAATGAAAATGACCATCCTGATGCATTTTACTTGTTACTACTTGCGCATTAATTTGATACGGACTTGTGTGTTGACTGACTTGTGAATATCAGGAATAATATTTTGAAGAAAAAAAAAGAAATAGCGGTTAGGGAATTGATTGTTTATTTTGAAAAGAAAACAAATGCCCAAATACTGTCAAAACTCTGCTGAAATTTTTGAGAAAATGAAAAAAAAAATGTCTTATTAGTTTGTTTTATTAAAAGCTAAGAAAAGAAAAAAAGAGTCGTTGTTCTGTTTTGTTTTTCAAAAAATAAAAATAGAAAAAAATATATAGTTTGTCTTGCCATGAAAATGAAAATGAAAAAGAGTCTTCTTTTTAAAATGTTTTTTTATTATTTATTTTCTTATGAAAATGCAAAAAAAAAAAAAAAAAATCTTTCATTATTTTTCGCAAATATATATATCTGAAAAGTTTTTTTTTATTTCCAAAAAATATATATATCTTTATTTGTTGCAAAGAGTATTTGTCTTGCCAAGAAAATTCAAAGTAAAATTCCAAAAAAAGATATGTCTTGCAAAAAATAATATAAATATCTTTATTTTCCATTGTTGATAAAACAAAAATAATAAAAATGTTTTTTTTTTAAAAAAAAAATCCGAAAATATTTTGATACTTCTTTCAAAATTGAAAAGAAAATTCAAAATTCAAAAAATATTTTTTAGAAGCATTTCTTTTATCAAAAGTAAAATTCCAAAAATATTTATTTTTTTTCTTTAGAATAAGAAAAAAAAAACAAATGAAAATTCAAAAAAAAAAAAAAATCCTTTTACTTTTGAAATTCTAAAAGTTCAAATCAAAAGAAAAGGAATTTTTACAAGTCTTTCTTTCAAAAAGAAATCAATCAAAAAAAATATATATATATATACTTCCTTTCTTCTTTTGAAGCAGTTCTTTCACAGTTCCAATTAAAAAAAAATAATATATTAGTTCATTTACTTATTCGCGAGGCCCGAACTACGCGGGTTTGATTCTCACCGGATGTGAGATACGTAGGCAACCCTCATCGGGTCCAACCCCCTTTTTTGCTAAAATAGTCAAAAACCAAAAAAATAAATAAAAAACGTGTCAAAATTTTTTATTTTGTCATAAATAAGTCTAGTGGTGTCCAACCTTCCCTTTTGCTAAAATAGCCAAAAAAAAAAACATGTCAAAATTTTAATTTTGTCATAGAGAAGTCGGGTGACGCTGTTTTATGAAGACATAGCCGAATGTTCCCGAAAGGGACGCCGGGAGGCTGACTTTGCATAAACAGCCACCTTTGGGTCATTTTTAAGATTTTGACCAGTTGACCCACACAGCCTTAAAAATCTTCGTCCCCGAGGCGTTGAAAGGCCGTGTTTGCAATATTGACTTTTCTAATTCGAAAAATGATAAAAAGAGTCATAAATAAGTCGGGTGATGATGTTTTGTCAAAAATAGCCGAATGTTCCCGAGAGGGACGCCGGAAGGCTGACTTTGCATAAACAGCCACTTTTTTGGGTCCTGTTTAGGATTTTGGTCTAGTTGACCCACACAGCCCTATAAATCTTCGTCCCCGAGGCGCTGAAGGGCCGTGTTTGCAACATTAGGTTTTTAGTATAATTTGAAAAAAAAAAGAGTCAGCGGTCAGGTGAATACCGTTTGGATTTTTTTTAGTCAAAATAACCCGAGCCAACTTCGGCCGCGTCTTGAACCGTTCTTGCCGAAATAACCTTAGAGTATCTGTCAGTTGTCGAAAGGTTATTTTCGTAAAAGAATGGACAAGTGTGTAAAGTGTCATAAAATAATCCTCCCCGGCCTCAAATTCATGTGAAAGTTGGAAGGGGCCACATTTGCAAAAATAACCGTTTGGTTGCATTTGTCAAACGGGGAAAGAAATTGGCCGTTTGTAAATCTTTTAATTAGAATATGTGGGTTGTTTGATTTTCCAGCTTGTAGGTCATCTTCAAACCTTTGAAACTCAGTTTGTTTTAACATGAAAATTGAAAAAAAAATGTTTAGCATTGTTTATCTTTTATTGGGTCCGAACTACGCTCGGTCTGATTCATGCGGGGTCATGATACGTAGGCAATCTCCATAAGATTCGACCACCACCAAAATAAAAAAATATAATAATAAATAAATAAAAGAGAGTGTGGAAGATTTTCAGGGGGCACAATTGTCTAACTGCTTAGGTACATTGTATCTCTGATACATGATTGTCTGTCCAATGCCCTAACACTAACGTGATGGCTTCCCTTTGATGTGTCCATGTATAGAAAGTGGTTGGTTGTGGTAACTCCTCCCTGCAAAGCAAAATCAAAGGACAATGGCTCAGAACCGCAGAACCGAGTGGATCGGTACTAATGACCGACAACAATTGGTCGAACAGAACAACAGGTTGGTAGAAGAAGTGAAAATGCTGAGACAGCATGTGGCAGACATGTATCAGGCATGGATAACGGGAAAAGCACCACCCCCTCCACCGCCAAGCCTCTTGAACTCGGTCATTTCCCAAGCACCCAACACCATAATGGAAGATTCTCCATACTCTCCATCCCAACCCATTTATGGCAGCTTTCCCAGCTATCCGAGTAGCTCCATCACTCTTCAATGTTTCTCCGCTCCCCAACACCACTTCTTTCCCCGTGACCTCAAAAGCCATACCTCACTTCCCAGGTACCCGACTCCACGAAATGCTTACCCACCCATACAAGCCTACCAAAAGCCATCTGGATCAGGTTTCCGGCCCTGTCAACATGCAAGAATGAAGAGGTTGCTGAAACGAGAAAAGGCTCTCACCCCTATCGGGGTATCTTATGCCAGTCTGTTTGAAAGGCTAAGGCATGCTGGCTCGATTGAACCACTCCCCGCATGTACTCCAAATCCACTTGCAAGGAGCTTTGATCCGGCAGCGCGATGCGCCTACCACTCCAATGTCATAGGGCACAACATTGAGAGCTGTCATAGTTGGAGAAGGGAAGTAGAGAAAATGATCCGAGAAGGGCGGGTTGTGATTAATAACAGTGACATGGAGCACTCGAACCCCCTCGAGAACTTGCCGACGGAGGTTGATGAGATTGAAGCTGGTAATGGTCTCGGCAGTATTGATGCAAAGCTCAGTGGCTAAAATGCCAATTTTGATAAAGTGGGAGGACGTTTTGTTCCTTGGTCAGCAAGAGAGAAGCTTGTGGTGGCTCATTTTGTTGTCATTTCTGTTGTTCGGATTATTAGGGTTATAAGTCGGATGTTGTCTTGTCCAGTTTGTTTTAGGATTTTGTTCTGGATTGTTTTGTTTGTTTTGTTATTTAAACCATTTCACCGGTAGTCTAATACAAAATCCGGTCTTTTATTATTTCCAGTCATCTTTTTGTTTAGTCCTTTTATCATTTTTGTTCAATGCCGATTCTAGGGACATGACATGCGCACCCAGTTTGGGCCTAGTCTTAAAAGTTAATCATAAAACCCTGAGAAGGTGATCAAAGCATTTAAAGGAAATAAGAACGGTTTGAGATTATTTGGAGCCCGAGTCATGTGGAACTGGGGCAAACACAAAGAAAACCGTTAAATAAAGATTCGCCTAAATTGGCATGAGGGTCGTTCATAATAAAAGAGAATGAGAGTGTCGCCCAACGGTGCTTTAGAAGTGACAAATGAACAAACATATGTTTAACATAATTGTCAAGCCCAGCACCGTCGGAAGAGACTATAAATCTATTGTTTGTTGTGTTGTTTGCATTTGGCATGTTTTGAAGACTGGAATGACGAAGGCATTTTGTTCTGCTACCTAAACACTTTATCCTTCGTTACCCCTTTTTGAGCCTTACTTATTTTTCTTTCATACCCCTCGTTCGGAATCAGTAAAAACGACTAGAAAACGCGAGCATGGCATGAAAACATGAAAAAAAAAACGAAAAAGAAAAGAAAAGAAAAATGGAACAAAAAAAAAAGTCAAATGAAAAAGAGGAATTGGGAACTACGTTTGACCTGATTCCTCAAAGAGGATACGTAGGCGCTTCACGGCTCGGTCATAGTTTTGAAAAAATATAAATCAATCAAGTAAAATATCCCCAAGCAAGAAACTGGGGCAAAAGTTGCGTTTGTGGTAAATAAATCTAGTTCCGAAAGTTGTAACTAATAACCCAGAATTAATGCATTTTTGAGCCTTTAATACCTTTTTTTTCTAGCCCTATCCAAAACCCACATTACGGTCCAAAGAAAGACCTTCTGACCAGTCTTCAAAAGATGCCAAGTCAGACAAATGAGAGTCTTACCGGCGAACATAACATTCTGTTCCACAGCAGAAAGGACTCTAATCTCCAGCAGAGAGAGTCATACCGGCAACACTCCAAATCCCCAGCTGGAAAGTGATACAAATGAGAGAGTCATATCGGTGAAAACCTTCACAGGCACCATAAGGCGATGAAAGCTGAGAGAAGAACAAAAAATGAGAGAGACTTGATAGTGAAAACCCTTTGGGCACTACAAGTCGAATAAGATTAAGAATCCAATGGGGAATCGCCAATTGAAGATCTTGAAAGATGATTGACGGTAGAGGATAGGCCACATACGCATGTCATGGCCATTAGAGTCGGTATCTGCGTTTGATAGGTTTTTATTTATAGTTTCTTTTGTAAAAGAGTCATCATTTCCTTTGTCTTTTGTTTTGTATCTTTTATCTTTCTCCTTTCATAAAAAATTTTCCCCAATAGAGTCTGTCCGGTCAGAACAAGTATGAAATGACTTCAAAATATGTCATCAGCTTCCCAATTATACAAAATGAGATCTGACTAGTGCATCCAAATGGTGTAGTCAGCGAGGAACAAGCGCGAGGCCAGTGTCAAGAAAATATCCCCAGCAAAAGGGAATTGACAAAAGGATTGACGAGTGTCAAAAGGGATATCCTTGCCAAAACCAAAGTTATAAACCTCAAGGCCAAAGCCAGTGGGCAAATCAAGGAGAGCAATGAGCATGATTTGGGAAATTCATACTAGGACTAAAAGGTCGGGGAAATGCCAGCTTCCGAGTTATGTCACAAAAGAAGACGGATATCCCCAGCAGGAAGGGATTATCCCCAGCACATAATATCATCCCCAACAAGCTGTGGAACGCAGAGCAAGGAAGGAGAAAGGGAAAAGCCATCCCAGTAGGGGTATCACAACCAACCACCATGTTTTAAACTAACAAATTTTGTTTGATTTGAAACAGGTAAAGGAAATGGCATTGATGCCAGAAATGCATGCCGCAAGGGATATTATCAAACTGGGGCAGAAAATTTTCCTTCCGCTTAGAAAATTTTCTGGAAGTCAGGTACCCATGCGGGAAAGAATAAAGATAACGCCAGTCTCAAGGGAAGTGGTCTTAGAACCAGTGTTGCCCCCAACATAATAAGTTCTATGGAGGAAGTTGTTCCCCAGCAAAGGGATGAAACTTGAGCTCAGTGAAGCACTAGTTCTGAAAGAATCAGAATCCCCCAACAGTGTTATCCTCGACAGCGTTATCCCCAGCTGATAACATTTTACCCCCCCAACAGGTAAGTAAATAATTCCCCAACAGTGTTATCCCCAGCAAGTATTCGAGGTAAGACATTTTCAAGTCTTAAGGATATTTTGGGTTCATCCGCCCTCGAATAGGATATTTTGGGTTCATCCGCCCTCGAATAGGATATTTTGGGTTCATCCGCCCTCGAATAGGATATTTTGGGTTCATCCGCCCTCGAATAGGATATTTTGGGTTCATCCGCCCTCGAATAGGATATTTTGGGTTCATCCGCCCTCGAATAGGATATTTTGGGTTCATCCGCCCTCGAATAGGATATTGTGGGTTCATCCGCCCTCGAATAGGATATTGTGGGTTCATCCGCCCTCGAATAGGATATTTTGGGTTCATCCGCCCTCGAATAGGATATTTTGGGTTCATCCGCCCTCGAATAGGATATTTTGGGTTCATCCGCCCTCGAATAGGATTTTATTTTCAAAGTTGTTGTTGAAGCCAGGCGCCCACCCGAATAACGAGAGGAATACTTTTCTTGTCTGTCCATTGCATATTTTAGGCGCCCACCTGTATAACAAGGGAATACATTCCACGCCTTTGCCAATAGGAGACGCACTCCCTAAGTTTAGTTTACCCATAGGAAGACGCATTTCCTCCTAAGTTTAGTTTACCCATAGGAGACGCATTTCCTCCTAAGTTAGCATTGAAGTTGGGAGCCCGCCCATATAACAGAGGCATACATTTCTGTCCTTTTACTTTCTGTTCTAGGTCGCCCACCAGTAAAATGCGGGAATACTTTCTGTTCTAGGTCGCCCACCAGTAAAATGCGGGAATACATTTATGTTCTAGGTCGCCCACCAGTAGAATGCGGGAATACATTTCAGTTCTAGGTCGCCCACCAGTAAAATGCGGGAATACATTTCAGTTCTAGGTCGCCCACCAGTAGAATGCGGGAATACATTTCAGTTCTAGGTCGCCCACCAGTAAAATGCGGGAATACATTTCAGTTCTAGGTCGCCCACCAGTAAAATGCGGGAATACTTTCTGTTCTAGGTCGCCCACCAGTAAAATGCGGGAATACATTTCAGTTCTAGGTCGCCCACCAGTAGAATGCGGGAATACTTTTAAGTTCTAGGTCGCCCACCAGTATAATGCGGGAATACTTTCTGTTCTAGGTCGCCCACCAGTAAAATGCGGGAATACATTTCAGTTCTAGGTCGCCCACCAGTAAAATGCGGGAATACTTTCTGTTCTAGGTCGCCCACCAGTAAAATGCGGGAATACATTTCAGTTCTAGGTCGCCCACCAGTAAAATGCGGGAATACTTTCTGTTCTAGGTCGCCCACCAGTAAAATGCGGGAATACATTTCAGTTCTAGGTCGCCCACCAGTAAAATGCGGGAATACATTTCAGTTCTAGGTCGCCCACCAGTAAAATGCGGGAATACATTTCAGTTCTAGGTCGCCCACCAGTAAAATGCGGGAATACATTTCAGTTCTAGGTCGCCCACCAGTAAAATGCGGGAATACATTTCAGTTCTAGGTCGCCCACCAGTAGAATGCGGGAATACATTTCAGTTCTAGGTCGCCCACCAGTAGAATGCGGGAATACATTTCAGTTCTAGGTCGCCCACCAGTAAAATGCGGGAATACATTTCAGTTCTAGGTCGCCCACCAGTAGAATGCGGGAATACATTTCAGTTCTAGGTCGCCCACCAGTAAAATGCGGGAATACATTTCAGTTCTAGGTCGCCCACCAGTAAAATGCGGGAATACTTTCTGTTCTAGGTCGCCCACCAGTAAAATGCGGGAATACATTTCAGTTCTAGGTCGCCCACCAGTAAAATGCGGGAATACATTCATGTTCTAGGTCGCCCACCAGTAAAATGCGGGAATACTTTCAGCTCTAGGTCGCCCACCAGTATAATGCGGGCATACATTTCATAATTTTGCATTGAAGCAACTTTTTAGTCTTGTATTACAGAGTTTGGAATCAGTAACCCCACCAGAAGGCGGAAGGTTACAACAGGAATCCCCAGCAGTAAACAATAAAATCCCCAGCACCGGGAAGCAGAAGGTTGCAACAAGAGGTCCCAGCATAAACTCAAGTCCATGTGTCAAAAGGAAGAAAAGCATCGGAAGAAAAGCACCGGAGGAAACACAAGCCGACAAGAAAGCAAGGCAACAAGAACAAATTTTAGTCTAGCCTAGCTTCTTGTTTTCTTTTAAGCACGGTGTAACAAGGAGATCGGTAAGCAGTGATAACAGCATGCAACAGCAGTAACATCGCAGTCTCACGGTAGTCCCAGCTACCAAAAACTTCCCGAACTACATTGACCTGATTCCTGTTTAGCCCAGGATATGTAGGAAACCTTTGAAGCAAAGGTTCGGTCAAATCTTTTTCAAAAAATGCTTCACACGGAGTACTCGGATGGGCAAAAATCGCTCGCTTTATCTTTGCACGAAAACCCTTCGTGTATCCGGGCAAAGAGGGGCAGCTGTAAGCACGTGATTTTTGCCCTATATGAGAATTACTCCCAAAAAATCCAAAAATAAAATGATTTTTCTTTGGTGTGCAATTT
This sequence comes from Nicotiana sylvestris, assembly GCF_000393655.2. Taxonomy (NCBI): domain Eukaryota; kingdom Viridiplantae; phylum Streptophyta; class Magnoliopsida; order Solanales; family Solanaceae; genus Nicotiana; species Nicotiana sylvestris. The sequence goes on along the minus strand of NC_091065.1, from coordinate 189,025,543 downwards.
TGTGATATTTTGTGATATTTTGAATAATTATTTGTATTTGTCTGTGCGTGTTTATTTGATAAATTAATAAAAAAATACAAAAATATGTCGCATTTTGCATGTAGGATTTAATTCTATAGTTGTTAGTAATTAAATTTGTTTTACAAAAATTAAAAAATTACAAAAATAAGCATCGTTTGCATTTTTAGCATTTAATGTCCAAATATACAATTTTATGCTTAATTAATACTTAATTGTGCGTTAATTGTTATTGGGAGTTAATTTGTGCTTTTATAACTTAATTTAATTCTTAATAATAGTTTAAGTATTTTTATAATTTAGTTTTAGAGAAATAAAAGAAGAAAAGAAAGCAAAAATATAAAGAAAGTCGGAATTGGGCATCTTCTTCAATTTCAAGCCACAGGCCCAAAAAATGGCCCAACCTTCCCTACGACCCAGTCCATTTCGAACTGGGTCGACCCAGTCCATAACCCAACACCCCTATTATTTTACAAACAAAATAAAACAAAAAAAAAGAAAGAAAAAACCCTAAAAATGCCTAAGCATCCGCCCCCCCCCATTTCTCCTTCTTCTTCCTCAAGCTCCCCTCCAAAGCCATCAATGGCTTCCCTCACCGACGTCGACCACCCTCCACCACGACCACCCCATCACACTCACACACACACACACCAACAACTCCATAGTTGCCTTCCTCCATCGAGCTTCGTCATCCATGGCAAGCTCAAAGCTCATCCATGGCTTCCCCTACTACGTCGACCGCTTCTTATTCTTCTTCTCCACTGTTGTTACTACCATGGTTGCGTCACTGCTGCCAGCTTCATGTCGCCATGGCTGCTGCCAGTTTCTTCTTCGTCCTAGCTCACCCTAAGTCGCCGGAAAACTCGCCATGCCCGCGACCGCTTCTGCCTCATCACCATGGCTGCACGTTTCTACTTCACACTGCTTCTTCTTCCTGCAGACGACACCATGGCAGCTGTCACTGCTGCTCCGCGATGCTACAGCTCGCCGTGGCCAGCTTCTTCGGCTTTCTTCTTCGTCATCCAAACAAATCCCATTGCAGCTGCTTCAGTCCAGTCGAGTCCGCATACTTGATTAAGTTTTGGTCGATGTCGTCGATCACTGTTCGAGTTCGTCGTTGGTTGGTCGTTGTTCGTCGTTTCATTTCCGGTTAGTTTTTTTTTTTTGAATCTCATTTATCGTCCATATTTTGTTTGGTATTTTTCGGATCAAAAATCGATAAATGATTAAATTCTTGTTTGGTTTGTTCTTCGTTGAAATAATTTTCAAGTTTGTTCATATGTTTTGATTGAATTAATTTTCAGATTTCAAATGAAAAGTTAATTAGTGGTTTTTTTTCATGTTTATTTCATGTTTGTTTTATTGTTAGAATAAATATTTGTTAGTTTGATGTTTGTTAGATTCAAATTGAAATTTAATTGATTATTTCTTCAATTTGTTTCATGTGTTTATGTATTTTTAGAAATTGTTAATATTGTTAAGTTCAAGTTTAAGTTCATAATAGTTTCTAACAACAAATCTTGTTATTTGTCTAAAAAATTTTAGTTGTGTTGAAGGAAATATATTGATTTAATCGTTTGAATCCGTCATGCTTGTTGTTTAATATAGATTTAATTCATGTTCATACTTTGTTTGGATGATCTTGAATCCAAATTTTGTATAGTTTGATTTCTTGTTTACCATTTATGATTATTTCTTGAATTGTTCTCATAATCTTGTTTAAAGTTTAATATAAGAATTGTTTGTTGTAATGTTGTTAGAGTTGATTTTAAGTTCAATATGATTGAGTTTAGAAATCTTCATACTTTGTTTGTTGTTGGTGTTGAATCCGAAAATAGGATTGTTTGTTGCTAAAATATTGTTCAATCAAATTTTAGTTGTTCTTGGTTGTTCAATTTGTGTTCATGTGATTTGTTGTTGAAATGTTGTTAAAATCATGTTCATGTGATATTGTTGTTATGATGTTCATCCGTGTTCATATTGTTGTTTGAACATTGTTAAAAATTGATCATATTGTCTATATTTTGGTTAAGTTTGATTAATTGATGTGTTATAGCTGATGGGTAGTTTGGTAAATTTGTAATACGTTTAGGGGTAGTTTGGTAATTTCAGTAAGGTCGGAAGGGGTAGTTTAGGAATTGTACAATTTGTAATTGTTTATTTGAAGCATGGGGGACAAAATGAAATGGGGGTGGGTTGTGATATTATTATTTAATATAAAGGGGGGACAAGATTTAATTTAAAGGGGAATCTTGCATTATTTTAAAAGAAGCATGGGGGACAAAATGAAATGGGGTGGTGTGATATATTTATTTAATGTAATGAGGATGAGTGGGAAGATAATGGGTTTGGTAGAGAAAGGGATTGATTTTAATTGATTAAAGGGTGGGGATTATATATAAGAAGTCTTGAAATGAGAATAAAAAGGGGAGAAGAAATACAGACAGAAAAAAAAGGAGAGATTGAAAAAAAGCTGAACATTTATTCCGAAAAAAAATTGAAACTCTCAAGAAAAGAAAAACATACAAAGAAAAAAAAATTGAAAATTAGAAGAGAAAGTAGTACACACCTGATAAATATTCTGGTATACAGGTGTAGAAATTAAGGGTTGAAGATTAACTAGCCTTTCAAAAATCTGAAAATTTCCCTTGGTTTCTGTCCATTATTTTCGGCATTCCTGGATTTTATTTTGAATTTTTCAAAGCTGTCACTGGGATTTTCGTTGACTGGTTATTGCTGGTTATTGTTGTTGTTGCTGTGTTACGTATTACGTTGCTGACTTTCTTCTTCTTATATTGACAATATCAGGTACACAACTGTAATTTTGGCATTTTGTAAGCTGAAATGAAGAATGGAGTGTTAAATTTTTAATTTAGTTTAATTTAATTTTTTGTATTGTATTTAGGTTATTCATGTATTATTATTCTGTAAATCACTGTCATCGGCATAACTAGGCATATTATAGCGACATATTAAATAACGCCTTTACCAGATTATTAGGAAATATATTTAAGCCTGATTATTAATTAAAACTGTTTAAATAAAAAAATAGAAGAAATAACGTAAAAATGGCGTTATTGAATCAGTTTGGCAAAAATTAACTAAGTTCCTTATTCATAAGGTTTTTCGTCAACGATAAGTTAATCCGAATCATGTAGTCAATTTCAGTTATAACATGAATTAGTTTGCGAACAAGTATTAGGACATGATGAATTAAAACAAAGTTAGTTAATGTTAAATTGTTTAAATTTTTAGAAATATGATTTAGTACTCAAGTTTTTATTTTTATTTCTTTCAATTTTCAGTATTTGTAAATAATTAGTTTCAATAAGCTTAAGTCTTACTAACAATTTGAATTTTAATCCAACTATGGGATAATTAGTTTTTTTTTATTTTTATTTTTTTTACTTTTCGATAATTCCATGTTGTATTTATGATTATAATTTTATTACTTTCTGTTAATATTTGTTTTTCTCTTCTATTTAATATGTCATTTTCAAGAATGTAGATATTGATTTTATATTTATAAAAAAACTTAGTAATAATAAAAAGGTAGTCATTAAAGGATATTCTTAAAGGATTTCGCTAAAAATAAATAGATAGTCTTACTAACAATTTGAATTTTAATCCAACTATGGGATAATTAGTTTTTTTTATTTTATTTTTTTTACTTTTCGATAATTCCATGTTGTATTTATGATTATAATTTTATTACTTTCTGTTAATATTTGTTTTTCTCTTATATTTAATATGTCATTTTCAAGAATGTAGATATTGATTTTATATTTATAAAAAACTTAGTAATAATAAAAAAGGTAGTCATTAAAGGATATTCTTAAAGGATTTCGCTAAAAATAAATAGATGTAAATAATACAAATTTACAGGATTCTCCAATCTCATTTATTTATTTAATTATTTAAAAAAAATTACTTAGAATTTGGGATGGATTGTTTAGTGAATTTCACTTCCTTCCCCAAAGATAATGACGCGCTAGACTCTTTAGGCGCGATTTAATTAATTTTACCTTCTTAAACTCGGATGCGCATTTCATGCGACCCAAATCTAAATCCTAAAACATCAAATAAAATATGTTTCGTATTGTGGGTGCATTTCATGTGACACAATCCAAAGATATGTTTTAAGCGATGTTCACATTCCTAAAAAATAATAATTATAATAATAAAGCGGTAAAAGATAAAATTTGCACATGGTTCATAATTGTATTAAAAATCAGATAAATAAGCCGAATATAACAGTTGAGCGACCGTGCTAGAACCACGGAACTCGGGAATGCCTAACACCTTCTCCCGGGTTAACAGAATTCCTTATCCGGATTTCTGGTACGCAGACTGTAATATAGAGTCATTCTTTTCCTCGATTCGGGATTAAAATTGGTGACTTGGGACACCCTAAATCTCCCAAGTGGCGACTCTGAAATAATTAAACCAATCCCGTTTCGACTGTCCTTTAATTGGAAAAAACTCCCTTCGCCCTTCGCGGGGTCGGAAAAAGGAGGTGTGACAATGATGTTCCTTTAGTTGATGAGCAAGTGAGTAAAGAAAATTTGAATGTGGAAGTGAGAATTGATATTAATGATAATGAGGTGGAGACTCAAGATGACGTGAACTAGTCTAGGGAACACGTAATAGACAATACCAGAAACGGTAGTGCCCAAGGCCAAGGCTCCCTTGCCAAGGCCTCCTCCACCTTACCTCAAAGGCTTGCGAAGCAAAAGAATGAGAACCAATTTAAGAAATTATTGACATGATGAAGAGCTTATCAATCAATATTCCTTTGGTGGAAGATCTTGAGCAAATGCCGGGTTACGCCAAGTTCATGAAAGACTTGGTGACTAAAAAGAGATCCATAGATTGTGAGACCATCAAAATGACTCATCAAATAAGTGCAATTGTGCACTCGATGGCTTCAAAGCTGAAGATCCCAACGCTTTCACCATTCCACTATTGGGAGCACGGATTTTGCAAAGGCATTGTGCGATTTGGGAGAAAGTATCAATTTTTTGCCTTACTCCATGTTTAAAACTTTGGGTATTGGTCAACCGAGGGCTACTTTAATGAGGTTGCAAATGCGGATAGAATAATGAAGAGGTCGCTTGGTATTATTGATGATGTCCTTGTTTGGGTGGACGACAAGTTTATTTTGCCTGCTAACTTTGTGATTATAGACTGTGAGGTCGATGATGAGGTTTCGATCATATTGGGAAGACCTTTCCTTGCAACTGGGAAGGCCTTGGTTGATGTGGAAGCAGGGGCTCACCTTTCGGGTGGGTGATGAAAAGGGGGTCTTTCATGTGTGCAAATCAATGAAACAGCCAAATAGTACTGAAATGTGCTCTTTTATGGATCTTATCACGGAAGTGATAGTTGATGATACTAGTGCAATAATCAATGTGGAGGATCCTCTAGAAGTGGTATTGTTGAACCTTGATGTAAATTAGGATGAAGATTGTCACACCTCCTTTTTCGCCTGCGCCGCCGCAAAGGGGCGCGGAAGGGAGTTTTTTCAATTAAGGAATAATCGAAACAAAATTTATTTATTTATTTTAGAGTCACCATTTGGGAGATTTATGGTGTCCCAAGTCACCGGTTGAATCCCAAATCGAGGAAAATAATGACTCTATTTAACAGTCTGCGCACCAGAAATCCGGATAAGGAATTCTGTTAACCCGGGAGAAGGTGTTAGGCATTCCCGAGTTCCGTGGTTCTAGCACGGTCGCTCAACTGTCATATTCGGCTTGATTATCTGATTTTATACAATTATGAACCTACATACAAATTTTAACAGTTTACCGCTTTGTTATTATTTATTCAAAGAATTGCAACGTCGTGAGAATGCATCTCGAATTGTGCCACATAAATGTACCCGCAATTTTTGATACGTCCCAGCTTCGTTGAGATTTGGATTTGGGTCACATAAATATGCACCCGAGTTTAGGAAAATAACATTATTAAATACGCGCCTAAAGACTAACGCGTTGTTATTTTGAGAAAAGCCGTAAAGTTCGCTATGCGGCCTGTCTCGAAATCTAAGCATTCGAAATAAATATCTGTTGAGGGCCCCGCAATTTGTGTATTCTTGTTTGGCGAGGTTCGTCTCATTCATTATTTTTAAAGGAATTTGCAATGTCATGTACATGCATCTCGAACCACGTCACAATCAATGCACCCGTGATTAGCGACACATTTCGATTCTGTTGAGATTTGGATTTGGGTCACATAAATATGCACCCAAGTTTAAGAAGATAACATTATGAAATACGCGCCTAAAGCGACTAGCGTATCATTATTTTGGGTAGGGCCGTGAAATTTGCTAAACGGCCCGTCCCGGAATCCAAGTATTTAATACATACATTTAATGAGGGCCCCGCCATTTATGTGTTTATCCAGCGAGGCTCATCTCATTTATTTTAAAAGGACAATCCTAAAGTGACTACATTTTTACTAAGTTTGTCTCTAAAAGAAAATCTCCAAATTAATTACATGCTTAAAAAAAGAACGTGACTTATTAGTTATTAGTCTAAGACAAATGCAAATGGGAAATTGTAATCGAGCTTGTACAAAGAGAGATTATTTCGTTCCTTATTCTATTAGTTAATAACACTAAAGTTGAGATTATGAATAGAACACGAGATTGACACCCGGTAATATCAAAACAAACCAACTACTCTTTGATTACTTTAAACTAACATTATTAGATGACTTGAACTATTGGAATAGACTATGTGTAATACAAAGCCATTTTTTTTACTCTTTTTACGACTTGTCGAAGAAATGCGTCAATGCTTAAAAAACCGGCATTAGGCTAACATCAATCACTAACATTCGAGAATATTAGTTACTAACATTATTCACATGTTAGTAGAAATAGATTCAACAGTCCAGTTTATGCATTCCGCAGGCATTTGCATGATATTAATGAATGAGATATCCTAATATACAAATCAGTAGAAAAGCTAGATTAAACTTAAAGCTTCAAATCTTCATGTATATTCATGCTTATGTTGTCGGCTTACAAATGACCAAGGTTACAGCTGTGTACCTGGAAATGGCAATACAAGAAGATGAAAGAGCAGTCGGCAACAATAATAACACGGCAAGACAACAGCAACCAAACAACAGCAATTCAAACCAGATTCGAGGCCCGGAAAAATTTGAAGAAAACCAAACAAGCTCAATAGAACAACCCCAAAAGTTTATAAAAGACTAAACCGCAACAACCAACATCACCACAAACAGACTCAACCACGCGTGTATTAAACACAAAACTAAACTCTTAGACTACTTTGTTTTTGTTTTCTCTTTTTAAACTCTCCAACACTCTCTTAAGATTTTCAGAAAAATGTTCAACCCCTCTCCAAAATGAATTCTGTCCCTGATATCCAGTGTATCTAGAGTGTATATCGAGTGTATACCGCTCTCTCCGCCCCCTCTTATTTTCTTCTCTCTATCTAGTTTTTCCTCTTTTTTGAACCCCATTCTTCCTAAATTTTCTCTTCTATTTATAGAAAAATTTTCGAAATTTTCAGATTTGTTTTTTTTTATTTTTTATTTTTAATTAAAAGAAATCCCACTTACAAATTGCTTTTATTTTTTTAGAAAAAGAAATGCCACCTTTATTTACTTTTAGTTTTAAAATTCCAACTTTAATTACTTTTATCTTATTTAAAATCCACTTTTTATTTTTTTAAAAGAGAATCTCACTTTATTTAACGTTTCTTTAAAAAAACAAACCACTATCTTTTCTTTTTCTTTTAAAAATGCTACTTTCAATTACTTTAATTTTTTTAAATTTTCAGACACCTTTATATTTATTTTTAATTCCAACCTTCTTTTACTTTTTAATTTTTTAAAAGTTTCCACAAAACGTTTTATTTTTTAAAATTTTCTACATTCTTTTACTTTTTTTAAAAGAGAATTCTACCTATTTTTACTTTTATATTTTTTTATTCAATACTTCCCTTTTTCTTATTTTTTAAATCATTCCCGAAATTATTATTATTATTTTTTTAAAAAAAATAAAATAAATATTTTCGGATTTTTTTATATAAAAAAACAAAAAAAATAAAAAAAATATTAATAGTGATAATTCACCTTTTAATTTTTTTTGGTATTTTTATCCTATAATAAAAAGTGTAATAAAGCTAAAATAATAGTAGGTTAAAACCCCCTAAAATATTTTCATAAAAGAAGGGATAAAAAATTAAATGTTGTCAAAAATTAGGTGTTCACAGCTGCCCCTCTTTGCTCGAAAACACGAAGAGCTTTCGGGCAAAGATAAAGTGAACAATGCGACTAATTTTTGATCATATCGTTATTCAAAAGAGGAAGAAAATAAAAAAGGAAAGGCACAACCGAGTCCTGGTTTTGGAAAGCCTACATATCCCTGGTTATAAGGGAATCAGGTCGCGTGTAGTTCAGAAAGTTTTGGTAGCTGGGACTACCATGGGATTGCGATGTTACTATTACTGTTGTTGCATGCTGTTACCACTCCTTTTCGATCTCCTTATTACACCATTGCTAGAAAGAAAACAAGAAGTTATACTAAGCTATGATCTATGAATTACAAAGATTTATTCTCGAGCTTGGTCATGTGATTGTTGTTGCCTTGTGTTTCCTCTGGTATTTCTTTACTTCTAGCTCGACTTGTGGTCTTCCTTCTGATTTCTGCTGGGGATTTTTGTTGTAACCATCTGCTTCTGACTTCAAACTTCAATGTATTCCACTGTTCTACAAGTGGGCTTCTGACTCCACCTTGACTTTTGAAAGATGACACAACCTCCATTCTCCAGGCGGACTCCTGACTTCTTCAACAATCTTAGAATTTAACACCCTCTATTCTCCAGACGGGCTCCTGACTTTCATCAGCAACTTTGAAAATAAAATGCATTTGGCAATGATTTATGAAAATATATATTTTGGCAATGTTTATACAAGCAGGACCACTCGGGTCGAAATAAATTAAATGTCCTTTTGAGGAAGGATCAAATTCAATATCCTATTCGAGGGAGGATAGACCCATCATATCCTATTCGAGGGTGGATAGACCCATCATATCCTATTCGAGGGCGGACATACCCATCATATCATGTTCGAGGGCGGACAGACCCATCATATCCTGTTTGAGGGCAGATAGACCCATCATATCCTATTCGAGGGAGGACAGACCCATCATATCATGTTCGAGGGCGGACAGACCCATCATATCCTATTCGAGGGCGGACATACCCATCATATCCTATTCGAGGGCGGATAGACCCATCATATCCTTTTCGAGGGCGGATGAACCCAAAAATATCCTATTCGAGGGCGGACGAACCCAAAATATCCTATTCGAGGGCGGACGAACCCAAAATATCCTATTCGAGGGCGGACGAACCCAAAATATCCTATTCCAGGGCGGATGAACCCAAAAATATCCTATTCGAGGGCGGATGAACCCAAAAATATCCTATTCGAGGGCGGATGAACCCAAAATATCCTATTCGAGGGCGGATGAACCCAAAATATCCTATTCGAGGGCGGATAGACCCATCATATCCTATTCGAGGGCGGATGAACCCAAAATATCCTATTCGAGGGCGGATGAACCCAAAATATCCTATTCGAGGGCGGATGAACCCAAAATATCCTATTCGAGGGCGGATGAATGCAAAATATCCTATTCGAGGGCGGATGAACCCAAAAATATCCTATTCGAGGGCGGATGAACCAAACATATCCTATTCGAGGGCGGATGAACCCAAAATATCCTATTCGAGGGCGGATGAACCCAAAATATCCTATTCGAGGGCAGCTGAACCCAAAATATCCTATTCGAGGGCGGATGAACCCAAAAATATCCTATTCGAGGGCAGATGAACCCAAAATATCCTATTCGAGGGCGGATAAACCCAAAATATCCTATTCGAGGGCGGATGAACCCATCTTCAAAACTTGAAATTGTCTTACTTCCAACTGTTTTTCTTAAAATCATGCTGTCTTGCTATCTCTTAAAACTTGAATTGATTTCCTCGTTCCTCCGAGAAAATTTTCGACAATGGCAGAAAATTTTCTGCCCCAGTTTTGGTGCTTTTCCTTGTGGCATGTTTTTTCGCCATTAATAAGATTTCCTTTTCCAGCTTCAAATTAAAGAAAATTTGTTAGTTTTAAAACATGGTGAGTGGTTGTGCCACTCCTGCTGGGGATGGTTTTTTCCTTTCTCCCTTACCCGCTCTGTGTTTCATTACGCTATCAAAACTTGCTGGGGATTATTTTGCTGGGGATGAATTTTCTTTTTCTTCCTTCCCCACTCTGTGTTGTCCGACCCTCTTGGAACTTGGTCGAAAATTTGTCGGGGATGCTCCTACATCTCGATGATCTGCTGGGGGCCCTCTTGGAATTAGGTCCACAATTTTCTCAACTGTTGTTTTCCTGTTTTTCTCCAACTTCCCTTGGAAATTTGGTCCTCTTGGGATCTAGACCCATTCATCATTTGGTCTTGCGACCAACTTCTTTTTGCTTTATCGCCTTATCTTTGGCATGTCCTATTCGCATTTTGCTTTGCATCATTTGGGAAACTGGTAGTAAGCTCTGAAAATCCTTTTCAAAAACAAACTGCTGGCGAGGTAAAGTCTTTAAACCAAGAAATTAAAAAGTGATGATCTCAAAAAATAGAAAAAGAAGAAGTTTTTCTCAACAAATGCTGGGGAAAAGGAAAGAAAAGGACTTATCTGAATGATATAACCTATCCCAACGATTATGTCACGCATTCCGAATTAATCGACCCAGTCTATTTGTATCAATCAACCCTTCAGACAGCTTCATGTTGCTGGGGATAAACAAGCACTCAACTCTTTGCCAAATGCGGATCCTTTCCGCCAATCTTGTCTTGTCGTCTCATAGTGCCCTTCGAGGGGTTTTCACTAATAATACTCTCTCGTTTCTCTCAACTCCCGTCGTCTTATAGTTCCTGTGAAGGTTTTCACCGATAAGACTCTCTCGTTTTATTTCTCTCATCTTTCGTCGCCTTATGGTGCCTGTGAAGGTTTTCACTGATAAGACTCTCTCATTTTATTTTATTTTTCAGCTGGGGATTGGAGTGCTGCCGATATGACTCTCTCTGCTGGGGATTCTTTTCGGTTATCAATTCATTTCCAGTTTATGATCCTCTTCTCTGCTGGGGATCAGAGTGTTATTCCCGACTTCCGTTTGCATGACTTGGCACTTCTCGGATACTGATCGGGAGGTCTTTTTGGACATCAATATGGGTTTTTGTGTATGGCTAAAAGAAAAGGGGTATCAAGAGGGTTCAAAATCATTTTGATGGGTAAAATATTACAACTCTTGGAATCGAACTTTCTTCCCAAAATTACAAACACAACTTCTGCCCCAGTTTTCTTGCTTGGGGATTTTTTTTGTTACACCATGACCGAGCCGTGAGGCGCCTACGTATCCTTCTTTGAGGAATCAAGTCAAACATAGTTTCCAATTCCTTTGTTTTTTTTCTTGTGACTTTTCTTTTCTCAATATTATCATTATTTTTTTCTCTTTCTCTTTTTCTTTCATTTTCATTACTGATTCCAAAAATAGGGGTATGAAAGAATAAATAAGGCTAAAAAAGGGGAAGCAAAGGTTAAAGTGTTTGGATAGAAGAAAGAATTGCCTCCATCATTTCATTCTCCGATAAATGCTAAGTACAAATAAACAACAATCACAATTACAAGAAATCATACATAATATCTCTTAACTGCGTCAGAATTGATAGCCATGTCGACGCATTTCCCTTCGATATCTGTTAAACATAAAGCGTCATAGGGTTTGCTCTGTTCAGATTGCGATAATCAACACACACCCGGATTTTTCCATTTTCTTTTTCTTTTTTTGGCACTGGCACCACATTAGCCAACCAATCAGGATATCGAGCGACCCGAATAACCTTAGCATTCAGCTGTTTGGTTACTTCTTCCTTAATCTTCACACTCATGTCAGTTTTGAACTTCCTCAATTTTGCTTGCGGGAGGAAATGTCAGGTCAGTGGGCAATTTGTGAACCACTAGATTGGTGCTTAAACCAGGCATGTCGTCGTATGACCATGCAAAATGTTTTTGAATTCAGTAAGTGCTTTGATTAGTTCTTCCCTGATGTTTGGTTCAATGTGGACGCTTATCTTAGCTTCCCTAATATCATCCGCATCCCCTAGATTGACGGCTTCCGTGTCATTTGAGTTGGGCTCTTTTTTTTTTTTTTCAAATTGGCCCAGCTCTCTGTTAATTTCTTCGAAGGCTTCATCCTCATCGTATTCTGACTTATCATCACAATCTTGTACTATAAGTTCGAAATCAGATTGATTTTTTTTTAGACTAGGCTGAAGATCCGTCGTGCATGCCATGTAATTAGAACCAGTATAAAGAGAACTGTTCAGAAGAGAAAAAGAAGAAGAAAAATTAAAACAAAATAAGGAATGAGGAAAAAAACTTTCACTTTATTAAAATACGGGATATCAAGGTTTCACACTTTGTCGAGCACAAAAAGAAATCTGGATTACAACCCTGGAATAATCCAGACAACAAGAAAGAAAATCAGAGCCCACTACCAAGACTCCCTTCGTATAGGAAGAGGAGTAGCCATTCAATTGTTGATTTTTGCTTTCAGCCCCACAAACTGTACATCTGCCTCACTGGACCCTTTTCCAACACCATAACTGGCTTGTCATCTACCTTTTCCAACTATACCACCGTTTATCCACTGGTTGACTTTTCTTTTAAACCGGCACGGATCATCATCACTGTTTGTGAGGGTTTCTTTATCTCCCCTCCTCCGTGCACTAGCTCGATCATGTGGGTTTCATGGTGTGCCGTCAACGGGTTCTGATTGATGTTGGGTGCCTCTGGTGTCTGAACCTCAATCTTGTTGGTGTCAATAAGATTTTGCAATGCATGTTTCAACTTCCAACACTTCTTGGTATCATGTCCGGGAGCCCCCGAACAATACTCACAGCTTACCGAGTGGTCCATATTTTTGGGAAGGGGATTTGGCAATCTGGGCTCAACAGGACTCAACAAGCCTAACTGCCTTAATTTGTGGAACACGGCAGTATAGGTTTCTCCCAACTCAGTGAATGTTCTCTGTATTCTTTCATTTCTGAAAGCTTGATTTCCCCGAAAACCTGCCCCTGGAGGGTTCCTGTAGGCCCTTAGCGGTGGATAGGTGTTTTGTGGAGGTGGGTATGTATTTTGTGGAGTCGGCGCACGCCATTGCGGGCGAGCCTGAGGCTGAGTGTATGTATGGGCTTGGTGTATGGAGAAGTGTGGTTCTTGTGGCGGGTAGTAGGGTTGTGGAGGGTAATTTGGAGTGTGAGGGTAGTTTGGGTGATGGGGTCTGGGCTGGTAGCGAGGGGAAGGACCTCTCGATCTGGACCAGTTGCCTGCCTCTATTGTCGCGACCTCTTCTCTCTTTTTCTTTCCAAGCGCACCTCCCGTGCCGCTCTGAATGGCCTGAGTCATTGCCTTGATTGCCGAGTAACTCAGGATCTTATTGGACTTAAGTCCCTCTTCTATCATAACTCCCATTTTCACTACTTCATTGAAGGATTTGCCAACTGACGTCACCAAGTGACCAAAGTACGTTGGCTCTAGAGTTTGCAGAAAATAGTCCACCATTTCGTTTACCCTCATTGGAGGATCAAATCTGGCTGCCTGTTCTCTCCACCGGAACCCAAATTCCCGGAAGCTCTCCCCGGGCTTATTCTCAAACTTTAGCAATGTGAGACGGTCAGGGACTATCTCAAGGTTGTACTGGAAGTGACCTGCGAAAGCCTGTGCTAGATCGTCCCAGGTGTACCACCTGCTCGGATCTTGTCTTGTATACCATTCCAGTGCTGACCCACTTAGGCTTTGGCCAAAGTAAGCTATCAGCAGCTCGTCTTTGCCACCAGCTCCTCTCATCTTGCTACAAAAACCCCGTAGATGTGCCACAGGATCGCCATGCCCTTCGTATAAATCGAACTTGGGCATCTTAAACCCTGCCGGCAATTGGACGTCAGGGAAAAGGCATAGATCCTTGTAGGCCACGCTGACCTGGTGGCCTAACCTGTGCATGTTCCTGAAGGATTGCTCCAGGCTTTTGACCTTTCGAATCACCTCCTCATGTTCTGTGTTCTTAACCGGTTACTCAGCTTCCTCTGGGATCCCAAATTGGGGTATATATGTGTATGGCTCAGGAGCTTTAAAAGTGGGTTCAGGAGGAAAATATTGGGTGTCGTGATTTGGAACAATGGTTCACTAGACGATCTTTGTAATGTGGCTGAGGGAGGTGCCACAAAGACAGGAACATTTAGTGGTGGAGGGTTCTGATTGGGTGGCGGAGCCTGGGGATCGTAGGCATCTCTCCCCCGATAGTAGTGGCGGCTTGGGAAGCTCGTTGAAGGGCCGGGGGAAGGGAATTCCGGCATGTGTCTCGGTGGGGGAGTAGGAGTGACAATTGGTTCGGGCCCCTTTTGCACCTTAGCCATGGCTAGCTGCATTTAATTCATTTCCAATCTCATTTTTTCCATATTGGCCATCGCCTCCTTCAGCATCTGATGTGTCGTCCTTTCCGACTCAACACTATTTTCTGAGCCAGTCATGCTTTCTAGTATAGGCCCTTTTGATCTTGTTTAATAATGGTATGGTGCCAGTACGCTTTAACAACTAACTGGTTGGAATTGGACAAACAACAAACTTGTTAGCGTTAGAGTTTTAACAAATATTGCAATTGCACGTTGGGGGATGCAATGTTCTTAGGCAGTTAACCATTTCTAACATGTTTTTGCTTCTACCGCATGCATCCTCCTGGCTTATTTTATTTGTGCCTTTTTCAAGTGTTTCGGAAACCCTCCATTCCTCTTTTTTTTTCTTTTTTCTTTCTCTCTCTCTCTCTCTTTTGTTCTTTTCTTTTATTCACTTTTTTTTTCTTTTTAGCGGTGGTCGAACCTTATGTAGATTGCCTACGTTTCATGTCCCCGCATGAATCAAACCTTGCGTAGTTCGGACCAATAAAAGATAAATAATAATAAAATATATTTTGGAATTTTTAATTTTCATAATAAAACAAACTCGATTACAAAAGTTTAAAAACTGACCATACTAGCAGACTTTGACAAAAGACAACAAACGGTCTCGAAAATCAAATAACCCGCATACTCTAATCAAAGAATTACAAACTCAAAAACAAACAACCAGATTCCTTCCCCTATATGCCAATTTTAACCAAATTGTTGTTTTTCAGACGTGGCCCCTTCTCAATTTCACATGATTTTTAAGGCCGGGAAGGATTATTTTACGACCTTTCACAAACTTGTTCGTTCTTTTACGAAAATAGCCCTTCGACAACTGAAAGATACTCTAAGGCTATCTCGGCAAGAACGGTTTAAGACATCACCGAAGTCGGGCTGGTTTATTTTAACTACTGACTGTTTTCTTGTTTTTCAAATAATAAAAGACCTGGTTTTGCAAACACGACCTTTCAGCACTTCGGAGACGAAGATTTTAAAGCTGTGAGGGATAACGGGTCACAACCCAAAAGAATGACCAAAGATGGTCGTTTATGCAAAGGCAGCCTTCCGGCGTCCCTTTTGGGGACACTTGGCTATATTTGACATGAGCGGCATTACCCAACTTATTTATGACTCTTTTCTTGTTTTTTTTTTCAAATTATAATAAAAGACCTGGTATTGCAAACACGGCCTTGCAGCGCCTCAGGGACGAAGATTTTAAGGCTGTGAGGGTCAAAAATCAAAACATAACCAAAGGTGGTTGTTTATGCAAAATCAGCCTTCCGCCGTCCCGTTTGGGAACATTTGGCTAATTTTGACAAAACGGCGTCACCCGACGTATTTATGACTCTTTTTTTCTATTTTTCAAATCAAAATGAAAGATCCGGTAAACACAGCCTTTTTTAGCGCCTCGGGGACGAAGAATTTAAGGCTGTGTGGATAACCGGTCAAAATTCTAAAAGAATGACCAAATGTGGCCGTTTATGCAAAGTCAGCCTTCCGGTGTCCATTTTGGGGACACTTGGCTATATTTGACATGAGCGGCATTACCCGACTTATTTATGACAAAAATTCGACATTTTTTTGGCTATTTTTGCAAAGGAGAGGTTGGACATCACCCGACTTATTTATGACAAAAGTTAAAATTTTGACGTTTTTTTTTTTGGCTATTTTAGCAAAAGGGGAGGTTGGACCCGATTAGGGTTGCCTACGTATCTCACATCCGGTGAGAATCAAACCAGCGTAGTTCGCCAGATTAGGAATAAAGGAAATAAACTAAATTTATGTTTTTCTGGATTTCGAATTTTCTTTTCTTTTTCACTTTTTTTTCAAAAGAAAGACTTATAAGGAAGAAAGAGAATATTTGTGGATGTTGATTTTTCTTCAGCATTCTTGCAAAGAAAGACTTTTTAAAGAAGAAAGATTTTTTTTTTTTGAATTTCGACTTTTATATATATTTTTTTTATTTTTATTTTTGATAGAAAAAATTCTAAAGAAAAAAAAATATTTTTGCATTTATGGGTTTTTATTCTGAAGTTAGGAAAGAAGTACTTCTAAAGAAAAGGAAAGTATTTTTGAATCTTGGATTTTTTTTCCAGTTTTCGAAAGAAGAATGAAAATATTTTTGTATTATTTTTTTTGATTTTGAGAAGCAACTAAAAGAAAATATTTTTTGTATTTTTAAAAATTAGGTCTCAAAGAAAAAAAAAATTCTAAGGAAGTAAAAGATTTTTTTTTTGAAAATTGGGGGCCGGAACCGATGAGGATTGCCTACGTATCTCACATCCGGCGAGAATCAGACCCGCGTAGTTCGGGTAACATAAACTAAACTTGTAAACAAGACTCTTTTAGTTTGTTTTCAAATAAATCAAACTAAAAAAATAATTTTATCATTTTCAAAATTTCGGCAGGGTTTTGACACTACTTGGATATTGGTTTTATTTTTCTAAAAATAAGTAGTTATCTCCCTACACTGCTATTTTTCTTTTTCTTTTTTTTCCACAATTTTTCAAAAATTCCCGATTTCAGAAGCCTGCATGCAGATCTGAAGCAAATAAATGTGCAAAACAAACAGGATGCAGCAGGATGGTCTTTTTTCATTTCAGGTTGTTTGTCCTAAACGGACCCAACCCCTGTGTTGAGTCCCCTAAGTCAAACGCAACATGATGCAAATAAACGTTCTTACTAGGGATCTGGCATGAAGTCAAGTTATTCTAGGTTCAACCTGGGTATATGTTCTAGACAGTGTACCCGAGCGGACAACTCGAGTTGAGGAAGGAGCTCCTTTCCGGGAACCAAAAGGCCAGCCGGCTTAGAAACTTTCCGAGCCTCTTTTATTTCAGGGTATGACACTAACAGAATAGGGAGTCTCAACCAGTAAGCACATCCCTGGAGGTGAGAAGAGAAGGTTTCGCCACAGTTTATATGTATAATTCAAATAATATCAAAGCGGTAAAAAAACATCATTTTGCACATTTAGGCCAAAACATGTAATAAGATCAAATAATAAATAAAGCCAAATATAACAATTCATCTAAGCTCGAATTCTGAACCCTGAACCAGAGATTCTGGGAGGATCCCCAGCAGAATCGCCAGAGCTGTCACACCTCCTTTTTCGCCCGCGCCGCCGTAAAGGGGCGCGGAAGGGAGTTTTTTCAATTAAGGGATAGTCGAAACATGATTTATTTATTTATTTCAGAGTCGCCACTTGGGAGATTTATGGTGTCCCAAGTCACCGGTTGAATCCTGAATCGAGGAAAAGAATGACTCTGTTTAACAGTCTGCGTACCAAAAATCCGGATAAGGAATTCTGTTAACTCGGGAGAAGGTGTTAGGCATTCCCGAGTTTCGTGGTTCTAGCATGGTCGCTCAACTGTCATATTCGGCTTGATTATCTGATTTTATACAATTATGAACCTACGTGCAAATTTTAACTATTTACCGCTTTGTTATTATTTATTCAAAGAATTGCAACGTCGTGAGAATGCATCTCGAATTGCGCCACATAAATGTACCCGCAATTTTTGATACGTCCCAACTTCGTTGAGATTTGGATTTGGGTCACATAAATGTGCACCCGAGTTTAGGAAAATAACATTATTAAATACGCGCCTAAAGACTAACGCGTTGTTATTTTGAGAAAAGCCGTAAAGTTCGCTATGCGGCCTGTCTCGAAATCTAAGCATTCGAAATAACTATCCGTTGAGGGCCCCGCAATTTGTGTATTCTTGTTTGGCGAAGCTCATCTCATTCATTATTTTTAAAGGAATTTGCAACGTCATGTACATGCATCTCGAACCACGTCACAATCAATGCACCCGTGATTAGCGACACATTTCGACTCCGTTGAGATTTGAATTTGGGTCACATAAATGTGCACCCGAGTTTAAGAAGATAACATTATTAAATACGCGCCTAAAGCGACTAGTGTATCATTATTTTGGGTAGGACCGTGAAATTTGCTAAACGGCCCGTCCCGAAATCTAAGTATTTAATACATACATTTAATGAGGGCCACACCATTTATGTGTTTATCCAGCGAGGCTCATCTCATTTATTTTAAAAGGACAATCCTAAAGTGACTACATTTTTATTAAGTTTGTCTCTAAAAGAAAATCTCCAAATTAATTACATGCTTAAAAAAGGGACGTGACTTATTAGTTATTAGTCTAAGACAAATGCAAATGGGAAATTGTAATCGAGCTTGTACAAAGGGAGATTATTTCGTTCCTTATTCTATTAGTTAATAACACTAAAGTTGAGATTATGAATAGAACACGAGATTGATACCCGGTAATATCAAAACAAACCAACTACTCTTTGATTACTTTAAACTAACATTATTAGATGACTTGAACTATTGGAATTGACTATGTGTAATACAAAGCCATTTTTTTACTCTTTTTACGACTTGTCGAAGAAATGCGTCAATGCTTAAAAAACCGACATTAGGCTAACATCAATCACTAACATTCGAGAATATTAGTTACTAACATTATTCACATGTTTGTAGAAATAGATTCAACAGTCCAGTTTATGCATTCCGCAGGCATTTGCATGATATTAATGAATGAGATATCCTAATATACAAATCAGTAGAAAAGCTAGATTAAACTTAAAGCTTCAAATCTTCATGTATATTCATGCTTATGTTTTCGGCTTACAAATGACCAAGGTTACAGCTGTGTACCTGGAAATGACAATACAAGAAGATGAAAGAGCAGTCGACAACAGTAATAACACGGCAAGACAACAACAACCCAACAGCAGCAATTCAAACCAAATTCGAGGCCCGGTAAAATTTGAAGAAAATCAAACAAGCTCAATAGAACAACCCCAAAAGTTTATAAAAGACTAAACCGCAACAACCAACATCACTACAAACAGACTCAACCACGAGTGTATTAAACACAAAACTAAACTCTTAGACTACTTTGTTTTTTTTCTCTTTTTAAACTCTCCAGCACTCTCTTAAGATTTTCAGAAAAATGTTCAACCCCTCTCCAAAATGAATTTTGTCCCTGTATATCCAGAGGGTATATCGAGTGTATACCGCTCTCTCCGCCCCCTCTTATTTTCTTCTCTCTATCTAGTTTTTCCTCTTTTATGAACCCCCTTCTTCCTAAATTTTCTCTTCTATTTATAGCAAAATTTTCGAAATTTTCAGATTTGTTTTTTTTTAATTAAAAGAAATCCCACTTACAAATTGCTTTTATTTTTTTAGAAAATGAAATCCCACCTTTATTTACTTTTATTTCTAAAATTTCAACTTTAATTACTTTTATCTTATTTAAAATCCCACTTTTTATTTTTTTAAAAGAGAATCTCACTTTGTCTAATTTTTCTTTAAAAAAACAAACCACTATCTTTTCTTTTTCTTTTAAAAATGTTACTTTCAATTACTTTAAATTTTTTAAATTTTTAGATACCTTTATATTTATTTTTAATTCCAACCTTCTTTTACTTTTTACTTTTTTAAAAATTTCCATTAACATTTTATTTTTTTAAATTTTCTACATTCTTTTACTTTTTTTAAAAGAGAATTCTACCTGTTTTTACTTTTATATTTTTTTATTCAATACTTCCCTTTTTTTTATTTTTTAAATTATTCCCAAAATTATTATTATTATTTTTTTAAAAAAAATAAAATAAATATTTTCGGATTTTGTTTATATAAAAAAAACAAAAAAAAATAAAAAAAATATTAATAGTTATAATTCACCTTTTAATTTTTTTGGTATTTTTATCCTATAATAAAAGTGTAATAAAGCTAAAATAATAGTAGGTTAAAACCCCCTAAAATATTTACATAAAAGAAGTGATAAAAAATTAAATGTTGTCAAAAATTAGGTGTTCACAACGATCGGGTGGAGTGTGTCAGTGCTTTGCATGGAATGAGCTTTTACTCTTATGAGCCTCGAAAGCTCTCTTTGGATCTTGAGAATAGAAAGACTCCACCAACAAAGTCCTCAATTGAGGAACCTCCCATTTTAGAGTTGAAGCCTTTGCCCTCACATCTCAAGTATGAATTCTTAGGCCCTAGTTCAACTTTACGTGTTATTCTTTCGTCTTGTCTTACTAACGTACAGGTAGATGCGACCTTGGAGGTGCTCCAAAGAAGGAAAAAAAGCAATTGGATGGACACTAGCTGATATTCGGGGAATAAGCCCTCCCTTTTGCATGCACAAGATTATACTTGAAGATGATTCCAAACCCTCCGTGTAACATCAAAGGAGGTTGAATGAGGCTATGCAAGAGGTTTTCAAAAAGGAGGTGATCAAGTGGTTAGATGCAGGGGTTGTGTACCCCATCTCGGATAGTTCTTGGACTTCGCTGGTGCAATGTGTGCTGAAGAAGGATGGTATGACTGTGGTTACCAATGAGCAAAATGAGTTGATTCCCACCAGGACTGTCACTGGATGGAGGGTGTGCATGGACTACCGCAAGCAGAATAAAGTAAACCGTAAGGATCACTTTCCATTTCCCTTCCTTGACCAGATGCTAGATAGACTTGCTGGGCGTGTCTTCTACTATTTTCTGGATGGGTACTCAGGCTACAACCAGATTTTGATTGCTCCGAAAGATCATGAGAAAATAACCTTCACTTTTCCGTATGGCACCTTTGCATTTTCTAGGATGCCATTTGGTTTGTGTATTGCACCGGCTACCTTCCATGGGTGTATGATGGCTATTTTTACCGACATGGTGGAGGACTTCTTGGAAGTGTTCATGGACGACTTCAGTGTTGTGGGTGACTCTTTTCATGAATGTTTGAATAACCTTGACAAGGTGTTGGCCCGGTGTGAAGAGACCAATCTTGTGCTTAACTGGGGAAAATGCCACTTTGTGGTTCAGGAGGGCACTGTCCTCGGCCATAAGATCTCAAAGCACTTATAGAGGTGGACAAGGCTAAGTTTGAAGTGATCTTAAGGATTCTTCCTCCTACTTCAGTCAAGGGGGTTAGGAGTTTTCTTGGGCATGCGGGGTTCTACCGAAGATTCATCAAAGACTTTTCTAAGGTAGTGAATCCTTTATGTAAGTTTTTAGAAAAAGATGCCAAGTTCGTGTTTATTGAAGAATGTATGAAAGCTTTGGAACTTCTCAAGTACAAATTGACAACTACTCCCATTATTACCGCACCCAATTGGAGCTTATCTTTTGAGCTCATGTGTGACGCAAGCGATGTTGTTATAGGAGCAGTCTTAGGTCAAAGAGTAAACAAAATGTTTCTCCCGGTGTATTATGCAAGCAAAACAATGAATGAGGCTCAAGTGAATTACACGGTGATGGAAAAAGAGTTGTTAGCAATTATGTTCGCAATGGAAAGTTTAGGACTTATCTTATGGATGCCAAGGTAATAGTTCATACCGACCATTTAGCACTTCGCTACTTGATGACAAAGAAGGATTCCAAGGCTCTATTGATGAGATGGGTTCTATTGCTTCAAGAGTTTGACCTTGAGATTGTTAATAAAAAAGGGTGTGAAAACCAAGTGGCAGACCACTCATCCCACTTGGAGGAGGAGGGGAGGCCCTGTGATGTCCTCGAAATTAATGATTCATTCCCTGATGAGCAACTCATCTCCGTATCTATGAATAGCATGCCTTGGTTTGCGGATATTGCCAACTTTCTTGTGACCGGTATTGCTCCGTTTGAGATCTCTTTTAAAAAAAGGAAGAAGCTTAAACGGGATAGCTTGGAATACTACTGGGATAAGCCCTAATTGTTCAAAATCTGTAATGATTGTGCGATCCGGAGATGTGTTCCAGAGGAAGAGCAAATGAGTATTCTGGATGCTTGTCGTTCCTCTCCCTATTGTGGTCATCATGGTGGGTCGAGGACAGCTTCAAAGGTGCTTAGTTGTGGTTTTTATTAGCCTATATTGTACAAAGATGTGGTTAAACTTGTGACGAGATGTGATGAGTGTCAAAGAGCGGGTGGAATTTCAAAGAAGGATGAAATGCCTCTCACCACTATTCTTGAGGTTGACATATTTGATGTGTAGGACATTGACTTCATGGGACCTTTCGTGAGTTCATGTGTTAACACGTACATTCTAGTAGCTGTTGACTATGTTTCAAAGTGGGTTGAGGCCATGACTTTACCCAACAATGAGGCCCGGAGTGTTGTGGATTTTCTCAAGAAGAGTATGTTTACTCGGTTTGGCACTCCTAGAGCGATCATTAGTGATGGAGGGTCTCATTTCTGTAATAAGGCATTTGACACTTTGCTTGCAAAGTATGGTGTCAATCACAAGGTCTCTATCCCTTACCATACTCAAGCTAGTGGGCAAGTGGAGGTCTCCAACAGGGATATTAAGAGCATATTGTCGAAGGCCGTCAATGCAAATAGGACAGATTGGTCAAACAAATTGGATGATGCTTTGTGAGCTTATAGGACTGCTTACAAGACTCTGATTGGTATGTCTCCATACCGGTTGGTGTTTGGGAAAGTTTTCCATCTACCAGTTGAGTTAGAGAACAAGGCCGTGTGGGCTTTGAGGAAGTTAAATCTTGAATGGGATATTGCAGCAAATCTTCTGGTGGAGCAGCTTAATGAGCTTGATGAGTTTCGGTTCCATGCTTACTCCAGCTCTTCCTTGTATAAGGACAAGATGAAGTACCTACATGACAAGTATGCTCGTGGAAAGGAGTTCAAAATGGGTGATTGGTTCCCTTGTTCAACTCCCAGTTACGACTGTTTTCGGGAAAAGCTTAAGTCAAAATGGAGTGGACTTTTTGAGGTAGTACTTGTGACTCCATATTGTGCTCTTGATTTTAAAAGAAAAAATGGTGAGATCTTCAGAGTTAATGGGCATAGAGTCAATCACTATCTTGGCAAATTTTAGGACAACCACGTGGTGGCAATGATCCATCTCAAGTGATTGATGGTAACATGTGTCATGCCGCGATGTTAAATCAGGCGCTTCTTGGGAGGCAACCCATGTATTTTTCTTCTTTCTTTTTTTTGATTTTCTTATTAGTCTAGAATTTGTTTTTGGACTAACTAGTTGTGAGATATGTGTAGTGATGTTTGATGCAGTGCAGGACTAAGCTGAAAAAATTTGACACTCTTTGAAGATTGGACCGCTACCGCGCTCCATTTTGCGTCGTCGTGGTGGCCTTAGCGCGGAGGCAGAATTTGATGGAGGTCAACGGTGCTAAATAGTCCAAAATGAGGGTTCTCTAAAGTCTCAACCGTTGCCGCGGTGCATTGTTTGCGGTGGCTTACCGCTGTCGCAGAGCTTTTTTCGCTCTCAGTGGTGGTCTCAAACTTGTAGCCCTTCAGTTCTACATCATCGTGGACCACGGTGATTTATCGCGGCCGCGCTAGGTAAATTTAGTGGGCCCCTGTGCATTTTCTATAAATAGGCGGTCAAAAAGCCTTTTACACTTTTCGATCATTTTACTCTCAAACAACATACAACACTGTTCATCCACACCCTAGTTTGTACAGACACAAGCACTAAACTTTATTTTTCACTACTCATCTCACATCTGGTAATTCCACTCATTCCTTATTCTTTAATTTTGTACTTATTTTCTTTTACTTGATAGTTTTTATTTCTTCTTCTTACTTTTTCTTTTAATTTTGACTTAGGGTTCTGTAGTATTAACTAGATTAGGTTAAAAATAGTTAGAATTGGTTATAGAATACCTAGAGGGATTGATAATGTTGATGATATTGCTAAAATGCATGAAAATTAGAAACCGTAGGTTTGTTGAGCCCTAAGTTGACTTCCGCGGTCGCAGTTGATTTTTCGCGGTCTGCGGTCATATGCTTTATCTGAGAATTTTAAGACCTGATAACTGTAGTCAGCGGTGGCAACTTCTGCTGGCAGCGGTACCTCTCCGCAGTCATGATGTGTATTCTGCTGTTGGCAGTACTCAAGTTCAGAGAGGTCTAAACAAGGGTCCGCGACCACAGTTGATTTTCCGCTGACAGCGGTGCAACTACCGCACTCCTTTTTTGCGATCCATGGTGCTATTGAATCAGAGAGGTAGGTAGTCTGAGTCCCACACCTCCGTGGTTGCGGTACATTTTCCGTAGTCCGCGGTGCAGCCTTCGCGACCACTCTCCTTTTTCTGCGGTCCGTGGTCTGCAATTTGTTTTCCATTACACTATGAATTGTTCTGTTATTTTCTTCACTGCTTCTTCTAGCAAATAACAATATGCTATGGATTATGTTTGCAGACAATGGTTTAATCTAGAGGCGGCAGTGATAAATAAAAGGGTAGAGCAGAGTCTTCTCGAGGTAGGGGACGAGGACAGATTAAATTAACCCCAACAATTTGGAAATCAATTGGGTAAATGAAAAAAAACATTAGAGTTGCAGATAGATCTACTTCCCATTCTAAGGGAAGTGAGTACTTGCCCTCCTGTGAGACCTCAGTGTCTGATTCTGTGCCAGCATATGTACCCGACTTCAAGGAGAGACATAGGTTGAGAGATGAGCCCACACCTCCAGCCTCGCCTACTGCTCGTGCTTCTGTTCATATTTCTTCTGAGTCGTCTGAGGTCTCAACATAGAGCAGTGATAGTTCAACTTCAACCTCACCTACACCTTCGTCACTTGGACAAGATGTAGATGTTGGTGTACTGGATGAAAAGGGAGGGGGTGAGACCCAAACTGGGGGTGTGGAAAGGACTAGAAACCCTGAAGTATGGCAAAAGAGGTATATTAGTGAACTGGCATATCACAAGTTTAGGGAGTGGTGGCCTCTAAGGTTACTTATTCATGAGCGCCAGTTTATAGAGCGGGATCTTCTGCCTTACAACCCCAATGTGACATATCACTTCAATGAGTGAGTGGGATGGGATTACTTTACTAGTAGGGTGTTGGAGGCTAATGAGCACTTAGTTAAGGAATTCTACGTCAATGCCTCCCACATCAAGAAGGATACAAAAGTGACTAAGGTGTGGAACTTGAAAGTTAAGTTTGATGGGAAGACAATCAATGAATACCTGGGCTTCAATGATGAAGATAAGACATTTTACTTGGAGAAGATGGCGTTGGATGAGGAATCCTGCCCGTGGTTGGCATCATACCTGGCTCTGCCGGATACCACTCTAGCATGGTTGACAATAGGGGTTCTTATCTTGAGGAACACCCTAAACTTTGAGGCGAAGGGCTGGGAGACTTTTGTATGCAGTAGGCTAGACCTCACTACCCATGAAAACACCTTGCCGGTCTCCCAGGCGATATTAGTGGCAGCTATTATGGCGGGGTTCCCGATCAATATCGTGAATGTCATGTCTAGGGTGATCACCAGAGTGGTCAATAAGGGTGATAGATCGTACCCCTTCTCGAACTTCCTTACCATGTACTTAGAAGATTAGGAGGTGGAGAAAAGAAACTTGGATGTGAAGGTAAAACCTAAGATACCCTTTTCATGGTACAACCTCAAGGGTCCATACAACCCAAATCCAAGGGATCTAAGGGCAAAGCTACTACTTCTACTGGCCAGTCTGAAGAGCCAGTAGTGGTAGTCACTACTTCTCAGCCTTCCACTACCATACCAGATCATGCCTCCGGACCATCTACCTCCTTTCCTCCAGATATTCCATCCTCCTCAGCATACCTATTGACTGCCCACGATTGAGCCAAACACTCTCCAATATCAACAACTAGATGTAGGTAGCAACTTCTAAGCTGTCTGTGTTATCCAGTTCGGTGGCAGCCCAATTAGTTCCCCCACAGCCACAGGTGCCAGCTTCGGTAGAGGAGTCTCACAAAGAGCTTTTGGACAACTAAAAGAAGCTCCTGGAGAACCAAAAGATTATCATGGATGCTCTTGCAGATCAAGGAAAAACACTTCAAGAGCTTAGCAAGTACACAAAGAAGCTGAAGAAGACTCGGGCCTCGAAGGAGTCGGTTAAGGAATTGAGGGGAGGGGTGGAGAAGATGAAGGCAGTTGATCACCTACCATTGGAGCTACTATTGCAAGACCAGCCTCCAGCAGCTCAGATAGCGCAGGTTTAGGAGTAGGGGATTGGGAAAGCACCCAAGAGGAGGAGAGTGATGCCCCAGGTCGATGATGTAGAGATTGAGCTGGAGGAGACGGAGGGTGTTTCTTCTGGCCAGCCACAGGGCCCCGAGACAGATGATCCAGGTGCCCAGCCACAGGACCCTATCCATCTACAGGACCCCATGCTACCACAGGACCCCATGCAGACAGAGGACCCATAGGGAGTTTCCTTTACTGTCTACCATTCTTTTTGAGATTATTTTTGGTTAATTAGCATTGAGGACAATGCTAGCTTTCATTTGGGGGGTGATCCTACTTTGATGATTTGGTAGTTGGTTTATAAATATGACACTATTTTCTTGCTTTATGCTTGTTTTTCACTTTTGGTATGTATATGACTTTACCATTTATTTCTCTTTTCGTTATTTTTTTGATCTTGGTCTGTATATAAAGTTACTCTCTCTCATGTATATATTCATTACCTCTTATGTATATTCGTCTAAACCCCCTATTGTACATATTTAGTTTACTTTCCGTATTTTATTTCATAGCTTCTTTTGCAATTTCCCGTAATAGTATAGCTTCTTACTTCATTTAATAGATTCTTTTTCGGTTCGTAGCTTCTTATTTTACAAGTTTCAATGATCAATAAGCCTTTGATTTTTTTAATGCCACGGTTCTTTCCAATGGTGGAGTTTGTGTGAACCGGGTGGCTCTTCCCGATGATGGATGGCATGACAACCTTCTTATGGATTTGAGTCTGTTTTTCTTTTTGTTTTTATGTAAATAGTATTTAGTGAGCAATGGTGCCTCAGGCAAAGCTTCACTTGGGCCTAACACATTTACCTTTGACTTTATAGTTAAAAACAAATTGGTGTGTATATGATAGTGATAGTTGTGACCTTGAGACTCTTGTGTTGTCTAAACAATCATCGAGTGGTTCCTTGGAACCATTTGTGTTGCTCAAATCTTAACTAAGGTTGTTGTGGGCCCCCGACTCTATTTAGCAATCCTATAGCTTGTGTGGTGAGGTATTGATTTGCAAGTCCAAGTCTCGTGCCAATGAGTCTAGAACTTGCCCTGAATGTTTGTCTAGTCGAAATCCTAAGTGAAGCTTAACTTGAGAAGTGATTATAGGCTCTCCTTGATCCTAATTGAGACTTGAAAACATACATAGCCTACCAATGATGATATCCCTAGTCAACCCCGTTGAGCCATAGCCCTTATTCTTTCAATAACGATGATACAAGCCTTTATCCGTTCTAAAATAATCCTCTCTTAACACCCTATATTTCCTTAGCACAAGGCAAAAGCATAAGTTTGGGGGGAGAGACGAGGAATGAAAAAGTTATAAAAGGTACAAAATGAAGAAAAGGAAAAGCAAAAAGAAAAAGAAAGAAAAGCCAAATATTCAAAAAGAAAGTGAATAACGTAGAAGAAATGAAGGGAGTCAATAAAAGCAAAAGATGAAAGGCATGGAAAGATTAGAAAGGAGAAAAAGGATTAAAATGAACAAGAAAGAGTGTCGGTGTGTCTCTCTAGCCCCTAAAGAAGAAGTAAATGACTCAAAGAGTTAAGAAAATATGTGCCAAAATGAAGCAAATAAAGTGTTTAAGGGAATATGAAACCTTCTTAGACCAATATATCCTACCCCGAGCCAAATGCCTTCATTACATCACCACAAAAGCCCTATATGATCTTGAGTTGGGTAAGCTTACATTAGAGGTGACTCACATAAGGGGTAAGCTTATGGTACTTAGAGCCGGACTTGTGACCTTCCTTTGAGAGAGATGAGGGTGTCTTCCAAAGTTCTCGTTCTGAGTGCTACAATCCAAAAGTGAGGTTTGCTTGTGGAGGAGTATGAGTTTGGGTTCCACAACCACCAATGTAACAGAAAGAGTTTCCTTGATGAGTTGAGTCAACTCTTGATCCTTTTGTGTCGCAATATAGCCATGGTGCTAAAAGGTTGTGTATTGTTGATAATGTATTTGAGTTGAGGGTAATTTTTAGTCCCAATTGATTTTTGATGAGGTTACTTTAGAACAGCTGAATTTTCCTTTCTTTTATCTTGATGAGGTGGGAATTACTTTGTTTGCTTAAGTTTGGGGGAGTTGATAACTAGGGATTCTAGTCTATTTTATGCTCCTTTTTGTTTGAGTTTTGTATTAAAAGTGTTTACAAGTATTCTCAAAAGCTAACTTATTGTGCTTGCTTGTAGTGTTTGGTCAAAAAGAGACAAGAAAGTCAAAATCAGCTCAAAAAGGAGTGAAACATGCACAAGTCAAAGCTGAGTCAATTGAGCACTGCAGCAGAAAATCAACTGTGGACATCGAGGGTCCACCGTTGAGGTAGTCCTTTTATCGGGGTCCGCGGTGGCAAGGTTTAGAGAGATGTATTTTTTGGGGTTTCAAGTCACAGCTGACCATAATGCTTTTATGCGGCAGCGGTGTCTCCACCGTGACAGTGGTCCTTTTAGCACGGTCAGTGGAGAAGAGATTCAGAGACCCTGAAATTGAGTTGAAAGTTGAAGATCGCGATTCGCGCTTGATTTTATGCGGCCATTGTAGCCTCACCACTGCAGTGGTCTATTTTCTACTATCAGCAGTACCTCCGTAGGGGTATTTTTGTCCAAAAAATTTAGCTGTGTATAAATACTTCTTTTTCAGATTTTTAGGTCATCTTATCTTTAGCTGAGCACGTGAACGTCGTATTTTAGCCTTTTGAGTAATTTTGTAGCTTGTTTAGCAATTAATCTTATATTCTTATCTTGTAATTACAATTTATGGGGTATTCTTCATCTCAATCTATGATTTCTTCTTCAATTATGAGTATCTAAACCCATTAGCTAGGGTTATGGCTCAATCCTAGAGTGGGTACTTAATAAGTCTCTTATTTAGGGCTTAAATGTTTATGGGTGATTGATTTTTGGTCTGATTTATGCTTTAAACGTTAAATTAGTGGTCGCAAATACTGATTAGTGCCTTTTTAACTTAGGCTTTTCTTGAGAAAGAGAGACTAAGTCTAGGAATTTCAGTCCAACAAGGAATTAGGGTGCATTCAAGATATTAATAGCCCCAATTAAAGGGTTAAACCTAGAGATAGTAATACCCGACTTGAGCCAATTTTGTTTGCACAAATTGAACACCCAATTGGGATTGAGAAAGCCAATTAGGGCAAAGTCACTCAAACTACCGAGAGGTATAGAGTGAGTATCTTCGTGCATTGGCTATATCATGATCCCAACTATAACATTATTGCTCTAAGTTCTAGATCCCGTTAGAGACTTGCCTAGGAGTAAGTCACTTCCCTACTGCCTTTTTACCCATTTAGAAAACCCTACAAAAAAATCTACTTAGCTTAATTTAGTGCATCATTAGTATTAAATTAGAAGTAACAAACAAACAAGAATTATTGGAAGTGCAAATAATAACATCGCACATTGCTAGGTTAGATAGGAACTCAACTCCAAACATATCTTAGCTCCATGTGGATTCGATCCCGACCTTTTCGGGTAAAAGCTGCATCGACCGCTCTTGCCACTTTGTAATGGTGTTGGGTTGGACCCGATCAATATGGTCAAACAAATGGAGTGAAGTTATATCAGATTCAAAAGGAGATCAACAACCTTGTTCAGGGAATATTGGATATTACTGCCTACTACACACGTATGAAGAGATTGTGGGAAGAATTAAGCACTCTGAGTGCTAAGTCTCAGTGCAGCTGCATTTGCACATGTGAATCAAAAGAGACGATGCACAAAGTAGAACAGGATTGATGCCTCATTCAATTTTTTATGGACATAAATGAGGTCTATACAATACGGCGAGGAAGCATCTTGATGATGAAGCCCCTGCCATCGTTGGCACAAGTTTTTTCCCTCCTAATACAGGAAGAGAAACAAAGGGATTTTAGGCCAAATAATCAAATGAACCTCAAATATACTTCATTACATGTGAATGCCACACCTACACAACACCAAAGTCCATTTGGAGCTAGGAATTTCAAGACACGTTATATTGCGAACAACAGAGGTCGCCCATTTTGTGACTATTGCAAGAGACCAGGTCACACAAAGAAAAGTTACATGGCTATACCAAGGCAACTCATACAACAATCAAAATCCTAATCGAACCAATACTCACCAGTTCAATAAAAATAACAACTCAGACCAGACTTAAGGTCACAGGTTCAACAGAGGAATGGGAGTTGTGGCAAATGTGCATGGAGTTCCAGCTGATTTGATTCATGAGAGGGAAGATGATTCAACAACACATGAAGAGAATCAAAATGTCAACCTAACAAAGGAATAGTATGGGAAAATAATGAGTCTTCTGCAGCATTTTCAGACAACCAGTATAGAAGGATCATCTAATAATGCCAATATCACTAATGCTGATGTCAACTTCGCAGGTATTGTAGTCTGCACCTCTTCTATTGATTTTGACAAACCATCATGCAAATGCTTTGAATCAAAGTCTGACCTTTGGATCATAACTCATGAGCATCCAACCACATGACCTTTAATAGAACTGTACTTAGCAACATCACTATTCTACCATATCCCTTATTAATTAGCCTACCAGATGGATATAGGGTGAAGTTACTTGAATTTGGAGATGTGATACTTAGTTCTGATATCATCCTACATAAAGTCCTCTATGTCCCTTCTTTCAAGTATAACCTAATATATGTCCACTCTCTTGCAGTACATTTTAAATGTCTCGTGCGCTTCACTAATGCACTGTGTCTGTTCCAGGCCCCTTCAGTGAAGAGGCCTCAGGTGTTGGTAGTAGCAGGGAGGGATTGTACTATCTGTGTTCCAAATGTCTAAAGGATAAAAGTACTTTCTCAAATCTTGATGTATCTAATTCTTGTTGCAACTGTTTTCCACTACTAGTGTAAATAGTAAAGGATTCAGAAGTCCTACTCATTCATATCATCTTCCATAAAGTGCAAATACATTCACTCACAATAATAAGAATGAGCCCTTAGCTGTGTTTGATAAGTATGTTGTAAATCTCTTGTGGAATAATAGGCTTGGTCTTGTTCCCTTTGTCAAAATGAAACGAATATCTTCCATACCTATACCTTTTTCACCCAGACAACCATTATTTATTCAATTTGCCCCATGGCTAGACATGCTAGACTTCTTTTCCCACAAAGAACCAGTATTTCTACAAAAATATTTAAGTTAATACATGTTGACATATGGGGTCCCTATCATGTAACCACTTATGATTATTACAAGTACATCCTCACACTAGTAGATAACTTCAATAGGTCCACTTGGACACATTTGCTGAGTTGAAAGACAATGCTCTCCAAACCCTTAAAGCCTTTATAACCATGATTGAAAATCAATTTAACACATCTGCTAAGACCATCAGATCAGATAATTGGCTAGAGTTCACCAGTCATGAAGCTACCACATTCTACCAATCCAAAGGGATCATTCATCAAAAATCTTGCCCATACATACCTCGAAAAAATGAGGTAGTGGAAAGAAAACACAAGTACCTCTTGGAAACTGCTAGGGCACTTATGTTTCAATCCAAATTACCAACCAAATATTGGGGAGAATATATTTTGACAGCCACCTACTTAATTAACAGATTGCCTAACACCTACCTAATTAACAAATGTCCTTTCGAGCTTTTGCACAATAAGAAACCCAACTACTGTCATTTAAGAAGCTTTGGCTACCTTTGTTATCCTACTACACATAAGGTGCGTAGGTACAAATTTGAGCCCAGAAAAACTCCCCATGTATTCATAGGATATCCTTTTGGGACAAAGGGTACAAAGTACTAAGCCTAGCCCTAAGAAAATTCACATCTCTAGAGATGTCACATTTAATGAAAATATTTTCCCGTTTACCTTGAGTTCTAAGAATGTTTTCCCATACTGTATTTTTAAGTCAGTCACATTTACTTCATGTGTTGAGAGTGAAGATCCTCTTCTTTATAGTCAAGATATTGTAGATATCACATCTCCAGGTTTACACCAACACCCCGAACTTTCTCCTGTAAATGACACTTCAACACCACCTAATAATTCATCATCTCATAACTCTGTTCTTGCATCCTCTTATGAGGCTGCTGATCTTGATCCATCCACGTCTCCTCAATTAGAAATAGCTACAATTAGAAAGTCCACCAAAGCACACAAAATCCTAGCGACCTTAAAGATTATGTCTACACACTTCCTAGCAGAACCCAACCTATCACCTCTCAATGCTCACCTTCTTTGAATGCATTATTCTCAAATCACAATCAAATCAACTGTGATGCTCTATGTTCTGAAAGCCAACACCTAGTGACAAGTGTTTGTCATGATAGTGAGCCATCTTCAAATGAAGAGGCAGCACTTAGTCATGCATGGTAGACAACCATGACATAAGAATTTGAAGCCCTTAATGCCTATCATACTTGGGATTTAGTTCCCCTACCTGCTAAAAAGCAGGCTATAGGTTGTAAGTGGTTTTATAAGGTTAAGTGTAAGGCATATGAAACTATTGAAAGATTTAAGGCTAGACTAGTAGTAAAAGGCTACACTCAACAAGCAGGGATTGATTACACATAGACATTCTCCACTGTTGTCAAAATGACAACAGTTAGAGCCTTAATTACTCTAGTAGTGAAGAAAGGCTGGGACATTTTCCAACTTGATGTGAACAATACTTTCCTCCATGGTGATTTGTACGAGGAAGTATATATATGTAGGTGCCACCAAGCCTCTTGATTGATCAACCCGGCTCTCACAAGATGGTTTGCAAAGTAAACAAGCCCCTCTATGGATTGAAGCAAGCTAGCAGACAGTGGTATGCCAAACTAACTGAGGCTCTATTATCTATGGGATACAAGCATTCTGAGAATGACTATTCACTATTCTCCAAAAAGATTTCATCCTCCACCATCTTTGTAGCAGTGTATGTTGATGATGTGATAATCACTGTCACTGATTCAGCAGAGATAACTAACTTGAAGGCCTTTCTTGACAAACCATTCATAATCAAAGACTTAGGGAGACTTTAGTACTTCTTGGGCTTTGAAGTCCTTTACAAACCAGATGGAGTTCTCATCTCTCAAAGAAAGTTTGCTTTAGACCTACTCAAGGAATATGACTGCTTTGCATACAACAGTTTGTCTTCTCCACTTGATCCTACCCTGAAACTAAAGGCCAGTGAAGGAACTTTGTTGCCAGACCCTACTTACTACAGAAAACTAGTAGGAAAGCTGAATTTCCTAACTAACACAAGGCTTGACATAGCATACAATGTGCAATTTCTTAGTCAGTTTATGCAAGCACCTAGAGATACACACTTGACTGCAGCCTTCCACCTCCTCAGATATCTTATAAAGGATCCCACACTAGGGATTTTTTCTCCAACATGACCATCTCCCTGCCATTAGCTGAAGCTGAATATAGGTCCCTTAGAAAAGTTTTTGGAGAACTAGTGTGGTTGAAGAGGTTGTTTGAGGAGCTCACTACCCCACAATCCAGTCCTATTATTGTCTTATGTGACAGCCAATCAGCCATTCACATTGCTCACAAACATGTGTTCCATGAACAGACCAAACACATTGAGGTAGATTGCCATTTTGTCAAATCTAAGCCCTAGGAAGGCCTCATCTCTCTTCATCATCTGGCCACTAATGACCAATTGGCAGATATCCTCACTAGGGCTCTCACAGGTATTAAACATGCTGCTATACTTAGCAAGTTGGCTGTGAATTATTATATTACATGTACTTGTATTGTATTATATACTGGTATTATATAACATAGCTGTAGAGTTAGTAGTTAGTATAGTAGCTACCTACACAATTAGTCATACACAGTAGTTAGTAGTTGTTAGCTGTCTTTTGTCTTAGCTTTTAATCATACTACATATATATATATATATACACACACACACTTTACATTTTCTACAGCAATAATGAAAAAATAGTATTTTATTTTCATCTTTCATTTTTTACTCTCTCTTTTTATTTCTGTTTCTCAGAAGTGTCTAGAACTTCCATTGGAGGTCTTGCATGAGCTTGATTTTCTCAGTCCCAAGCTTGTCTAAATATATATTATAAAGAAGTTTGACGGTAGTTTAGAAAGGAGGAGCAGTAGAAGCAAAAATTCCTATTTTGCATAACCCTATATAGATAAAGTGAATCAATTTTAAACTAACTCAAATATGGTAGTGGATGTAAGTATCTATCTCCAATTTCGCGAAAAGTATGAAGAAGGAAAATGACAAGAGTGGTATTAAGGTTGGTTCATTAATATGAATTAAGTGGAAAATCTAAATGAAGAAGTGGGGAAAGCTCAAGTTTACCACACGCCGGCTATATTCAAATATTGGGAGTGCGCACTTTGGTCACTGGTTAAGTCATTTGTCACCATTCAACTTATTAAAGTGACTTCTCTAAAATAATTTATTTATTTCAATTCATGATTTGATTAGACTGAAGAGATATATGATTTTAAGGATTTCTTTTGCGTGATTATTTTTACCAGAAAAAAATAAAATGACATTCTCTTTTGTGTTTTTGCTTCTTTTTCGATCATCATCATCATTATTATTATTATGATGCATGGCATCTGAATTAATACTTATGAAAATAGAAAGACAACAAACAACAATAATGACTGTGTCTCAATTCCCAAACAAGTTGAGATCAACTATATGAATCCGCATTGAACATGTTTCTCTATTTAATTTTTTTTTAGGCAAACGTTATAAAAATAAGAAAATAAAGGTACTAAAAATCAGAGGCGGATTCAGGATTTAAATCCTATGGGTTTAATTTTTAATGTTTTTAACATTGAACTCATTATGTCTTTAAAGTTGTGGGTTCATATTTACTATTTTTGCAATATTAATGAATTTTTACATATAAATTTTTATTCCGTGTCGAAAGTTATGGGTTCAATTGAACCCACCAGTATAATACTACATCCGCCTCTGCTAAAAATGCTCTATATATTCTATTAGCGAACATTATACAACAGCAATAACAACAACCCATTATAATCCCACTGATGGGGTTTGGGAAGGATAGTGTGTACGCAGATCTTACCTCCATTATGGGGTAGATGGCTGTTTCGACAGACCCTCGACATCCTTCCCTCCAAGAACTTCCCACCTTGCTCTTGGGGTGACTCGAACTTACAACCTCTTGATTGGAAGTGGAGGGTGCTTACCACTGACATTATACAATTCTATAATTTTTTTGTTTGAGATGCAATACGTCACCACTTGTAATCTGTCCAAATACATAAGTAAAACATACATTAAGTTCTTTTTTTCAGAAGTTGTTTAGATCGATCTTGGAAACCAAACTATATATAATTTCACTGGATCTGCTTTTGATCTTGGTACGATATGTTTGTATATATATATGGGTATGACGGGGTCCAGTCCCGTCCTTGTATAGTTGTATATTCTAATAGAGGTCTGTAGACAGTTATATATAGTTGGATAGTATGTGGCCTTGTTGGCTTCCAGTTTTGGGGTATATAGTTGTCTATAGCAGCCTTGCCGGCTCGCTCCACTGTATCCCGCATGTATATGTATATATATCTTTTGGACAGGTTTCCCTCACGTATGTTATTCATGCTTATATCTTAGATGCATGCTTAAGGGTATTCGACAGGTAGGATTCAGACACCCGTCGCGGCCCATCGGTTTGGGTCGAGACATCTAAGTTACGTTATTAAACTACAAGTATCAAATGAGGTCTTAGCGGAGCAGATTCACAGCGTTTGTTATGAAATTCACGTAAATTCAGTAATTTTTATACTTCTTTGTGCTAATACCGTATTAGATGGTGTTGCTTTCAGTTTAACTAATTAATTAGCACTATAAAGCAACATTATCCTAACCCTTCGGGGTTGTCCAGTTGGTTTGGAGGGTGGGACCGATTCCCTCCTCAATGCCTTCTGGGTTAAGCCTGTCGCACAAGGCTTGCCTAGTGCGATTTATATCCCTTGTGTGGTTTGCAGGTTATTGCATATAGGGAATTTACCTAGTGCACACAGAGTGTTCACCCGAAGGGTAGAGGCTATAGCGGCTGCGAGTTCCTCCTTACCCACAAAAAAATAGAAATAGCAATATTATCCTTATAAGCAAACGGTGTTATCACGAAGGAAGTACTTTTATTATAGATAGAATGTAGTCATGGGCGGACTACCTTAGGCTAGGGGTTCTCTCTATGCACACCCTTCGCCGGAAAATTATGTGGTGTAAAAAGGTTAAATGTAGCTATTATGAGTGTATATTTAATTTTGCAGACCCTTAACACAATTAACAAAATTATAACTACTGATTAAATTATCGAAAATCGTGGCTACTTTTGGGAATAAAACCTTACATTCATACTAGTTAAAATATGAACTACAATATAGTACTTTATTTAGTTGTCTTAATCAAATCTTGACTCTACTAACCATATCAAATACATGTAATAGACAAAATTAAATAGCAAAGGCTTGAATGAAACCCGTTAACTTGATTTTATTCAATGATATAAAAGGAAAAAAATATTTATATGATCAAATCACATATAAGATAGCTATATGCAGACCTTTTGTTTTAAACATTGATTAATAACTAATAAAAAATTATGCTAATATGACTGTAATTGATGAATGCAAGTCCTTGATGCTAAGGTTGACCGAATCAATTATATGCTTGCAACCGAAGGTGGAAGAAAGAAGTTTTTTTATAACCTTAGAATTTTGGTAGTTTCTCCTGTGTTTGTCTTTGAAGCAGTCCGAGCAGACATTTTAGGAACTATATTCACTAGGCAAATTTCGGATGGTAAGCTAATTGTAGTAAGGTAAAAATAATTATTGCAAGCTATGAAGCAGGCACCATCTAGCTAAGCAAGGAAGCAGTTCAGATGTTTTTGGAATCCTAAATCTATTTTGCTGTACCTTTTTTTTGAAAGAGACAAAGCAGGCATCATGTCGTCGAGACTTGTCCCCGTATGTAATGATGTTTAATGTTTAATATATGTCTTTACTATCAAAAAGAATTGTGACGACCCAAACCGATGGACCGCGACAGGAACCTGGTACCTTACTCAACCGAGTACCAACATAACGTATCTTTTTATGTCATAGTATCATCAATAACTAAGCCGGAGAGGCTGCCGTAAAATAGGTAGAATACAACAGGCAATGTCAACTTATACATTAGATATATGGGCCTCTAAGACCAAAATAACCACTTGACACTGAACATAGGCCGACAAGGCCATACGATCTTTTACGTACATGACATCTGTCTACAAGCCTCTAAGAATACATAATTTTCATAAAGGTCGGGACAAAGTCCCGCCATACCAAACAATACACATCTAACTCATACTAACCAAAAAAGCAACTCCGAAGCAAATGGAGCGCACCAACATTTTCTGCTGAGCTGATGGCCTACTTGGAGGGCTCTCGACCTGTCTATTGGGACCTGCGGGCATGAAACGCAGCGTCCCCAGGCAAAAGAGACGTCAGTACGAATAATGTACTGAGTATGTAAGGCATATAAATAAGTACATAACAGATATAGAGGAAATATAGAGTAAATGACTCCACCTGTAAGTCTGGATAACTTTGTGAATCATGAAATAATTATAGTGTCATGCATATGCGTATGAATGTCATGTCATGCATAGGTACATTTTTCATAACATTATCAGCCTCTGAGGGAGTCCCATCATATCATCTTGGCCACTATGGGAAAATTCATCGATGTATACAAGCTGATCAGGTGGTAGTGCGTATATAACGCTATAACCTTTCCCATTTCATATATACATATATATACATATATATATATACACACGTATATACCATCTGATCATGGGTCAATGTACATGAGTGCAATGCATGAAAAGTACGTTAATAAAATCTTTCGGAATATCATAAGACCATTTTGCCTTTGAGTAATATCGTAAAGTAAACTCTTTTCAACTTTCGTAGTTTTTTGAGACCCATGAACTGATGATAGAATATTATGACACATGAAAATTCAAGAACGTAGATATCTCTAATACTTCTATGAATAGAGTCATTTATGAAATTTATGCATTTGCTCGTCTATATTGAATACGCACTGAGCTCACAACGTTTAGAATGAAAGTCATGAACGAGTTATGAAACTGAAGAATAGATGTTCTACAAGTATTTAAGGAACTAGGTTAAACTATATTTCAGAGGCAATTAGTAACGTCGTAAAAGAAACGTAGCGCAAGGAGAATCATTAACGTTCCCAAGCATAGAGAGTTAGCCTCACATACTTTAACTTCCTTCTCTTGAGTGTAATACAACATTCGCCAACCCTTTCAACTTCAATCTATATCAATACAAGTCAAAGGGATTCCACATTAGCAATAATACTCATGTTTTGGTCACTTAAGTATTTTCTCAAACAGTTGGTGGCATAAAGCTTCATAGTCCTTATTAATGGTGTCTCTACATCCAATAACTCATTTTCTTGCTCCTAGATAAATTCTAAAGTCTCAAATGGTTATAATCAACATCATTCTTTATCACCCATAATGTAAACAACACCTTTAACCAATAATCAACAATCAACATCCCAAACTCATA
Organism: Nicotiana sylvestris; assembly: GCF_000393655.2. NCBI lineage: Eukaryota > Viridiplantae > Streptophyta > Magnoliopsida > Solanales > Solanaceae > Nicotiana > Nicotiana sylvestris. The sequence goes on along the minus strand of NC_091065.1, from coordinate 188,986,420 downwards.
ACCATTCATGTTTTTCTATCAAACTCATCAACTCATATCTCATTAACTAGAGTCTATAATCATTAATTCAATGATAGAATTAATTAGATGGTGAAGACATTACCTTTTTGAAGTTCAGTTCCCTTGAATTCGAGTTCTAGGGTTCCTTCTCTCAACAATGATGTCCCAATCGAATATCTAATGAAATGGATGGTTTACCCATGTTAAAGATGTCGGGAAATTGAAATTAACTTAGAATCACCATTAGAACTTACCTTGGGTGGTGGAGGGACCCTTAAGTAGTTAGGTTTTTGAGAGTTTTCCTTTCTAGAACAAGTTTTTATATTTTGGGGCTGTGGGGGACGAAATAGAGCTAACAAAATGACTTCCCAAGTAGTCCACCGGATCCCAGTAGGCCTGACCGCGGCCCCGACCGTGGTAAATAGTTGGAGTACTGCCTCACGTCCGCAGTCGCGGTCAAACACGGCCGAACGCGATGGTTACGCATTGTTCTATAAAACAAGCATAACATTTTTCACAGATCTTGGTTTGGGCACCACAATATATCGTTGGAAAGATATTGCAAAGGCCTACAACTTTCATGCTTTGGGTTTTCCCAAATTACTTACAAATATTTACTAAACTCTGCTGGAAGATGGACCTTCTGCAAACTTAGTCGATTTTGTCAAATCTTATGCACCTCACTTTCCATCTTGATTTTGAAACAATTATTTTCACCCATAATCATCCCGATAGGACTTTATATGTATAAATATCAAATTAATATCCATTTAACACCTCCACACCTAGTCCGAATGTACATGATGTTACAATAGATCATGCCAAAATAAAAGAAGGAATAGTCTTAACATACCCGGGGTAGGGAAAAATTCGTATAATATTCTTGGAAAAGGTTTCACCTTTCTCCTTTAGAATCGCAAAATTTTATGTTGCTACGGTCTAACAATTCTCATTGGAATTGTTTGGTTGAAAGAAGTTTGGTTGAAATCTTGTAAGAATTTCTTGAAAGAGTCACGTTGTTAAGGTAATGTTTTAGAACCTCATTGTAGAGTTTTGGTAAGGAATTTTGTAGGAATCTGATATAGTTTTTTTTTGAATGACATTGTTGTTTTTGTTATTCAAAATCCAAGAACTTTGTTGTCCTAAGGCCTATCACCTCTCGTCTCTTCATTCACTTGACTAGACTCTGTAATACTATTATTTCTTCTTTCTTTCTTTTTTTCCTACCGTCATTATCCATGTATCACGCCTTATTCATAATGCTTCCTTATCTCTCTTCTGCTAATATTTCTGCATATCCCTTTTCTTGTAAAAATTTCAACACAAAATTCTTTCTCTTTTAGCTCTCCTTGCTTCATTCATCGGCTCTTCGGTTTGCTCAACGTCCTCACTTTACTAGGGATGAGAGTCACACTAAGGTAATATTTATCTCATCCAGGATTTCAGTGCCTATCTTCTGATTTATTTTCATGCTAATATTCACATCTAATCGTAATATTCTAGAGTGCACCATCTGGGTGTCTCACAAGAAGATCTATTGGCACATTTGCAATACCCTTCGGAAATATCAACTAACACAAACAATCCATTCACCATTTTGGGTTACTCTAACCCAAGTCGGATCTTGATATTTTGTCCTTTTCTTAAACTACACCTGTTAGCCCCTATAGGGCATAATTGAGATGGGTACGACTAATTGTACATACCTCTGTTACTGTTGTATATCACTCAAAAAGCTTATATTCCTCTGCCTGAATCATAAACACTGTTAACCTTCATTAATTGGGTGCCTCGAACTCTTCTTCATCCTGCTTCTTTTGCTTGTTGAAACTTGTATTTATCTTCTGAATCTCTCATTGTCTTTCACCATTAAGGTGGATAGGTATTCTTGCCTTAAGGTTTGTTATCAAGAAGCTTACACCTTTCAGTACACCCATAATCTCCCAAAAATCTCACATTACTTATTGTAGGCATCACACAAAAATTCAATTCTTCTGACTCAACTCTTCCCCAACTATCTCTTTTTCCAACCTTTTTTCCGGATGTAGGTATTGTCTTATTACGAATAAAATAGAATTTTGGAATTTGAATTCTTATAAGTGAGCTCTACCACACAATCTAGAGTAAGAAAAAAGAGTGACAGTCCTAAATGTCCTGTAGCCTCCTGCTTATAAGTGTGGTGCACTACACCCCCATAAATAAGACTCTACTAGACACGGATTGTAGACTCCCTAGGACAGAACCGCTTTGATACCACTTTTGTCATGACCTAAATTGATGGACCGCGATGGGCACCCGGTACCTTACTCAACCGAGTACCAACATAACATATCTTTTCATGTCATAATATCTTAAATAACTGAGCCGGAGAGGCTGCCGTGAAATAGGTAGAATACAACAGGTAATGCTAACTTATTCATAAGACATATGGGCCTCTAAGACCAAAATAACCACTTGAACACTGAACATAGGCCGACAAGGCCATACGATCTTTTACATACATGACATCTGTCTACAAACCTCTAAGAATACATAATTTTCATAAAGGTCGGGACAGAGTCCCGCCATACCAAACAATATACATCTAACTCATACTAACCAAACAAGCAACCCCGAAACAAATGAAGCGCACCAACATCTTCCGCTGAGCTGATGGCCTGCTTGGAGGGCTATCGACCTGTCTATCGGGACTGCAGGAATGAAACGCAGCGTCCCCAGGCAAAATGGACGTTAGTAAGAATAATGTATTGAGTATGTAAGGCATATAAATAATTACATAACAGACATGGAGGAAATATAGAGTAAATGACTCCACCTGTAAGTCTGAATAACTTTGTAAATCATGAAATAATTATAGTGTCATGCATATGTGTATGAATGTCATGTCGTGTATAGGTACATGTTTCATAACATCATCAGCCTCTAAGGGCATCCCAACATATCATCTCGGCCACTGTGAGCAAATTCATCAACGTATACCAGCTGATCAGGTGGTGGTGCGTATATAACGCCATAACCTTTCGCATATCCCATATACATATATATACATACATATATACGCGTATATAACATCATCTGGCCATGAGTAAATGTACATGAATGCAATGCATGAAAAGTATGTTAATAAAATCTTTCAGAATGTCATAAGACCAATTTTCCTTTGAGTAATATCGTAAAGTAAACTCTTTTCAACTTTTATATTTTTTGGAGACCCATGAACAGATGATAGAATATTATGACACATGGAAATTCAAGAACATAAATATCTCTAATACTTCTATGAATAGAGGCATTTATGGAATTTGTGCATTTGCTCATTTCGTTTGTCTCGTATAGATCATGCCAAAAAGAAAGAAGAGATAGCCTTAACATACCTGGGGTAGGATAAAATCCGTATAATATTTTTGGAAAAGGTTGCACCGTACTCCTTTAGAATTGTAAAATTTTACGTTGCTACGGTTCTAACAATTCTCGTTGGAACTGTTTGGTTGCAAGAAGTTTGGTTGAAATCTTGTAAGAATTGCTTGAAAGAATCACTTTGTTAAGGTAATGTTTTAGAATCTCATTGTAGAGTTTTAGTAAGGAATTTTGTAGGAATCTGATGTATATTTTTTTTGAGAATGAAAATGTTTTTTTTTAATTCAAAATCCAAGAACTTTGATGAAGCTTTCCTTATGATTGTAGAGGTTTAAAATGATTTTAGATGGTCTTTTTAATTCCTTGGGTGTGGGTCCCACTTATGTGGTGACTAAGCCACCATTCTTTCTTCATTTGCCACCTTCTAACACAAATTTAAGAGTTATCAAATGGACTTTGACGTGCTGCCACATTGGGAGATTTAACTCCTTATCCAAAATGTCTTAATTTACTCAATTAGCTTAGTTACATAATTAACCTCCCACTAAAAATCCATAATTATCCAATTTTTCACGTAAGTAAGAATTATCTCAAATTACTTCAAATACTACTCACTTTAAATATACCTTATACACCTTACTATCATGGTTATGTGCTACCTTGTATGGCACTAGTGCATAAATACCGAATATTTTATCTCGAGTCGTATTTATCCCAACATGTCAAACTTGGACGAAAATTCATTTTCCTTGACTTGCTTCCCCTCTCACCTTCACGAATTTACTTATCACTTGTTTGAAATAGCATAATTCTTATAATCTCCAAATAATCTTTTACTTGGACTGATGTCAATTACCTTACGACAAATTCAACGTACAATACTACAGGGTGCGGCATCGTCGTAGCTTAATACTGCAAAGCGTAACATCACCATAATGTAATACTACAGGGTGCAATATTGTCGTAACTTAATACGGCGAAGCGTAACATCATTATTATGTAATACTGCAAGGCGTAACATCATCGTAATATAATACTGCAGGACGTAACATCATCATAATATTGCGGAGTGTTACAAAAATAATAATTATTGAACTACCTCGGAGCAATGCTCATGCTTCTATGTGAACCCTGTGTACATGTATGTTGGGGTAGCAATTTGAGCCTAAGCACATTTATCTCGCCCAAGGTTGGGTAGACTATTGACCCGTTCATTTGTTGAACTCAATCCATTTCAGTCCATCTAAAATTGAACTGATTTTTAGCTCAAATTGATCAATGAGTAACTTTGTTAAAATATCTTTAAAATAATTATTTTTTGTTTGATATGTTATATATGATCATAACAAAAGCAAAAAAAGTCATATTTAATAATTAAACAATTCATAAGATAAGAATACAATACACATTAATTAAATCTTGATAAAAGCTAGATGGGTTAGGCTATGACCCAAATTTTAGTATATCTTGACCTAACTTATCTCAGCTCAGGTAATTTTTGACCCATCTATTTATTGATTTAGCCCGAAATCGACACAACCAGTCTACCCCTAGCTGGATTATTAACTTTTCAAATAGCAGGACAAGTCCCAAATTAATTACTACTATTTACTTAAGGATGGATATAAAATTTTAAAAATTATTGAGCTATACAATGAGTCAATGATCGACATCAACTATTCTTCGGCTTATATGTAGGGGTGTCAATGGATATTTTAAAACTGATTATACCGACTGAACCGTATCGTACCATACCGAATTAATATTTAGGTTTTTTTTAATAAAACCGTAGGTTTTTATATAAACCTATAACCGCGCCGATAATTAGGGTAGGTTTTATAAAAATAAACAGAAAAAATACCGAAGCGTGCTGAATAAATTTACATGTGAAAAATATATTATATATTAAGTTTAAAAATAATAAAGCATTAAATTTTTTCGTGGGGCTTGGAATTATGAACATGGTTACAAGTCAACAAGTAATTAAACTTAAAATCCTAATTCCCAACCTATTATGCTACTTATGTTAAAACCAAACTATTTCCAGCATATTCACTAGCAAAACACAAGGTATTTCTAGCGATAATGAGTAGCAAACTACAATGTATTGAATATGTTTTATTTTAAATTTATTTTTTTTGAATATTTAATCTTCTATAGACTTTATTATTGAGTCTCAACATGGTTAATATCTTTTCACTCATGTCATTAATATTTTCTTTGTCTTTGCTTAGTTTCTTTTACGTTGTTGTATAATGGTTAATGGATCTGCTCTGACCATCTTTCATATTCTGAATTTCGTCATACTTTAAATAGAAAAAATATATAGAAAGTTTTGCTAAATTCTATAAAAGTACATATGTTATTGTATTGTACTTCTACTAGTGATTTTTACATGACATTTAAAAAAATATCGAAAATTAATCGAACCGGTACCGGCACTGGTACCGAAAAGAAATAGACATGATAGGGACGACTTTGAAAAATCTAATATAATTTTAGTTATACATAATAGAATAACCAAAAAATTAGTGTGATATAAATTTTATAAAATAATCGATCGAAGCGAACCGTTACACCCGTGCGAGTTGTGCATCTTGCCATTTTCTGAATGAGTCTTTGACTCTTGGGAATGTCATTACATTATATTTATCACATCCAGATATATTATTTAATGGTCAAAATAATTATTAAGACTTAAAAAAAATTATTGCATCCATCACAAAAGTGCAAGTATAGAATATATAGAGAATAAAATGAAAGAATATGTTTGAGATGATATAGCCACGTGTTATGGAAGATGCATGAGAGGAAGAAGAAGGCAATTTGAATATAACAATAAAATAAAATGCGAAGAAATAATGGACACGTAATAAAGTCTTTGTGCACATCCACTTGTTGCACTTGCGGATATATTTGAAATATTCTTCGGCAGGATAAATTACAAATTATTAAATAATTTTATTTGTACTCTTATAGTACTGTAGTATTTTTTTTATTCTTAATTATAGGGATGTCAGAGAAAATAAAAGAACTAGGCCCCACTAGGCCAGAAAATAAAACCAGCATTAGCAACCTTAGGGAAAAATTACTCCCGCCGGGTGTTTATATCAAATATAGTTAAATCAATTATAGGAGATAAACTTAGGTCTTTTAGGAATTTTACTTTTAAATAAATTTAAATATTAAAAGAGACTAATGTAATTATATAATAACTAATTTAGGGTGTACATTCAGTCGGTTCGATCCTTTTTTGATCACGTTGATTTGATTCGGTTTGATCCATTTTGAATTAGTTCAGTTTAGTTTAAAAGATTTATTATGCATAAATAAATATGTGATCACCAAACTTTGTCCAATTGGATCTAGTTCTCTTGATTCAAATTCTATTGAATAATATGATAAAAATATAAAATAAAAATAAAATTTTAAATTAGCAAATACACCTTTTTAATTTACATATAGCTAAATTAATATTATGTCTATTGATGCCATCATTCTAAAAAATTCTGAAATCAGTAAAATGATATTAGATGGATAAAAAGAGAAATATTAGAATCACGATTAAATAAAACTTAAAAGATATAAAAAAAGAAGAAGAAGGGAGCAGATCTACAATTTAATAAATAATAAAAATGAGATTGTACAAAGAAAAAGGATAACAAAGTTAAAGAAATTAAATTTATAATTTAAAATAAATAATAAAAATAAGATTGTATAAAGAGAGAGGATAACAAAGTTGAAGAAAATAAAATAAATTAAGAAAGGAGACATAAAGATGCGAAAGAAAAGGGAAAAAGGCAAGAAGGGAACACGAGGACCACAAGGATTAATAATGGTGGCGTGAGAATAAAAAAATACGAGAATCTCCATCATGAGTCTTGCCCGGGACTTCGGAACCGATATTTTGCCACAAAAAGTTTTTTTTTTCACTTTTCTTCGGAATAGATGTTTGGCTATGAAATTTCACTTGAAGTTTAATTTCGAAAATTATGGAGTTTTTTTTAAAAAAAAATTTATTTCAAAGTATTCATAAAAATTCAAAACAATTCCAAATTGTATTCATATCCAAACATTACTCTAATTTTCAAATATCGTTTTCAACTTGAAAAATAATTTAACTTTTTTGAAATTTCACAATTCTTATGTCCAAATGCCCACTTAGCACTTAAATAGTGGTACCTAAGTCAATTAACTTTGGGTACCACCCGCAATTGTACAGGTCGTTTGGACGTAAATGCCAGTGCATATATAAAGTTTATCCCAAGTAATCGGATGGCGTACCACCCCCAATTTCCTACATAGAGCTGCCCCTGATGACATGATTAAGACCATAAATTTAAAAAAAAATTACTTTTTTTTTAAAATCGTGTCTAATTAAATATGTTCACACAAATTAAATGTGATGACCCAAAAGGTCATCTTATATTTTAGAACTCGATTTCGTATTTCGAAGCCTTAAAAATCTCATTTTGTCTCTTCTCGATTTGCGTGCGCATTCCAGGTGTGTTTTCGGAAAGCTTTTATAAGGAAAATTGATGAAAATTTTCTTTTGCCTAAAAAGTTGATTTTAGTTGACTTCGGTCAACGTTTTGAGTAAACGGATTTAGACCCGTATTTTGATGGTCCGGTGTGTCCCTAGTAAAATATGGGACTTGGGTGTATGCCCAGAACCAAATTTTGAGGTCCCTAACCCGAGAAATGAATTTTTGATGAAAATTGTAAGACTGAAAATCAAATGGTTTAAAGAATTTGGTTAAAGTTTGATCTTGTTGGTATCAGGCTGTATTTTGGTTCCGGAGCCCGGTACAGGTCCAAAATAATATTTATACCTTATCTGTGAAAGTTGGTTAGAAACTGAACTAATTTGACGTGATTTGGACGTCCGATTGTGAAAATAGGAACTTCAAAGTGTTCTTAAGAATTTCATGTGATTTGGTGTTAAATCCATGGTTCTAGATGTTATATTGTCGATTTGATCGCACGAGCAAGTTTGTATGATGTTTTAAGACTTGTGTGCATGTTTGGTTTGGAGCCCCGAGGGCTTGGGTGAGTTTCAGATAGGCTACGGAGTGAAATGAACTTAAGAAAATTTGCCGGTATGCTTCAGGTCTGCAAATCTCGCAAATGCGAGCCTCGCATTTGCGAAGAATGTTCGCATTTGTGAGCATGGGAGGGGACTGGGTAGTTCGCATTTGTAAAGAAAAGGTCCGCAATTACGGAAGTCCAAGTTCGCATTTGCGACTGGAACTTCACATTTGCAAAGGCTGCAGGACTGTGAGGGGTTCGCAATTGCGATGCTTCTCTCGCATTTGCGAGCTTCGTAAATGCGAAGCTCAGTTCGCAAATGCGACATCTACAACTGATAAGTCTTGACTTAGAAGGGATTTTTTATTCATTCTCCTATTTTTCAAAACCTAGAACACAAGAGGCGATTTTCCAAGACTTTTTCTTCCCCAAATCATAAGTAAGTGATTCTTAACTAGTTTCTTTCAATCTTTTATCGCTTTTTACAAGATTTCATCCTAGAATCTAAGGTTTTCATGGTGGAATTGAGGATTTTTGGGTAGAAATTAGGGATTTCGAAATTTGGGGATTTAGACCTCAAATTGAGGTCGGATTCCAAAACCAATTGTATATCCGAGCTCGGGGATGAATGAATAATCGAGTTTTGATCCGAAATTCAGATTTTGACCAAGCAAGCCGGGGGTGAGTTTTTAGCTTTTTGAGAAAAATATTGGGAAACTTAAAATTATGTATTGGAATTGATTTTTTTAGCGATAATTAATGTTATTAAATTAATTATAACTAGATACGAGTTGTTTGGAGGTGGAAACTAGAGGAAAAGCGGTAATTGAGCAGTGAGTGGCTTGTGGATCGAGGTAAGTGTTGTGTCTAACTTTGATTTGAGGGATTAGGAATCCCCTACTTAATTGCTATGTGAAAATCCATGTGTGTGGCGTATAGGTGAAGTGACGAGTACTTATGCGCCTCCAATTTACGTGTTTTGACTGTTCCCTTCCCGTTCTTAATATATTTTTCCCTGCCTTACCTGCTACATGCTTTATTGATATTTTCATGATTTGTTGCTACTTGTCGGATATTGTTTATGTTGTTAAAAGTATTGGATAGCATGTAGTTTCATTGTTTCATATTATTGGTTTAAGCTAGTTATTTGTGTTACTAGTATACTTGGATTGGTTTCGTTGAGTAGTATAATTCGAGTGAAGTTTCATAATTGTATCGCTTTCCATTTGTTTTAGTTGAGGTTTAAATACTGTGGGGAGATTGAGTTAAATTGTGAAATTTCCATCCTTATTGTGTGGTTGGTACTGATATGGTGGGATCGGGTTGTCCGCGGCAACAGAAGGAACAAGGGTGATATATTAAGGAGGAATAAGGGTGAAATATTATTATATGGTGGGATCGGGTTGCGCACTATAATAGGAGGAATAAGGGTGATATATTGAGGAGTAATAAGGGTGAATTGCTATTGTACGGTGGGATCGGGTTGCACGCTGCAACAGGAGGAATAAGGGTGGATTGATATGCAGTAATAAGGGAGAATGTTCATATTGTTACTGATTATATGGTGGGATCGGATGAGCGCTTCATTAGTTTATTGTTTATGTATCCTTCTTCTGTTGTGCAGTTATTTTGTAATTTTGTATCTCACTTAAGGATTGGTTATAGCTGGGTACTGATAAGATATTTGAGTTACGTATTCATTTTTGTTGCAAGTTACTGTTATATTCTGTCCCGTTCTTCTTTTTTTGCTTTATTCCATACTATATGCAGGTTATATTGTAATTGCCCCACTGTAGCCTCGTCACTACCTCGTCGAGGTTAGGCTCGGCACTTACCAGTACATGGGGTTGATTGTACTGATACTGCATTTTTCACTCTCTATGCAGATTTCGGAGCAGGCAGTAGCTGATTGAGAGATTGGCTACAGATTCACAGTTTGGAGACCCAAGGTAGTCCTGTTGGCATCCGTAGGCCCTGGCGTCCCCTTCTACATTTCTACATTTCTGTTTTTCTTTCTCTTCAAAACAAATGTAATTTCTTTCACACCGATATTTGTAGTAAATCATAAAATATTCGTGGATTGTGACACCAAATTCTGGGTAGTAGTAGTAATAGTTCTGGTAATAATTTATGAACAAAGCAGTTGTTTACTTACTTCCACAATTGTGATCATTTGTTTTAACTTGTTTGCTTTTAATACTAAACCGTAAAGGAAATTGGTTAATAACACTCTAACGTTGGCTTGCCTAGCAAGTGTGATGTTAGGCACCATCACGGTCCCGAAGGAGGGAAATCCGGATCGTGACAAGTTGGTATCAGAGCACTAGATTGTCTAGGTCTCACAATTCACGAACAAGCTTAGTAGAGTCTGAGGGATCGGGGCAAAGACGTCTGTGCTTATCCCTAGAGGCTACGAAGCTTAGGAACAATTTCACTTCTATTCTCTCTTTCGTGCGGTTTGATCTCTCAACGCTAATTGAACTCTCTACTCTTGTTCCTTCCTAGATGGCGAGAACACGTATCAGTTCATCAATTGAGCAGTAGCCAGAGCCCCAGTGGCAGCTCCTAAAAGGGGCAGAGGACGAGGCCAAGGCCGTGCTAAAGGCCGAGGCAGGGGCATGGCTCAGCCTAGAGCTCGAGCAGCAGCAGCAGCACCAGCGGCTGAGCCTCAGGTAGAGTTTGATGAAGAGGCTCCAGCCCAGACCGTTCCATCAGGGCCAGCTCAGGTTCCAGAGGGGTTCATCACTACCCGATACTTCAGGATGCTTTGGTCCGTCTAGTGGGGGCCTTATAGAGAGTGTTGCTCAGGCCTGCACATTTCCTGTAGCACCATTCATCTCTCAGACTGGGGGAGGATTCCGGACTCCCCCTACTCACACTCTGGAGCAGATAGCTCCTCAGTTTCAGACTCCAGCAGCTCAGCCAGTTGGGATAGTTCCGCCGCGTGTTGCAGCACAGGCCAGCGATGGGTTATCTATGTATTTTGAGGCTTTGTGGTGATTGGATAGGTTTACCAAGCTTTTCACCACTCACTATGGAGGTACATCTTCAAAGGATCCCCAGGACTATCTGGACAGTTGTCACGAGGTATTACGGAGCATGGGGATAGTGGAGACCAATGGGTCGACTTTATTGCCTTTCGTCTGTCAGGTTCCGCCAAGAAATGGTGGAGGGATTTTTGTTTGGCTCTCTCAGCTATTTTTGGAGAATTATCTTCCTATCACTTAGAGAGAGGAATATCAGAGGTAGTTCAAGCGCCTTTAGCAAGGTTCTATGATTGTCACTTAGTACGAGACTAGACTTGTTTACTTGGAACGTCATGCTCTTCTTATACTTACTACCGAGAGAGAGAGAGAGAGAGAGAGAGAGAGAGAGGATGAGGAGGTTTATTGAGGGACTTGCTCAACCTATCATTGCAGATGGCTAAGGAGACAGGGAGTGAGATTTCTTTTCAGGATGCAGCCAATGTGGCCAGACGAGTTGAGATGGTTCTAGATCAGGGGAGTGGTCAGGGGTCTGACAAGAGACTACTTCACTTCGATGGATTCAGTGGGGCCTCATTTGGAGGTCGAGGTATTTTTGGTAGGGGCCATCCTCCCAGGTCGTTTCATTCAGCACTTCAGATATCCCATGGAGCTTCGGGGAGTCGTGGTCCTTATGTACCTCTTTCAGGGCAGTCAGCTTATAGTGCACCATCAACTCATATCAGAGCATCTCCTCTTCAGAGTTACTATGGCAGTCAATCGAGCCGTCATGATCAATCTCAGTTTCCACAGCCGCAGTATCAGGATGGATGTTTTGAGTATGGTGAGTATGGGCATATCTGGAGGACCTGTCCAAGATTGGTGGGTGTTCAGTCACAACAACAGGCTTCTCGTGCCATGATTCCGGCACCGCCTGCCCATCCAGCTGGAGGTAGGGGTTAGGGAGCCAGCTAGAGGTGGAGGTCAGGCCACTAGAGGTGGAGGTCAGGCCACTAGAGGTGGAGGTCAGGCCGTTAGAGGTGGAGGCCAGGCCATTAGAGGTGGAGGCCAGTGTCACGACCCAAATCGGAGGGCCACGACTGGCACCCGATGCCTACTCAACCGAGCACCACGTATCTTATCCTTCTTTACTATAAGACTCGTCACGGGCCGTGATAGGCCACATCTATATATATAAGTAAAAATATTAGAACTTAACTCATATAACTAATTCTAAAAATTTATATAGATACATAGAGGCCGACAAGACCGTTGACATGTCATACCTAACTATACACAAGACACTGTTTGCAAAGCCTCTAAGAAAACATGACCATAATATATAAGTTGGGACATAGTTCCCGACATCCTCATAAAACAAAATAACATATATAGAACATGACTCAGCAATACTCTAGGAAGAAGTGGAGCTCACCAACCAAAAGCTAATATCTGGAGGCATCCTACAATGGAGGGTCCTCACCTCGCTTATCTACACCTGCATGGCATGAAACACAACGCCCCAAGAAAAGGGACGTCAGTACGAATAATGTACTGAGTATGTAAGGCAGAACTGAAACATAATAATAAGTCAACATTAATGAAAGAGATATAAGAATGACCTGAACCTCAGTATATGAATACTTACTAAACTTATATATATATATATATATATGTACATATATATATATATATATATATATATATATATATATATATATATATATCTCTTTGGAACCATTATCCATATCAATGCATAACGTCCCAACTGATCAGTGGTAATTGTCCGACCGGCCGTAGCTCGATAGTAAATGCATAACTGCCTAACTAGTGGTAAATAATGATGCATAACTGCCCAACCGGAGGTAACTGCCCGACCGGGCGTATCCCGGTGGTAAGTGAAGATGCATGTCTGCCCAACTGGCCGTAGCACGATGGTAAATGAAGATGCATGTCTGCCCAACCGGCCGTAGCACGGTGATAAATGAATATGCATGACTGCCCAACCGGCTGTAGCACGGTGGTAAATCCATGAAGATGCATGTATCACTATATTATAACTATTAATATCTTTATCAAATACCTCAATAGATACTTAAGAATATGCTTAGACATGCTTGAATATCACTTTACATGAATGAATAACATAGACATCCTTAACTCCTAATAGTAGAACCACTTATGGAATAGCATTAAGTTTACGTATCGTTACTTGGATCATTCCAAAAGGAGGAAGGATTAGTCTTAACATACATGTATGATCTCTTCCTTATTACTCAACCAAGCTCAACACAATTTCTTTCATCTACAACAAGTGAAATGATATTGTCGTTAACATATAATGTCGTACCATTGTATTTGTCTAGTCTTATGACTTAAGGAAAATTGGGTAGTAACTCCCTTATTTTTTTAATACATCCCAAAGACTACTAAGGGTCATCAACAGTCCAATAATAACAACTATAACCAACAATAGCAACAACAATAATTTAATCCAATATGAGTTTCTCCAATTATCTTAACAATCATATTGAGCGACAAGCTCGTTTTTACTCATAACAAGATATAAATTGAATTCAACTCTTATCCCATAAATTAGTTTACAACCTTCAGAACATAATACTTATATGTACCATATTATTTCTAGTTTAAAACATCCACAAAATGCCTTCCAAAACAGCCACATCCGTTTAGCACCTTAATTTTTATCGTCAATCAATTGTTTTTCATATTTTCTTCTTCAATCAACTTAATTAACACCTAGAAAATCTTAACAACAACAGCCACAACATTATCAAATTATTTCTCACAATTTGCAGCCACCACAAATCATATATTTAGCCACAAAATAGTCCAACTAAAAAGACAACTATATTCCATGTTCTTTCAAGTGCTATCTTATGATTTTTTACTCAAACAACACAACCAACAATAGATTAAACTTAGGCACAATCAAGAAGATGTTATACATACCTTGTACAACAGCTACAACTCGAAACCTTATCTCAACTTAGCTCATAATAGCCCTCAATCACACCATAATATTGTAGAAGCATTCTCTTGTAGTCTTTAACACCTTTGATGATGATTTGTGTTGATTTCTCTTGAGTTTGGTTCTTGGAATCTTGGACTAGTTCTTGGAGAGCATGAGAGAGTTTTGGTGCAAGAAATATCTAGATATTGATAAAATGTAATGGGTAAAGAAAACTTATAAGCCCACTGCCTCAATTCTCCAAGCATGTGGGTAAGCTGTATGCTTGGCAGCTTGAGCAGTGCAATTTCGGACACTTGTATCTCTCTACTCCGATATTGTATTGACAAACAGTTTTTAGCGTTAGAAACTAGAAATATGGAGATTTAATTCCATATAAATATCTCCTTGTAACTCTCAATTTATTGGTAGAAAACTGCGTCGCAACTTGGCCTATAAACCTGTCAGTTTCTCCGAAGTGCGGCAACGTGACTTGGCGACCCTACTTTAAAAGTTCATATTTCTATACCCCGATGTCGTATGAATAAATGGTTTAGACCATTGGAAAATAGGTTCCAAGATCTTCATTTTGGTATGAGATATATCTCAAAATGACATCATAATGCTTACGAATTTAATTTCTCAAAACAGCTCGTTATAAGGCAAATCTTAACTCGATTTTTCCGTAAGTTAAATCCAATTTTTTCCAAACTTTATATTTTATATCCAAACATCATATATAGTCATATTATGACTTTACACTCATTCAAATCATGATTAACAAGTCTCATGTTCATTATACATCATCTTAGGACGCATAGGGTGTAACACCAAACTTTGTCAACTTTTGACAAAACTTATCTTCTTCAATCCGTTTAGGTTCTAAGCCTTATAACCATCTTGGTACTTGTTATTCATGTGCTTGAATATTTGTAACTTCTACGGCAACATGATTAACTTACTTTATATACTTTTCAAAGATGATTTCATTTCTGAGCTTACATCAATAGACTTACGACGTACTCTTACGTACGAAAATATGGGGTGTAACAGCCAGCCAGCAGGAGGCCATCCTAGGGATATGGTTCAGAGTTGTGGGGCCCAACCCCGATGTTATGCTTTCCCTACCAGTCCTGAGGCTGAGTCATCTGATGTTATTATCATAGGTATTGTTTCAATTTGTAGTAGAGATGCTTCAGTTCTATTTGATCCAGGGTCTACATACTCCTATGTGTCATCTTATTTTGCTTCATATTTGGTTGTGCCTCGTGATTCTTTGAGTACTCCCGTGTATGTGTCCACACCGGTAGGGGATTATATTATTGTAGATCATGTCTATCATTCGTGTGTGGTTATTATTGGGGGTCTTGAGACTAACGTAGATCTCCTACTTCTCGATATGGTTGATTTCGATGTTATTTTGGGGATGGATTGGCTGTCACCTTATCATGCTAAATTGGACTATCATGCCAAGACCGTGACCTTAGTATTGCCGGGGTTGCCTATATTAGAGTGGAGAGGGACTCCTGATCATTTTACCACCAAGGTTATCTCTTATATGAAGGCTCGACCTATGGTCAAGAAGGGGTGTTTGGCTTATTTGGCTTATGTTTGTGATTATACTGCGGAGGTTCTTTCCATGGATTCAGTACTAGTTGTTCAGGAGTTTCCAGAGGTATTTCTTGTAGACCCGTCGGGGATGCCACCCGACAAGGATATTGACTTCTGTATTGATTTGGTTCTGGGCACTCAGCCCATTTCTATTCCACCGTACTACATGGCCCCGCCAGAGTTAAAAGAATTGAAGAAGCAGTTGCAAGATTTGCTTGATAAAGGCTTTATTAGACCTAGTGTCTCGCCTTGGGGTCTGCCGTATTATTTGTAAAGAAGAAGGATGGATCGGTGAGGATATGCATAGACTATCGACAATTGAACAAAGTCACCATCAAGAACAAATATCCATTGCGGAGGATTGATGACTTATTTGATCAGCTTCAGGGTGCCAAGGTGTTTTCGAAGATCGATTTGAGGTCTGGCTACCATCAGTGGAGGATTAGGGCATTCGATATCCCTAAGACAACTTTTCGAACTCGATATAGGCATTATGAGTTTCTAGTGATGTCATTTGGCTTGACTAATGCCCTAGCAACATTTATGGATTTGATGAACAGAGTGTTCGAGCCTCACCTAGATTCCTTTATGATTATGTTTGTTGATGATATCTTGATCTACTCACACAGTCGAGAGGAGCATGAGCAACATCTTCGGATCATAAGACTTTGTAGTATTTTTTCAAACAAAAGGAGCTTAATTTGAGGCAGAGAATGTGGATGGAGCTATTGATCACCATCTTGTATCATCCTGGGAAGGCCAATGTGGTGGCCGATGCTTTGAGTAGGAGTTCAGCTAGTATCGACAACCTTGCGTACATTCTGTCGCACCTCCTTTTTCCGCACCCGCGGGGCGCAGGGGGAGTTTTTTCCAATTAAAGGACAATCGAAACGGGATTGGTTTAATTATTTCAGAGTCGCCACTTGGGAGATTTAGGGTGTCCCAAGTCACCAATTTTAATCCCGAATCGAGGAAAAGAATGACTCTATATTACAGTCTGCGTACCAGAAATCCGGATAAGGAATTCTGTTAACCCGGGAGAAGGTGTTAGGCATTCCCGAGTTCCGTGGTTCTAGCACGGTCGCTCAACTGTTATATTCGGCTTATTTATCTGATTTTAAATACAATTATGAACCAATGTGCCAATTTTAACTTTTTACCGCTTTATTATTGTTATTTCAAAAGAATGTGAACATCGCTTAAAACACGTCTTTGGATTGCGTCACATGAAATGCACCCACAATCCGGAACGCATTTTATTTGATGTTTTGAGATTTGGATTTGGGTCACATGAAATGCACACCCAAGTTTAAGAAAATAGATTATTAAACACGCGCCTAAAGAGACTATCGTGTTATTATTTTGGGAAGGCCGTGAAATTCGCTAAACGGCCCTCCTGAATTCTAAGTAATTTAAAACAAGTATTTACTGAGGGCCCCACAATTTGTATTTTTATTCGGCGAGGCTCATCTCATTCTTATTTTTTTGAAGGAATTTGCAACGTCATGGACATGCATCTCGGGCCACGTCACAATCAATGTGCCCGTGACTAGAGACATATTTCGACTCCGTTGAGATTTGGATTTGGGTCACATAAATGTGCACCCGAGTTTAGGGAGATAACATTATTAAAGGCGCGCCTAAAGCAACTAGCGCATTATTATTTTTGGTAGGGCCGTGAAATTTGCTAAACGACCCATCCCGGAATCTAAGTATTTAATACATATATTTTGTGAGGGCCCCGCAATTTGTCCCTTTTATTTGGCGAGGCTCGTCTCATTTTATTTTTTATTATTATTATTTATTATTTATTTATTTTTTATATTTTTAAAGGGATGCCATTTTTACGCTTTTAACCATACTAAACCTTACAGCTTCTTTACAACTAAAATCTCATAACTTGTTAGAAGTTTAATAAAATGAGTTTTAGCGAATGAGTATTTCGGGAGTAGTAATAACATGTACTAATAATAAAAAAAATTTAATGAACTAAGCGAAGTAAAGGACGAACAAATTAACGTCAAACTTGTGTCATAGAACAACTAGTCAAACTTAATTACATGACATCAAATAAACAAGAATCACATAACGCAAAATGAGCAAAAATGCATACGATTAAAACATAAGCAGAAAATTATCATACCAATTTCTATATTGCATCTTCGAACATTTAACGTAACATTTCCTTATCTAATACTTGAAGTTTACTAACCTTTGAACCTCGGCAAACTAACTTTCTTTTTTCAGCAAAAGGGACTACTTTTTTCTTTTTTTTTTTTCAACTCCACAAAAAGACTTTTAAGGATTCGTAAATTATCTACTGGAGTTGCAATTATTAGAGGCCATAATCCTAAAATACCACAAAACTTTTTAATGCTGGAACTCTAAAGCAAATACTAGCAAGAATTTTTTTTTTTTTTTTATTAATAAAGATAGCTACTAGGGAGCCTGCCTAGTAGCATAATTTGCTTTTTTTTAAAAAATAGTAGCAAGAAGAAAAATACAAACAAAGAGTGAAAAATTGGAGGCGAAAATTAAAAGAATAATGTGAATGTAATCTCTGCATTTTTCTTATATCATGCAAGCAGAACTAGAACAACATTTTACCACAGAGCCTGCCAGGACTCACATTAACACAACAACTATAGTAAATCGGGGTCGTGTTTGTCGACGTACCGGACCTCGACGTACCGGACCTCGACGAACAGAAAGCTCGAACCCACAAATGTCAACGACCAGGGATTGTTTGGTTGCTGCTGTATTTTTCCGGCGCGACACCTGTGTGTGTGAAGCCGCAGTTGGAGGGGTCGTTTGGGCAGTTGATGAAGGGGGTGGTTGGACGACGCAGCAGCGATGGCTGCTGCTTGACGGGTGGTCGATGGGTGTTGCTGGGTTTTTGGTTGAGGTCGACGGGACTGGGGTTGCGACGGGGGGGTGCGACGCGAAAGCATGCAGAACCAGCTGCTTGGAAATGCAGCGAAGCTTGAAAATGGTGGAGCAGCTCCGGTCGGGGTTGTCCGGTGGTGTTCAGGCGTTAGGGGGGTGGTTTGCGACTGGTTTCTGTTTGGTTATGGTGGTTTCACGGTGGGGAAGACGACGGGGGTGGACGCAGGTAGTTTCGGGGTATGGGTTTTCTAGTTTTCAAAAGGAGGAAGAAGGTGACGGGGAAGGTGATGGACTGGTTGCGACGAGCGGTGGTCGACGAGCCTGTTTGGTTGTTCGACGGAGGTGGCGAGACGGAGAGGGACTGGTTGGTTTTTCAGTTTTTTGCCGAGGAAGATGAAAATTTCCTTCTGTTTCTTCTTTCAAAAGAGAAAGAAGAACGATGCACAGTAGTCCCTCTCCAATTTTCCAAAAAAGTCTGTTTTGTTGGTCCCCTTTGCTTTGGCCCCTTTGTCCGTGTTTTGTAATGCTTTGCCAAGAAAAATGAGCCCCACGCGTGGTGGGGTTCAAGGTTTATGTCCCCCACGCGTGGTGGGGTTCCCCATGTGTCCTGGACACGGTTTGTCATGGGTTGGGTTCGAAATTAGGCCTAAAACCGGGTAGTTTGAACCCGAATATTATTCTTTTGCCCGGACCCGAGAAATAGGAAAACGTTGCTTAACCAGTCCTATGTAAGCAAAATAGCTACTAAAATAAGACTAATTATTTAAAACAAAACTATATTATTTTCTTAATATTTTTTCAAGATTTAAAATAACTACAAAATATTAATAAAACTATTTTTTTGTAATTTTCGTTTTTTATATAAAGATAAAATATAAAGTAATATTTTTGTATTTTTCCAAAATTAAAATGACTATAGAATAAAACTATTTTTTGTAATTTTCGTTTTTAAATATTAAGATAAAATATGAGGTAATATTTTTGTATTTTTCAAAGTTAAAAATGACTATAAAACCTTAATAGAACTATATTTTTTGTAATTTTCGAAATTATATAAAGTACAAAAATAAAGTGCAATTTTTGTATTTTTCAAGTTTATGAGAGATACATAAACTAAAATTTATATATATATTTTTTGAAATTTTTCTTTTTGCAACGAAATAAAGTAAAAATAGTTAAAATAGCTATACTAGACCCAATTTCACATATTCACGCTAAAAATGTGAAAATTCTCGGGGAGGGTCAAAAATCACGTGCTTACAGCTGCCCCTCTTTGACTGGAAACACGAAGAGTTTTCCGACAAAGAACGACTAGCCGTGTTTTTGACCCGACCATTACTTGGACGGACTACACTTCAGGAAAGGGAGGGAATGTGACCGAGCCCTGGTATCCGAGCTGCCTACATATCCTTGGTTATACAGGAATCAGGCCACGTGTAGTTCGGAAATGAGAGAGATAGTGAAGTGTACCGAGGTGAAGAGCCGATCGAGGTGCCGTTCCGTTGAGGTTCCGGTCCGCGGTCCTGTCATTACAACAAAAATGAAACTGAAAAAGACTAACTAAGCCTATCAGCTACTAGTTACAAGGATTCCCATCTCTTAAGTCTTCTGAAACTTGGTCTTGAGTCTTGAATGGTGCTTCATACAGACTTTGGATCTGAACCTTGATACTTGCTAGTTGTAGATGCTAGTTCTTGAGCAGACCACATTTGTTCTCCACTTCCGTAATTTGGGCTCTTCTCTTTCTTCTTTTTTTTTCTCTTTTTTTTCTTGTTTTTTTTTTTTTTTGTGACCATCTTCTGTTGATCATCCCAGACTATTGATTCGCGTTCTTGAGGCGAGCTTCTATCTTGGATTGAATACTGGGGATTTCTGTTGTAATCCTTCTGCTTTCCAGTGGGTCACCGCTTGATCTTTGACAGGCGGACTCCTGACTTCTTCGATCTTTGACATACCACAAACTCCGTTCTACAGCCGGGTCCCTGACAATTAAAACAAACAAAACAAACAAAATTTCCTAACCCAGTTTGCACTGGGGAGGTTTGTGAGTCGTTAGCAAAATCGTAGCCCACTGATACTACTGGTGCAGTGCTGAGAGTGAACTAAACACTAGATTAGGATGTAGTCCCTTGTTATGCAGGTGGGCGCCTAACTTCAATGCTTGAAATGTAAGGACTAAAATGTATTCCTCTCGTTATACAGGTGGGCGCCTGGCTTTAGGAAAATGACTCTTTTTTTTTCAAAATGTTTTTTAGCATCTTAGGAGAAAGATTCATCGGACTAAGATTTTGATCCTAGGAGAAGGTTCGTCAGACTAGGTCTCTATCTTAGGAGAAAAATTCGTCAGACTAAGATTTTGATCCTAGGAGAATGTTCATCAGACTAGGTCATTTTTTGTTTGTTATCTTAGGAGAAAGATTCATCAGACTAAGATTTTGATCCTAGGAGAAGGTTCGTCAGACTAGGTCTCTATCTTAGGAGAAAAATTCGTCAGACTAAGATTTTGATCCTAGGAGAAGGTTCATCAGACTAGGTCTCTATCTTAGGAGAAAAATTCGTCAGACTAAGATTTTGATCCTAGGAGAAGGTTCATCAGACTAGGTCATTTTTTGTTTTTGGTTATCTTAGGAGAAAAATTCGTCAGACTAAGATTTTGATCCTAGGAGAAGGTTCATCAGACTAGGTCTTTTCTTTTTGGTATCTTAGGAGAAAGATTCATCAGACTAAGATTTTGATCCTAGGAGAAGGTTCGTCAGACTAGGTCTCTATCTTAGGAGAAAAATTCGTCAGACTAAGATTTGGATCCTAGGAGAAGGTTCGTCAGACTAGGTCTCTATCTTAGGAGAAAAATTCGTCAGACTAAGATTTTGATCCTAGGAGAAAGTTCATCGGACTAGGTCATTTTTTGTTTTTTTGGTTATCTTAGGAGAAAGATTCATCAGACTAAGATTTGGATCCTAGGAGAAGGTTCGTCAGACTAGGTCTCTATCTTAGGAGAAAAATTCATCGGACTAAGATTTTGATCCTAGGAGAAGGTTCGTCAGACTAGGTCATTTTTTGTTTTTGGTATCTCAGGACTAAGATTTTGATCCTAGGAGAAGGTTCATCAGACTAGGTCATTTTTTGTTTGTTATCTTAGGAGAAAGATTCATCAGACTAAGATTTTGATCCTAGGAGAAGGTTCGTCAGACTAGGTCTCTATCTTAGGAGAAAAATTCGTCAGACTAAGATTTTGATCCTAGGAGAAGGTTCATCAGACTAGGTCATTTTTGTTTTTTTGGTTATCTTAGGAGAAAGATTCATCAGACTAAGATTTTGATCCTAGGAGAAGGTTCGTCAGACTAGGTCTCTTCTTTTTGTTATCTTAGGAGAAAGATTCATCAGACTAAGATTTTGATCCTAGGAGAAGGTTCGTCAGACTAGGTCTCTATCTTAGGAGAAAAATTCGTCAGACTAAGATTTCGATCCTAGGAGAAGGTTCATCAGACTAGGTCTTTTCTTTTTGTTATCTTAGGAGAAAGATTCATCAGACTAAGATTTTGATCCTAGGAGAAGGTTCGTCAGACTAGGTCTCTATCTTAGGAGAAAAATTCGTCAGACTAAGATTTCGATCCTAGAAGAAGGTTCATCAAACTAGGTCTTTTCTTTTTGTTATCTTAGGAGAAAGATTCATCAGACTAAGATTTTGATCCTAGGAGAAGGTTCGTCAGACTAGGTCTCTATCTTAGGAGAAAAGTTCGTTAGACTAAGATTTCGATCCTAGGAGAAGGTTCATCAGACTAGGTCTTTTCTTTTTGTTATCTTAGGAGAAAGATTCATCAGACTAAGATTTTGATCCTAGGAGAAGGTTCGTCAGACTAGGTCTCGTTTTTTTTTCCTTCAAAAATAACTTTGGAGGAAATGCATCTCCTATGGGTAAAACTTAACTTTGAGGAAGTGCGTTTCCTGTGGGTACAATAAACTTAGGAAGTGCGTCTCCTATGGGTACAATAAACTTAGGAAGTGCGTCTCCTATTGGGGATAACTGTTCTTAGGAAGTGCGTCTCCTACTAGGTGAAACTAAACTTTAGGAAGTGCGTCTCCTACTGGTAAAACTTGCTTAGGAAGTGCGTCTCCTATTGGTAGAACTGAACTTAGGAAGTGCCTCTCCTATGGTAAAACTGAACTTAGGAGGAAATGCATCTCCTATGGGTGAAACTGAAACAAACCTAGGAGGAAATGCGTCTCCTATGGGTAAAACTAAAACTTAGGAGGAAATACATCTCCTATGGGTAAAGACGTGGAATGTATGCCTCTGTTATTATGGGTGGGCTCCCAATTTCAACACTTGAATAAAAAGACTAAATGTATGCCTCTTTTATCTGGGCGGGCTCCCAATTTCAACACTTGAATTAAAAAGACTAAAACCAACATATCCTATTTGAGGGCGGATGAACCCAACCTATCCTATTTGAGGGCGGATGAACCCGACATATCCTATTTGAGGGCGGATGAACCCAACATATCCTATTTGAGGGCGGATGAACCCAATATATCCTATTTGAGGGCGGATAAACCCGACATATCCTATTTGAGGGCGGATGAACCCAACATATCCTATTTGAGGGCGGATGAACCCAACAGATCCTATTTGAGGGCGGATGAACCCAAAATATCTTTAAGACTTGAAAATGTCTTACCTCGAATACTTGCTGGGGATTGGGATGAATTTTCCTTTTCTACCTTCCCCATTTTTTATTATTATTCTTTTTTTTATTCCTTTTTTATTTTGTTTTTGCATAGCTTCTTCCTTCAAAGACTACCTCCCTTGATTTACTTACCTGTTGGGGGTAAAATGTTATCAGCTGGGGGTACCTGACTTCCAGAAAATTTTCGAAATGGAAGGAAAATTTTCTGCCCCAGTTTGATAATATCCCTTGCGGCATGCGTTTCTGCCTCAATGCCATTTCCTTTACCTGTTTCAAATCAAACAAAATTTGTTAGTTTAAAACATGGTGGTTGGTTGTGACACTCCTACTGGGATGGCTTTCCCTTTCTCCTTCCTTGCTCTGCATTCAACAACTTGTTGGGGATGATTTCATTTGCTGGGTACAATCCCTTTCTGATGGGGATATCCCTCTTCTTTTGTGGCATAGCTCGGAAACTGGCATTTCCCCGACCTTTTAGTCCAGTATGGATTTCGCCCAATCATGCTCACTGCTCTCCTTGCTCTGTTCATGGGCCTTGGCCTTTGAGGTTTATAACCTTGGTTTTGGCAAGGATATCTCTCTTGACGCTCGTCAATCCTTCTGTCAATTCCCTTTGCTGGGGATATCTTTTTTTGACACTGACCTCGCGCTTGTTCCTTGCTGACTATACCATTCGGATATACTAGTCAGATCTCATCTTGGAAAGCTGATGGCATATTTTGAAGTCATTTCATACTTGTTCTGACCGGACAGACTCTATTGGGGAAATTTTTTATGAAAGGAGAAAGATAACAGAAACAAAATAAAAGACAAAGGAAACGATGACTCTTTTACAAAAGAAACTATAAATAAAAACCTATCAAACGCAGATACCGACTCTAATGGCCATGACATGCGTATGTGGCCTATCCTCTGCCGTCAATCATCTTTTAAGATCTTCCATTGGCGATTCCCCCTCTGATTCTCAATCTTATTCGACTTGTAGTGCCCGAAGGGTTTTCACTATCAAGTCTCTCTCATTTTTGGCTTTTCTCTCAGCTTTCATCGCCTTATGGTGCCTGTGAAGGTTTTCACCGATAAGACTCTCTCATTTGTATCACTTTCCAGCTGGGGATTTGGAGTGTCGCCGGTATGACTCTTTCTGCTGGAGATTAGAGTCCTTTCTGCTGTGGAACAGAATGTTATGTTCGCCGGTAAGACTCTTCATTTGTCTGACTTGGCATCTTTTGAAGACTGGTCAGAAGGTCTTTCTTTGGACCGTAATGTGGGTTTTGGATAGGGCTAGAAAGAAAGGGTATAAAAGGCTCAAAAATGCATTAATTTTGGGTTATTAATTACAACCTTCGGAATTAGATTTATTTACATCAAACGCAACATCTGCCCCAGTTTCTTGCTTGGGGATATTTTAATTGATTTTTTTTTCATTTTTCAAAACTATGACCGAGCCGTGAAGCGCCTACGTATCCTCTTTGAGGAATCAGGTCAAACGTAGTTCCCAATTCCTCTTTTCATTCCAACTTTCTTTTGTTGTTTTTTTTCTTTTTTTTTCTCTTTTTTTTTTGTTATCATTTTTCTTTTTTTTTTTTCTTCCTTCATTTTTCTCTTTTTTTCGTTGCTACTGATTCCGAACGAGGGGTATGAAAGAAAATAAATAAGGCTCAAAAGGGGTTAACGAAGGATAAAGTGTTTAGGTAGCAGAACAAAATGCCTTCGTCATTTCAGCCTTCAAAACATGCCAAGTGCAAACAACACACTTTAAATTTGTAGTCTCTTCTGATGGTGCTGGACTTGACAATTATGTTAAACATTTTATTTTCCTTTGTCATTTCTAAGCATCGTTGGGCGACACTCTCATTATCATGACCGACCCTCATGCCAATTTGGCGAATCTTGCTTTTAACGGTTTTCTTTGTGCTTAACTTGCCCCAGTTCCACATGACTCGAGCTCTGAATAATCTCAAACCGTCCTTATTTTCTTTAAATGGTCTGATCGCCTTTCCAGGGTTTTATGATTAACTTTAAAGACTAGGCCCAAAGTGTGTGCGCATGTCATGTCCCTAGAATCGGCATTGAACGAAATGATAAAAGGACTAAACAAAAGACGACTGGAACTAACAAAAGACCGACTTTGTATTTAGACTACCGGCGAAATGGTTTGAA
This sequence comes from Nicotiana sylvestris, assembly GCF_000393655.2. Classification (NCBI taxonomy): domain Eukaryota; kingdom Viridiplantae; phylum Streptophyta; class Magnoliopsida; order Solanales; family Solanaceae; genus Nicotiana; species Nicotiana sylvestris. The sequence continues at coordinate 188,960,756 of NC_091065.1, read as the reverse complement.
ATAATAAAACAAACAAAACAACCAGAATAAAATCCTAACACAAACTGGACAAAATTTAAACAAACTGCTATGACAAAATGGAAAGATAAGAAGGTTTGACACAGGACAAAATCCCAATTACAACCTTAATAATCCGAACAACAGAAATGACCACAAAATAAGCCACCACAAGCTTCTCTCTTGCTGACCAAGGAACGAAGCGTCCTCCCATTTAAATTGGCATCTTAGCCACTGAGCTTTGCATCAATACTGCCAAGATCATTACCCGCTTCAACATCGTCACCCTCTGTCAACAAGTTCTCGATAGGGTTCAAGTGCTCCATGTCACTGTTATTAATCACAATCCGCCCTTCTTGGATCATTCTTTCTATTTCTCTTTTCAAATCCCGACAGCTTTCAACATTGTGCCCCTGGACATTGGAATGGTATTCACACCTTTTAGAAGGGTCAAAGCTTCTTGCACGTGGGTCCACACGATTTGGAGGAATAGGTGCAATCATGTCATGATTCTTTAATTTCTCAAATAAGCTTTCATAGGACTCTCCTATTGGTGTAAAATTATCTTTCAACCTTTGTTCCCCTTTATACCACTGGCTTGGCTGTGGGTTATAGGGCACCTGAAAATTTTGTGGAGACTTCTGGAGATTTTGTGATGCTCGTGCTCGCCTCCTGGGGTGTTTTGGTGGCTGGACAACATACTGAGGTGGAGCGACAGAGTATTGAGCGTCCTGAGGTGGATAATACTGCTCAGGGGAGCCATAGAAAATTTGAGGAGGCTGCTCATACTTTCGAGATGTTCTCCTGGGACCTCTTCTAGACCCTGATGTCATCATGATTTCTTCAATCTCCTCATTTGTGTCGCTAAGATTATCTGACTCAACCAGGACAGCCTGAGTTGCGGCTTTAAGAACAGCTTGACTTATAATTTTGCCTGTCTTAAGACCATTCTCTACCATTTCTCCAATTTTGATTGCTTCCGGGAAGGTTTTGCCAACTGCGGACACCATGTTTTGAAAGTAATCTGGCTCTTGCGCTTGAAGGAAGACAGTAATTAGCTCGTGGTCATCCATGGGTGGCTTAACTCGAGCTGCTTGCTCTCTCCATTTTATGGCATATTCCCTGAAACTTTCACTTGGTTTCTTCTTCAGGTTTGAAAGGGAAATGCGGTCTGGGGGAATGTCGATGTTGTATTGGAACTGTCTGACAAAGGCCTGTGCCATGTCATCCCAGACATACCAGCGAGACGTGTCTTGATCCATAAACCATTCGGAGGCTACTCCCGTAAGGCTTTCCACAAAATAAGCCATCAACAATTCTTCATTTCTTCCCGCACCTCTCAGTTGATTGCAATACCTTTTCAGGTGGGCTATGGGATCTCCATGTCCATCGTACTTTTCAAATTTTGGAGTCTTGAAACCAGGCGGCAAGTGGACATCGGGGAACATACATAGATCTTTGAAGGCAACACTCTTTTGGCCTGCTAGCCCTTGCATGTTTTCCAACCATTGTTCTAAGCTTTTCACTCGTTGGGTCATTTCTTCCTGTACCATCTTTCGGGCAGGCTTCTCAGCTTTTGCAGCAAGATCAAACGAGTACGAGTGATACTCAGGAGAGTGGTACTGCTCTTGTTGTGTCGCAAATTGTGACTCATGACGAGGAACCTTCCCACTCTGAGTCTCTGGAGCACTTGTAGCAGCTTCGACGTTAGTTGTCATTTTTCTTTGAGGCACAAACCAACCACCTCAACTTTCTTCACAATTCAAAACCAAATATGTTAGAATGGACTCAGTCGGTCCTTATTATTATCAATATATATATATATATATATATTTATTTATTACCTTTGTTTTTCCTTTTTTCTTTTTTTTTTCTTTTTCATTTTTTTTTCATTTTTTTTTGTGTTGTGGTCGAATCTTATGGAGATTGCCTACGTATCATGACCCCGCATGAATCAGACCTTGCGTAGTTCATGCCCAATAAAAGCTAAACAATAATACACATTTTTCAATTTTAAAACAAACTAGGTTTCAAAGGTTTGAAGATGACCTGCAAACTTGAAAATCGAACAAACCACATATTCTAATCAAAAGATTTACAAACTCAAAAACAAAAGGCTGACCCCCTTTCTCTGTTTGACAAATGCAACCGAACGGTTATTTTTGCAAATGTGGCCCCTTCCAATTTTCACATGAATTTTGAGGCCGGGGAGGATTATTTCGACACTTTACAAATTTGTCCATTCTTTTACGAAAATAACCTTTCGACAACTGAAAGATACTCTAAGGCTATTTCAGCAAGAACGGTTTAAGATGCGGCCGAAGCTGGCTCGGCTTATTATGACAAAAGACGGTATTCACATGACCGCTGACTCTTTGATTTTTTTTCTTTTCAAATTACAATAAAAGACTTGGCGTTGTAAACACGGCCCTTCAGCGCCTCGGGGACGAAGATTTATAAGGCTGTGTGGGTCAACTTGGACCAAAAATTCTAAACATGACCCGAAGGTGGCTATTTGTGCAAAGTCAGCCTTCCGGCGTCCCTTTCGGGAACATTCGGCTATTTATGACAAAACAGCATCACCTGACTTATTTATGACTCTTTTATCGTTTTTCAAATTAGAAAACTCAATATTGCAAGCACGACCTTTCAACGTCTCGGGGACGAAGATTTTTAAGGCTGTGTGGGCCCACTCAAAATGACCCAAAGGTGGCTGTTTATGCCAAGTCAGTCTTCTGGCGTCCCTTTCGAAAGCATTGGGCTATTTATGACAAAACAGCATCACCTGACTTATCTATAACTCTTTTTTATCGTTTTTCAAATTAGAAAAGTCAATATTGCAAACACGGCCTTTCAACGTCTTGGGGACGAAGATTTTTAAGGCTGTGTGGATCAACTGGACCAAATCTTAAAATGACCCAAAGGTGGCTGTTTATGCAAAGTCAGCCTTCCGGCGTCCCTTTCGGGAACATTCGGCTATGTCTTGATAAAACAGCGTCACTCGACTTCTTTATGACAAAGACTAAAATTTGACATGTATTTTTTATTATTATTATTATTATTTGTTTTTTGGCTTTTTTAGAAAAATGTGGGTAGGACATCACCCGACTTATTTATAACAAGATTAAAATTTTTGATTTTTGGCTATTTTAGCAAAAGGTGGTTTGGACATCACCCGACTTATTTATAACAAGATTAAATTTTTTGATTTTTGGCTATTTTAGCAAAAGGTGGGGTTGGACCCGATGAGGGTTGCCTACGTATCTCACATCCGGTGAGAATCAAACCCGCGTAGTTCGGGCAAATAAGCTATTTTTGAGAAGACCCTTTTCCATTTCTATTTTTTTTATTATTATTCTTTTTTCACAACAATCAAATAGACTATTATTTTTCATTCATAACAAACAAACAAATTAACGAAAAACATAAAACATTCCTTCTTTTTTGAGAAGGTGGGGTTGGACCCGATGAGGGTTGCCTACGTATCTCACATCCGGTGAGAATCAAACCCGCGTAGTTCGGTCAAAAGAACTACTTTAAAAGAAGAAAGGAAGCATTTTTTGATTGATTTTCTTTTTACAAGTAACCCTTCTAAGATATATTTTTTGAATTTTCATTTGCTCTTTTTTTTCTTTATTCTAAAGAAGAAGAAGAAAATATTTTTTCGGAATTTTACTTTTAATAAAAGAAATGCTTTCTCAAAATGTTTTTTTTTTGAATTTTGAATCTTCTTTTCAATTTTGAAAAAAAGAATCAAAATATTTTCGGATTTGCTTTTTTTTTATTTTTTTTATATTATATTATTTTATGAAAACAACTAGAAAGACCTCCTAGAGAAGCCAATAATGGAGAAAATATTTTTGGATTATTTTAATTTTGTCATTTTCATAAACAAATAAATAACACATATTTTAAAAACAAGACTCTTTTTTCATTTTTATGGCAAGACAAACAATTTTCTTTTCTATTAATGCTTTTTTTTTAATAAAACAAACTAATAAGACATATATTTTTTATTTTTATATTCTCAAAATTTCGGCAGAGTTTCGACACTACTTGGACATTTGTTTTTTTTTCTTTCTAAAAATAAGTAGTTATATCTCTACACTGCCATTTCCTCATCTTTTCACGATTTTCTAATTTGTGGAAAATGATGACAACATACAAAATCTTTTGAATTTTCATGCCTTGTTTTTATATGTATTTTTATTTTTTTATATTTATTGTTATTTTCAAAATGTGGCATGGGAAACATAAGGATTTCCAAGACATCTTGGATTTCGCAAATGTTCCCCATGCGCTTTTTCCAACATATGAAGCGTGGGGGACATATGGGAATTCCAAGACTTCTTGGATTCCACAAATGTTCCCCATGTGCTTTCCCAAAAAGCAAGCGTGGGGGACATAGGGAATTCCAAGGCTTCTTGGATTCCACAAATGTTCCTCATGCTTTGATTAAAATAACATCATGCTGGAAATGACCAAATGACCCATTCGCCCTTGACTGAATACAACATGTAGCACATAGGATGCCATAAGATGGTCTATTATTTTCAGGTTGCTTGTCCTAGACGGACCCAACCCCTGTGTTGAGTCCCCTAAGTCAAATGCACATGATGCAAATAAACGTTCCTACTAGGGATCCGGCATGTGGCTTTGTTATACTAGGTTCAGAACCTGGGTGTTTGTTCTAGACCTGGCTTACCCGAGCGGACAGCTCGAGCCGAGGGGGGGCAGCGTACCGGGAATACAGAAGCTTCACCGGCTTAGCAACTTGTCCGAACCTCGTTCTAAATTGGGATTTGACACTATACAGAAAAGAAGTCGTATGAAGTACACCCTTCTTCATGATTCAGAAGACTCAGAAAGGATATGGGTTTCGGCACAGTTTATATACAGTTCAAATAATATCAAAGCGGTAAAAGCAGCATTTAACACATTAGGCTCAAACATGTAAAAATCAGATAATAAATAAAGCCAAATAATAACAATTATTTTAAGCTCGAATTCTTAACCCTGAACCAGTGGTTTTGGGCCAAATCCCCAGCAGAGTCGCCAGAGCTGTCGCACCTCCTTTTTCCGCACCCGCGGGGCGCAGGGGGAGTTTTTTCCAATTAAAGGACAATCGAAACGGGATTGGTTTAATTATTTCAGAGTCGCCACTTGGGAGATTTAGGGTGTCCCAAGTCACCAATTTTAATCCCGAATCGAGGAAAAGAATGACTCTATATTACAGTCTGCGTACCAGAAATCCGGATAAGGAATTCTGTTAACCCGGGAGAAGGTGTTAGGCATTCCCGAGTTCCGTGGTTCTAGCACGGTCGCTCAACTGTTATATTCGGCTTATTTATCTGATTTTAAATACAATTATGAACCAATGTGCCAATTTTAACTTTTTACCGCTTTATTATTGTTATTTCAAAAGAATGTGAACATCGCTTAAAACACGTCTTTGGATTGCGTCACATGAAATGCACCCACAATCCGGAACGCATTTTATTTGATGTTTTGAGATTTGGATTTGGGTCACATGAAATGCACACCCAAGTTTAAGAAAATAGATTATTAAACACGCGCCTAAAGAGACTATCGTGTTATTATTTTGGGAAGGCCGTGAAATTCGCTAAACGGCCCTCCTGAATTCTAAGTAATTTAAAACAAGTATTTACTGAGGGCCCCACAATTTGTATTTTTATTCGGCGAGGCTCATCTCATTCTTATTTTTTTGAAGGAATTTGCAACGTCATGGACATGCATCTCGGGCCACGTCACAATCAATGTGCCCGTGACTAGAGACATATTTCGACTCCGTTGAGATTTGGATTTGGGTCACATAAATGTGCACCCGAGTTTAGGGAGATAACATTATTAAAGGCGCGCCTAAAGCAACTAGCGCATTATTATTTTTGGTAGGGCCGTGAAATTTGCTAAACGACCCATCCCGGAATCTAAGTATTTAATACATATATTTTGTGAGGGCCCCGCAATTTGTCCCTTTTATTTGGCGAGGCTCGTCTCATTTTATTTTTTATTATTATTATTTATTACTTATTTATTTTTTATATTTTTAAAGGGATGCCATTTTTACGCTTTTAACCATACTAAACCTTACAGCTTCTTTACAACTAAAATCTCATAACTTGTTAGAAGTTTAATAAAAAGAGTTTTAGCGAATGAGTATTTCGGGAGTAGTAATAACATGTACTAATAATAAAAAAATTTAATGAACTAAGCGAAGTAAAGGACGAACAAATTAACGTCAAACTTGTGTCATAGAACAACTAGTCAAACTTAATTACATGACATCAAATAAACAAGAATCACATAACGCAAAATGAGCAAAAATGCATACGATGAAAACATAAGCAGAAAATTATCATACCAATTTCTATATTGCATCTTCGAACATTTAACGTAACATTTCCTTATCTAATACTTGAGGTTTACTAACCTTTGAACCTCGGCAAACTAACTTTCTCTTTTCAGCAAAAGAGACTACTTTTTTCTTCTTTTTTTTTTCAACTCCACAAAAAGACTTTTAAGGATTCGTAAATTATCTACTGGAGTTGCAATTATTAGAGGCCATAATCCTAAAATACCACAAAAATTTTTAATGCTGGAACTCTAAAGCAAATACTAGCAAGAATTTTTTTTTTATTATTAATAAAGATAGCTACTAGGGAGCCTGCCTAGTAGCATAATTTGCTTTTTTTAAAAAATAGTAGCAAGAAGAAAAATACAAACAAAGAGTGAAAAATTGGAGGCGAAAATTAAAAGAATAATGTGAATGTAATCTCTGCATTTTTCTTATATCCTGCAAGCAGAACTAGAACAACATTTTACCACAGAGCCTGCCAGGACTCACATTAACACAACAACTATAGTAAATCGGGGTCGTGTTTGTCGACGTACCGGACCTCGACGTACCGGACCTCGACGAACAGAAAGCTCGGACCCACAAATGTCAACGACCAGGGATTGTTTGGTTGCTGCTGTATTTTTTCGGCGCGACACCTGTGTGTGTGAAGCCGCAGTTGGAGGGGTCGTTTGGGCAGTTGATGAAGGGGGTGGTTGGACGACGCAGCAGCGATGGCTGCTGCTTGACGGGTGGTCGATGGGTGTTGCTGGGTTTTTGGTTGAGGTCGACGGGACTGGGGCTGCGACGCGAAAGCATGCAGAACCAGCTGCTTGGAAATGCAGCGAAGCTTGAAAATGGTGGAGCAGCTCCGGTCGGGGTTGTCCGGTGGTGTTCAGGCGTTAGGGGGGGTGGTTTGCGACTGGTTTCTGTTTGGTTATGGTGGTTTCACGGTGGGGAAGACGACGGGGGTGGACGCAGGTGGTTTCGGGGTATGGGTTTTCTAGTTTTCAAAAGGAGGAAGAAGGTGACGGGGAAGGTGATGGACTGGTTGCGACGAGCGGTGGTCGACGAGCCTGTTTGGTTGTTCGACGGAGGTGGCGAGACGGAGAGGGACTGGTTGGTTTTTCAGTTTTTTGCCGAGGAAGATGAAAATTTCCTTATGTTTATTCTTTCAAAAGAGAAAGAAGAACGATGCACAGTAGTCCCTCTCCAATTTTCCAAAAAAGTCTGTTTTGTTGGTCCCCTTTGCTTTGGCCCCTTTGTCCGTGTTTTGTAATGCTTTGCCAAGAAAAATGAGCCCCACGCGTGGTGGGGTTCAAGGTTTATGTCCCCCACGCGTGGTGGGGTTCCCCATGTGTCCTGGACACGGTTTGTCATGGGTTGGGTTCGAAATTAGGCCTAAAACCGGGTAGTTTGAACCCGAATATTATTCTTTTGCCCGGACCCGAGAAATAGGAAAACGTTGCTTAACCAGTCCTATGTAAGCAAAATAGCTACTAAAATAAGACTAATTATTTAAAACAAAACTATATTATTTTCTTAATATTTTTTCAAGATTTAAAATAACTACAAAATATTAATAAAACTATTTTTTTGTAATTTTCGTTTTTTATATAAAGATAAAATATAAAGTAATATTTTTGTATTTTTCCAAAATTAAAATGACTATAGAATATTAATAAAACTATTTTTTATAATTTTCGTTTTTTAATAAAGACAAAAATATGAAGTAATATTTTTTTTGTATTTTTCAAAATTATAATGAATGCAAACATTAATAGAACTATATATATTTTTTGTAATTTTCGAATTTATATAAAGTACCAAAATAAAGTACAATTTTTTGTATTTTTCAAGTTTATGAGAGATACATAAACTAAAATTTATATATATTTTTTGAAATTTTTCTTTTGCAACGAAATAAAGTAAAAATAGTTAAAATAGCTATACTAGACCCAATTTCACATATTCACGCTAAAAATGTGAAAATTCTCGGGGAGGGTCAAAAATCACGTGCTTACACATTCTAGTTGGTGAGAGAATGCTTGCGTTAGATGTTCAAGCCTTGGCCAATCAGTTCGTAAGGTTGGATATGTCTGAGCCCAGTCGAGTTTTAGCTTGCACAGTTGCTCGGTCTTTCTTATTTGAGCGCATCAGAGATTGACAGTATGATGACTCTCATTTGCTTGTCCTTATGGACACAATGCAACACAGTAATGCCAAGCAGGTTACGGTTGGAGATGATGGAGTTTGAGGATGCAGGGTTATGTTTGTGTGCCTAATGTGGAAGGACTTCATGAGTTGATTCTAGAGGAGGCCCACAGTTCCCGGTATTCTATTCATCCGAGCACTGCTAATATGTATCAGGACTTGCGGCAGCATTATTGGTGGAGGAGGATGAAGAAGGATATAGTTGCACATGTAGCCCGGTGTCTAAATTGTCAGCAAGTAAAGTACGAGCATCATAGACCTAGTGGTTTACTTTAGAAGATAGAGATTCCTGAGTAGAAGTGGGAGCGTATCACTATGGATTTCGTTGTTGGACTCCTACGGACTCAGAGGAAGTTCGATGCAGTTTGGGTTATTGTGGATAGAGTGACCAAGTCAACACATTATTCCTGTGGCAATTTCCTATTCTTCAGAGCGGTTGGCAAAGATTTATATCTGTGAGATCGTTCGTCTTCATGGTGTGCCCGTGTCTATCGTTTCTGATCGAGGTACACAGTTTACCTCACATTTCTAGAGGGCATTTCGGCATGAGTGGGGTACGCGGGTCGATTTGAACACATCATTTCATCCTCAGACGGATGGACAATCTGAGCGTACTATTTATATCTTAGAGGACATCTGCGCCTGTGTCAGTGACTTTGGAGGTTCTTGGGTTCAGTTCTTCCCATTAGCGGAGTTTTCCTACAACAACAGTTATCAGTCGAGCTTCCAGATGACTCCCTATGAGGCGTTATATGGTAGACGATGTCGACCGCTGATTGGATGGTTTGAGCCGGGGGAGGCTCGGTTATTGTGTACAGATTTGGTACAGGATGCCTTGGATAAGGTTAAGATCATTCAAGATAGACTTCATACATCTCAGTCCAGGCAAAAAGGTTATGCCGGTTGTAAGATTCGTGATATGGCATTCATAGTCGGAGAGAGAGTGTTGCTTCAGGTGTCGCCCATGAAGGGCATAATGAGGTTTGGAAAGAAGGGCAAGCTAAGCCCTAGATATATCTGGCATTTTGAGATCCTTGAGGGAGTGGGAGAGGTGGCCTACAAACTTGCATTGCCACCACGTTTATCAGCAATACATCCAGTGTTTTATGTGTCCATGCTTCAGAAGTATCACGGCAATCCACCCCATGTGTTAGATTTTAGCACTGTCCAATTGGACAAGGATTTGACCTACGAGGAGGAGCCAGTAGTTATTTTAGATCGGCAGGTTCGTTAGTTGAGATCGAAGAGTTATTCTTTAGTTCGAGTGCAATGAAGAGGTTAGCATGTTGAGGCAGCTACCTGGGAGTTCGAGTCAGATATGAGGAGCAGATATCCCCATCTTTTCACCAACTGAGGTACTTTTCTATGTCCGTTCGAGGATAAACGTTTCTTTTAGAGGTGGAGTATGATGACCCAAAAGGTCATCTTATGTTTTAGAACTCGATTCCATGTTCCGAGGCCTTAAAACCTCATTTTGTATCACCTCGATTTGCGTGCGTAGTCCGGGCATATTTTCGAAAAGCTTTTATGTGGAAAATTGATGAAATTTTTTTTTGGCCTCAAAAGTTAATTTTAGTTAACTTCGCTTAACGTTTTGAGTAAACAGATCCGAACCCGTATTTTGACAGTTCCGGTGGGTCCTTAGTAAAATATGGGACATGGGCATATGCCCGAAATCGAATTCCGAAGTCCCTAGCGCGATAAATGAATTTTTGATGAAAATCGTAAGACTGAAAATCAAATGGTTTAAAAAGTTTGGTTAATAATTGATCTTAATGGTATCGTGCTCATATTTTGGTTCCGCAGCCTGGTATAGGTCCAAAATAATAGTTATACCTTATATGTGAAATTTAGTGAGAAACATAACTGATTTGACGTGTTTCGGATGTCCGGTTATGAAAATAGGAACTTCAAATTGTTCTTAAGAATTTCATGTTATTTGGTGCTAAATCCGTAGTTCTAGATGTTATTTTGGTGATTTGATTGTACGAGCAAGTTTGTATGATGTGCGCATGTTTGATTTGGAGCCCCGAGGACTCAGGTGAGTGTCGGATAGGCTACAAGGTGAAATAAACTTAAGAAAATTTGCTGGTATGCTTCAGGTCTGCAGATCTCGCAAATGCGAGCCTCGCATTTTCAAAGAATGTTCGTATTTTCGAGCATGAGAGGGGACTGGGTAGTTCGCATTTGCGAAGAAAACGTTCGCAATTGCGGAAGTCCAAGTTCGCATTTGCGACCGGAACTTCACACTTGCGAAGGCTGCAGGAATGCAAGGGGTTCGCAATTGCGATGCTTCTCTCGCATTTGCGAGCTTCGCAAATGCGAAACTCATGTCGAAAATGCGACATCTGCAGCTGATAAGTCTTGACTTAGACGGGATTTTTTATTCATTCTCCCATTTTTCAAAACCTAGAACAAGAGGCGATTTTTCAAAGACTTTTTCTTCCCAAATCATAAGTAAGTGATTCTTAACTAGTTTCTTTCAATATTTTACCTCTTTTTACAAGATTTCATTCTAGAATCTAGGGTTTTCATGGTGGAATTGGGGATTTTTGGGTAGAAATTATGGATTTCGAAATTTGGGGATTTAAACCTCAAATTGAGGTCGGATTCCTAAACCAATTGTATATCCGGGCTCGGGGTGAATGGGTAATCAGGTTTTGGTCTGAATTTCGGGTTTGGACCAAGCGGGCTCGGCGTCGATTTTTGACTTTTTGAGTTACCTATGACAATAATATCGTCTACATACACTAGAAGAAAGATTTGAGAATTACCACAATGATAGGTGAACAGTGAAGTATATGAGTGAGCATTATTAAAACCACATGACAACAAGTAAGAATGAAGCTCCTTGTACCAAGCACGGGGATCTTGACGTAGACCATATATAGCTTTCTTCAAGAGGCATACATGATCTGGAAAGTGAGAATCCACAAAGCCTTGAGGTTGTTTCATAAATACAGTGTCATGCAAAGATCCTTGTAGAAAGGCATTATCTACATCCAACTAGTGGATAGGCCAACCTAAGGTGACACCAATAGATATAATGGCGCGGATTGTTGTGTGCTTAGCTACATGGCTGAATGTGGAGTTGAAGTCAAGGCCTGGTCGTTGGGTATATCCTTTGGCGATAAGTCGAGCTTTATAGCATTCTACTGTGCCATCAGGATTGTGTTTTATTTTGAATATCCATTTGCATCCTATGACATTATGATGATAAGAAGGGGGTACTAAGGACCATGTTTGATTGCATTGCAGAGCATTCTAATTCTTCTTGCGTTGCAGAATTCCATTGAGGATGTCGACTATCTTTAGGATATGTACTGGGTGCTAACGGAAGAGGGGATGAGTTTGTTGTTACTAAATAATCAAACACCTCTTTTGGTTTGAAAATATTATTCATTGAACGTGTCACTGGTCGATTGAGTAATGAAGCAGTCTGGTTAGACAACAAAGTTTGAGATGCAGGTACTTGAAGAGGAAGGATTTGTGATTGGCTTGAGCCTTCAGGTCGAGAAGCTTCAGTTCCAGTAATGTTGGCTATAGAAGTAGGAATAAGATGAACAGGAAATGGAGCAGATAATGGTGAAGAAGTTACCTATGATGGTGAGACGGCGGGCTCGTTGTTGGTCAAGGCAGAGTTATGGGGAACTCTGTTTGCATGAATTGTTGGTATGTCGTCAGGGAAGAACCTTGTAGAAGGAGTTGTTACTTTTCCCGTGGTTGGAGAAGATTCAGTGGTATGTATTAGCCAAGACTCCAGTTCAACGAGATTAACACAAGGAAGAGTGTTCTGATAGTTCTTGAAAGGGAACACAGACTCTTAAAAAATGACATACCAAGAAGAGTAAAATTTCTTATTTTTAGGGTTGTAACAGATGTAAGTACTGGATATTTTTGCATACCCCCATAAAGATACATGGATCTGATTTGTTTTCTAATTTGTGGTTTGTGTATGGCTTGAGCCACGGATAGCATAAACAGCCGAAGACACGAAGTTTTGAGCATGTGAAATAAAGCTTCATAAGGAGATTTATTTTTGAGAGTGGGTGAGGGTATTCGATTGATCAAGTATATGCCTGCCTGACATGGCAAGGACCAAAAATGAAGTGGAACAGAAGCATGGTGTAGTAGTGTCATCTCTATGATGTGGCGATGCTTTAGTTCGGTTGTGCCTATATATTGGGAAGTATAAGGTGGGCTTGTAAAATATTGGATACCCAGTCTATTGAGAAAGGAACGTAGACCAATATTTTCGCCACCACCATAACTATAGATAGAACGAATTGAAGTATTAAAGTACCTCTCAACCTGATTTTTAAATTTATCAAAGATGACAATAATATCAGATTTTTGTTTAAGTGTGAAAAACCAAGAGTACTTTGTAAAGTGATTGACAAACACAACATAATAACAAGCCTTATCAAAGGATAAAATAGGAGAAGGTCCCCATACATCTGAATAAAGAATATCAAGAGGTCGAACACTTTTTAAGGTATTTATTCCAAATGCAAGCCAATGACTCTTATTACATAAGCAAGAATCACAAAAGGTAAAGGACTTGAACATAGAGACTGGAAGATTCAATGACGAGACAATTAATTTTGTGATGCGAGGTTGAGGATGACCAAAGCGAGCATGCCATAGATGTAATGGTAGATGACTGGTTGAAATTGTGAATTGAGTGGAAGGTGGTGATGGCCATTCACAGAAATCCCCATTATTATGGCCTTGAAGAAGTGATGCCTGTTACGGAAGCCAAATGTATATAGTGTGAATGAGTCACAATTACTATACCAAAAATTATGACAACCACCAAATAATAAATAAGACAATAAAACAACAACAAAAGGAACACCAGAATTTATGAGGTTCAACCAATTTTGCCTACTTCCTCGGACACAACCAATATTTTATTCCACTCCAAAATACAAGTGAAATAATACTAAAGAGAGAAGATACAAATGCCTTAAGAAGATAAGAAGGCAAATGAGAGATGTGTTTAAATCCCAAATATTAGGCCTCCTTTTATAGAGAAATATTCCCTACCAAAAGGCTAAACCACCGATGTGGGATTTGACAAATTCAATAAATCTCCACCTTGGCAAAATTCCACACCTTCAATTTTCTCTCTATAACAAATTTTGGTTGTATCTTCATCTTCAATCTTTAGTGTTCAACAATGTTGATCAAATCCAAACAATGTTGAAACTTGACCGTAGTCACCACATTTGTTAGCATATCAGTAGGATTCTTCGTAGTATGAATTTTCTTCACCGTGACTCCACCTTCTTCTATGATTTCTCGTACGAAATGATACCGAACATCAATGTGCTCCGTCCTTGCATGATAAACTTGGTTCTTCGCTAATTGAATAGCACTTTGACTATCACAAAAAAATGAGATACTTTTTTGTCCAATTCCAAGCTCTTTTAGCAACCTCTGAAGCCACATTGCCTCCTTCACAGCCTCTGTAATAGCCATGTAATCTGCCTCTGTTGTAGACAAATCAACTATTGACTGCAAAGTAGACTTCCAACTAACTGGTGCCTTTGCAAAAGTAAACACATAACCAGTAGTTGATCCTCGTTTGTCAAGATCACCCGCAAAATCTGAGTCACAATATTCAACTACAGATTGATTGCCTTCCTGCTCAAAAACTAACCCAACATCTACAGTATTATGAATATATCGTAGAATCCACTTCACAGTTTGCCAATGCTCCTTTCCTGGATTATGCATACATCTGCTAATAACTCCAATAGCTTGTGAAATGTCAGGTCTCGTACAGATCATTGCATACATCAAGCTACCAACAACATTTGCGTATGGTACCCTTGGCATATACTCCTGTACAGCTTCATCTTTTGGCGACATAGTAGTACTTAGCTTAAAATGGGGAGCAAGTGGAGAACTAACTGGCTTAGTCTTCTCATCTATGCCAAAACATTTTAGTACTCTCTTCAAATATTCCTTTTGAGATAAACATAGTTTCTTTGAACGTCTATCTCTTATTATCTCCATGCCAAGAATTTTCTTTGCCTCACCCAGATCCTTCATCTTGAACTCCTTCTTTAGTTGAATCTTCAACTTATCTATTTCTTCCGAATTCTTGGAAGCTATCAACATATCATCAACATATAGGATAAGATATACAAAGGAACCATCTTCAAGCTTGCGCAAATACACACAATGATCGTATTTGCTTCTCTTGTACCCTTGCCGCAACATAAACTTGTCAAATTACTTGTACCATTGTCTAGAAGATTGTTTCAATCCATACAATGATTTTTCGAATTTGCATACCATATTTTATTTTCCAACAACTTTGAATCCTTCTGGCTGAGTCATGTAGATTTCCTCCTCCAAGTTTCCATGTAAAAACGTTGTTTTTACATCCATCTGAACTACTTCCAAATCTAACTGTGCTACTAAAGCCAACATAATTCTAATGGAGGAATGTTTTACAACTGGAGAAAATACTTCATTGTAATCAATTCCCTCCTTTTGAACATATCCTTTGGCCACCAATCTTGCTGTGTAGCAAACATCTTCTTGGTTAGGAAATTCTTATTTCTTTGCAAATACCCATTTGCACCCAATTGCTTTCTTTCCCTTCAGGAGATTGGCCAATCTCCATGTATGATTCTGATGAAGGGACTCTAGTTCATCATTCATGGCAATCCTCCACTTATCTTTTTTTGAACTTTGGACTGCGTCTTTATAAGTGGTAGGAACATCATCAGCTACAATTGAGGCGGCACAAGCAACCGTCTCTATAAGACGAACATGTTTGTTATTGTCCTTTTTGGCCTGTTGGTTGATATTGATTCAAGTTATTGGTGAGGTTACTGAGTTGGAATCTCCCTCTCTACTGGCTCTTCTTCCAGAGGATAATCTTCATTTGTTTTCTTCTCTGCTTCTTGTGTAGGAAAAATAAATTTTCCCTCAAACTCCACCTGCTTAGAAGCACCCTCATTTTGTTTGGTATATTATGTTACTTTATTTAACATAGCAGATTCATCAAAAGTAACATCCCTACTGAATATTACTTTCTTTGTCATAGGACACCATAAGCGATATCCTTTGACTCCAGAAGTAATCCCCATAAAAATAGCGTTCTTTGCTCTTGGATCCAATTTTGACTCTGTCACATGATAATATGCGGTTGAGCCAAACAAGTGCAAAGAGTCATAATCTACAGTAGGCTTTCCATACCATTTTTCAAATGGTGTCTTGCCATCAATAGCAGTAGTGGTAAGCGATTAATGAGGTGTCATGCATATGTAATGGCCTCAGCCCAAAATTCTTTGTCCAAGCCAGCATTGGACAACATACACCGTACCTTCTCCAACAAGGTCCGGTTCATACGTTCTGCCACTCCATTCTATTGTGGTGTATGTCTGACAGTGAAGTGTCGGGCGATGCCATTATTTTTACAGACCTTATTGAAATGATCATTTTTGCATTCACCTCCATTGTCTGTGCGAATATACTTAATCCTCTTGACTGTTTGATTCTCCACCATCATTTTCCATTTGAGAAAAATTCCCAACACTTAATCTTTGCTCTTTATTGTATACACCCACACTCTTCGGGAAAAATCATCAACAAAGGTTACAAAATAGTGCTTCCCACCCAATAAAGGTGTTTTGGAAGGACACCAAACATCAGAGTGTACATAATCCAAAATGCCTTTAGTATTATGGATCGCTATACAAAATTTAACCCTTGTATGTTTCCCTTTGACACAATGCTCGCAAAAATCCAGGTTGCAAGCCTTTACTCCTTTTAAGAATCCTTGATCTGATAAAGGTTTCAAGGATTTTCCTCCAGCATGTCCCAAGCGCTTGTGCCATAGCCTGGTTGCTTCTGCCTCTTTTTCGTAACTGGATGTTACTGTCGCTGTCCCAATAACTGTACTACCGTGATAACAGTACATGTTTTTGTTTTTCCAATTATCATTCATTACTACTAGTGCACTGGAGCATACCCTTATCACTCTATTTTCTACAATGATTTTGAACCTTTTTTATTCTAGGGCTCCCACAGAGATGAGATTTTTCTTCAAACCCGGTACATATCGAACATCTGTTAATATTCTGATCATTCCATCATGGTTCCTTAATCGTATTGAACCAATGCCATATAAGGTAAGAGGACTGTTATCCGCTGTGTGGACGACTCCATATTCTCCTTCTTGAAAATCCACGAACCAGTCCCTGTTGGGACACATATGATAGCTACAAGTCGAGTCCATCAACCCTATGTCTGATGATGTTGATGGCTCTATTGTAACTAATGAGAAGTCTGAATCATCACCATCAACTACATTTGAATCCATAATGGCCTTTCTATTGCTATGTTTGGCCTTATTCTTCAACTTCGGACGGTCTTTCTTCCAGTGCCCATTTTCTTGACAAAAGGCAAATTCATCTTTGATGGGTCTAGATCTTGACTTGGATCTTCCTTTTTTTGTCCTCGTTTGATTTTGAGGACGACCCCTCACAACCAGTGTTTGTTTTTCTTCGAACTTATTTTTTTCTCCCTTTCTTTGTTCATAGCTGTACAAAGCGGAACAAACTTCTCTGAGAAAAATTTTGTCATTTCCATGGAGTAGAGTAGTTTCAAGGTGCTCGTACTCATCAGGAAGTGACCCCAACAACATCAAGGCCAAGTCACCATCATCAAAAGTTGCATCCATATTTTGCAAATCTATGACCAACTTATTGAAACTGGTGATATGCTCATTCATCGTGGTACCAGGAACATAGGTGAAGCAAAACAGTCTCTTCTTCATGTACAATTTATTTTGACTGTTTTTCTTCAAAAGTTTATCCTCTAGTGCTTTCCATAATTTACTTGCAGAAGTTTTCTTTGTGTATGGATATTTCTCCTCTCTAGCAAGGTAGGATCGAATGGTACCGCGAGCAACACGGTTGATAATTATCCAATCTTCTTCTCCAATAATATCTGGTCTTTTTTCTTCAATGGCAAGATCTAGCCCTTGTTGAAAAAGGACATCTAGAATCTCGCCTTGCCACATCCCAAAATGTCCTGACCCGTCAAAATTTTCTACCGTAAATTTCGCATTTGACACAATTCTTGTCATAAGCGAAGATGTCAATGATGACGTATTGTTGACACTTGATGTAGATTCTTCTTGTTTATTGTCTCCCAACTTTGACACAAATATTATTTAATAGCTGACGACACAAATCAAGATTATTTTCTTTCTGGTGTGAAAGATCAGACTAAGCTGCAACCACAGAGCATACTTAGACAGTACCTTGGCTCTGATACCAATTGTTGCGGAAGCCAAATGTATATAGTGTGAATGAGTCGCAACTACTATACCAAAAATTATGACAG
Source organism: Nicotiana sylvestris (assembly GCF_000393655.2). NCBI lineage: Eukaryota > Viridiplantae > Streptophyta > Magnoliopsida > Solanales > Solanaceae > Nicotiana > Nicotiana sylvestris. The sequence goes on along the minus strand of NC_091065.1, from coordinate 188,942,818 downwards.
CCACCAAATAATAAATATGAGAATAAAATAACAATAAAAGGAACACCAGAATTTACGAGGTTTAGCCAATTTTGCCTACTTCCTCGGACAACACCAATATTTTATTCCACTCCAAAAATACAAGTGAAATAATACTAAAGAGAGAAGATACAAATGCCTTAAGAAGATAAGAAGGCAAATGAGAGGTGTGTTTAAATTCCAAACATTATGCCTCCTTTTATAGAGAAATAATCCCTACCAAAAGGCTAAACCACCAATGTGAGATTTGACAAATTTAACAATGCCCCATTCTCAGATTCTTCACAAGAAAAGAATATGGAAAGAATTCAATAGAGTCATTATCTTGTTGACAAAATTTGGCTACTGAAACTAGATTCTTTTGTATGTGAGGTGCACACAAGACATTATTTAGCACAAATGAATTAGTGGAGTTAGATTTTAAGAGAGTAGTATGTCTTATATGTGAAATAGGGATACCATTACCATCACCAATGATGATTTCATCCATCCTAGTGAAGTCAGATGCATACATAAGACTTTGTAGGTCATTCTTTATATGGTGAGAAGCACCCGAGTCGATCACCCATTAATTATTTGGTAAGTTGTTACGAGCAGCAAAGTTGGCTTGCATTTCGGTAGCTGAGTGAGACTTTGAGCGACAAATTTTAGCGATGTGGCCAAATTTATCACAGAGTTACATTGCACCCATTTATTATTTCAATTGCCTTGACGGATATCCATTGTGTTGTCTGTGTTGGTTGCCCAACTGTCCAGTTGTGGAGGATGGCCTGTGGTTTCTATTGAAGTTTTTACCACGAGGTCGATTATTCGAGGAGCTTCTCTGGTTAAGTTGAGCAGTGATAGTGAGTTGTTCCTTTTTGGCATCTTCATGTTTAAGGAACACTTCATGACCAAGTAGTTTGTCATATATTTCTTCAAAGCTGATGGGTGTGTCTCAGGCTCGGATGGCTGATGAGATTTCCTTGTATCCTGGACCTCGACCACTAAGAACTTTGATGGTCAACTCCTCATTGGTAAGAGGGGTTCCGGTCGCTGCCAATTCATCTACTAGAGATTTGATTTCTCCCATAAAGTCGACAATTGATCTGGAATTTCTTCGAAGTGTGGATAGTTGTTCCCGCAGGCCAAAAATTTGAGCTTGGGATTTGTTTGTGTATGTAGTGTGAAGGCTCTGCCAGGAAATTGTTGTTGCAGTAGCATTGGCAATAACTGGTGCTATTGTACAGTCCACAGAAGCCATGATTGCATTTCAGAGAAGGCTATCTTGCCTCGTCCAAATTTTGTAGGCTAGGTTGGGTGTATTTGAACCATTTGTTATTGTAAGGAACTGTGGCGGATGTTGAATTTGGAAAATCCCACATCAGTGGTTTAGCCATTTGATAGGGAATTTTTCCCTATAAAAGGAGGCCTAATGTTTAGGATTTAGACACACCTCTCATTTGCCTTCTTATCTTCTTAAAGCATTTGTATCTTCTCTCTTTAGTATTATTTCACTTGTATTTTGGAGTGGAATAAAATATTGCTTGTATCCGAAGAAGTAGGCAAAATTGGCCGAACCTCGTAAATTATGGTGTTCCTTTTATTGTCTTATTTATTATTTGGTGGCTGCCATAATTTTTGGTATAGTAGTTGTGACTCATTCATACTATATACATTTGGTTTCCGCAACAATTGGTATCAGAGCCAAGGTACTGTCTTAGTATGCTCTGTGGTTGCAGCATAGTCTGATCTTCCACATCAGAAAAGATTTATCTTGATAACTGTGTCAAGGTTCTGTCTGAGTATGCTCTGTGGTTGCAGCTTAGTCTGATCTTCCACACCAGAAAGGAAATAATCTTGATTTGTGTCGTCAGCTATTAAATAATATTTGTGTCAAAGATGGGAGACAATAGATAAGAGGAATCTACATCAAGTGTCAATAATACGTCATCATTGGCATCTTTGCTTATGACAAGAATTGTGCCAAATGCGAAATTTGCGGTAGAAAGTTTTGACGGATCATGACATTTTGGGATGTGGCAAGGCGAGGTTCTAAATGTCCTTTTTCAACAAGGGCTGGATCTTGCCATTGAAGAAAAGAAACCAGATGTTATTGGAGAAGAAGATTGGAAAATTATCAACTGTGTTACTTGCGGTACCATTCGATCCTACCTTGCTAGAGAGCAAAAATATCCATACACAAAGGAAACTTCTGCAATTAAATTATGGAAAGCACTGAAGGATAAATTTTTGAAGAAAAATAGTCAAAATAAATTGTACATGAAGAAGAGACTGTTTCACTTCACCTATGTTCTTGGTACCACAATGAACGAACATATCACCAGTTTCAATAAGTTGGTCACAAATTTATAAAATATGGATGCAACTTGATGATGGTGACTTGGCCTTGATGTTGTTGGGGTCACTTCCCGATGAGTACGAGCACCTTGAAACTACTCTACTCCATAGAAATGATGAAATTTCTCTCAGAGAAGTTTATTCGGCTTTGTACAGCTATGAACAATGAAAGGGAGAAAAACAAAAGTGCGGAGAAGGAGAAGCACTGGTTGTGAGGGGTCGTCCTCAAAATCAAATGAGGACAAAGAAGGGAAGATCCAAGTCAAGATCTAGACCTAGCAAAGATGAATGTGCCTTTTGTCGAGAAAAGGGACACGGGAAGAAAAACTATCTGAAGTTGAAGAATAAGGCCAAACATAACAAAGAAAAGGCCATTATGGATTCAAATGTAGCTGATTGTGATAATTCAGACTTCTCATTAGTTACAACAAAGCCATCAACACCATTAGACATATGGTTGATGGACTCGGCTTGTAGCTATCATATGTATCCCAACAGGGACTGGTTCGTGGATTTTCAAGAAGGAGAATATGGAGTCATCCACACAGTGGATAACAACCCTCTTACTTCATATGGCATTGGTTCAATACGATTAAGGAACCATGATGGAATGATCAGAACATTAACAGATGTTCGATATGTACCAGATTTGAAGAAGAATCTCATCTCTGTGGGAGCCCTAGAATCAAAAGGGTTCAAAATCTTTGTAGAAAATGGAGTGATGAGAGTATGCTCCGGTGCACTAGTGGTAATGAAGGCAAATCGGAAGAACAATAACATGTACCGTTATTGAGGTAGTATAATTATTGGGACACCTATAGTAACATCCAGTAACAAAAAAGAGGCAGAAGCAACCAGGATATGGCACATGCGCTTGGGACATGCTGGAGGAAAATCCTTGAAAACTTTATCAGATCAAGGATTGTTAAAAGGAGTAAAGGCTTGCAACTTGGAGTTTTGCGAGCATTATGTCAAAGTGAAACAGACAAGGGTTAAATTTGGTACAGCGATCCATAATACTAAAGGCATTTTGGATTATGTACACTCTGATGTTTGAGGTCCTTCCAAAACACCTTCATTGGGCGGGAAGCACTATTTTGTAACCTTTGTTGATGATTTTTCCCAAAGAGTGTGGGTGTATACAATGAAGAGCAAAGATGAAGTGTTGGGAATTTTTCTCAAATGGAAGACGATGGTGGAGAATCAAACAGGCAGGAGGATCAAGTGTATTTGCACGGACAATAGAGGTGAATACAAAAATGATCATTTCCATAAGGTCTGTGAAAATGATGGCATCGTCCGACACTTCACTGTCAGACATACATTACACCAGAATGGAGTGGCAGAACGTATGAACCGGACCTTGCTGGAGAAGGTACGGTGTATGTTGTCCAATGTTGGCTTGGGCAAAGAATTTTGGGCTGAGGCAGTTACATATGCATGCCACCTCATTAATCGCTTACCATCTGCTGCTATTGATGGCAAGACACCATTTGAAAAATGGTGTGGAAAGCCTGCTGTAGATTATGACTCTTTGCATGTGTTTGGCTCAACTGCATATTATCATGTGACAAAGTCAAAATTGGATCCAAGGGCAAAGAAGGCTATTTTTATGGGGATTACTTCTGGAGTCAAAGGATATCGCTTATGGTGTCCTATGACAAAGAAAGTAATATTCAGTAGGGATATTACCTTTGATGAATCTGCTATGGTAAATAAGGTAACAGAAGATACCAAACAAAATGAGGGTGCTTCTAAGCAGGTGGAGTTTGAGGAAAAAATTATTTTTCCTACACAAGAAGAAGAAGAGGAAACAAATGAAGATTATCCTCTGGAAGAAGAGCCAGTAGAGGGTGAGATTCCAACTCAGGAACCTCAACAACAACTTGAATCAACTGCAACTAGCAGACCAAAAAGGACAATAACAAAACTCGTTCGTCTTATAGAGACGGTTGCTTGTGCCGCCTCAATTATAGCTGATGATGTTCCTACCACTTATAAAGACACAGTCCAAAGTTCAGAAGAAGATAAGTGGAGGATTGCCATGAATGATGAAATACAATCCCTTCATCAGAATCATTCATGGAGATTGGCCAATCTCCCAAAGGGAAAGAAAGCAATTGGGTGCAAATGGGTATTTGCAAAGAAAGAAGGATTTCCTAACCAAGAAGATGTTCGCTACAAAGCAAGATTGGTGGCCAAAGGATATGCTCAAAAGGAGGGAATTGATTACAATGAAGTGTTTTCTCCAGTTGTAAAACATTCCTCCATTAGAATTATGTTGGCTTTGGTAGCACAATTGGATTTGGAACTAGTTCAGATGGATGTAAAAACTGCGTTTTTACATGGAAACTTGGAGGAGGAAATCTACATGACTCAGCCAGAAGGATTCAAAGTTGCTGGAAAAGAAAATATGGTGTGCAAACTTGAAAAATCATTGTACGGATTGAAACAATCTTCTAGACAATGGTACAAGCGATTTGACGAGTTTATGTTGCGGCAAGGGTACAAGAGAAACAAATACGATTATTGTGTGTATTTGCGCAAGCTTAAAGATGGTTCCTTTGTATATCTTCTCCTATATGTTGATGATATGTTGATAGCTTCCGAGAATTCAAAAGAAATTGATAAGTTGAAGATTCAACTGAAGAAGGAATTCGAGATGAAGGATCTAGGTGAGGAAAAGAAAATTCTTGGCATGTAGATAATAAGAGATAGACGTTCAAAGAAACTCTATTTATCTCAGAAAGAATATTTGAAGAGAGTACTGCAGCATTTTGGCATAGATGAGAAGACTAAGCCGGTTAGTACTCCACTTGCTCCCCATTTTAAGCTAAGTACTACTATGTCGCCAAAAGATGAAGCTGAACAAGAGTATATCTCAAGGGTACCATATGCAAATGTTGTTGGTAGCTTGATGTATGCAATGGTCTGTACGAGACCTGACATTTCACAAGCTGTTGGAGTTATTAGCAGATGTATGCATAATCCAGGAAAGGAGCATTGGCAAGCTGTGAAGTGGATTCTACGATATATTCATAATACTGTAGATGTTGGGTTAGTTTTTGAGCAGGAAGGCAATCAATCTGTAGTTGGATATTGTGACTCAAATTTTGCGGGTGATCTTGACAAACGAAGATCAACTACTGGTTATGTGTTTACTTTTGCAAAGGCACCAGTTAGTTGGAAGTCTACTTTGCAGTCAACAGTTGCTTTGTTTACAACAGAAGTAGAGTACATGGCTATTACAGAGGCTGTGAAAGAGGCAATTTGGCTTCAGGGGTTGCTAAAAGAGTTTGGTGTTGAATAAAAAAGTATCACAATTTTTTGTGATAGTCAAAGTGCTATTCAATTAGCAAAGAACCAAGTTTATCATGCAAGGACGAAACACATTGACGTTCGATATCATTTCATACGAGAAATCATAGAAGAAGGTGGAGTCATGGTGAAGAAAATTCATACTACAGAGAATCCTGCTGATATGCTAACAAAAGTGGTGACTGCAGTCAAGTTTCAACATTGTTTGAATTTGATCAACATTGTTGAACACTGAAGATTGAAGATGAAGACACAACCAAAATTTGTTATTGAGAGAAAATTGAAGATGTGTAATTTTGCCAAGGTGGAGATTTGTTGAATTTGGCAAATCCCACATTGGTGGTTTAGCCATTTGGTAGGGAATTTTTCCCTATAAAAGGAGGCCTAATGTTTAGGATTTAGACACACCTCTCATTTGTCTTCTTATCTTCTTAAGATATTTGTATCTTCTCTCTTTATTATTATTATTTCACTTGTATTTTGGAGTATAAAATATTGGTTGTGTCCGAAGAAGTAGGGAAAATTGGCCGAACCTCGTAAATTCTGGTGTTCCTTTTATTGTTGCTTTATTGTCTTATTTATTATTTGGTGACTGCCATAATTTTTGGTATAGTAGTTGTGACTCATTCACACTATATACATTTTGCTTCCGCAACAGCAGACACTTCTCTGCGCCATTAATATATCCCATCAGATCATATCCAATGAGAAGGGTGGAAAATTTGAGCCTTCCATGTCAAAAAATTGTGACTGCCAGTGAGCTTGAGAGGCAATTGCGAGGCAGGGTTGATGGTCATTAACTGAGTTTGTTGTGGAGAGTTGCTGCCACCAGTAGCAGTGACAACAACGACTTCGGAGTTTGAATGAACCATTACTTTTGGCTGATTTGCAACTGGTTTCGATTCTGGTTTGATTTTGAGAAAAGTCAAAGTGAAGTGAATTGAAGGGGGGAAAATGAGGTTTGCAGGATCGACCTACTCGTTAGAGTTTTTCGATGCTCTAGAACCATAATGAATCTCAATATCTGTAGGAAAAGGATTGTTTTTATTGCCTCAGCTATGTACAATTTATATAGTACATTGAGAAGGTTTCAGTATAAATAGATAAGTACAACAAAGATATTCACAAGAGTTTGAGTGTGACTATAACTAAGACTCTAGCTAATGTAACTTAAAGTAAATGGATCACGTTGATGAAAATGATCTGTTAGGATTTGGATTATCCTTATCAATAATTACTAAAGATGGGAATGAACGATGTCTCATATTGAACAACTTAATATCTGGAAAGGGTTACTTGTTTTGACAGTTACTCATTGTATTGTAGCATATTGTTACTGTAAATAGCTTGTTTGGATGGTTGTTATGTATCGTTTCATAATGTATTGTATTGTATTATACTATATCGTTTGATGAATACAATATTTGGATAAATTGTATCGTTTACCGTTGTTTCATGATGTCGTGTACCATCAATATAAAGAATAAATTCGCAGTATTATAAAGAAAAATTATGGTACGGAGTAGACTTATTATATAAAAAGATAGGACAAATTTTTATCGAATAATGAAAAGGGCAAAATAAGAGAAAGAGACAAGGTAACGACACGACCACACCAAATCGGTCGTTACATAAATTGGCACTTTTTGTCGTTACGTAACAACGAATTTAACATTCCGATACAATAAAATTTAAGTAACCATCAAAACAAACATTGTAATAGCAGAATGAAGCATACAGTTCGACTGGATTACCCCCAAACACCCAACATCTAAAAGAAAACCAGAGTCATTTTGAAGTACAAAACTGCTAAGCTATCCCCAAAAGAAACAACCAAGAAATGGGGGAAACTACTTATTATTAGGAGGGGGTTTGTGGTATGCTAGTATTGCATAAACCACCTGGGCAACAGAGACTATAAGTCCGATAAATGACACTGAGAAAACAATAGTGAAGTATTCCGAAACCCATGGAGGCCGATTATAGCTGTTGACGTCAATTTTGACATGGCTGAGATTGTTCTCATCACTTGTTTTGACATTGGAAGCCAGTTTTTTAAGAATGGTTGGTAACTTTGCTGTATATTTGCGGTTTCCTTTAATAATCCCATCCGATTCAAGGAGTTTAGCATCTCGAACTGTGAGAATAAGATCACACATAAATTGCAAATACGAGCTCACCTCACGTTCACTAGGATCGAGTTTTTCCTCGTATTGTTTGAGACATCCCAAAAGGAACTGAGTATGAGATCCGACAAACAGTGGAGGCAAAAAAAGATAAGGGTAAATTAAGAAGCGTTTGCGCCTAGTGATCCCTCTGATCCCTCCTTTTGTGGTGGTAAAGTAAATCCCTGCTTGTTTTAACTCTGCAACATTCTTAACCTTGGTGTCATCATCATCAGTTTTTTTCGTAGTTGTATTTTTTCCAGCCACAACATCAGTACTGCTGCCTCCAGTTTCTGTATTACTTTTAATTCCATCGTTATCTTCTGCTCCTTTACTTTCTTCTTCTGGATCTACATCATCATCATCATCATCATCATCAACATATTTATCTTTTTCCGGATAATTTTCTGGTCCAAGAAGGAGTAAATGGAGCCCGTGTAGCACATCACAACATTCTTTCAGCTGGTTCGTCCAAATCTTCAATCTTCGTGCATGTTTACTAACTGGAAGAAATTGTACAGAGATGCAACATCGGAGCCGCTCAATTGCCGGTGAAAGTAGAACCCTAAACAAGGTCATCTTACCCAGATTATTTGAAGATGGCTCCTTCCACTTGCCATTTTTAATCACTTCTCTGAAGTACCTCTGGTTTAGTAGTTCCCTGAGAACAACCAGAGGAATCTGGTTGCCTACATGAAACATAGACTCAACCCATTTGTGTCTGTTGGACAAGCTAATGTTTCTTAAGTGAGGAAAATCATCCAATTTGAAGCTGCTATTTCTTAGATGAGGAAAATCATCCAATTTGTTGTCACCCCGCAGGAGAGAGAAGGAAAGTTGGAGAAATAAGCAACTATCTTTTAGCATCATGTCCCGAAAATCTTTTCCCGACATAGCGATCACTTCGGACTCAGGGTGATAGGATGCTCTTGCTTCTTTCTCAATTCGTCTAATTGCAGAAATGTAGATTTCCGTGATAGTTGCTTCCCTGGATTTTGAGGAGCTAATCACATACTGCCAAGCTTCTTCTTTGGCCTTTTTTATAGGGTCATCATCTTGTCCAAATAGTGGACCAAATTTAATGAAAGGAACGGATTTCCCAACCCTTCGTATCATGCGTCGTGAAGAATTTGCAGTGCCACCAGGCTGCTGCCCTTGCTGCGGCTGCTGCTGTTCTGGCTGCTGCTGCGGCTGCGGCTGCGCCTGTACATGCTCGGGCTGCTGCGGTTCTCGCTGCGCCGCACTTGACGACATAATCCGAACTAAGAGCTATTACGCAAAGAGTATGATTTAGGATTGAGACAGGCTGAAAAGGCTGTAGAGGATCAGAAACTTTTGTTTTTTTATTGATGAGTGATGATTTAGGAAAAGGTAAAATTTCTGAAAAGGAAAGGCAAATGCTGTTGGCCATAACTATAGGGAGCGTGCTTGATTTGTTACACAATGTGTAGTTTAATATTTATCAAAATCTATGTGACTGTTAATCTCGCAAGAGATTTCAAGTATTATTGCAGAAACCTCTCTCAATAGTTTTGTAACATTAATCGGGTTTACACATCTCATCTTCTTCCTTATTTTGCTTCTTTTAACAATTTCTAAACCTATTTGTTAGTATTAATTAAAAAAAAATATGAAGTACGTAACTGTTATGAAATATAATTCAAAGTAGCAATATGGAACAAGGAAATAAAAGCAATTTAGTAAAACATGAACAAGAAATGGAGATAGAGATAAGGAAGAGATTTTATTTTCATGGAATATGTCATTGAACATAAAAAATATGTCATTGAACATAAAAAATATGTCATTAAGTATTTGACATGAAAATCATGGAGGAATAGTAGACATCCACCATAATATGATATTTATCATAACACCCCCCCTTGGATGTCCATAAATAATGTGCCTCATTAAAACCTTATTAGGAAAAAACCCTATGGGAAAAAAAATCCTAATGAAGGAAAACGAGTACACATATTGCCTCGTTAAAAACCTTGCAAGGAAAACCCGGTTGGACAAAACCTTGTAAGAGAAAAAGAGTACACCGCGTATTAACTCCCCCTGATGAGAGCATCAGTTCACATCCTTCAGCCTTCGCATCCCAATCTTGTACACCAGTTTCTTGAAGGTTGACGTCAATAGAGATTTGGTGAACAAATCAACTATATTATCACTTGAAGGAATCTGTTGCACATTGATATCACCATTCTTTTGAAGATCATGTGTGAAAAATAACTTTGGTAAAATGTGCTTTGTCTTATCTCCTTTTATGAATCATCCCTTCATTTGGGCTATGCATGTTGCATTGTCTTCATACAAAATTATGGGTAGTTTGTCACACTTCAAACCACATTTGTCTCGGATAAGATATATTATAGACCTCAACCAAATACATTCTCGACTTACTTCATGAATAGAAATTATCTTAGCATGATTAGAAGAAGTAGCCACGATTGATTGCTTAGTCGATCGCTAAGATATGACAATGTCTCCACATGTAAACACATAACATGTTTGAGATCAAGCCTTGTGTATGTCAGATAAATACTCTACATCGGCATAACCAACAAGATCGGGATTGCAATCATTGCCATAAAATAAGCTCATATTGGTAGTCCCTTTTAGATAACACAATATGTGTTTGATTTCACTCCAATGTCTCCTTGTAGGAGCAGAGCTATATCTTGTTAAGACATTAACTGAAAATGTTATGTCACACCTTTTAGTGTTAGCAAGATACATTAGTGCATCAATTGCACTAAGATATGGTACTTCAGGACCAACAAGTTCTTCATTATTTTCATGAGGTTAGAATGGATCTTTATTTATATAGAGTGATCTCACAACCATCGGGGTACTAAATGGATGTACTTTATCCATATAAAATCACTTTAAAATCTTTTCAGTGTATACTGATTGATTGATAAAAATTTCATCTTTCATATACTCAATTTGTAGACCAAGACAAAATTTTGTCTTTCCAAGATCTTTCATTTCAAATTCTTTCTTTAAACAGTTTACTGCTTTAGGAAGCTACCTAGGAGTTGTAATGATATTTGAATCAACATATACAAAGATTATAACAAATTCAAATCCAAATCTTTTTATAAAGATACAAGGACAAATTGAATCATTCTTGTACCCTTCTTTCAATAGGTACTCACACAGGCGATTATACCACATGCGCCTTGATTGTTTCAATCCGTATAAGAATTTTTAAAGCTTTATTTAATAGATTTCTTGGAAACATTAATATGCTTCAGAACAATTTTAATCCTTCAATGATTTCCATTATACACATATCAAGTTTTCATGTATTGCCAGATTAAAACTTGAAATAATTATATCCACCATAAGAGAACATGTCTCCATATAATCAATGTGAGGATATTTACTAATTTTCTTGTGTCAAAGTCGTCTTTATGTCTATCGACATGAACTTTTTGCACAAGAACACATTTATACCTCCATTGGCTTTATACTTTCAGGTGTTGGGACTATCCGCCCAACTTCACATTTTTTCAAGTGAAGTCAATTTTCATTGCGTATTTTTCATTTGGCCAATCATTTATCTGTCCAAATTTCAGGATAGATTTGAGCTCAAGATCCTCGTCAATATTAATAATATTGAGCGCTACATTATGCTAACAATATCATCGACGATTATTTTATATCGGTTCAATTATTACACAATAAAGACATAACTTATTGAGATCTCTTTATCTCATTATTTTCAGGTACCTGAGCCTCTCACATGAGGTCTTACGAAGTGTTATGTCGTGGTGCTCTTCTAGAGCACTTGCCTCCTTATTACGACCATTTTGCCCCACTCCTTCTTCAAGGAGTTTTATCTTTGGAACCGATTGGTCTGTTACGCTTCATGCGTGCCATAGACTCTGTCCCTCATGGACTTTATTCTATTTGGAGCATTAACAACTGAAATATGACATTTAGCTTTGGGTCAGCAAATGTGTCTGGCAATAATTTATAAATTAATTATCACTTGAACTTCAAGTTCATATTTTCTTGTACGAGGATCTATATGTATTCATAATAATTCATTTCACGTATCACTTTCTCAGCTATCCATTTTCTCCCCTAATGTTGGGATCACCAACACATTTCCCAACCTTCTTTGGAAACCCATCTTTGTGCATTGTGGTGGCATAATTAAATCATATAGCACATTCATATTTCTATATAGAAATTATTTGGTTCCTAACCCTGAACCGATTATGATAGGGAGAAATTTTTATAACTTGGCTAGATGCGTACAAGTGCTGGTGTATATTAAATAATACATCTCATAACAAATTTTATTTTTGGGAGTTTTGTTCTCATAACCAATGATTTAGCTATAATTGGAGGCATACAATTTCCGCTAAACCAACTTGGATTTAAACTAGTATTATCAAGATAAATCATCATAATTTATATTCTGGAATTGTGCTCTAATAATTTGAGCAAGCAATCTTGCGAAAATCAAACTGCAAGTTGATAACAAATGCACATGTGACCATGCATCTATTAAAATCATATAATAGTAAACGGTCCACATGGCAGGTGACTGAGCCCATATATATATCACATTTTATTCCTTCCAGAAATCAAGGGATTCAATCCCAACCTTTAACTGGTATATCATGAGAATAAGCAGCACAAAAGAATTCTTGAAGAATCTTCTATTCTTCAATATATGTCAATGTAATTCTTAATTAATTTTTCGCATCATAATTGAACCGAGATGGTCGACCGGTCATGCCAATTAATATTTGTTTTAGTAAACCTCTAGTTTACTTGTGCCATATGATTCCAGCATCATGCTTATATTTGTGTAGTACAAATTGAAAGAAGACCGGGTAACCTTTTATATTTACCCGGTATGATTATAGAAATATGAAGATATTCAATCTTCCTTTCATTTATAGTCTCAATATGCCAATCACTTTGACTTATATATTTGAAACTCAAAAAGTTTCTTTTGAGACTTTACAATATCAATGTCATGAATAAGTTTATTCATCCGGGTAGTAACAAATTAGTTTTTTCGGAGTTCTTAACAACTTTTGTACTACAAGATCTTTTATCATACCATTAATATGGTAAATGTCTCCTTCACGGATAAAATTATATCATAATAAATTGTCATGGTCAAAATCATCATAAGCAAAATCATTTCTTGCTTTAACTTTGCCTTTAATAACTTTTATAAGACATGACAAAATAATATTTAGCGTATCACATGTACGCGACCAATGACAAATTCATGTAACCACACAATAATATTTATTCTCTTTATTTTACTCAAACCTCCCTTAGAGGTGAGTTGTGTGGTATTCATCTAATCATGAATTGCATGTCTTTATTCATTGCTTTTATCACATATTGCCACATTCAACTTTAGGAATGGGTTTGCATTCTCAATGCTTATCACAAGTCACATTCTCTTCAAGAAATAGATCATAATCAGTGACGTGCTTTATTATTTTCATACCAATTTGATGGTAAACATTGCCTTCACATTTTGAAGGATTATTTTGTAACCCTTATTGTTCTCCTTTTATAATCATAGTGATGATTATTATTATTTTGATATTTGGAACGCCCATGTTCATTGTTCAATCACTTGTCTTTATTGAAACTTATTATGCACTGCTATCACATTCACTTCAAGAATGGAGCAAATCAAGTGGGACAATTTTCATGCCTTTTCATGAAAAATATATTATTTTTCTTTAGTCATCATTATATCATCAATATGGTACATTGAGACTCAAACCCAATGTCTTATTAATATAAAGGCATGTTAGGCCATAATAAATTGGGACTCAAACCCAACTCTTATCATTATGGAGCATCAGGACTTGATCCCGATGTCTTACCCTCAATCAATGGCATAATAGGCTAAACAATATTGAGATTCATTCTCAAGCCTTAATTTCAATCACATGCCAAGAAAGTTATACACAACTAATTTGCAACTTAGCAAATCAAATTTGCTTTCTTAAATAAGTGTACAAATCTCAAATCAGCGTAAAGCTTTATTAATTATTTGTAGCATCTATATGAAATACAACCGTTTGTAGTCAGAATATTTCTTCTAAATTCTATTAGAGTTTAAAAGGATCATAAAATCATTGTCATAATATTTATTGAGTCTCTCTCAAAAATATTGTTGTTTTCGGGGTATACCCTACCTATTGGATTTGATTTAACGCCATGACTTTCCTTCACTCAATTCAACCAAGCAATTAGTGAACAAATTTATCAAAAGTACACCATATAGGTAACAACACATATATAGTACTAATACATAAATTCAACATTTATATTACCTGAAAAGTGACATTATAGGTAACAACTTACCAGTTGTAGCTTGTGCATCATTTATATAAAATACTTAAAAATGGTAAGTCAGTAGAAAGCATCAAGTAGGTCATGGATACTCAAAAATACCTCTTATAGTAGTCATACTAATCATTGTTTGCTTTCAAATGATACGACCATAAATTATGAATATACTTTCTCAATAGCTGGTTTGTTTTCCAAATATCAAAGAAGTAATTAATCAACCTAGATAAAGATGTGAAATATTTCTTGTTTTCTTCAAGATGATTTATGCTTTTAATCAGTATGTCTAATTTTATTTTATTTTTTATTCCTTTTTTTGGTACTATATGCAAGTGTAAAAATCCAAAAGGAAAAAAAAATATTCATCCAAATAAAAGAAAATGTTTAAAGCGGCAGGACAGATTGAAGATAGTTAACACATAAATATGCATAAGACAATTTATATAAAATATCTTTGGTTACCATGACATGCATCATATCAACAATTAACTGCTACTATGATTTTCACATATAGAACTTCGAAAATTTTATTCCATTCATGTGATATAAAAGATGTAATATTAATATGTGCTTATGCAATACAGGTGTAGTACGAAGTTATGTGCATATGAGATTTTAAAGGAATGACAAGTATAAGATAATCATACCTTCTTACATTTCATTACTTACCATATGTAGTTTCTCTTTATATTTAACCATGTGATGATATGTATGACTTCTAATTGTAATCTTTCCGGATGTAGGAATATATATATATATATATATATACACAATTGGTTAGAGACTCGTGATGATAACGTGTTATGAAATATAACTCAAAGTAGCAATATGGAACAAGGAAATAAAAGCAATTTAGTAAAACATGAACAAGAAATGGAGATAGAGAGAAAGAACAAATTTTTTTTCCATGGAATATGTCATTGAACATAGAAAATATGTCATTGAATATGTCATTAAGCATTTGACATGAAAATTATGGAGGAAGAGTAGACATCCACCATAATATGATATTTATCATAACAGTAACTAATTTATCCCTTTTAATATACTCGTTTGTTTAATTAGTTCCATAAACATTTTTTCTATTCTAATTTTCTTTAGAATAAGAGGGCACAAGGGCTTCCTAGCCACTTAAACTCACAAGATTTTTAAAAGCCGATGCATGATATTTTAACTTTCCTATTTGAACACTCAAACTCATTTTTTCGGTAAATAATAAAAATATTTGACCATTGACCATGCCCATATGGAATTAGCTGGTGCTAATCAACAGGCTGCATGAGGAATACGATGTACAGGAGCGTGAAAGTCCCAACTCCTGATAGTACAAAATGGGTTGTATTTAAGTGTCTTTTTCTAAAATATCCTACTCCATTTTTAAAAATCTGAATCTCGATTCCTCCATTTTGTAAAATCTAAAGCTCTATTTCTAATTTTTTTTTTCTTATTTCAGACCGTGAAAATGATGGAAACGAAAGCACAGACCAAACAAAGCTCGATCAGAACAAGATTAACATATAATAAACAAACCAAAAAAAAAATGAACGAGTAATTATGAACGATTTTGAAATGGGGTGAGTGATTATTAGACTATTGGTAACCTAGGTTTAAGATGTGAGGGTTTGGTAAGAGAGAGGTTAAAATGAGGGGAGGGGGTCGGTCTATGGAATAAAAGAGGGGACCCCGATCTGTTGGGTTAGGGTTTTCGTGGCCTTGATGTATAAGACACCCATTGGTCATTCGATGACTGGATGGACACGTATGTGTATGTGTAATACACACGCGCATGGTCAATATTAGTTCAAATGAGAAAATTAAAAGTTCATGTATCGACTTTTAAAAACCTTACAAGTTTAAATGGACAAGAAACTTATAATTACTTAAAGTTTTCTACCTTCTCTCTCGTGTCTTTATCTTTTGCGAGAGATATTTTGAAACACAAATTTACCCGGTTTAGCGAGATAACCTGATTTTCAAAAAGTAGTAAGAGTTTTTGTTAACAAAAAAATATACAATTCAATAAAAAAAATATAATTTTTATACAACTTGCATACAATTATGTTGTGGTATACAATAGTGAAAACATACAACTTAGTAAAATTTGTATACAACTTGCGTATAATTGTATTGTATACAATCCGGTCAAAACATATAACTAATATACAATTTGCATTTAACTTGCATACATTATAATTATATTCTTATACGTATTTTATATTGCCGTGTGTATGCCATTGTTTGTCTAATAATATATTGAACATACAAATAACATATATCTGGCATACATCAAACGAACGTTTTCATATGATTGTTGCTTGAGATAATAAGATATTCGAGGATCAATTTATCGATTTTGAAGATTTAATCCGTCATTTCTTATCAAATTTTATGAAAAAAGAAATGCATTGGCGTTGGAGTTGGGGTCATCTTTTATTGATGCAAAATTTTTTTGCTCTCCCAAACTGAAATCTTATTTCTACAAGGTGAGCTTCTAATGATATTGTGTATGGGTAAAATCAGGGATAACGTTGTACCCGACTTCCTGATAAATAAACGAGAGGGAAGCATGATCTGACGCAACTTCTAATAAGGCCGAAGGGTTCCTCATTTCTTAAATCAGAGAAGATGGATTGAGCACCCAGGATCGGGCATGATTGAACATCGGATCCAGATAGAGTGAAGTTCTGGGACTAAGAAAAGAGAAACAGTTTTGCACAATGAGCAGGGAGCCATAATATCAGCCCTCAACCGGATATTATATGGCACAAATCGCATCCGATAACAATAGCAGATCGACATTTACCGAAAAAGAAATTTTTTACCTTATTTAGGTTTGTATTATGATTGAAATTCCCCTACTATATAAAGGGGAGAACTTTTATATTTTAAACCATTGTTGGCACGCATATCAAAGAAATAAAAGTTCAATTTTGTCTTCTAGCTTCTATTCAAAGTGCTCTTTAGTTATTCTTTCCTTTAGTTGCAACCGAGCCCGTATCGAGGGCACAATTGGAGCCAGTTTTGAGTGTTCAACTCAAAGTCGGGCTTGATTATTCAATCGCATTTGGTTTGATCGCTTGTTCTCTCTTTAACTTAATTATTTGTTGTTCTTATATCATTCGTGTTAAATTAAATCATGTATCCTTTAAATCATGAACAAATTTAATTGTTACTCATTTTTAAGCATAAACATTTTGGCGACCACTATGGGGCAAGAATAATAGTGGTGATTTAATATGAATCTCCATAATACACCCTATTTTACACTTGTTCTTTGATGTTTGATTTCAGGTTAACCTAAGAATGTAAAATTTGCAGTCTGCTCACTTGAACATTGAGGCCGAGTCAGGCCACCACGATGAAAACAATAACACGGTACCTATTAATGACATGTCTCCTATTGATCCTAATGGTGCCCCAATCGCTGACCTGGCCGATGCTAACTCACAAGTTGCCATCAACATCAACCTACCAACTAACCTCGAAAATAACATTCGCGGGGAACCCCGTCATCGGCTCGAGAAGCACCCAAAGGGAAAGGTGATGGGGTTAGCTTATGGTTGATTTTTGAAATGTTGCAAGCTTAGAAAGAGGCAATAGCATAGTTGCAGACCCAAAGTGACGTCCCTAATAGGATCGATATCGAGAGGGTCAGGGAAAACACTCGAAGGGCCGTGGAACTGGATGAATTCGGGCCCAAAGAAACTTCCTAGGTAATGAAGATGCTCGAAGCACTGACAAAGAGAGTGTAGTCCAGTGAGAAAAAGATAGAGGCCAATAACAAAAAAATGGAAATTTACAATTCCAGGGCTGATCAGATCCCGAGAGCGCCTACCAATATTGAAGGGGCCGAATGTAACATCTCGACCTCAGGGAACGCAACAGGCACTCAACCGAGATAACCCAGCCGAGCAAGCCTACCAGATTGCCTTCTACCCAACTTACTCATAAATAAAGAGACGATAAACCTCACAAATTAACACCAAGAGGATTCATGAA
Source organism: Nicotiana sylvestris (assembly GCF_000393655.2). Lineage (NCBI taxonomy): Eukaryota > Viridiplantae > Streptophyta > Magnoliopsida > Solanales > Solanaceae > Nicotiana > Nicotiana sylvestris. Next base: position 188,924,627 of record NC_091065.1, on the reverse strand, counting down.
CCGCACTACTTCCATTGCCGTTTGATACTGCAATTTAAAATCTCAAAATACATACAACTTTCATAGTTGAAGTAAAACAAGTGATTCAAATACAACAAGACTTGTTTGACTTTCCCAACACCCATATGTACAACCCACATTGTGTCTACAGAGCCTCTAATAGATACAAAAGAGTACAATGATAGTACCAACAACGAGGCTCCGACTATACCCCAAAAAATAATACATATAGAACAAAAGATGCACTATTTCGAAATGAAGTGGGGCCCGCCAAGTCAGCTCAGAAGAGAGTGTAACGCTATCACTGGTCAATGCCTCCCGCTGTAGAACCACCTGCATCCATTAAAGATGTAGTGCCCCCAGCAAAAGGGACGTTAGTGCATGTTGAAGAGTACTAGTATGAAAACCCAAACACCTATTCAAGGACTTGGAAATTCAACATGAGTATGATGAATCATGGTAGCAATAAAAGGGCTTAGATAGCCGTTAAAGTTAAAGAAAATTTATTTAGAACTTCCAATAACATTTATAAATTTCAAGCCGGGGATCCTCTGCAACCATTTTGCACAAAGCGGCCATGCCGCCTCACCCCAATGTATGCGGGTGGAGGTGCAATAATAATACCATAAACTCTACACAAAGCGGCCCTGCTGCTTCACCCTAATGTATGCGAGTGAAGGTGTAATCACAATACCATAACTTGACACAAAGCAGCCCTGCCGCATCACCCTAATATATACGGGTGATGGTGTGTAATCACAATACCAAAACTCTACACAAAGCGGCCCCACCGTCTCACCTTTGCGGATGGAGGTGTAATCCCATTTCACAATCTCTACACAAAGTGGCCGCAACGCCTCACCCTAATGTATGCGGGTGGAGGTGTATTCACAACGCCACACTTCGGATTCTCAAAACGAAATAGTTTTTACAAAAGAGTTCTCTTCCAATCAACCATTTGGCACCTTTGGCCTTAGAAAGTATAAGTTCATAAGATTTCATCATATGAGGAATAAGTGTTTGATTACATTGATTTGATACAAGGTTTTCTTCCCAAAAAGGGTATAACATAATTAAGTCACAATAGATAATTTTTAACACATGAGGGTTCAGACACATTATGCAATTTGAGAATCAATTTTCTAGCTTGAACATCCCACCTCAGTAGTGTTTCAAGTTAGACTACACATGATGGAGTTTTGCAAGGATTCGAGAATTCCGATACTAGAATAAGTGCTTAGCCTTCATACCTTGAAAGAGCTTTCCTTGGTGTAACAATAATGTCACGACATTTCTAACACTGTAAATCTATAGAAGAGGAGAGAATTACAAGAATATTAGAGGAATTCATATGGCACGAGCTACTACACTGATGACCCAACCTTCCCTAAACTAATTCAAGAACAAAAACACCCAAGATGGTTCAACAACTTCCCATAGTCTCTATTAGCTCATGCATGTGATAAATGTACACTCATCACCCATAATCAACCCAAACAAGAAATTGAAGAATTTGGGGGAAGAAATTCTTACCTTTTTGAAGCCCTAGCAAGTTCCTTTTGATGAAATTAAGGTTTTATCAAAATAGAGTGGTGAAATCCTTAGTTCTCCCTTTCCTCTCTCTAGAATAGCTCTCTCCTCTCTCTAAAATGTCAGGCAATCCCCCCCCAAAAAAAGAACCCTTAGGCTAGGTAAATGAAATGAGGGTCGGGTTATAAAATTAGAAAAATGAAGCCCCGATGTATATCTGCGTTTGCATATGCGACCACATAACACTTCTGCGATCCGCAAAAAGGACCGCATAATAGCCCTCCAGAAATGGCCGTTTCTACTTCACTTTGCGATAGGTCTGCAGTCCGTAGACCAATTCTATAGTTGCATAATGGACTGTAGAACCTCCTTCCAAAATTTCTCATGCTGGATCTATGATGGGATCAGCAGCCTGCAAAACTCTTTTGTGTCCGCATAGTGGTCCTCAAAATAGGCAAATCTTTATGCTTCATTCCGCGGCTAATCTGCAGCCCGCAAAATGGTTCTGCGGTTGCATAGTGGACTACAGAACTGCCATGTTCAATAAAAAATTTCCTTCAACTCCTCGGCGCACCGAGCAATCCCAAAATTCTATACTGTGGCTCGCAAGCTGGCCGCAAAGAATTTCTATAATCCTCAAACACATTAGCTTACCTCGACACTACAAAAACCTCGGGTTGTAAGTGAAATTTCACGGGGCCCTACATCCTCCCCGCTTAAGATCATTCGTCCTCGAATGAGGGTCTAAATCTGCCATTAGCATTCCTGACTGTTATTTCACGCGCCAGCAGTTCCAAATTTTGACTAACTGCCCAAATTCTCAAATATTTTGGCAAAGTTTCCCTTGTAACTGGGCCTATCCACCTGGCATAGAATCCCCGAAACAAATTCTAACAACATATACATAATGCAATGTTGCAACATAATAAAAAAATAACATCAACCGTGACCTCATAAGCAATATATCACCAGAAAGGAACACCCTTAACATCAACTATACAAGTGATACATAATTCATAGGCAATAACATTTTAGATACAATTGCATAGCTATTCAAACAAATGAGGGTACTTCTTTTTCATTTCTTCCTCGGTCCCCCAAATGGCCTCTTCAACCTGTTGGTTTCACTATAGTACTTTCACAGAGGCAATTTCTTTATTTCTTAGCTTCCGGACTTGCCTATCAAGAATAGCAACTAGAATTTCTTCATAGGTCAGCTCTTTGTTAACCTCAATAGTCTCAACTGGCACAATAAGTGACAGATCTCCAACCACCTTCTTCAATATGGATACGTGAAACACTGGGTGCACTAAAGACATCTCTGGAGGTAGTTCAAGCTTGTAAGCCACCCGACCAATCCTATGAATGCTTCTGTATGGTCTAACGCATCTCAAACTCAACTTCCCTTTCTTACCAAACCGCATGATGCCTTATGGGGGAAACATTCAAGAATACTCAATCATCCTCTTTGAACTCCAAGTCCCTATGACACACATCTGAATAGGACTTTTGACGACTTTGAGAAGTTTCCAACCGACCCTTAATGATCTTAACCTTCTCCATAGCCTGATGTACGAGGTCTGGTCCTATCAATTCCGCTTCCCCAAACTCGAACCACCTAATAGGAGAACTATATCTCTTACCATATAAAGCCTTGAACGATGCCATCTAAATACTAGCATGATAACTATTGTTGTAGGCAAATTCGAGGAGTGGAAAATGATCATCCCATCTACCCTTGAAGTCAAAAACACAAGTGCACAACATATCCTCAAGCATCTGAATAGTCCGCCCTGCCTGCCTGTCAGTCTGCAGGTGAAAGGTTGTACTAAGATTCACCTAGTACCCAAACCTTGCTAAAATTTCTTCCAAAAGTTAGCTGTGAACTGTGACCCTCGATCTGAGATAATAGAAACTGGAGTGCCATGCAATCTGACTATTTTCTTGATATACAACTGAGCATACTGCTTCGCGGTGTCGGTAGCCTTAATAGGTAAGAAGTGTGCTGATTTTGTGAGTCGATCCACAACCACCTAAATCAAGTCGAACTTGCAAGGAGTGCGAGATAGCCCCCCCCCCCCACTACCCCTACCAAAAGTCCATATTGATCATCTCCCATTTCCACATCAGAATTTCTATGTTCTGTGCCAACCCACCATGCTTTTGATGTTCGGCCTTTACTTTCTGACAATTTGGACACCTCGCCACAAAGTCCACTACACTCTTCTTCATATCATTCCACTAGTAAACTTCTTTAAGATCAGGATACATCGTTGTAGAGCTTGTGTGCACGAATACCTAGAAGTGTGAGCCTCAACCATGATTCTTTCCCGGGGACTGTCTACATTTGGAACACATAGTCTCCCCTAATGCCTTAGTGTACCATCATCCATGCCAAGAGAAAAAACCATGGTCTTATGTTTATGAATCCCCTCCTTCAACTGTACAACCATTGGATCGTCGTGCTGCTTCTCCTTGACTTCCACAACCAGTGATGATTTAGTCCTATTTTGCACAATTACCCCTCCTTCACTAGAATCCGCAAGAACTCCCAAACTAGCCAATCGATGAACCTCCTTGTCCAATAGCCTTTGTTATGCCTCCAAGTGAGTCAAGTTGCCCATAGATTTTCAGCTAAGAACATCTTCCACAACATTAGCCTTCCCGGATGATATAAGATATCAATGTCATAATCCTTGAGTAACTCTAGCCATCTTCTCTGCCTCACATTCACTTCCTTCTACTTGAAAATATATTGAAGACTCTTATGGTCCATGAATATATCCACATGGACCACATACAAGTAATGATGCCAAATCTTCAATGCAAATACCACCGCTGCAAGTTCTAAATCATGTGTTGGATAGTTCTTTTCATGATTCTTGAGTTGCCTAGAAGCATAAGCTATCACCTTTCCATGTTGCATTAATATACACCCAGGACCGATCCTTGAAGCATCACAATATACCACAAACCTATTTGTATCCTCTAGTAGGGTCAATACCGGCGCCGTAGTCAATCTTGATTTCAACTCTTGGAAGCTCCTTTCAAAAGCATCTGAATAGTTGAACTTAACCGCCTTTTGCGTCAATTCAGTCAATGGAGAGGCAAGAGTAGAGAATTGCTCCACAAATTTCCTATAATACCCGACTAAGCCCAAGAAACTGCGAATCTCCATTAGAGTTGTAGGTATAGGCCAATTCTTTACAGCTGCAATCTTCTGAGGATTAACCTTAATTCCTTCCCAGCAGACAACATGACCTAAGAATGTGATAGATTCAAGGCAAAAATCACACTTCAAAAACTTCGCATACAACTTGTGCTGATATAGAGTTTGCAAAACTGCCCTAAGATGATCGGTGTGGCCCTCTCTACCTCGTGAATATACCAGAATATTGTCAATGAACACTATCACAAAGGAGTCAAGAAAAGTCTTGAAGACTTGATTCATAAGATCCATGAAAGTTGTCGGGGCATTTGTTAGCCCAAAAGACACTATCAGAAATTCAAAGTGCCCATACAGGGTGATATACTGCTCCCTTATCTTTAACTGGTGATATACAGATCTTAAATCAATCTTGGAGAAATACTTAGTACCCTACAATTAATCAAACAATTCATCTATCCTTGGCAATGGGTACTTATTCTTGATCGTGACCTTTTTGAGCTACCGATAGTCAGTACACATCCTCAGTGACCCATTTTTCTTCCTTACAATGAGGACCGGTACGCCCCAAGGTGACACACTCAGCCAGATGAAACCCTTCTCTATCAAATCCTTTAATTGTTCCTTTAGCTCCTTCTATTATGTTGTTGCCATTCTGTAGGGTGGAATAGATATAGGCTGTGTGTCTGGCATCATATCAATCCCAAAATCAATCTCCCTGTCTGGTGGGATCCTATGGAGCTCATCCAGAATGACCTCCAACAATTCATTCATAACAGGCACTGACTTAAGTATAGGTGCCTCAGCATCGGTGTCCGTAACCCGGACAAAATGGTAGATACACCCCTTGTTAATCATCTTCGTGGCCTTAAGGTAAAAAATAAACCTACCCTTCAGCGCCACATCATCCCCCTTCTATTCAATCACTGACTCATTTGGAAATTCAAACCTAACGGTTCTGGTTCGACAATCAAGCTTAGCGAAGCATGAATAAAGACAGTTCATCCCCATTATTACATCAAAATCAACCATCCCCAATTTAATGAGACTGGCCTTGGTGTCCCGACTACGCACCGTGACATCAAAATTCCTATAAACCTGCGCGACCACAATATAATCGCCAACTAGAGTAGATAAAAATAACGAATCATAAAGTTGTTCCGGTTCTATCCCAAATTCCATAGCAATATAAGAAGTGACATATGACAAAGTGGAACTAGGATACATAAGAGCATATACATCATGGTATTGGACAGTCAATATACCTATGACAACATCTGGAGAAGCCTCTGAATCCCGATACCTCTGCATAGTATAAAATTTGCTGGGCCCTCCTGAGCTCTGGGTACCACCCCTAGCTGCACAATGCTCTACGGGCACTGGAGTGCCTCGAGCTGAAGAGGCTCTATGAATGTAGTAGTTGGAGAACTAGCTGGATGTGCCACACCCCTGCCCATGATCTGGCGGGACGAGCGGCAATCCCTCTAAATGTGACCCCTCACACCGCATTCATAGCATATAGGTAGGTCCATAAAGCAGACCCCAAAGTGCATCCTCCCATACTTAGGGAATGGGGGCTTCCGCCGCTATTGGAATCTCCCTCCAGGCCGACCCTGCTGGTGGGGTCCCTTATTGCCTTGACTGGGTCTGAAATGACTCCACTATTGGTGATTGGGCCCTAATGGTTGAGCACTCATCGAAGACTGAGAGAATGACTTAGATGGACCTGATGACCCTCCTATAAATGCCAACCTACCACCACTACCACCGGAAGAACCACCGAAGTTGCCCGCGGACTGGGCCTTGCTGCTACCCTCACACTCCATTCTATTTTTCAGTTTACGATTCTCTGTATCTTGAGAAAACGCCACCATATTCCCATAGTTCATATCAGAAATCATAGCAGTTGTAGCAGCCTCATTAATAACCAAGGGGCTAAGGCCTTGGACAAACTGGCGCACTCTAGCCTCCATAGTAGGGAACATATGAATAGTATACTTTGGCAAGCATGTGAACTCCATATGGTACTCCTACACATTCATGTCACCATGCTTCAGGTTCTCAAACTCAGTGGCACGGGCCACCTTAGTCTCGACAAGAAAGAAATGATCCATAAAGGCATCAGTGAACTCACTCCACCTTATCAGAGGGCTCCCATCCTCAGGGGACTCCTCCCATGTCTCAAACCAAGAATAGGCCAGCCCTTTCAGGCTATAGGATGCCAACAACACCCCATCCATCTTAGTAGCATGCATAACTCAGAGAGTCTTATGTATCTCATCAATGAAGTCTTGGGGGTCCTCTTCGGGATTAGTACCCGTGAACACTGGAGGATCTAATTGAAGAAACTTGTTCACCCTGGAACTAGCAGATTCCCCTGGCTGACTGGAAGAAGTAGGCGCAATATTTGATCTCTAGGCCTTAGAAGCCAGTATTTGAGCTAACATCTATATGGTTCCCCTAAAGTCCCAATCAGAAACACCAGGATAGGAAGCTGGGGCTGAAGGTGGATTTGGAATATCAGTTAGAGGAACCGTTACACCCTCGGTAGGTATAGGAACTGGTGCAATATGAGCAGGAATAGTAGAATCATGCGGTGTAGTAATTTGGGGAATATCCTCACCCCTCGGGTTCTCACCCGCATCATCAAATATAGAATCAATTGCCACTCCAGGGGTGACATTGGCTCCTTGGCCAGTTCTTGCCTTCTTCCTAGGCACCATGTACTGAAAGTTAGATCAATACACGAGTTAAAGGAGGAACAATCTTACAATCAGCTTTATCGCACGATTAAGAACATCAAAGAAGGGTATTATTCCTAAATGTCCAAGTAGCCTCCTAATTATAGATGTGGTCGACAACCCAACAATAAGAAGTGCTCTACTAGACACAGCTCCGAGACATCCTAGGACACTTTAAAACCTTAGACTCTAATACCAATTTTGTCAAGCCCCGGCTTCAAGGAATGCAACGACGCTCAACAGAGATAACCCAGCCGAGCAAGCCGTCTAGATTGCCTTCTACCCAACTTACTGATAAATAAAGAGACGATCAATCTCACTAATTAACACTAATTCCATTGTCATTTGATACTTCAATTTAAAATCTCAAAATACAAACATTCATAGTTGAAGTGAAACAAGTGATTCAAATACAACAATACTAGTTTGACTTTCCCAACACCCATATGTACAACCCACATTGTGTTTATGGAGCCTCTAATAGATACAAAAAAGTACAATGATAGAGCCGGCAATAAGGCTCCGACTATACCCCAAAACATAATACATACGGAACAAAAGATGCACGATACCAAAATGAAGTGGGGCTCACCAAGTCAGCTGGGAAGAGAGGGTATTGCTATCACTGGTCAATGCCTCCCACTATGGAACCACCTGCATCCATTAAAGATGCAACACCCACGGCAAAAAGGGATGTTAGTACATGTCGAATAGTACTAGTATGAAAACCAAAAAACCTATTCAAGGACTTCGAAATACAATATGAATATGATTAATCATGGCAACAATAGAAGGGCTTAGATAGCCGTTAAATTCAAAGCAAATTTATTAAGAACTTCTAATAAGATTTATAAATTTCAAGTCGGGGATCCTCTGCAACCACCTTAACACAAAGTGACCATGTGTCTCACCCCAATGTATGCGGGTGGAGGTGCAATCATAATACTATTAACTCTACACAAAGCGGTCCTGCCACCTTACCCCATTGTATGCAGGTTGAGGTGTAATCACGGGTGGAGGTGCAATCATAATATTATTAACTCTACACAAAGCGGACCTGCCACCTCACCCCAATGTATGCGGGTTGAGGTGTAATCACAATACCACAACTTGACAAAAAGTGGCCCTGTCGCCTCACCCTAGTGCATGCGGGTGGAGGTGTAATCACAATTCCACAACTCTACACAAAACGACCCCGCTGTCTCACCCCAATATATGGGGGTGGAGGTGTAATCCCAATCACAATCTTTACACAAAACGGCCCCTCCACCTCACCCCAATGTATATGGGTGGAGGTGTATTCACAATGCCACACTTAGAATTCCTAAAAGATAATAGTTTGTACAAAAGAGTTCTCTTCCAATCAACCATTTGGCACCGTTGGCCTTAACAAGTGTAAGTTCATAAGATTTCATCATATGAGGATTAAGTGTTTGATCACATTGATTTCATACAAGGTTTTCTTCCCAAAAGGGGTATAACATTAATTAAGTCACAATAGATAATCTTTAACGCATGAGGGTTTAGACACGTTATGCAATTTGAGAATCAATTTACTAGCTTGAACACCCCACCTCAATAGTGTTTCAAGTTCGACCACCCCAAAAATGAACCCTCATGCCAGATAAACGAAATGGGGGTCGGGTAATAAAATTAGAAAAATGAAGCCCCGATGCAGATCTACGATCACATAACACTTATGCGGTCCCCAAAATAGATCGCATAATAGACCTTCAGAATTGGGCATTTCAGCTTCACTCTACGACAGATCTTTAGTTCGCAGACCAATTTTGCGGTCATAAAATGGACCACAAAACCTTCTACCGAAATTTCTCATGATGGGATCTGCGGCCCGCAAAATGGTTCTACGATCGCATAATGGTCCTCAAAATTGGTAAATCTTTCTACTTCATTCCGCGGCCGTTCTACGGCCCAAAAACTGGTTTTGCGGTCGCATAGTGGACTGCAGAACTACCATGTTCTATAAATATTTTCCTTCTACTTTTTGACGCACTAAGCAACCCCAAAATCCCATACTGTAGCTCGCAAGCTGGCCGCAAAGTTGAAAAAAAAATTCATTCATAAGCCTCCCCCCCGAGTGCGGCACCGAAGTTGATCTCTAAGAGATTCTGAATGCTCGAAATTCCCAAGTATAATGGGACCATAGATCTAAACGAGCATGTAACCTCCTATACATGCCCAATTAGGGGGAATGACTTGGAAGACAACGAGATCGAATCAGTGTTGTTGAAGAAATTTGGGGTAACCTTGTCCAAATGAGCGATGATATAGCATCACAACTTGCCTCCAAACTCTGTTGATTCATTTTCTATGCTTGCGAATGTGAAGGCCCATGCCGACGCCATTAAGGTCGAGACCAGGAAATTGGACCTTTTCAAAGTCAAGCAAAGAGATAACGAGATGCTTAGGGAGTTCGTGTCGAGGTTCCAGATGGAGCAAATCGGCCTGTACCCGATTGCGGATGACTGGTCTATTCAGGCATTTACTCAAGGGCTCAACCCCCGAAGTTTCATGTCTTCTCAACAATTGAAGCAAAATTTGATTGAGTACCTGGCTGCCACTTGGGCAGACGTCCATAACAGGTATTAGTCGAAGATAAGAGTCGAGGATGACCAGTTGGGCCTCGCTTGGGGTTTGTTTAACCCAACCGAGAGAATGATAGATCTAAGAGAATTATCCACCAAGATCCAAGGCCTGTCCGAGATCGATATCAGTCGTCAGCTCAGATTGAAGGGGAAACGAATCTGGCGCTACCTGACTAGGAACGACATGAAAAATGATCAAGGACCGAGCAACCAATGCCTAATGAGCAAAAACGATTTTGTCTCATCAAAGAGACCAAGTGGCATAGGCCACTACAGTTCGATCCCGCGTAGAGGGATCATAGCCTGATATGTAAGTACCACGGTACTCATCGTCATAGGACCGAAGATTGTCGACAGCTAAGGGAAGAAGTAGCTCGATTATTTAACAATGGGCATCTTCGAGAATTTCTAAGCGAACAGGCTAAAAATCATTTCAAAAATAGGGATGCCAATAAACAGGTCGAACAAGAGGATCCCCAACACATGATCAACATGATCATTGGGGGAGTGGATGTCCCCTAAGGGATAATGATAAAATGCACCAAAATTTCTATCACAAGGGAAAAACACACCCAGGATTACGACCCAAAAGGGGTCCATCTCGTTTAGTGACGAAGATGCCGAGGGCATCATCCAGCCTCACAACGATGCTCTGTTAATATCCGTTCTTATCAATAAATCTTGATTTAAGCATGTGTTGATTAATCCAGGTAGCTCGACCAAAATCATTCGATGGAGGGTTGTGGAATAACTTGGATTATTGGACCAAATTGTACTGGTGGTTTGGGTGTTGAATGGATTCAACATCGCATGCGAAATAACTAAGGGTGAAATAATTTTACCGGTAAACACTATCGGGACCACGTAGGGAACAAATTTCTATGTGATGGAGGGGGATATGAGGTACAACGCCTTGTTCGGAAGGCCATGGGTTCATAGCATGAGGGCGGTGCCTTCATCCTTACATCAGGCGTTGATAGTGTAAGCACGTGATTTTTGACCCTCCCCGAGAATTTTCACATTTTTAGCGTGAATATGTGAAATTGGGTCTAGTATAGCTATTTTAACTATTTTTACTTTATTTCGGTGCAAAAAGAAAATTTCAAAAAAATATATATATAAATTTTAGTTTATGTATCTCTCATAAACTTGAAAAATACAAAAATTGTACTTTATTTTGGTACTTTATATAAATTCGAAAATTACAAAAAATATATAGTTTTATTAATGTTTGCGGTCATTATAATTTTGAAAAATACAAAAAAATATTACTTCATATTTTTGTCTTTATTAAAGAACGAAAATTACAAAAAAATAGTTTTATTAATATTCTATAGTCATTTTAACTTTGAAAAATACAAAAAAAATATTACTTCATATTTTATCTTAATATTTAAAAAAACGAAAATTACAAAAATAGTTTTATTAATATTTTGTAGCTATTTTAAATCTTGAAAAAATATTTAAAAAATATATAGTTTTGTTTGAATACTAGTCTTATTTTTGGTAGTTATTTTGCTTACATAGGACTAGTTAAGCAACGTTTTCCTATTTCTCGGGTCCGGGCAAAAGAATAATATTCGGGTTCAAACTACCCGGTTTTAGGCCTAATTTCGGACCTAGCCCATAATAAACCGTGTCCAGGACACATGGGGAACCCCACCACGCGTGGGGGATACAAACCTTGAGCCCCACCACGCGTGGGGCTCATTTTTCTGGGCATTGTGTATCAAATACACGGACAAAGGGCCAAAGCAGGGGAGGACTTTTGAATTTTTTTGGGGAAGAGAGTACTGTACATCTTCTTCTTCAAAATAAGAAGAAGGAACCCTACACCAGGACCAGCGAAAACCACCACCAAACGAGCCCGTCTCCTCCCAAACTCCGTCGCAACCCAACTCCCTCCAGCTTCTCCGTCGACCACTGTTCATCTTCTCCAAAAGGAGAAGAACAAAACCCTAACGATCCCTTCCCTCCGTCGACCCACTGTCGTAACCAAACAAGTCCGTCGCACCCCTCGTCGTCACGCTCAACACCACCTGCCCCAACGCCATAACCACCATCCAAACGACCACCCGTTTCCTCCCAAACTCCAACCTATCAGTCTGTCACCTTCCCCATCTTCTTCCTCCTCAAGAAAACCTAGGAAAAACCCTAGGAGCTCCCCAACCCAAACCAGTCGCACCACCACCCCCCCGACGCCATAACTTCCACCCAAACCACCGCGTCAACCACTGCCCAAACAACCCACCCAAACTCCATAGCAACCACCGGAGCCCCGACGAGCAGCTGTCGCTGCTGCTGCTGCGTCAAGTTCTTCCCCTCCAAACCAATTAAACCCTAAACCTCCATAGCCGCTCCCTCCTCACTAATAGACCCGTCGACACCTACGCCTCCGCCTCTGTCAAACAGCAACTGTGGTTGCTTGCCCGTCACCCTTTTCAAAACCTTTCCGTCACCTCCCTATCGTAACCTCAAAAACCAGTCGCACCACTACTCCCTCGCGGCGTCACTGCTCCGACGACCACTGCTGTCCGTCGCCCCCATGTCCAGCGACGCCTCCATTCCAAAGCCCAAAAGTTGAGTCGAGGTCCGGTTCGTCAAGTTTGTTCCGAGGTTTCGTCATTGTTCTTCGTTTAGTGAGGTCCGGCTTGAGTTTCCGTCGGGGTCGTGTTTGTCGTTCTGAGGTTGTCAAGGTTCAAAGGTTAGTAAACCTCGATGTATTAGATAAAGAAACTTTACGTTAAATGTTCGAAGATGCAATATATAAATTGATATGATAATTTTCGGCTTATGTTTTCATCGAATGCATTTTGCTCATTTTGCGTTATGTGATTCTTGTTTATTCGATGTCATCCAATTAAGTTGGACTAGTTGTTTTATGACACAAGTTTGACGTTAATTTGTTCGTCCTTTCCTTCGCTTAGTTCATTCAAAAATTTATTATTAGTACATGTTATTATTACTTCCGAAACACCCATTCACTAGACTCATTTTATTAAATTTTGACAAGTTATGAGATTTTAGTTGTAAAGAAGCTGTAAGGTTTAGTATTGTTAAAGGCGTAAAAATGGCATCCTTTTGAAAAATATAAAAAATGAAAAAATAAATAATAATAATAAAAAACGAGGCAAGCTTCGCCAAAAAATAAAAATGTACATATTGCGGAGCCTTCACAAAATATGTGTATTAAATACTTAGATTCCGGGACGGGCCGTTTAGCAAATTTCGCGGCCCTACCAAAAAATAATAATGCGCTAGTGGCTTTAGGCGCGCCTCTAATAATGTTATCTCCCTAAACTCGGGTGCACATTTATGTGACCCAAATCCAAATCTCAACGGAGTCGAAATATGTCTCTAGTCACGGGCACATTGATTGTGACGTGGCCCGAGATGCATGTCCATGACGTTGCAAATTCCTTTTAAAAAATAAGAATGAGATGAGCCTCGCCGAATAAAAACACAAATTGCGGGGCCCTCAGTAAATACTTGTTTAAAATTACTTAGAATTCAGGAGGGTCGTTTAGCGAATTTCACGGCCTCCGCAAAATAATAACGCGATAGTCTCTTTAGGCGCGTGTTTAATAATTTACTTTCTTAAGCTCGGGTGTGCATTTCATGCGACCCAAATCCAAATCTCAAAACATCAAATAAAATGCGTTCCGGATTGTGGGTGCATTTCATGTGACGCAGTCCAAAGACGTGTTTTAAGCGATGTTCACATTCTTGTAAAAACAATAATAATAAAGCGGTTAAAAGTTAAAATTTGCACATAAGTTCATACTTGTATAAAATCAGATAATCAAGCCGAATATAACAATTGAGCGACCGTGCTAGAACCACGGAACTCGGGAATGCCTAACACCTTCTCCCGGGTTAACAGAATTCCTTATCCGGATTTCTGGTACGCAGACTATAATATAGAGTCATTATTTTCCTCGATTCGGGATTAAAATTGGTGACTTGGGACACCCTAAATCTCCCAAGTGGCGACTCTGAAATAAATAAGCAAATCCCGTTTCGATTGTCCTTTAATTGGAAAAAACTCCCCTGCGCCCCCCTCGGGTGGGGAAAAAAGAGGTGTGACAGCTCTGGCGACTCTGCTGGGGATGATACACCCAGAACCACTGGTTCAGGGTTAAGAATTCGAGCTTAGAATAATTGTTATTATTTGGCTTTATTTATTATCTAATTATTACATGTTTTGAGCCTAATGTGCTAAATGCTGCTTTTACCGCTTTGATATTATTTGAACTGTATATAAACTGTGCCGAAACCTTTCTCTTCTTACCTCCGGGGATGTGCTTACTGGTTGAGACTCCCTATTCTGTTAGTGTCATACCCTAAATAAAAGAGGCTCGGAAAGTTTCTAAGCCGGCTGGCCTTTTGGTTCCCGGAAAGGAGCTCCTTCCTCAGCTCGAGTTGTCCGCTCGGGTACACTGTCTAGAACACCGACCCAGGTTTTTGAACCTAGTATAACAAAGCCACATGCCGGATCCCTAGTAGGAACGTTTATTTGCATCATGTGCATTTGACTTAGGGGACTCAACATAGGGGTTGGGTCCGTCTAGGACAAGCAACCTGAAAATAATAGACAATCTTTCGGCATCCTATGTGCTACATGTTGTATTTAGTCAAGGGCGTATGGGTCATTTGGTCATTTCCAGCATGATGTTATTTTAATCAAAGCATGGGGAACATTTGTGGAATCCAAGAAGCCTTGGAATTCCCTAATGTCCCCCACGCTTGCTTTTGGGAAAGCACATGGGGAACATTTGTGGAATCCAAGAAGTCTTGGAATTCCCATATGTCCCCCACGCTTCATATGTTGGGAAAAGCGCATGGGGAGCATTTGCGGAATCCAAGAAGTCTTGGAAATCGTTATGTCTCCCACGCCACATTTTTGAAAGAAATAATAAATATAAAAAATAAAATTACAAATAAAACAAAGCATGAAAATTCAAAAAGATTTTGTATGTTTTCATTATTTTCCACAGATTAAAAAAAATCGTGAAAAAGAGGAGAAAAAATGACAGTGTAGAGATATAACTACTTATTTTTAGAGAAAAATCAATGTCCGAGTAGTATCGAAACTCTGCCGAAATTTTGAGAAAATGAAAATGAATGTCTTATTAGTTTGTTATATTAAAAACAAAGGAAAAATACAGAAAAAATCATCATTGTTCTGTCTTGTTTTTAAAAAAATATAGAAAAGAAAATAGTTTGTTTTGCCATAAAAATGAAAATAAAAAAAAGGTTTTGTTTTAAAATGGGTTTTTATTTATTTATCTGTTTATGAAAATGTCAAAATAAAAATAAAAATAATAAAATAAAAAGAGTTGGGCGTTGAAAGTAGTTTTACTATTTGTTGCAAATATATATATATATATATATATATATATATATATATGTTGCAAATATATATATATATATATAAAATCCAAAAAGTTTTTCTTTATTTCCAAAATATGTATATATATATCTTTATCTGTTGCAAGAACATTTGTCTTACCAAAAGTTTTTAAAATCCCAATTTTCAAAACAAATAATCCAAAAATATTTTCCATTATTGACTTCTTTAGAAAGTCTTTCTAGTTGTTTCTTTAAAAAAAATAAAAAAAAATATAATATAAAAAAAAACAAATCCGAAAATATTTTGATTCTTCTTTCAAAAATTGAAAAGAAAATTCAAAATTCAAAAAAAAAACATTTTAGAAGCATTTCTTATATTAAAGGTAAAATTCCGAAAAATATTTTCTTCTTTTCTTTAGAATAAAAAAACGAAAATTCAAAAAAAATATTAGTCTTTCTTTTAAAAAGAAAATCAATCAAAAAATAATATTTCCTTCCTTCTTTTAAAGTAGTTCTTTTAAACGAAAATTCAAAAAAAAGTTAGTTCATCTGCTTATTATTATTTGCCTACTTATTCTTATTTGCCCGAACTACGCGGGATTGATTCTCACCGGATGTGAGATACGTAGGCAACCCTCATCGGATCCAACCCCACCTTTTTTAAAAAAAAAAAAGTGTTTTGTGTTTTTCGCTAATTTGTTTGTTTGTTATGAATGAAAAATAATAGTCTATTTGATTGTTGTGAAAAAATAATAATAAAAAAAAATAGGCAAGGGTCTTCTCGAAAAATAGTTCATTTGCCCGAACTACGCGGGTTTGATTCTCACTGGATGTGAGATACGTAGGCAACCCTCATCGGGTCCAACCCCACCTTTTGCTAAAAAAGCCAAAAAAACAAATAATAATAATAATAAAAAAAATACATGTCAAATTTTAGTTTTTGTCATAAAGAAGTCGGGTGACGCTGTTTTATCAAGACATAGCCGAATGTTCCCGAAAGGGACGCCGGAAGGCTGACTTTGCATAAACAGCCACCTTTGGGTCATTTTAAGATTTGGTCCAGTTGACCCACACGGCCTTAAAAATCTTCGTCCCCGAGACGTCGAAAGGCTGTGTTTGCAACACAAGGTTTTTATCGTAATTTGAAAAAAAAACAAAGAGTAAACGGTCAGGTGAATGCCGTTTGGATGTTTAGTCAAAAAAAATGAAAAAATAAAATAAGCCGAGCCAGCTTCGGCCGCGTCTTAAACCGTTCTTGCCGAAATAGCCTTAGAGTATCTTTCAGTTGTCGAAAGGCTATTTTCGTAAAAGCATGGACAAGTTGGTAAAGTGTCATAAAATAATCCTCCCCGGCCTCAAAATTCATGTGAAATTCGGAAGGGGCCACATTTGCAAAAATAACCATTTGGTTGCATTTGTCGAACAGAGAAAGGGAGTTAGCCTTTTGTTTTTGAGTTTATAAATCTCTTGATTAAAGTATATGGGTTATTTGATTTTCGAGTTTGTAGGTCATCTTCAAACCTTTGAAACCCAGTTTGTTTTAATATGAAAATTGAAAAATGGTTTGTTATTGTTTATCTCTTATTGGTCCGAACTACGCAAGGTCTGATTCACGCGGGGACGTGATACGTAGGCAATCTCCATAAGATTCGACCACCACTAAAATAAAAAAAAATATAATAAAAAATAAAATAAAAAATATAATAATAAATAAATAAAAGAGAGTGTGGAAGATTTTCAGGGGGCACAATTGTCTAACTGCTTAGGTACATTGTATCTCTGATATATGATTGTATGTCCAATGCCCTAACACTAACGTGATGGCTTCCCTTTGATGTGTCCATATATAGAAAGTGGTTGGTTGTGGTAACTCTTCCCTGCAAAAATAAATCAAATGACAATGGCTCAGAACCGCAGAACCGAGTGGGTCGGTACTGATGACCGACAACAATTGACCGAACGGAACAGCGGGTTGGTAGAAGAAGTGAGAATGCTGAGACAGCATGTGGCAGACATGTATCAGGCATGGATAACGGGAAAAGCACCACCCCTCCACCGCCAAGTCTCTTGAGCTCGGTCATTTCCCAAGCACCCAACACCATAATGGAAGATCCCCCATACTCTCCATCCCAACCCACTTATGACAGCTTTCCCAGCTATCCGAGTAGCTCCATCACTCCTCAATGCTTCTCCGCTCCCCAACACCATTTCTTTCCCCGTGACCTCAAAAGCCATACCTCACTTCCCAGGGACCCAACTCCACGAAATGCTTACCCACCCATACAAGCCCATCAAAAGCCATCTGGATCAGGTTTCCAGCCCTGTCAACATGCAAGAATGAAGAGGTTGCTGAAACGAGGAAAGGCTCTCACCCCCATCGGGGTATCTTATGCTAGTCTGTTTGAAAGGCTAAGGCATGCTGGTTCGATTGAGACACTCCCCGCATGCACTATAAATCCACTTGCAAGAAGCTTTGATCCGGCAGCGCGATGCGCCTACCACTCCAATGTCATAGGGCACAACATTGAAAGCTGTCATAGTTGGAGAAGGGAAGTAGAGAAAATGATCCGAGAAGGGCGGGTTGTGATTAATAACAGTGACATGGAGCACTCGAACCCTATCGAGAACTTGTTGACGGAGGTTGATGATGTTGAAGCTGGCAATAGTCTTGGCAGTATTGATGCAAAGCTCAGTGGCTAAGATGCCAGTTTTTGATAAAGTGGGAGGACGCTTCGTTTCCTTGGTCAGCAAGAGAGAAGCTTGTGGTGGCTTATTTTGTTGTCATTTCTGTTGTTCGGATTTAGGGTTATAAGTCGGACATTGTCTTGCCCGGTTTGTTTTAGGATTTTGTTCTGGATTGTTTTGTTTGTTTTATTATTTAAACCATTTCACCGGCAATCTAATGTAAATTCCGGTCTTCTTTTGTTTAGTCTTCTTATCATTTTTATTCAACGCCGATTCTAGTGACATGACATGCGCACATAGTTTGGGCCTAATCTTTAAAGTTAATCATAAAACCCCGAGAAGGTGATCAGAACATTTAAAGAAATAAGGACGGTTGAGATTATTCAAAGCCCGGGTGATATGGAACTGGGGTAAGTAAAACACAAAGAAAACCGTTTAAAAGCAAGACGCCTAAATTGGCATGAGGGTCGTTCATAATAATGAGAATGAGAGTGTCGCCCAACGGTGATTTAGAAGTGACAAATGAACAAATAGATGTTGAATATAGTTGCCGAGTCAAGCACCATCAGAAGAGACTATAAATTTAAATTGTGTTGTTTGCACTTGGCATGTTTGAAGACTGGAATGACGAAGGCATTTTGTTCTGCTACCTAAACACTTTATCCTTCGTTACCCCTTTTGAGCCTTACTAACTTTTCTTTCATACCCCTCGTTCGGAATCAGTAGCAACGACTAGAAGATGCGAACATGGAAGATAAAAAAAAAAAAAGAATAGCAAAACAACAACAACAACAACAACAAAAAAAAAGCAAGAAGAAAAAAGGCAAAAGAAAAAAAGGAAAGATAAGAAATGAGTGAAAAGAAAGTCACAAGGAAAAAAGAGGAATTGGGAACTACGTTTGACCTGATTCCTCAAAGAGGATACGTAGGCGCTTCACGGCTCGGTCATAGTTTTGAAAAATGAAAAAAAATTAAGTAAAATATCCCCAAGCAAGAAACTGGGGCAAATGTTGTGTTTATTGTGAATAAATCTAATTCCGAAGGTTGTAACTAATAACCCAAAATTAATGCATTTTTGAGCCTTTAATACCCTTTCTTTCTAGCCCTACCCAAAACCCACATTACGGTCCAAAGAAAGACCTTCCGATCAGTCTTCAAAAGATGCCGAGTCAGACAGATGAAGAGTCTTACCAGCGAACATAACATTCTGTTCCACAGCAGAAAGGACTCTAATCTCCAGCAGAAAGAGTCATACCGGCGACACTCCAAATCCCCAGCTGGAAAGTGATACAAATGAGAGAGTCTTATCGGTGAAAACCTTCACAGGCACCATAAGGCGATGAAAGCTGAGAGAAAAGCCAAAAATGAGAGAGACTTGATAGTGAAAACCCTTCGGGCACTGCAAGTCGAATAAGATTAAGAATCAGATGGGGAATCACCAATTGAGGATCTTGAAAGATGATTGACGGTAAAGGATAGGCCCCATATGCATGTCATGGCCATTAGAGTCGGTATCTGCGTTTGATAGGTTTTTATTTATAGTTTCTTTTGTAAAAGAGTCATCGTTTCCTTTGTCTTTTATTTTGTTTCTGTTATCTTTCTCCTTTCATAAAAAATTTCCCCAATAGAGTCTGTCCGGTCAGAACAAGTATGAAATGACTTCAAAATATGCCATCAGCTTTCCAAGATGAGATCTGACTAGTATATCCAAATGGTATAGTCAGCAAGGAACAAGCGCGAGGCCAGTGTCAAAAAAGATATCCCCAGCAAAATTGACAAAAAGATTGACAAATGTCAAGAGGTACACCCTTGCCAAAGTCAAAGGTTATAAATCCCAAGGCCAAGGCCCATAAACAAAGCAAGGAGAGCAGTGAGCATATTTGGGAAATTCATGCTAGACTAAAAGGTCGGGGAAATACCAGTTTCCGAGCTATGTCACAAAAGAAGAGGGATACCCCCAGCAGGAAGGGATTATCCCCAGCAAATAATATCATCCCCAACAAGTTGTGGAGCGCAGAGCAAGGAAGGAGAAAGGGAAAGCAATCCCAATAGGAGTATCACATCCAACCACCATGTTTTAAACTAACAAATTTTGTTTGATTTGAAACAGGTAAAGGAAATGGCATTGATGCAGAAACGCACGCCACAAGGGATATTATCAAACTGGGGCAGAAAATTTTCCTTCCATTTAGAAAATTTTCTGGAAGTCAGGTACCCCCAGCTGATAACATTTTACCCCCAACAGGTAAGTAAATAATCCCCACCAAGTTTTCCAGATAAGACATTTCCAAGTCTTAAGGATATATCGGGTTCATCCGCCATCAAATAGGATATGTTGGGTTCATCCGCCCTCGAATAGGATATGTCGGGTTCATCCGCCCTCAAATAGGATATGTCGGGTTCGTCCGCCCTCAAATAGGATATGTTGGGTTCATCCGCCCTCAAATAGGATATGTCGGGTTCATCCGCCCTCAAATAGGATATGTTGGGTTCATCTGCCCTCAAATAGGATATGTTGGGTTCATCCGCCCTCAAATAGGATATGTCGGGTTCATCCGCCCTCAAATAGGATCTGTTGGGTTCATCCGCCCTCAAATAGGATATGTTGGGTTCATCCGCCCTCAAATAGGATCTGTTGGGTTCATCCGCCCTCAAATAGGATATGTTGGGTTCATCCGCCCTCAAATAGGATATGTCGGGTTCATCCGCCCTCAAATAGGATATGTTGGGTTCATCCGCCCTCAAATAGGATATGTCGGGTTCATCCGCCCTCAAATAGGATATGTCGGGTTCATCCGCCCTCAAATAGGATATGTTGGGTTCATCCGCCCTCAAATAGGATATGTCGGGTTCATCCGCCCTCAAATAGGATATGTCGGGTTCATCCGCCCTCAAATAGGATATGTTGGGTTCATCCGCCCTCAAATAGGATATGTCGGGTTCATCCGCCCTCAAATAGGATATGTCGGGTTCATCCGCCCTCAAATAGGATATGTTGGGTTCATCCGCCCTCAAATAGGATATGTCGGGTTCATCCGCCCTCAAATAGGATATGTCGGGTTCATCCGCCCTCAAATAGGATATGTTGGGTTCATCCGCCCTCAAATAGGATATGTTGGGTTCATCCGCCCTCAAATAGGATATGTCGGGTTCATCCGCCCTCAAATAGGATATGTTGGGTTCATCCGCCCTCAAATAGGATATGTCGGGTTCATCCGCCCTCAAATAGGATATGTTGGGTTCATCCGCCCTCAAATAGGATATGTCGGGTTCATCCGCCCTCAAATAGGATATGTTGGGTTCATCCGCCCTCAAATAGGATATGTTGGGTTCATCCGCCCTCAAATAGGATATGTTGGGTTCATCCGCCCTCAAATAGGATATGTCGGGTTCATCCGCCCTCAAATAGGATCTGTTGGGTTCATCCGCCCTCAAATAGGATATGTTGGGTTCATCCGCCCTCAAATAGGATATGTCGGGTTCATCCGCCCTCAAATAGGATATGTCGGGTTCATCCGCCCTCAAATAGGATATGTTGGGTTCATCCGCCCTCAAATAGGATATGTTGGTTTCAGTCTTTACTTTTAAGTGTTGAAATTGGGAGCCCGCCCATAATAACAGAGGAATACATTCAGTCTTTACTTTTAAGTGTTGAAGTTGGGAGCCCGCCCAGATAACAGAGGCATACATTCAGTCTTTACTTTCAAGTGTTGAAGTTGGGAGCCCGCCCAGATAACAGAGGCATACATTCAGTTTTTACTTTCAAGTGTTGAAGTTGGGAGCCCGCCCAGATAACAGAGGCATACATTTCAGTCTTTACTTTCAAGTGTTGAAGTTGGGAGCCCGCCCAGATAACAGAGGCATACATTCAGTCTTTTTATTTTAAGTGTTGAAGTTGGGAGCCCGCCCAGATAACAGAGGCATACATTCAGTCTTTACGTTTCAAGTATTGAAGTTGGGAGCCCGCCCAGATAACAGAGGCATACATTCCACGTCTTTACCCATAGGAGATGTATTTCCTCCTAAAGTTTATTTTTACCCATAGGAGACGCACTTCCTAATCCATTGTACCAGTAGGAGACGCACTTCCTAAGAATAGTTGTACCAATAGGAGACGCATTTCCTAAAATTCAGTTTTACCATAGGAGACGCACTTCCTAAGTTCAGTTTATCATAGGAGACGCACTTCCTAAGTTCAGTTTCACCATAGGAGACGCACTTCCTAAGTTCAGTTTTACCATAGGAGACGCACTTCCTGAGGAGACGCACTTCCTAAGCAAGTTTTACCAGTAGGAGACGCACTTCCTAAGACAAGTTTCACCAGTAGGAGACGCACTTCCTAAGTTGATTTCACCAATAGGAGACGCACTTCCTAAGTTAAGTTCACCGATAGGAGACGCACTTCCTAAAAAGTTTCACCAATAGGAGACACACTTCCTAAGAATAGTTGTACCAATAGGAGACGCACTTCCTAAAATTCAGTTTTACCATAGGAGACGCACTTCCTAAAGTTCAGTTTATCATAGGAGACGCACTTCCTAAGTTCAGTTTTACCAGAGGATACGCACTTCCTAAGTTCAGTTCTACCAATAGGAGACGCACTTCCTAAGATAAGTTTACCAATAGGAGACGCACTTCCTAAGATAAGTTTACCAATAGGAGACGCACTTCCTAGATACATTGTACCAATAAGAGACGCACTTCCTAGATCCATTGTACCAATAGGAGACGCACTTCCTAAGAATAGTTGTACCAATAGGAGACGCACTTCCTAAAATTCAGTTTTACCATAGGAGACGCACTTCCTAAGATCAGTTTATCATAGGAGACGCACTTCCTAAGTTCAGTTTTACCATAGGAGATGCACTTCCTAAGTTCAGTTCTACCAATAGGAGATGTACTTCCTAAGTTTATTGCACCCAATAGGAGACGCACTTCCTAAGCAAGTTTTTACCAGTAGGAGACGCACTTCCTAAGAATAGTTCACCAATAGGAGACGCACTTCCTAAAGTTTAGTTTCACTAGTAGGAGACGCACTTCCTAAGGAGACGCGCATCCTAAGTAGTTTCACCAAGAGGAGACGCACATCCTAAGTTAAGTTTCACCAATAGGAGACGCACTTCCTAAGTAAGTTTTACCGATAGGAGACGCACTTCCTAAGGACAGTTTTTCCCAATAGGAGACGCACTTCCTAAGTTTATTGTATCCAATAGGAGACGCACTTCCTTAAGTTTAGTTTTGCCCATAGGAGACGCACTTCCTAAGTTTACTTTTACCCCATTGGAGACGCACTTCCTAAAATATTTTCATTCATAGGAGAAGCACTTCCTAGTTTAAAATCATTAAAGTTTCACCCATAGGAGACGCACTTCCTAAGACTATTTTACTCATAGGAGACACACTTCCTAGTCTGGTTCACTCAGGTTATACTTTTGCTTTAGGAGACGCACTCCCGAGTTTGGCTTTTTAGATTATATTTTATTTCAGGAGACGCACTTCCGGAATTGAGATTTCACCCCTAGGAGATGCACTTCCTAGTTTGATTCATTTTAAGTTCGACCATAGGAGACACAATTCCTAGTCCAGTTTTTGAAGTTTACCCGTAGGAGACGCACTTCCTAATCGAGATTTTATTCATAGGAAACGCACTTCCTAGTTCTAGTCACTGAAGTTTTCACCCTTAGGAGACGCACTTCCTAGTTTAGCTCATTCCGATTCAACCATAGAAGACACACTTTCTAGTTTGAGTCATTGAGGTTTTTATTTTAGCAGACACATTTGCTAGCAAGAGTTTTGGTTTTACTCAGAGGAGATGCACATCCTAGCCTAGTCTTTAGTTTACTCTCATCATTGCATCAATAGTGTAAGTGAGTTACAATTTTGCTAACGACTCACAAATCTTCCCAGTACAAACTGGGTTAGGAAATTTTGTTTGTTTTGTTTGTTTGATTGTCAGGGACCCGCCTGTAGAACGGAGGTTGTTGCGTGTCGAAGATCGAAGAAGTCAGGAGTCCGCCTGTCAAAGATCAAGCAGTGACCCACTGGAAAGCAGAAGGATTACAACAGAAATCCCCAGCATTCAATCCAAGTTAGAAGCTCGCCTCAAGAACGCGAATCAATAGTCTGGGATGATCAACAGAAGCTGGTCACAAAAACAAAAAAAACAAGAAAAAAGAAGAAGAACAAGAAAAGAGAAAAACAAAAAAGAGAAAAATACGGAAGTGGAGAACAGATGTGGTCTGCTCAAGAACTAACACCTACAACTAGCAAGTATCAAGGTTCAAATCCAAAGTCTGTATGAAGCACCATTCAAGACTCAAGACCAAGTTTCAGAAGACTTAAGAGATAGGAATCCTTGTAACTAGTAGCTGATAGGCTTAGTTAGTCTTTTTCAGTTTTCATTTTTGTTGTAATGACAGGACCGCGGACCGGAACCTCAACGGAACGGCACCTCGATCGGCTCTTCACCTCGGTACACTTCACTATCTCTCTCATCCCGAACTACACGTGGCCTGATTCCTGTATAACCAAGGATATGTAGGCAGCTCAGATACCAGGGCTCGGTCACATTCCCTCCCTTTCCTTAAGTGTAGTCCGTCCAAGTAATGGTCGGGTCAAAAACACGTCTAGTCGTTCTTTGTCGGAAAACTCTTCGTGTTTCCAGTCAAAGAGGGGCAGCTGTAAGCACGTGATTTTTGACCCTCCCCGAGAATTTTCACATTTTTAGCGTGAATATGTGAAATTGGGTCTAGTATAGCTATTTTAACTATTTTTACTTTATTTCGTTGCAAAAAGAAAAATTTCAAAAAATATATATATAAATTTTAGTTTATGTATCTCTCATAAACTTGAAAAATACAAAAATTGCACTTTATTTTTGTACTTTATATAATTTCGAAAATTACAAAAAATATAGTTCTATTAAGGTTTGCGGTCATTATAATTTTGAAAAATACAAAAAAATATTACTTCATATTTTTGTCTTTATTAAAGAACGAAAATTACAAAAAAAATAGTTTTATTAATATTCTATAGTCATTTTAACTTTGAAAAATACAAAAAAAATATTACTTCATATTTTATCTTAATATTTAAAAAAATGAAAATTACAAAAATAGTTTTATTAATATTTTGTAGCTATTTTAAATCTTGAAAAAATATTTAAAAAATATATAGTTTTGTTTGAATACTAGTCTTATTTTTGGTAGTTATTTTGCTTACATAGGACTAGTTAAGCAACGTTTTCCTATTTCTCGGGTCCGGGCAAAAGAATAATATTCGGGTTCAAACTACCCGGTTTTAGGCCTAATTTCGGACCTAGCCCATAATAAACCGTGTCCAGGACACATGGGGAACCCCACCACGCGTGGGGGACACAAACCTTGAACCCCACCACGCGTGGGGCTCATTTTTCTGGGCATTGTGTATCAAATACACGGACAAAGGGCCAAAGCAGGGGAGGACTTTTGAATTTTTTTGGGGAAGAGAGTACTGTACATCTTCTTCTTCAAAAGAAGAAGAAGGAACCCTATACCAGGACCAGCGAAAACCACCACCAAACGAGCCCGTGTCCTCCCAAACTCCGTCGCAACCCAACTCCCTCCAGCTTCTCCGTCGACCACTGTTCATCTTCTCCAAAAGGAGAAGAACAAAACCCTAACGATCCCTTCCCTCCGTCGACCCACTGTCGTAACCAAACAAGTCCGTCGCACCCCTCGTCGTCACGCTCAACACCACCTGCCCCAACGCCATAACCACCATCCAAACGACCACCCGTTTCCTCCCAAACTCCAACCTATCAGTCCGTCACCTTCCCCATCTTCTTCCTCCTCAAGAAAACCTAGGAAAAACCCTAGGAGCTCCCCAACCCAAACCAGTCGCACCACCACCCCCCGACGCCATAACTTCCACCCAAACCACTGCGTCAACCACTGCCCAAACAACCCACCCAAACTCCATAGCAACCACCGGAGCCCCGACGAGCAGCTGTCGCTGCTGCTGCTACGTCAAGTTCTTCCCCTCCAAACCAATTAAACCCTAAACCTCCATAGCTGCTCCCTCCTCACTAACAGACCCGTCGACACCTACGCCTCCGCCTCTGTCAAACAGCAACTGTGGTTGCTTGCCCGTCACCCTTTTCAAAACCTTTCCGTCACCTCCCTATCGTAACCTCAAAAACCAGTCGCACCACTACTCCCTCGCGGCGTCACTGCTCCGACGACCACTGATGTCCGTCGCCCCCATGTCCAGCGACGCCTCCAGTCCAAAGCCCAAAAGTTGAGTCGAGGTCCGGTTCGTCAAGTTTGTTCCGAGGTTTCGTCATTGTTCTTCGTTTAGTGAGGTCCGGCTTGAGTTTCCGTCGGGGTCGTGTTTGTCGTTCTGAGGTTGTCAAGGTTCAAAGGTTAGTAAACCTCGATGTATTAGATAAAGAAACTTTACGTTAAATGTTCGAAGATGCAATATATAAATTGATATGATAATTTTCGGCTTATGTTTTCATCGAATGCATTTTGCTCATTTTGCGTTATGTGATTCTTGTTTATTCGATGTCATCCAATTAAGTTGGACTAGTTGTTTTATGACACAAGTTTGACGTTAATTTGTTCGTCCTTTCCTTCGCTTAGTTCATTCAAAAATTTATTATTAGTACATGTTATTATTACTTCCGAAACACCCATTCACTAGACTCATTTTATTAAATTTTGACAAGTTATGAGATTTTAGTTGTAAAGAAGCTGTAAGGTTTAGTATTGTTAAAGGCGTAAAAATGGCATCCTTTTGAAAAATATAAAAAATGAAAAAATAAATAATAATAATAAAAAACGAGGCAAGCTTCGCCAAAAAATAAAAATGTACATATTGCGGAGCCTTCACAAAATATGTGTATTAAATACTTAGATTCCGGGACGGGCCGTTTAGCAAATTTCGCGGCCCTACCAAAAAATAATAATGCGCTAGTGGCTTTAGGCGCGCCTTTAATAATGTTATCTCCCTAAACTCGGGTGCACATTTATGTGACCCAAATCCAAATCTCAACGGAGTCGAAATATGTCTCTAGTCACGGGCACATTGATTGTGACGTGGCCCGAGATGCATGTCCATGACGTTGCAAATTCCTTTTAAAAAATAAGAATGAGATGAGCCTCGCCGAATAAAAACACAAATTGCGGGGCCCTCAGTAAATACTTGTTTAAAATTACTTAGAATTCAGGAGGGTCGTTTAGCGAATTTCACGGCCTCCGCAAAATAATAACGCGATAGTCTCTTTAGGCGCGTGTTTAATAATTTACTTTCTTAAGCTCGGGTGTGCATTTCATGCGACCCAAATCCAAATCTCAAAACATCAAATAAAATGCGTTCCGGATTGTGGGTGCATTTCATGTGACGCAGTCCAAAGACGTGTTTTAAGCGATGTTCACATTCTTGTAAAAACAATAATAATAAAGCGGTTAAAAGTTAAAATTTGCACATAAGTTCATACTTGTATAAAATCAGATAATCAAGCCGAATATAACAATTGAGCGACCGTGCTAGAACCACGGAACTCGGGAATGCCTAACACCTTCTCCCGGGTTAACAGAATTCCTTATCCGGATTTCTGGTACGCAGACTATAATATAGAGTCATTATTTTCCTCGATTCGGGATTAAAATTGGTGACTTGGGACACCCTAAATCTCCCAAGTGGCGACTCTGAAATAAATAAGCAAATCCCATTTCGATTGTCCTTTAAATTGGAAAAAACTCCCCTGCGCCCACTCGGGTGCGGAAAAAGGAGGTGTGACAGATAGTTCCCACTCTAGGAGGAGTCAAAACAGTCTAGGGGGAATAGCCAGCCGCAAAGAAATTGTTCATTGTCGATGAAGTAATCCCGTTTCCCGCAATTTTAACATCAATATTCCGAACTCGAACGGGCTGACAAAACATGAGGAGCACACAGTGGATGAGGAGGATGATTACGGATTCTCGTGATCTTTTATAGAGCCCGATGACACCAATGCCACTAAATCAACAATCGAGGAATTGGAGTAGGTTATACTGATCAAGCACCTATTGGATCGGAAGGTATACCTGGGCACAGGTCTAACTCTTGAGCTCACGAAAAAACTTATTGATTTTATTAAAATTAACACTAACTATTTTGCTTGGTCCCACTTAGATATGACATGGATCCCACCAGAGGTGACAACTCACAAATTTAGCCTGGATCCAAAGTTCCACCTGGTCAAACAAAAGAGAAGGCCGCAGTCCGAGATCAAACATGCGTTCTCCAAAGACGAGGTATCTAAACTTTTAAAAATAGGTTCCATCTGGGAAGTTAAGTACCAAAATTGGTTAGTTAATGTAGTAGTCATACCTAAAAGGAAACAAACTTAGAATGTGTGTACATTATAAGGATCTAAACAAGTCACGTCCAAAGGATTCATTTCATCTTCCTAACATCGATCCAGTGATCGATGGGACAACCGAACACAAGATACTGAGGTTCCTCGATGCCTATTCCGGGTACAACTAAATTCAGATGGACCCAGATGATCAAGAAAAGACTTCTTTCATAACCAAATTTGGCACCTACTGTTATAACGTGATGTTGTTTTGGATAAATAATGTCGGTGCCATGTATCAACGCCTAGTTAACTTGATGTTCGAAGAAGAAATAGGGAAATCAATGGAGGTTTATATTGACGATATGTTGGTTAAGTCCCTGCGAGCAGAGGACCATTTGAAACATTTGCAAGAAACTTTCGACATATTGAGGAAATATAACATGAAGCTAAACCCGGAGAAACGTGCGTTCAGGGTCAGCTCGGGAAAGTTCCTACGATTCATAGTATCCAAATGGGGAATAGAGAACAACCCAGACAAAATAAAAGCTATAGAAGATATCGTTGTGGTTGACAATGTTAAGGCGGTACAAAGACTGACCAGGCGGATGGCTGCATTAGGCCGGTTTATTTCAAGATCTTCACACAAGAGCCATTGATTTTTCTTATTATTAAAAAACAAACGACTTCTCTTGGAATCCGAAGTGCTAGCGATCTTTAGAAGAACTCAAATGATACCTATCGAGCCTTCCCTTGCTGCACACTCCGAAGGCCAACGAACAATTATACTTCTACTTGGCAGTCTCCGAAGTGGCGGTAAATGGTATTCTGGAATGGGAAGAAGAAGGTACGTAATTTCCTATTTATTATGTTAGAACCCTAGGCGATGCCAAAACAAGGTATCCACACTTAGAAAAATTAGCATTGACCTTATTAAGCTCTAGTAAGTTATATCTATACTTTTAGTGTCACACCATATGTGTCTTGACTTCGTACCAACTTAGGAATGTTATACATAAACCCGAGCTCTCGGGCCGGTTGGCCAAATAGGCTGTAGAAATTAGCGGGTATGATATCGAGTACAAACCCCGGACTACTATAAAATCTCAAATTTTGGCGGACTTTGTGGCCAACTTTATGCTAGCCTTAATCGCCCGAGGTTGAGAGCGGATTACTACTCGCCTCGGGGACTAGCTTGGGGATCTAGACCCTATTCATGGATGGTGCTTCGAACGCAAAGGGGTCAAGGCTGGGCATCATATTAAAACCACCTGAATAACGCAATAAGGCATTATATTAGAACTTTAAATTGACTAACAATGAAGTCGAATATGAGGCTATGATTGCAGGACTAGAATTGGCTAAGAGCCTGGGAGCCAAGGTGATCGAGGCCAAATATGACTCCCTCCTTGTCATCAACTAAGTCAACGGGATGTTTGAAGTAAAGGAGGAACAAATGCAGAGATACTTGGATCAGTTACAGATGACATTACACCAATTCAAGGAATGAACTCTAGAGCATGTGCCTGGAGATAAAAATAACGAGGCTGATGCGTTGGCCAATTTGGGGTCATCAGTCGACTCCAACGAATTAGACTCTGGAGCGGTAGTACAATTTATGAACTCGGTGGTAGATAAAGGTCACGCCGAGGTAAACTCAACAAGCTTGACTTGGAATTGGAGGAACAAATACATAGACTACCTTATGAAAAGGAAACTGACATCATATCCTAAGGAATCAAGGGCCCTACATAATAAAGCTTCCAGGTTCAGCTTGGTCGAGGGAAACTTATACAGGAGATCCTTTTTCATGCCACTGGCTAGGTGTTTGGGTTTGGGAGAGACCAACTACGCCATGAGGGAAGTGTACAAGGTTACGTGTGGAAACAATTCAGGAGTGGAGTCCTTGGTTCGAAAATTGATCAGAGCCGGTTATTACTAGAATTAGATGGAGAAGGATGTGAAAGACTTTGTTCGAAAATGTAATGAATGCCAAAGGCATGCCCCGATGTTTTATCAACCAGGGAAAATGCTTCACCCAGTC
Source organism: Nicotiana sylvestris (assembly GCF_000393655.2). Classification (NCBI taxonomy): domain Eukaryota; kingdom Viridiplantae; phylum Streptophyta; class Magnoliopsida; order Solanales; family Solanaceae; genus Nicotiana; species Nicotiana sylvestris. The sequence continues at coordinate 188,894,179 of NC_091065.1, read as the reverse complement.
CTATTGCCATGGCCGTTTATGAAATGGGGGATGGACATTGTTGTTACCTTGCGCTGAGCCCTCGGTAAAGCCCAATACATACTACTCATGACTGATTATTTCTCCAAACCTCCCTGGTCTGATTAGTGGCCCAAAAATAGTGAATGGGGAGATACTACAACCGATTGCTAACCTTCAATATTTTCACGTTGGGGACTTGGTATTAAGAAAAGTTACTCTACACACCAAGGACCCAAACGACAGGAAACTAGGCCCAAACTGGGAAAGTCCGTATAGAGTTGCCGGTATAACTGGGAAAGGTTCATATAAGCTCGAGTCAGGGAAGGGTGTACAGGTACCGAACAACTGGGATGTGGCACACTTAAAGCGATATTACTGCTATGGTACGAACACAATTTCCTTTGAAATTTGTTATACTTTGGACTAACTCATGCAGGTATTCGGTCAAGGATAAATTGACAATTACGTCTGAAAGCATGTGTTTTACTCTTTTTTCCTTGGACCGGTTTTCCGAAAGTGGATTTTGCAGCAAGGGTTTTAATGAGGCAACAGTAAAACTTGCTACCTTAGTTTTGAAGGCCGACCTAAGGATAGAATTGCTGAACACCCGTACTGGACCGATAGTATTTGAGCCTTCACGAGCTCTGTCTCAAATACTAGGGGACCCATTACACCCTAAGTTAGGATCCTTAGAAGGCATTTTTATTTGATTTTAAAAGCCAAGGGTTGAGTATTAGAATTCATTGTAAGGGTGAAATGGTCAAACGAACCATACTCGTGTAGCTCATTCTTTCCATTTCAGAAAGCTTCTATGCCTTCGATCATGTACTCTACATGCAAAGTAATGAAAGAAATTTGCCCTTTATATTTCATCACTTCGCATTTGCACGATCGATATATTTTTTAAGTTATTTAAAACAAATAATGTGTCCAAAATCCTAGAGCCTATGGGCCTCCCCGAGTTGGGGACTATTGTTTGATAAAAAGATCGGATAGCTCAGGCTATTGAATCCCGGAGGCACCGAGGCTATTAGGCAGGTCCCAAACATGAAAGGCTACGACCAATTTAAAATGGCTCGGAGATGTCCAAGTCCGTACTTAGAAAGTAATGTCCTTACACATAATTAAAACCTATTAAAAAAGGCCACCCTTGGCAAAACGCGATCGTGTTTGATTGAAACCTTCAAGTATCTTAAAGACTTCATTTTTATCAGATATTTCGAAGCCTATGCAACTCAGAGTTGTTATAGAAACCAGGCCTCATTCGGGCTCTAAGGGAATGAAAACTCTAAATTATGTCCAATATTATACTAAGGCATTAATAACATTCTTCAAATAAAGAGTTGAAAACGGATACTAAAAAGTAAAAGACATAGTATAGCTGAAGGGAAAATTTTCTATATATTCCAAAAGTATTTACAAAGGCACGACAAAATGGTCTCAAAATAAGCAAAAAAATGTACAAAAATAAAACAAAAAATGAACTAAGGCATCTCTGCCTAGACTTCACCAGAGCCCGATTCACTACCGGAGCCCTCAGGCTCGTATATCTCTTTGGCCTAGGCCTCAAGCCTCTTAGCCTCTTCAATCTTGGCTGATAGATCGAAACCGCGGGCGTGAATTTCCTCGAGGGTCTCCCTCTACAATAGCCACTTCATATATTCATCCTTTTTGATTAAACGTGCCTCGAAGGAATCGATTGAAGCTGTCTCCAACTTGTACTTTAACGTGGTATACTCCTAGCCTAGAGCATCCCATTCCGAGACGGCCAAGCCCAGTTGTGCTCGGAGCTCATCATTCAGCTTAGACCACTTGTTGGCTTTATCCTTCACCACCTTGAGCTTGTCCTTGGCCGATGCCAACTCCTCTTTAGTGGCCTCCTTTTCCGAGGCTAGAAGATCCATCTTTCTCCTCAACACTTCGTCCGAAGCTTTGAGCTCGTTCATCTCAGCCCAAAGCTAGTCGATCAGGTCTACCTTCTCTTGGACCTGCAAGGTTGTGGTGTTAGCTACTACGCTTAATGTGATGAGCTGATAGGTCATCTCGTGTTTTGAAACCTAATTCTGTGATCTAAAGCCTTCAAATCATGTTTAGGCCTTTCTCTATATACGTGCGCAATCGGGGCGTCTTTCCAAAAAGCTTTTATGTTAAAAACTATTAAAATAAGAAAAATCTACCTAAAACTTTATTTGAGTTGACTTCGGTCGATATTTTTGGTAAACAGACCCAAATTTGTGTTTTGACAGCCCTGATGGGTCCGTATCGTGATTTGGGACTTGGACGTATGTTCGGAGTCAAAATCAGAAGTCCCTAGCCTGATATATCGGACTTTGTCAAAATTTGATAGCTAAAAACTAAATGCATTTGAGATGTTTGACCAATGTATGACTTTTGGATAATGGGTCCGTATTTTGGTTTTAGAACCCGATATAGGTCCAATACAACATTTATGACTTGTGTGTAAAATTTGGTGAAAAACGGAGTTGGCTTGATGTGATTCGGACATCTGGTTGTGAAAATAGAAGTTTCAAAGTTTTCTTGAAAATCTCATTTGATTTGGTGCTAAATTCGTAGTTCTAGGTGATATTTTGGCGATTTGATCACGTGAGCTAATTCGTATGATGTTTTTATACTAGTGTGCACTTTTGGTTCAGAGCCTCGAGGACTCGGGTGAGTTTCGGATAGGGTACAGAGTGAAATTAGACTAGGAGAAGTTGTTGGTGTATCAGATTTTTGTTGCAGGCCTCAGACCTTGCAAATGCGAGGTAAATCATTACATTTGCGACCATTGTTGGGTTCTCATTTGTGGTCCACTCATCGCATTTGCGAAGAGTGGTTAGGAAGGCTAGCATTCGCATTTGCGAACTATACTTCGCATTTGCGAATTGGGTGCTGGGTAGGCAATGATCGCAAATGCAATCACTGGGTCGCATTTGCGGAGGCTTCAGAGTTTGCATTTGCGGACAAATCTTCGCATTTGCAAAGACAGTAGAGGTGTGAAGGGCTTCGCATTTGCGATGTCTCCTTCGCATTTACGGGCTTCATATTTGCGAAGCCCATGTCGCAAATGCTACATGTGCAGCTCAACAATATATGACTTAGACGAAATTTTTCTCCCATTCTTCAAATTTTCAAAACCTAAAACACAAGAGGCAATTTTCCAAAGAAATTTCTTCCTCAAATCAGTGGTAAGTGATTCTAAACTAGTTTCTTTCAATCTTTCACTACATTTTACATGATTTCAACCTAGAATCTAAGGTTTTCATTGTGGAATTGGGGATTTTTGGGTAGAAATTAAGGATTTGATAAATTGGGGATTTAAACTTCAAATTGAGGTCAGATTCCAAAACCAATTATATATTCGGGCTCGAGAGAAAATGGATAATCAGGTTTTGATCCGAATTTTAGGTTTGGACCAACTGGGCCCAGGTGTTGACTTTTGTTGACCTTTTCAATAATGGCCTAAATTGAATTCTTTACGATCATGGGTCATTCCTAAGGCTTAATTTGAATCATTTGGTTGGTGATATGCTAGATTTTATCTGTTCGGAGGCTCGTTTGAGAGGAAAAGTCGTGGTTATGCTTTGAGTTTGGTCGTTGGTGCCAGGTAAGTGTCATGGTTAACATTGGCTTGAGGGATTAGGTTTTATTTGCCTATTTGCTATATGTTTGATTATTGAATACAAAGTATAGGTGAGGTGACGAGTACCTATGCGTTGTTATCGAGTCATAGCATGTGAGTGAGTCTTATTCATGTAATTGTTGCTTTTCGTGATCATATTATCCATTCTTAGACAAGTTAATCATTATGTTGATCGTTCTTATCATGTTTACGGACTTTGGTAATAATAGAGTATTGATTCAAAGTTGAGGTTGATGTTGTGGAACCAAATGTTGAAGTAAGACTTGTTCTTGTTATGTATAGTTCCATGTTGTCATTGTTCATTTTTTTATGAGAGAGAGTGTTGATGCATGAACAGTGATGTCGTGCCATGCTAAGAGAGTGTTGATGCACGAACAGTGATGTCGTGCCATGCTATGTGAGTGTTAATACACGAAGGGTGATGCCGTGCCATATTGTGAGTATTAATGCACGAAGGGTGATGTTGTGCCATGTTATTTGAGTGTTAACGCACGAAGGGTGATGTCGTGCCATTTCTATTGTTTCATATGGTGAGGTTGAGAGTAAAAGCATGAAGGGTGATGTTGTGAACTTTCTTTTACTGTACTTACTTTTTCCTATCTTTTTAAGGTATATTGGTTTATCAACATCTTATTATTGTCGTGTTCTTTATCTTGTGAGCCTCCCAGCATGTCCCCCTCCCGATACTACTTGTCTAGCTTATATTTGTCGATATCTTCGTGCATATACTGTTTAATTGCACAGGTTTATTTGGGGTGTCTTGTCTTAGCCTCGTCACTACTTTGCTGAGGTTAGGCTCGACACTTACCAATACATGGGATCATTTGTACTGATACTGCACTCTACACTTCCTGTGCAGATTTTGGTATTGGTCCCAATTGATCGAGAGGCATAGCATCTCGGACCGGACCAACAGAGACTCAAGGTAGATCTGTCGGCGTCCACAGATCTTGAAGTCCCCATCTATCCCTTCTGTTTTACTGTTTCTTTCGTTCAAATAGTTGTACTTTTTTTAGACTTTTACTTGTAGTAAATCCTAGAATGTTCGTGAATTTGTGACATCAGATCCGAGTAGTAGTAAATGATGAAGTTATTATATTATTTTGCACTCGCTATATCTCACTTTGGATTATTTACTGTTGTTTGTTGAATTGAATAAGGTTTGGCTTAGTAATCTTCTAACGTTGTCTTGCCTAGCAAGAGGAATATTAGGCACCATCACGGTCCCGACAGTAGGAATTTTGGGTCGTGATACCTAACCTCTTGTTATTAATCTCAAATATCCTTGCCTTCTCAACCAGAACAACATGCTCCCGTTTCACCGGCGAGGCTTCCTTCTGAGCTTTTTTCAGCTCGGCTTGGAGAATGGGGAGATCATTGAGGGCCTCGTCTCTTTGCTCAATGTGAGCTTTGTACATGTCCTTCTGCTAGACCAATTCCTTGAGCTCAAACTCGAGCTGGTTACCTCCATCCGAGACCGATGGAATATCTCATGATGAAGCACCGAGGCCTGAAAGACAAAACTGATGATATCATAAGAATACACTAAAGTTAAATAAACCCTTCAAAGGATACAAAGAAAGAAAAGCATACCCGGTTCAGTGCCAGTTGTGCCTCGTTGAAGAGGATCAATGTATCTACATTATTCATCTTTGCTTGATCCTTTTCGGTAACCAAGTAGCGAAGATAGTTGGAAACACCAACTGCTCTAGACAGTACTCAGGTATCCATCAGGATTGTAAACATGATCATTTTTTGCGATCGGGATCCATGCTCGGGGCAGGGAATTGCTTCACCAGCTTCGAGCTTGAGCTCGGCCCGTCTAACTCTAGCAGCACATCTTTTTTTGGGATTTCCAGCTTACTGAACCCGGAGTAGTCCTTCAATGGAGAGATGTCCACGCCCTTAAAGAACATGTTGAGGGCATCATCTGCGGCCCGTAATGTTTTAGTTAGTTTCTCTTTGATGGTCCGGGCCTCGTTAAATAAAGACACTATGTAAGACGGTGACTCCGTGATGTCAATGACACCATCGATGTCTCTCAGAGCAAGAGTAGCTTCTCGAGAGGCCGTAGCCGCTGGCTTTCCTTTAAGCTCCCGAGCAAAAAAGGGTTCGACCTCCCGGTCACTTCCCCCCAATGTTGCCCCCTATTTTTCATCAACATGGGGCAACGAACTCCAAGTCATCATCTTTATGGTAGTCCCTAAGCCGGTAAAAGGATTTGGGCCGGGACCCTCTCCTAGTTACCCTTCTTATTACACTTTCGGACCCGGACCGCTACCCTCTTCTTCTTATCCTCGGCGTCCGCATTTGAGGAAATCGAAGGCATCCTCTTTTTTCTCTTTTTCTCTTCCTTCTTCACAGTAGCCTCAGGTTGTCCTGAAGCAGAGGGTTTAGTAGGTGAGGATAGAGCCTCATCCTCGTCCACTGCCTAGAGCTCACTGGACTTGGGAAAACCTATGAAAGGAAGAAAGCGTCTTAGTATATATGACAACTGAATAGAAAAGGAAACTTGATCGAGGGGAGAACACTCACCATGGGAACAGGCCTCCCACTTGCCCTTTGAGAGTTGGCGCCATTCACGCTCGAAGTACGATAATTGTTTGTAGATCCCCTTGACCCATTCTTTGAAGGGGAGAACCGCGTTGGGGACTCAGGCAACCGCTGTATGATGGTAGAACCAGGCGATGAGAAAGAAGATCAAAAATCCAAAAAGAGTTCTAAATACTCAAAAAGGAGAGGAACTTATGGGCTAGTTCTACTTTCAGGGAACGGCAGGAACTCGTAGAGTGAGTCTCGGTCTTCACCCGAACGAATCTCCCCTGCCAGCCTCGATCCCTATCTTTGTCAATGCTCGAAAATGGAGCTTTCTTTGCCTGATGAACGAGCTTGATTAATCCCCCTCGGAAGATTCGAGTTCTGTAGAGATGAAGCAGATGGTAAATCGGGTTCCTTAGTATTATTGACGAAGTGGCGGAGGAGGATCGCGATCCTCCAAAATAACGGGTGAATCTGCTCGAGGAAGACCCCGTGCCTTCGGCACAAGTTGAGGACTATAGTATCTATCGGGCCAAGTGTGAACAGTATGTGTAAATACTTAGATACCCCTACACATGTGTGGTGATGTCCTCATCAGGGCAAGGGACGACAACTTCTTTGCCCTCTCACTTGCAGAGCGTGTCCTCGGTGATGGAGCATATATACCTCCATACCTCCTCGCCTCGATCTTGTCACGACCCGAAAATAAACCCGGTCGTGATGGCGCATATCATGAAACTAGGCCAGCCGACACAAACCCAAAACCAATCAATATTTTTGCATTCTTAGGATAAAATCAAATCTATTTAACGATAAACCTTTATATAGTGTTTAAAACGAAACAACAGTGCATAAAGAAAGCCAGACATCGGGGTGTCACTAGTTATGAGCACCTACCACAACTGACTGACAATATCAAGACCCACATGGTCAGGAAAATCACAAATAAATACACTAAGGAAGAATAAAGGAGGGAGAAAAGCAGGGCTGCGATCGTCAGGCAGCTACCTTGCTAACTCCGATGAACCTGCAACTGAGTAATCAACACCCGCCATTGGGTTTAGAAATACTTGAATATGCGCACAAAGTGCAGGGAGTAATGTGAGTATGTCAACCCAATAAGTAATAAAAGTAAATAAAGACTGAGCAGTAAGAAATCAAGTAAATCACGTCATAGCACCACAGTGGGTACAATATGTTTCCAAAACCAGAATACCAATCAAATCATCTCGTTAAACTCCAATTTTAGAAAAATCCTTTGAAAAATGTCTTTGTAACAGTTTCAATAGAGGTTCAATGTAATTTATAGTGAAAGTGATGAAAATCATAATTGGCCCCTCGGGCAAAACATAGTTCGTACACAGTTCCTCGGCAAACAGGAATTCATAAACATCTCATAACTTAAAAATCTCAGTGGAAATAACAAATCCAAATCCGTGATTAAATTCCGAACATCTTATAAAAACTCCAGTTTAAACGAAAGTTGTTTAAAATATTTGTTTAAGATTTTCAATAGAGGCTCAGTATAAAGATGAGTGAAATAAGTAATTTAATCAACATATTCAATAGAGACTCCCTTTAAGGAGGGGTGAAAACAGTAATTTCATAAACAAGCCCCTCAGGCAAAGCATCACTCGTATAGGTGTATATATAGCCCCTCGGGCAAGCCTCTCATGTCACTCGTGACTCAACTCTCATCAATCAGCGCTCATGCTCGATAGGTACCTTATAAGAACCACTGCGACGTGCAGCTCGATCCATATATATAGTTGACTGTGCTCACTAGGGGTGTGCAGATTCTAGAGGGGCTCCTACGGTCCAAGCGCTATATATATATATATATATATATATATATATATATATATATATATCGCTACGGTGTGCAGCCCTATCCATAAATATATAATCCTAACAACCATACCCTCGGCATCTCTCAGTCCTCAACCTCACAATCAGGCCCTCGACCTCTCTTAGTCCTCAACCTCACAATCAGGCCCTCGGCCTCTCTCTCAGCCATCAACCTCACAAGCCACTCGGACTATCAGTAAAACAGGGCGTTCAGCCCAAAATATCATTTACAGTATCAAAACTGAGTAAATAAGGTTGAGTTATGAAATCAGTAAAACACATCATGACTGAGTACAAATATTAAGTCAAAACAGTGAGGAATAGTAGTAAAAGCCCCTAAGGGTCCAAACAATTGGCACGAGCCCAAATATGGCATTCCGCTCAAAATAATAATAATATTTTCCAAAACACAATAGTATCAAATAGTTTTAATCAAATACGCAACTTAATACTCGTACAGGATGGACCAAGTCAAAATCCTCAACGGTGCACTACTCCACGCTCGTCATCTAGCGTGTGTGTCACCTCAAAGTAGCACAACGATGTGAATTCCGGGGTTTCATACCCTCAGGACAACATTTACAATCAATGTTTACCTTAATCTGGGCGAACATCTACACCGCAATGCCCTTGCCGCTCGACTCGGCCTCAAATCGCCTCGAATTTATCCAAAATTAGAATCATATCATCAATACATGCCAAAGGGACAAAGCCTCCGCGAAAATTATCAAATTAAACTCAAAATCCCGAAATTGGCCAAACCCGACCCCGGGCCCACGTCTTAGAATCCTATAAAAATCACATCAATAGAATCCTTATCCTCCCACGAGTCCATACATACCAAGAACCTCAAAATCGGACCTCAAATGGTCCCTCAAATCCCCAATTTACATCTCCAATTTCAAGCTCTAATTTCTCAACTCTTTCTCTAATTTTCCCACTAATTTTCATGATTAAACAATGAAATAATCACCATAAACACAAATACAAAGCTAAAGTAGCTTACCTCTCTGTCAACACTTGATTCCCTCTTGAAATCACAGCTTGGAGCTCCAAGATCGATCAAAAATGGTGGAAGAATGACCAAAATTCGCGAAGGGAACCTTATATACTTTCTAACCCAGGGATTTCACACCTGCAATACTTTTCCCGCTTCTGCGATCTATCCAACCGCATATGCGGTTTCCACTTAAAGTCCCGGGATCGCACCTACGCTCATCCACCCGCACCTGCGGTCTCGCAGGTGCGTTTCACCTCCCCCACCTGCGACTTCTGGCTTTCTCTCATATGGCCGTATTTGTGGCTGATCTCCCGCTTCTTCGATCTCGCACCTGCAGTCCCTAATCCGCAGGTGCGGTTATGACAGGAACTTAGAAACTTCAGCTGAAACTCTAACTTCTAACTTCCCGATAACTATCCTAAATCACCCCGAGGCCCCCTCGGGCCTCAACCAAAAGTACGAACAAGTCATATACCACTATTCAAACTTATACCAATCTTCGGAACACTTAAAACAACATCGAATCATCAAAACACTCTCGGATTCAAGCCTAAGGTTTCCAAAACTTCAATATGTCTCCCAGTCCTAGACATATTAAGAGTGGGCCATGGAACGTTCTCCTGAATAAGGTACCATCTTCGGACAAGCTGAACTGCACCATCTTTGTACGTAGAGCCCTCGATTCTTTAGAATCCGGGGTAGTTTTTCGATCTTCAGATATTTTATATATTTATTTCTCCAGTCCCATGTTAGGCTTGTCAAGTTTATCTCGGCATGACCTTCTTTCACTACCGATCTCATGAGTTGTATGACCGTCCCCGAGTTGAGTTCATCGTCATTAACCACGATCGTAAATTAGCAAGAGCATCGGCCTCATTGTTTTGTTCTCAAGGTACATGTTGCAGAGTCCACTCCATGAACTGATGTAGGGTTACCTACAGTTTATCCAGGTATTGTTGCATTGGTTCTTCCCTGACTTCGAACGTCCCATTAACTTGGTTCACCACAAGGAGGGAGTCGCACTTAGCTTCGATCACCTCTGCCCCCAAGCTTTTATCCTGTTCGAGAGCTGCAATCATAGCCTCATACCCGGCCTCATTGTTAGTTAATTTTACAGTCCTAATAGATTGTCTAACTATGTTACCTGTCGGTGGCTTCAATACGATGCCAAGTCCAGACCCCTTTTGTGTTCGAGACACCGTCAGTAAAAAGGGTCCAGATTCCCAAAAAAGTCCCCGAGTTTAACAACAACTCTCTTTCGACCTCAGGTATTAGGGCTAACGTAAAGTTGGCCACGAATTCTGCCAAAATTTGAGATTTGATGGCGGTTCGGGGTCGATATTCGATATCATACCTGCTGATTTCCATGGCCCATTTGGCCAATCATCCCGAGAGCTTAGGTTTATGCATTAAGTTCTTCAATAGGTAAGTAGTTATATCACATATGGGATGGCATTGAAAGTATGGTGTTATCTTCCTAGAGGCACTTAGTAAAGCAAGAGCCAATTTTTCTAGGTGAAGATACCTAGTTTTGGCCTCTCCTAGAATTCTGCTAACATAATAGATAGGAAATTCTGTACCTTCTTCTTCCGGGACCAGGACTCCACTTACCGCCACCTTGGATACTGCTAAGTATAGGTACAATTGTTCATCTGCATTCGGAGTGTAAAGCAAAGGTGGGCTCGAGACATACAGCTTGTTGGCACTCTAGAGTCCATGAGAAGTTATTCTTCTTCTTCAACAGTGAGAAGAACCGATGGCTCTTGTCAGAGGACCTCAAGATGAATCGGCCCAAAGCGGCTATACGCTCGGCTAACCTTTGTATGGCCTTGATGTTGTCCACTATGGTAATGTCCTCTATGGACTTAATTTTATCAGGATTGATCTTGATCCCCCAGTTGGACGACATGAATCCGAGAAATTTTCCCGATCGACTCTGAATGCACATTTTTCTTGGTTCAGCTTCATATTGTATTTCTTCATATGTCAAAGGATTCCTACAAATGTTTCAAATGGTCCTCTGCTCGCAGGGACTTAACCAACATATCGTCAATATAAACCTCCATTGATTTTCCTATCTATTCTTCGAACATCCGATTTACTAGGCGTTGGTAAGTGGCACCAGCATTTTTTAGTTCGAATGGCATTACGTTATAGCAGTAGGTGTCGTACTTAGTGATGAAGGACATTTTTTCCTAATCTCCCGGGTCCATCCGAATTTTGTTGTACCCTGAATAAGCGTCGAGAAAATTGAGAATCTCGTGGTCGACCGGCACATTGATCATGCGATCGATGTTGGGCAAAGGGAAAGAGTCCTTAGGACATGCTTTATTTAATTCTTTATATTCTACACACATTCTTAATTAGTTTCACTTTTTAGGGCACTACCACTATATTTGCTAACTAATCCGGATATTTGATCTCCCGGATGGACCCTATTTTAAGGAGTTTAGATACCTCGTCCTTGATGAATGCTTGACTTTGGAGTAGGGCCTCCTTTTCTGCTTGACCGGGTGGAAATTCGGGTACAGTGTCACGACCCTAAACTCGGACCCAGTCGTGATGACGCCTCTCGTGAAGACAAGGCCAGCCCACACACTTCCAATTCATTTTAAGTAATTATAATGATAAATATTAAGACTTTAACATAATAAAATCCCAAAATAAGGTGAATACTACAGTTGTAGAATCGACATAGCCCGACGTCGGGGTGTCACCCGTCATGAGCATCTATAATAATACTACCAGTCTGAAAGAGTCTACTCAACTATTACATAACTAGAACAGAAGAAAATAAGATAGGGGGAGAAGGACTAGGCGGCGAACACCGAGCAGCTACCTAGTGTAACTCCGAATCTGCTGGAAGCTCTCAACCCTCGCAAGCAGGACCTGAAGCGCCTAAATCTGCACACTGGGGTGCAGGGAGTAAAGTGAGTACTCCAACTCAGTGAGTAATAATAATAAGTGCAGACTGAGCAATAGGAAATCACGTAAATGCATATCACCAGGCTATGAAGAAGCAATAAAAGCTAGTAGAACAATGAAGCAGTGAAAATATGTAAAGTCACTTTAGTTCAGTTTAACCTTCTTTAGAATTGCTTTTTTAACAGTTAATCAAGTAAATGTCAGGCAACTAGAAAAGATAAACACATAAAGAACCTCCTCTCGGGCACAATACCAATAGAATCAGCCCCTCGGGCAATACATGGAACAATACCAGCACCTCGGGCTATATCTCATATCACAATGGGTACCCGTGCTCACTAGGGGTGTGCCGACTCCTAGAGGGACCCCTTATGGCCCAAGCGCAATATCAAGCCATCTCGTGGCATACTTAATAGGCCCTCGGCCTCATATCAACAAGCCACCCCGTGGCGTACAAATCTCACGCCCTTGGCATCATGATCATATCAGTGCTTCCTCACAATATAGGCCCTCGGCCTTACTCATTCAGAATCTCACAAGCTATTCGGGCAACAGTAAAACATGATGTTCAGCCCAAAATATCATTTAAAATATAATTTTAAGTGTTAACACAGAGTAAATATGGCTGAGTTATGAAAACAGTAGAATATAGCATGATTGACTACAAGTATAAAGTCAAAACAGTGAGGAAATATCAGTAAAAATCCCCTAAGGGTCCAAATAGTTGGCACGAGGCCCAAATATGGCATTCCACCCAAAACATGATGATAGCAAATAGTTTTCAATCAAATACGCGGTAAAACAGTCATTCGGGATGGACTAAGTCACAATCCCTAATGGTGCACGACCCCACGCTCGTCATCTAGCGTGTGCGTCTCCTCAATATAGCACTACGATGTGCAAATCCGGGATTTCATACCCTCAGGACAACATTTACAATCATTACTCACCTTGACCCGGTCCAAACTCTAGCCCACAATGCCTTTATAATTGCTATCCAATGGCTTTTATGATATTGGACTTAAACCCTCGATTTTAAAAATATAAACTGTCAGCCCAGATATTTCTTTATTACGAACGCAGCACCTCCCTTGCATTCGCGAAGCACACCGCTTCGCTAACCGAAATTCCTTATATGCAAATGCAAGAACCCTCTCGCGAACGTGATGCACATCTGACCTAATACTTTGTGAACACGTAGAACAATCGCCTTGGGGACCCAACTAGTCCGCTTCCTCTATGCGAACGCGACATAAGCCTCGCGAATGTGGAGAATCACAGCATCAAAACATTGTGAACACGACACACAAAATGCGAGTACGAAGACAAAATTCGATGCCTCAGAGAACACCCTTCGCGAACGTGAGTCCCTGACCGCGAACACGAAGAACAAATCGTTTGCATCAAAAACCAGCAAAAACTGCCAAGTCCAAAGTCCAAAATTGATTTGTTTAACCATCTAAAACTCACCCGAGGCCCTCGGGACCTCAACCAAATATGCTAAGATATCCCATAACATAATTCAAACTTGTTCCAACCTTCGTAACGCTCAAAACAATATTAAAACACCAAATTTGCATCGGATTCAAGCCTAAACATTTCAAGAACTTCAAAATTACTCTTTCTATCAAAAGGTCTACCATACCTCGTCCGAATGATTTGAAATTTTGCACACATGTCACATATGACACAACGGACCTACTCCAACTTTCAGAATTCCATTTAGACCCCTGTATCAAAATCTCGCCTATCAACCGGAAAATGCCAAAATCTCAATTTCGCCAATTCAAGCCTAAACCTTCCGCGGACCTCCAAAACACATTTCGACCATGCTCCTAAGTCCCAAATTGCCTAACTGAGCTAACAAAATCATAAAAATTCCAATCCGAGGTTATCTACTAACAAGTCAAATCTTGGTCAAACCTTCCAAATTTTACGCTTCAAACTGAGAACTGTTCTTCCAAATTCATTCCGATTACCCTGAAAACCAAAACCGACGATTTGCATAAGTCATAATACATCACATGGGTCTAGTCATGCCCGAGAATTGGCAAGCGAAGTGAAAAGCTCAAAACGACCGGTCGAGTTATACCTTATGATCGGGCAAGTGCTCGAGAATTGAATGCGTTTTTTCCAAACAAAACAATCTTTGTTAGCTATAAGGAATTGAATGCATTTTTTCCTAATCTCGAGAATTAACCCCGTGCCCAGTTATACCTTATGATCGGGCAAGTGCTCGATAAGTACGACTTGCTCCAATTCCTCAACCGTTGATTTAGTGGCGTTAGAATCATCGAGATTATGAAAGACCTGGGGACTCCATAATCATCGTCTTCATCCGTCCCCTGCTTCTCCAGTTCGATCGGGACCGGTGTTGGTGAATGATATTGGTTCCTTCCTTGGCGACTGAGCTCGGATCTTTTGTCCTTGTAAGTGCGAATATCGGAATCAACTCTTCGACTGCGAACATTTCCTTTACGGCTGGTTATTCTCCGTAGAGTGTCTTAATCCCTCTTGGAGTTGGGAATTTCAACACTTGATGCAGAGTCGAAGGCACTTCCCTCATTATGTGGATCTATGACCTCCCGAACAGCGCGTTGTACCTCATATCTCCTTCGATTACATAGAACGTGGCTTCCTGAATGGTCTTGGCGGTGTTCACCGGTAATGTTATCTCCCCTTTAGTGGTTTCACATGCCATGTTGATTCCATTTAGGACTCGGACTGCAGGCACGATTTGATCCTGTAGATCGAGTTGTTCTACGACCCTCGATCTGATGATGTTGGCCGAGCTACCTGGATCAACTAACACACGCTTAACTCGAGTTTTATTTATGAGTATAGATATTACAGGTGCATCGTTGTGGGGCTACATGATCCCTTCCGCGTCCTCGTCATTGAAAGACAAGGTTCCTTCTGTCATGTAATCCCGAGTCCGTTTTTCCCTTGTGATGGATACTTTGGTGCGCTTTAGCATCGACCCCTAGGGAACGTCGACCTTATCGATGATCATGTTAATGACGTACTGAGGTTCCTCCTACTCGCTCTCTTTATTAGAATATCTATTCCTGAAATGATTCTTGGCTTGATCGCTCAAGAACTTTTGGAGATGTCCGTTGTTGAATAGCCGAGCTACTTCCTCTCTTAATTGTCGGAAATTCTCTGTCTTGTGGCCATTAGTGCCATGATATTTGCATATTAGGTTAGGATCCCTTTGGGCGAGATCGGATTATAGAGGCCGAGGCCATTTGGTATTTTTGATGCGTCCAATGGTAGATACGATGGTGATGGCATCAACGTTAAAGTTGTACTCCGATAACCTTGGCACTTCCTTAGGCCCGATAGGTCTGTCGAAAATGTTTTTGCTCATGAGTCCCAGGTTATTGAACTTGATCACTCCTCCTTTCACTTCTCACATGGTTTTGCCCAGACCCACTACCTCTTCGGTCTCCATTGTATGGATGATACCGATCCCTATTTGATCTTGGTTCACGATCAACGTCTCTTTTGACTCTGTCGATGGCTCTGACGGGATATACGGACCCAGAAGGGGTCCTAAGCTGATCATCTTCAACCCTGATTTTTGATTGGTGTCAGTTATGCATATCGGACCAAGTAATAGCCGGATATTCTACCAGATTTTCTTTCAACTGTTGTGAGGCCAACGAGCTTCGAACATTGAGTCCCTAGGTGAAGGCGTAAACAGCCCAAAGCCCAATTGTTCGTGATTGGAGGTAGGTCCATCCGTTCCATTTGAAATCAAGACACGAATTCTCTGAGTATCTTATTATCCCTCTATTTCACTTTGAAAAGGTTTGACTTCCTAGTCTCAACCTTGATAGCCCCGACGTATGTTTTTACGAAAGAATCTATAAGCATAGCAAACGAGTCAATAGAATTAGGAGGTAGGTTGTGATACCATATCATAGCTCCCTTTGATAGAGTTTCTCCGAACTTTTTTAGCATGACAGACTCAATCTCATCATCCTCCAAGCTGTTCCCTTTGATGGCGCACGTGTAGGAGGTCACATGCTCGTTTGTGATGGTTGTTTAGAGCCGTGCTCGGAGGAAAAGGTTTTTGAACAAACTTCTTGGAATCCAGGCCTTTTAATATCGACAACGCTCCTGGGATTTGGTCAACCCTGGAATTGTAGGTTTCCACCTTTTTTTCATTGGCTTCGATTCTATTTTCTCCCGATTCTACCCGTTTTGTCAGCTCCTCGAGCATCTTTATGATACTGAGGTTGTCTCCTAATTCATTTTCGTTCGGCCTCTCCGTGACTGGTTCATTTCTGCGGGTGACTTCCCTGGATGGCTCGGGCTCTATTCTACTCAGGGTGCAGCTTTGGTTCTGGAGCTGGGCTATTGCTGCCTGTTGAGCCTGTAGCATTTTGAAGATCACCCGCAAGTTGATCCCATCATCTTCGCGGCCGTGCGTATTTTGTACAATCGATTGGACTTCCGTGCAGATGCTGTTCTCAAGATCGGTAGGCAAATTTGCATTGATGGCCACATGTGAGCTAGCATTAATCGGGTCCGCGGTCGGAACTCTGTTGAGGTCGTCAAGAGGCACCTTGTTACCGGGTGCTATATTATTGTTCTCGCAATGGTGGCTGGATTCAACATCCACGTTTAAAAGGGCAGATTGGGAGTTCGACAGTCCAAACATTAACTTGAAATCAAAGATACTCCGAAGAACAAGTGTAAAATAGGGTGTGTTATAGAAGTTTGTATCAAATAGCTACTGTTATCCTTCGCAAAACTATTTACCCTCAAAATCGCATAACAATTAAATTTGTAAGTGGATTTAAGGATACGCGGATTAATTTGACACAAATCAATAAATTAAATTAGATTGAACAAGAAAATATAAAATGAATTCAAACCACGCAAGGAGGATGGATTTAGCCTTAGCGAAATATTTGCCCTCGATCCTGGCTTGCGATAACCAACAATAATGAACAGGAAAAAGAGCTAAATAACATAGAAGATTTCAATATATTGGTTTGGAATGCATGATACAATGTGTTTCATGAATTATCAAGCCCCCTTTATATAGTAGGGGAATCCTACTCTAGGTACAATTCCATAAAAGGTAAAAAAAATCCTCTTTTTAAATGATTGTCGGTTCTTCATCGGTACATGCGAAGATTCACGCCATGATATTTGGCCAGTCGCGAATATTATGGCCTTTTGTTGGTCATGCTTGAATGCCTGATAGTGTTCTTCGAGGTTGTTCAGGGCTAGGACCGATCCCGGACCATGATCCCGATATTTTCGAGGACGGGTGTCATGCCTCTGGATTCTGACTCGGCGAGGCCCCTGCCTCGATTTCGGTCTCATACTATCTTGTCTCGAGCTTGGCTTATCTTATCGGAGACGTGGTGTACCATGAGCCTGTTCCACCCGTATACACATATATTTCAAAAAATTCGAGTAATAAAGTAAGTTAATTTAAAACGACTCGTCACGACTTAACCTAAAGCAAGAATACTTACTCGTTTCATCACATGATATACTTCAACTATGTCAATTTGTCTTTTCATTGTATTTCTCCTTCGTCTAACTCTTTGCTTATTTTCTCATTTCTCATCTCTCTTACTTAACTCGAGCCATTTTACTCCCAAAACCATCTTATTTAGCTATTTCTTGCTTTATTGTTATAATTATTTTAATTTATGTGACATTATTTTCTTTTAAGTTTGTTTTAAATTAAATTTTTAAAATTTAGAAATAATATACTTTAAACTTTTAGTTTATATTTAATGACAAGTTTTTATAGCTACAGAAACATTATGTCATATTTAAGAACATAAATTTCAAATTTCTTATAGAAAAACAAACTTTTGACATGTTAAAAATTTGGACATAATTTTTTTGTTTGGGAGACAAAAATTATTCATTACAAATTGAAGATATCATGCACGTCTTCCGTTTCCTCATTGTTTACTAAAGGTCTGTTTGGAAAGCCACCAGGTAACTAATCTCCATTACATTAATGATCGAGATTTATATTAATTCTAATAAAGCCTCTAACCCTGTCACGACCCTAAAACTAACCCGGTTGTGATGGCGTCTATCGTGAAACTAGGCCAACCGACAAAATTTCCCAAATCAAACCATTATTCTGTAAAAGTCATTTTTAAGCAATTAATTAAGAAGAAATCTCATAATATGAGTCTAAATAACCAGTTCGGAAAAATAACACAAGCCCGACATCGGGGTGTCACAAGTCATGAGCATCTACTACAACTGTCTGAAAACCTCAAGATCAACATGGTCGGAAAAATCACAGAATACACTAAGGGAGAATAAGAAGGGAGAAAAGCAGGGATGTGATCGCCAAGCAACTACTTTGCTAACTCCGATGAACCGGCCATCGAGCTCAGAAATACCTGAATCTGCACACAAGGTGCAGGGAGTAATGTGAGTACGCCAACTTAGTAAGTAATAAAAGTAAATAAAGACTGAGCAGTAGAAAACGATAAATCCACATCATGATAAACTTAATAAGCACGACAAGCTTTCAAATCAGAATACGAGTCAATTGTCTCTTTTAAAATCCAGCTTATGGTAAAAATCATTTGAAAATGCTTTCCAACAATTTCAATAGAGGTTCAATACAGTTTATAGTAAAAGTGATGAAAATCGTAATCTGCCCCTCGGGCAAAACATAGTTCGTATACAGCCCCTCGGGCAAACATAAATCATATACATCTCATAACATAAAAAAATCTCAGTGGAAATAACGAAGCCAAATCAGTGATTAAATTCCGAACATCTCGTAAAAACTCCAATTTCAATGAAAGTTGTTTAAAAGTATTTGTTCAACATTTTTAACAGAGGCTCAGTAAAAAGAGGAGTGAAAACGGTAATTTCATATAAACAAGTCCCTCGTGAAAAGCATCACTCATATATATATATATATATATCCCCTCGAGCAAGCCTCTCAGTCACTCGAGACTCAGCTCTCATCAATCAGCACTCACGCTCAATAGGTACCTTATAATAACCATTGTGGCGTGCAGCTCGATACACAAATATATATATTCGACTACGCTCACTGGGGGTATGCAGACTCTGGAGGGGCTCCAACAGCCCAAGCGCTATATCGATGTGGCATGCAGCTCGATCCATAAATATATAATCCTCACAACCAAGCCCTCGGCCTCTCTCAATCATCAATCTCACAATCAGGCCCCCGACCTCTTTCAGTCATCAACCTCACAATCAGGCCCTCGGTCTCTTTCAGCCATCAACCACACAAGCCACTCGGACTATCAGTAAAACAAGGCGTTCAGCCCAAAATATCATTTATAGCATCAAAACTGGGTAAATAAGGCTGAGCTATGAAATCAGTAAAACGCAGCATGACTAAGTGCATATATTAAGTCAAAACAATGAGGAATAGCAGTAAAAAGCCCCTAAGGGTCCAAACAGTTGGCACGAGGCCCAAATATGACATTCAGCTCAAAACATAATAATACTTTCCAAAACACAATAGTATCAAATAGTTTTCAGTCAAATACGCGACTTAATAGTCATACAGGATGGACCAAGTCACAATCCCCAATGGTGCACGCCCCCACGCTCGTCATCTAGCGTGTGCGTCACCTCAAAGTAGTGAAACGATGTGAAATCCGGGGTTTCATACACGATCAGGACAACATTTACAAACATTACTTACCTCAAGTTGGTCCAACCTCTAGCCTGCGATTCCCTTGCCTCTGGACTCGGCCTCCAAATACGCCAAACCTAACCAAAATCAGTATATTATCATCAATATATACTAAAGGAACAAAGCCCTAGCGAAAATAATTAAATTAACTCAATAATCCCGAAATTAGCTCAAACCCAGCACCGGGGCCCACATCTCGGAATCCGATAAAAATCACAAAACTGGAAAACTCATTCGCTCACGAGTCTACCCATATCAAATTCACCAAAATCCGACATCAAATGGCCATCCAAATCCCCAAAATGAACTCTCTAAATTTTTTTCCATTTTCCCCAATTTTACCCCAAATTGCCAAATTAAATGATAAGAATCAAGACATACTCATGGGGTTTAACCAAATTTGAGTGAAGAACATTTACCCCAATCAATCCTCTTAAAATCCCTTCAAAAATCGCCTCAATCTGAGCTCCATAGCTCCAAAATACAAAAATTGCCGAAACCCTCGAAATAGAGTACTTTATAATCTGCCCAGGCATTTACCCTATTCTATTGCGGACAAACTAATGCGATAGCTAAGCACAAAATTTTCCAGCCCTTCTTTTACCCTATGCGATCGTGGCAATTCCCCCGCGATCATGTAGAACAAAATTTTCCAACAGCCTTCTCCAACTTTTTCGGATAGCCTCTAGTATAATGCTCATAACGTTTTGTACAAAATTCCAAATTACAATTGGTTTAACTTTCTGAAAACTAGACATCAAGGGCTACAACTTTCATTTTCGATCATCTTCAAATTCCTTATAGATTGTGAGATATAAGCTTCCAAACTTGGGTCAGTGCAGCAGAGATTTTACTCTATGCGATCGCGGGAAGACCTACGCAATCGCATAGCACAACTCCATTTTTTACAATTTTCTCTATGTTAATGCGGCCAGATCTATGCTAACGCACTGTACACCCCTGAAGCCAAAAACCAACAACTAGAAATGGCCTAGAAATGGTCTGAAACCACCCCGAAACTCACTCAAGCTCCTCGGGACCCCGCCCGGACATACCAACAAGTCTCAAAACATATCACAAACTTAGTAGAGGCCTCAAATAATATCAAACAACGCTAAAAACACAAATCATACCTCAATTCAAAATCAATGAACTTTGAAACTTTAACTTCCACAACTGATGCCGAAACCTATCAAATCACGTCCGATTGACCTCAAATTTTGTACACAAGTCACATTTGACATTATGGACCTGCTTCAACTTCCGGAATCAGAATTCGACCCCGATATCAAAAAGTCCACTACCGGTCAAACTTTCCAAAATTTCCACTTTCGCCATTTCAAGCCAAATTCTACTACGGACCTCCAAACCACAATCCGGACGCGCCCCTAAGTCCAAAATCACCCAATGGAGCTAATCAAATCATAAAAATCCAAATCTGAGATCGAATACTAAGAAGTCAAAACTTGGTCAAATCTTTCAAATTTAAAGCTTCAAACTGAGAATTGTTCTTCCAAATCTATTCTGATTATACTGAAAATCAACAACTTACATAAGTCATAATACATCACACGGGGCTAGTCATGCCTAAGAACTAGCGAGCGAAGTGCAAATGCTCAAAATGACCGGTTGGGTCGTTAAATCCTCCCCCACTTAGACATACGTTCGTCCTCGAACGTGCTTAGAGTTTTTCCGTAAACCATCAAATTGTTGTGTAACCTTACCATGCACATACCTGGGGGTGATCCCACATTACCCTATCCCATATAGGTCCGATAACACATCATAGCTGAAATTTCACAATCCAACCAAGCCCATGAATCTTAGAACCAAATTTTCATTTTCAAACTTATCTATAATATCAGAATCTCTCATCTATACGCTGGATAAGTTCGAACAAGCTGTAACAAACCATATCTATATCCCTAGATGCAATTACATGATATACCACGTAACTCAATTACTTGTAGCGATAACTTCAACTCACTGCAGCTACACACAATAACCGAATACCGATAATAAACCTTTTATCAAATAAAGTCTCATTCAGACCCTTTCGTATATGCCAATGATGAAAGAAACACGCAAAAAGTCATAACCATCCCTCATATCAACCATTCATGAAGCTCCCCCTCCTTTGGCAAGGACCATAGCAAATTTCTAAGCTGAATCCCGATATTATCCTTCCAACATGCTGAAATCGAATCTGATAGTATTTATTATAAATCCCAATGACCTCATATAATCCAACACGACCACTCTAGCGACATGACACATCAATACAATCTAAATCCACAACACGTGCGATCCACGCACCAATAAGCAACAGTCCAAATGTACTCAAATCATAGAAAAAATGACTCAAATGAGAGAGTTATACCGCAAGCTTACCAGTACCACCACTACACAATGCTGAGAGCCCATCACACATCATAGAACTAGAACAAACGAATCTAACCTGAAGGATCATACCTCCACATAACTTTGCTGCAATGCAAGACCCTATCCAAACACTAGTCCACATGAAACACCTCAAGCCACTATGCTCAAAATCAACAACCACGTGCAATTTGATGTCTAGTACCAAGAGTAAATCACCATAACCACAAAGAGGAAAATAACGCAATGTCACACCAGTCCGAAAGAACATACCCAATGCGCAATCAATCATGCAACACGCAGTTACCCATCTCACTCAGATTCCACTATAAAGCCCAAATAGAACCATATCATTTGTGCATACAATCAACGAATCAAAATCCTGCGTAGCGTACAAGAGTAACTCACAAATAATCTCGAAACACGAATAAGCTTAACAATAACAAAATGGCACCTCTCTCAATAATAGCAGTTCGAAGTCGACATATCCAACTCGATGTAGAACACACATCCATATTGGCCTACCAATGAATCCCAAATCAACTCTGGTCATCCATAATAGATAAATAATTCTCCGAAAGTTCACAATGACTGAATCATAGCACATACTATCATCTGACTAGCTTACCCACATCTTCACAATCCATAACCACAAAATAACCTGTTTATGAGAACTCCTAGTCTCCAAATTCATAAAGCACACGAATCACCATATCCGATCCCAACTCCACCACCCGAATATCTAACACATCCATAATACTTGATCATTCCACGAGGGGTACTTCTAATTTTCTTCTGTGCCACCAAGCAAACCTTGAATATCAGTAGTCGATCAGACAAGATAGTGCCGCAATTCCAATGAAGTATCCATAACTCAAACACATCGCCCTTTCTGAAATGTATACCCTCATCAAGTCACACCAATCAGTGATCTTATTTATCTAGTCATCTGAAGTTGTCCATGCTGCCTAAGAATTTATGACCCTCTTTTCAAAACTGAACTGTGATCTTACACATGCAAATCTCGACCCCACACGGCATACCGCATATACCATACCATCCTATGATAAATATAAGAACTTCATAATTCACTCCGAGCTACAAGCAACTACGTACTCAACTAGCCACGAACTTTTCCATTTGATCTCATCTAGGAGAAAATCACTATACATCCCATGCTCCTCATGCCAGTAGAAAATATACATCTCTAACCGTGGTAGAAATCATCAAGAACTCTACGAATCCCCTTGGCACAAAACTGAACCATCAGGACCGACTCCTTCTAACTCAACCAAGCTACACAAGCCATCAAAACCTAAAAGCATTGCCATGAAACACCTGTAGAAACCCACTGCTTCATAAGCACCAAAGAACCGATCATATCCATTACCATGCCGATACAACCTACTACCAAGTTGTCCTAATTCTCTGAGTTCCTTCCGAATTACCTTCAAATTGATACATTTCCTTGCTAGTACACCATTATCCTTAACTAAAACTTACCCCGCGAACTTTAGCATAAGACCACACCGTTTTAAAGCTCATAAACCATTATATTCTTTTGAAGTGCCCTCAAAAGTACCACAGCCGAGATACCCGCTCTGGAAAGGCCCTCTGCGAATCTAAAGCCATTACCTTTGCCTTCCTGATACTGTTATGTAGAATCGATAATGATGTAGAAATGCCATAAGTCTTGTCATCCTCCAATGTAAACCTCAGTTTCTAGCCAAATACACAACTTGAAAATCTTCAATTATTACACGTAAAATCTTGAACCCATTAGAACCATTCTCGAGAGTCATCCACTCTGCTCAGACCTCAATTAGACTAATCAAATGGACCGGAAGACCTGTGCTCCATTAGCATGCCAACACTGCAGAAAATAAACCTACCTTAATGCAACTAAATAAATTCATGCTCCATGTACATTACATCCTTCACTAATAACAATTCCAGTCATTCTATAAATTCTTATACGCCCCTAAAGCATAACACAACCCCAATCCAAAATTTTTGTTATTCGGGTCATCATCGATCTCAACCTCTGTAAGCCATGACTGATTCACCAGTATACCCCAAATTGGAACCAACATAGCACATAACCGTGCAATCAATTGATCAATAGTAGACTCCCCCACTTGGATCAAAGTCATAGATCAAAACACACAATAACTCATAATGCATATACTCTATTAGTGCCATAATACCATAGTGAGATTAAACTCAATCCTTCATAAGCTCGTGCAACACAGACCATCTAGTACTTCAAATCTTCTACAAATCTCGCATGCACCCTCGTAACAGTCAAGCCCACTCTCTTAAACGACCCAAATTAAAATTGCAACATGTATATTTCACTGGTAAAAGAGGTCTTCCAATAAATAACATAAGGATCACACAAACTTCAGAACACTCTACAGGAGATAACCCACCTGCTTTGCCTCAAACTAACATCTCTTTATACTCTTCCACCGTCATAAACATCACGCAGTCACTTAATCTTCCTGAGTCTGAACTCATGTCACAACGTGAAATCTACTTCACTTCCCAACTAGGAAACATGAAAAGATCCTTCAACACACCCGCATCTCGGGGCTATACATCAAATCACGATGGAAATCAAGCATCAGATAGTTCTTGCTACCCCCAAGCAGACCCTTCTCATCTCATTCAATTCATATGAACATATCTCGCAGTCACATCATACTCATCACGTAGCTATCCAGTCATCACTTCCCTTAATAGGGACACTATCGAACATATAAATCCAGATGCACGTGCTCATACAATCATCACCTCGGTGCTCAAGCTACAGGCAAAACCCAGCCTCAAGTCCTACAGACTAGCCCAACATCAACACACAGAAGTCACATCTCGCCCTTTGATCAGGGAATCACAAGTCATCGATGCACAGCTGATACCGAGCGCCCATGCCCGCATACGAATGCGTGGAAGGAATTTCAAGGGTTATATTTCAAGCTGAATCAATGTCGCACGATGAGAATTCAAGAATATGGGATTTTCTAAAGGCTTTGCAGCCTCTTGAAGATAAGTACAAATGTCTCTATACCAATCCGCAAGACTCTACTAAACCTACTCATGACTCATGAGACCTATGTAACCTAGGCTTTGATACCAACTTGTCACGACCTTAAAACCCACCCGGTCATGATGGTGCCTATCGTGAAACTAGGCCAGCCGACAAAATTCCTAAATCAAACCATTATTATATAAAAGTCATTTTTAAGCGATTAATTAACAAGAATTCTCATAATATGAGTCTAAATAACCAGCGCGGAAACATAACACAAGCCCGACATCAGGGTGTCACAAGTCATAAGCATCTACTACAACTTTCTAACAACGTTAAGACCAACATGGTCGGGAAAATCACAAAATACACTAAGGGAGAATAAGAAGGGAGAAAAGCAGGGCTCCGATCGCCAAGCAACTACCTTGCTAACTCCAATGAACCTGCCACCGAGCTCAGAAATACCTGAATCTGCACACAAGGTACAGGGAGTAATGTGAGTACGCCAACTAAGTAAGTAATAAAAGTAAATAAAGACTGAGCAGTAGGAAACTATAAATCCATATCATGATAAACTCAGTAAGCACGACAAGCTTTCAAATCAGAATACAAGTCAATCGTCTCTTTTAAAATCCAGCTTTTGGTAAAAATCATTTGAAGATGCTTTCCAACAGTTTCAATAGAGGTTTATTATAATTTATAGTAAAAGTGATGAAATCATAATCTGCCCCTCAGGCAAAACATAGTTCGTATACAGCCCCTTGAGCAAACATAAATCATGTACATCTCATAATATAAAAAAAATCTCAATGGAAATAACGAAG
Source organism: Nicotiana sylvestris (assembly GCF_000393655.2). NCBI lineage: Eukaryota > Viridiplantae > Streptophyta > Magnoliopsida > Solanales > Solanaceae > Nicotiana > Nicotiana sylvestris. Next base: position 188,868,313 of record NC_091065.1, on the reverse strand, counting down.
CCAAATCAGTGATTAAATTCCAAACATCTCGTAAAAACTCCAGTTTCAATAAAAGTTGTTTAAAAGTATTTGTTCAACATTTTCAACAGAGGCTTAGTATAAAAAGGAGTGAAAACAATACTTTCATAAAAACAAGCCCCTCGGGCAAAGCATCTTATATATATATATATATATATATATATATAGCCCCTCGGGCAAGCCTCTCAGTCATTCGAAACTCAACTCTGATCAATCAGCACTCACGCTCAATAGGTACCTTATAAAAACTATTGCGGCGTACAGCCTGATCCATAAATATATTTAGTCGACTGCGCTCACTGGGGGGGGTGCAGACTCCGGAGGGGCTCTTACAGCCCAAGCGCTATATCGCTACGGTGTGCAGCCCGATCCAACATATCACTACGACGTGCAACCCGATCCATATATCACTGCAGCGTGCAGCCCGATCAGGCCCTCGGCCTCTCTCAGTCATTAACCTCACAATCAAGCCTTCGGCCTGTCTCAGCCATTAACCTCACAAGCCACTCGGACTATCAGTAAAATAGGGCGTTCAGCCCAAAATATCATTTATAGCATCAAATCTGGGTAAATAAGGCTGAGTTATGAAATCAGTAAAACTCAACATGACTGAGTACAAATATTAAGTTAAAATAATGAGGAATAGTAGTAAAAAGCCCCTAACGGTCCAAACAGTTGGCACGAGGCCCAAATATGGCATTCAGCTCAAAACGTAATAATACTTTCCAAAACACAATAGTATCAAATAGTTTTCAGTCAAATACGCGACTTAATAGTCGTATGGGATGGACCAAGTAACAATCCCCAACGGTGCACGCTCCCACACTCTTCATCTAGCATGTGCGTCACCTCAAAGTAGTGAAACGATGTGAAATCCTGGGTTTCATACCCTCAAGACAACATTTACAATCATTACTTACCTCAAACCGGTCCAACCTCTTGCCTGCGATGCCCTTGCCTCTCGACTCGGACTCCAAATGCGCCAATCTAACCAAAATCAGTATATTATCATCAATATACGCTAAACGAACAAAGCCCAAGCGAAAATAATCAAATTAACTCAAAAATCCCAAAATTAGCTCAAACCCGTCCCCCAGTCCCATATCTCGGAATACGATAAAAAATACAAAAGTGGAAGACTCATTCACTCACGAGTCTACCCATATCAAATTCGCCAAAATCCAACATCAAATGGCCATCCAAGTCCCCAAAATCAACTCTCCAAATTTTCTTCCATTTTTTCCAATTTTCATCCCAAATTCCCAAATTAAATGATAAGAATCAAGACATAATCATGAGATTAAATCAAATTTGAGTGAATAATACTTACCCAATCAATCCTCTAAAAATTCCTTCAAAAAGCACCTCAATCCGAGCTCCATAGCTCCAAAAATGCAAAAATTGCTGAAACTCTCAAAATAGAGTACTTTATAATCTGCCTAGGCATTTACCCTATGTTATCGCGGACAAACTATGTGAAACACAAAATTTTCCAGCCCTTCTTTTACCCTATGCGATCGCGGTCATTCCCTCGCGATCGAGTAGAACAAATTTTTCCAACAGCCTTCTCCAACTTTTTCGGACAGCCTCTAGTATAATAGACATAACTTTTTGTACAAAATTCCAAATTACAATTGGTTTAACGTTATACAAACTAGACATTAAGGGCTACAACTTTTATTTTTGGATTATCTTCAAATTCCTTATAGATTATGAGATATAAGCTTCCACAATCGGGTCAGCGCATCAGAGATTTTACTCTACGATCATGGGAAGACTTACACAATCGCATAGCACAGCTCCATTTTTCCAAATTTTCTCTATGATAACGCGGCCAGATCTATGCTAACGTACTATACACCCCTGAAGCCAAAATTCAACAACTAGAAATGGTCCGAAATCACCCCAAAACTCACCCGAGCTCCTCGGGACCCTGCCCGGACATACCAACAAGTCTCAAAACATATTACGGACTTAGTGGAGGCGTCAAATCACATCAAACAATGCTAAAAACACGAATCATACCTCAATTCAAAATCAATGAACTTTGAAACTTTAACTTCCACAACCGATGCTGAAACCTATCAAATCACGTTCGATTGACCTCAAATTTTGCACACAAGTCACATTTGACATTACGGACCTGCTCCAACTTCTGGAATCGGAATCTGACCCCGATATCAAAAAGTCCACTCCTGGTCAAACTTTCCAAAATTCCTACTTTCGCCATTTCAAGCCAAATTCTACTACGGACCTCCAAATCACAATCCGGATGCGCTCATAAGTCCAAAATCACCCAACGGAGCTAACCAATCATAAAAAACCAAATGCAAGATCGAATACTAAGAAGTCAAAACGCCGTTAAATCTTTCAAATTTAAAGCTTCAAACTGAGAATTGTTCTTCCAAATCTATTCCGATTATCCTGAAAATCAAAACTGATAATTTACATAAGTCATAATACATTACACGGGGCTAGTCATACCCGAGAACTAACGAATGAAGTGCAAATGCTCAGAACGACCGGTTGGATATGTTTGTCATGCTTGAAAATAATGGCTTGACAGTTGTCATCTCTGTTCTCACCATTTCCAAGTTGGTTTTCGTCGTGTTTGAATCTTCAGTAATAACACCCAACAAAAATTTAATTTATTTTAAGTTAACATGCTTGTTTATTTGTATATGTCAACAATTTCACGCAACCTGATTAATTCAGTTGTCATATTCTAGTTGTCATATTCGATTGTCCGTTTATATAAAAATTAAATAATTGGTTAAAAAAATTCAGTTTAATAATAGAACAATTAATAATATGGAAGGTGGAGTTGACTCCCATGTGAAATTGTAAAAATTGCACGGAATCCTATTTGGTCGCTCTCATTTAACCTATATTCATTTTTTAAAAGAGTTTTAACTTGTACCCACTTTTTAAACAATTTCAGCCTATTTCTCCTCCTCATTCGTTTTCTTCTTCTTTTCTTCTTCTTCTTCTTTTTCTTCTTTTTCTTCTTCTCCTTCTTCTTCTTCGTCTGCTTTCTTCTGCTGTTGTTGGTGCTGCTATGAAACTTCAGTTCATGGGATGATTGTCATAAGTATATTTATCAGATTATTTAAAAATAAATTATAAATAATTACGTAAGTTAGTAGACAATAATTTGTAAATATTTCCACGTAATTCTGTTCTTTTCACGTTTATTATTTCTAAAATTTATGATTTAGATACTATTGGCAATCTGATTATTTTATAGTAGTAATACACTATGAAAGAATGAGGTGATTATTTATCTAGTATGTTAGAAAGCTTTTTGTCACACCTCCTTTTTACACCCGAGGGTATATAAGGGAGTTTTTCCAATTAAAGTGACATTATTCGAAAAGGGATTATTTATTTATTTTTTATTCAGAGTCGCCACTTGGGATGGTTTGTTTTCTGGTGTCCCAAGTCACCGATTTATTTTAAAATCCCAAATCGAGGAAAATTCGATTTTCCTTTTGAAGTCTGCGAACCACAAATTCTGAGTAAGGAATTCTGTTAACCCGAGGGAAGGTGTTAGGCACCCCGGATTCTGAGCACGGTCGCTTAAACTATCGTAATTGGCCTATTATCTGATTTTAATACATGTTTTAGCCTATGATATAATTTTAACTTATTAACCGCTTTTAATTAATTTTAGAAAAATTCAACGTTATCTAAAACACGTCTTTGAACCACGCTACATGAAATGCACTCTCGGTTCACGACACATTTTATTTAACGTTGTTGAGATTTGGATTTGGATCACATGAAATGCACACCCGAATTTAGGAAAGTAATTTAAGTTACGCGCCTAAAGCAACTACGCACTTTCAAATTTGCGAGGGTCATGGAAAATTCAACTAAATAGCACGCCTCGATTTCTAAGGATTAACATTAATTAAGTGAGGGTCATGCGTTTTGAGATTTTATTTGGCACGGCACCCCTCGATTCCAATTTTTAAAGGGAATTCAAACTAAAGCTTTTGAGGGCCATAACTATATCTTACTTAATATGGTACGCCTCAAATCTACTTTATGAATCTAGTCAATCTATTAAAAGACTAGTGGAACTTCCGATTCACTTTTAAATCAAGCTAATTTTAATATCCACGGAACTAGTAGTAATAGAACCCACGTTTGATTATTGAAGTAGTCTAAGCTGGCTATAGGCCTAACGACCAATTGCCAATAGCCTGAACAGGCATGAGAATACAATTGGGCCTATCATGAAGCCCAGATCGAAGATATGCTTGCCGAGAAGGGAAGTTCAGCACAATTGGGTCAAATGGCAATAACTCAATAGCTTTAAAACTAAAGATCAAAAACAGATAATGATGGTCTTTGACAAATGCGGAACACACCTTGATGTCAACATACATTCCATAATGAAATTATCCTTCCTAATGTGACAAACAGCTCATACAAAAATGCTTTCATCATGAACTCAAATTTCATTAAAGGTCAAACCATTTCAGAACAGTTTTAGTTGTTAATACTAACTTAAGCCTGTCCAATTCCAATCCTTGAGAGGGAAACGAATATGCGCTAATTTTAATAAGAGATGTCAAATAAGCCAAATCTACATTATAACCCAAGACATTTCCTGCTCAAGAACATATAACCCCTTTTTGCATTTTTGAAAAATCAGAATTATTGCATAAGCTTCCTGGATACTAACACATTTAGTGAGTTTACTTTAGAACCTTAAGCTACTCAAATCAAATATCAGAATTGCAACATTACATATTGAATCTGTTCAGATGCCCAAACCAATCTCTAATTGAGATGAAAAACCATAGATCAATTAACTGTATTCTCAACTCACTTGACAACTCGAGCTAATAAGAGCAACATTCTAATACAACGAGCTTTTCATCTCCACAAGAACTATCTTATAACAGTTTTACCCTCAACGCATGACAACAAATAATCAAACCAAATAAAATTAACTGACAAAATTTAAGATCAAGACATACTCAATATATATTTAAATAGTCATAATATCGCTGAATACAGAGAAAAGACACAATGAAGCACAAATGGATGCATATGTATTCAATTAAATCAAGAGCTACATCTTCAAAAGAGCTTCAAATTCAGATTTCCCACATTGACAAAAGGTCCAAAAGGTGTACCTGATTACAACAAATGAACAAAGAAAAGTCTAAAGTTAAGAAGGAGAAGCATCAGTAACCCAGTAAAAATGGAACCAAACAACAATGATTTTAGCCCAAACCAAGCAACAAAAACAGTTTTCAAACCATTCTTCAATTTCTAAATGAGTCAGAGATCTTTTAAAGGGTTCTTAATTCAGGAGTTTGAAACCCAAACCAAAACCAAATTGAACAAAGAAATGCAGAAAATTCAGCGTTGTTCTTCAGAGGTTTCCAAAACCAGCCGTTTCCTTTTTAGTCTTTTTTACTGTTTATCTGACTTGTGAATGTATAAAGAGTGTCTTTATAGGCGAGCCTCAGGACAGCAGAAATGAATTTAGTTTTTTGCACTTTAAACCTTTTGGAATTTTCATTTTTGCTGTTGTGCCCTTAGTTTAAAATTCAGGTTTTCAAATAAGTCCCAAAGGCACCTTCCCAGAAGCTTCCTCAATCAGTTATACATATATTCTCTAGCCTAAATTCCTAAATTAACCCCCAGGAACCCTGTTTTTACCCTGAAACCTCATGGGTCAAATTAACCTAATGGTTCAAACCAAACTTGGTTTACAAGACCTGGGTTGAATCCTTTCTCCTGGGCCTCTGCCTAACAGAGCCCATATAGAATCATTGGGCTATACAGAATTGCCCAAGAGAAACTCAGATTTTCTTTCTTTGAAAAACCAGAAAAAAATGAAATAACACAAAGAATCAAAGAAATTAAACGACATGCACGAACAACTTTGATTTTAAAACACATAAGCAGAACTACAAATGAAAACAAAAGAGAAAAGACAAAGTAGGAGGAGATGAAGACTAGAACTTTAAACAAAACAAAATAAGAAGAAAAATAAAAGAAAGGAAAAGAAACCGAAAATACCTAAAACCAGGCGGATAAAATCTTGAAAACCTTCGAAGGAATCTTCGATTCTTTGAACGAAATGGGCCTTAATCGTGTGTTCTCAAACGAAAACACACGAATAAGATCAATTTCGGCCTCAAAACTTCATCAAACTCACTGATTTGGGGTTTTGGGATTTTAGGGTTCCGATCTTCGATTTAAGATTCGAAGAGTTCTGGGGTGATTCGAGGGAAAGTAGTATTGGATTTGGTGTGAGGGGGTCATGGAGGTTATGTGGTGTGGATTTGAGGTGGCTTGGAGGTGGCGCCGCCACCGAAGAACACTAGGGCGGCGCTAGGGTTACGGAGACGTCTCTGAAGATAAGGTGAAGTGAGAGAGACGAGTTAGAAAGGGGGATAGGCTTTTAGGACAGTTATATATTAAAATGGGACTCAGTTCCGGACCGTCCGATCAAGTGAGACCAACGGTCTTGATCAAAACAATTGAAACGGCGTCGTTTGGTTCCTGAGTGGGGTTTGGACCGGGTAATAGATGGGTTTTGGGCCGGTTCTGGTCGGGTTTGGACCGATTTTGGGGCAAAATAACTTGGGCATGGGGATATTGATAAAAACAGCCTACTCAAGACTTCTCTTTCAATTCTTTTCTTTTTCTTTTCATTTCAAAACTCTTTTCCTTTTCAAAATTAAAAATAAAAACCTAAATTAATCCCTAAACCAAATTATCCTACCAAATTAAATTAATTAACTCTAAATAATAATTACCACAACTAATTAAATACCAAATTAAAAGAAAAAACTACCAAAATTCGAAACTCAAAAATTAAAAATGTAAAATGAGTTATTTTTTGTGATTTTTTTCTGTTTTTGTAAAACACTAATTTACTAAATAGTCTAAAAATGTAAAATTAAATACTAAATACAAATGCAATGTATTTTTGTATTTTTATGATTTAAACAAGATTAACCATGCAGACGAAAATGCAAACAATCAGAAAAATTCTACAATAACTCCTAAAATAACAAATAATTAAAGAAAAAATCTAATTTTTGAAATTCTGTAGGACTAATTCATGTGAGGCAAAAATTGCGTGCTCCCACTTTTTCAAAAACTTCAGCTTATATAGTGTTGAAGTTTTTACAAATGAACTAAATAACTTCAGCATCTTCTGCTGAAGTTTTTGAAAAAGTTTTATGACAAAACTAATGAATCCAGGACAAAAAAACTTCAGCTTATATAGTGCTGGAGTTTTTACAAATGAACTAAATAACTTCAGCATCATCTGCTGAAGTTTTTGAAAAAGCTAATCCAGGACAAAAAAACTTCAGCTTATTTAGTGTTGAAGTTTTTACAGATGAACTAAATAACTTCAGCATCTTCTACTGAAGTTTTTGAAAAAGTTTTATGACAAAACTAATGAATTCCGGACAAAAAAAACTTCAGCTATTTTAGTGCTAAAGTTTTTACAAATGAACTAAATAACTTCAGCATCTTATCCAAGACAAAAAAACTTCAGCATATTGCCTTTGCTACTTCAGGCCCGTCTACTAGAATGCTAAAGTTTTGCGTGATTGTCTTTACTACTTCAGCCTCGTATGCTAAAATTACACAAAAAAGTGGGTACGCTTGCAATTTTTTTGCAAAGCGGACACAAATTAAAACGTGACCCAAAAAGCGGGTATAGATGCAAACCCCTGTGAAAATACATTAGAGGAATTGAAATTTTGGCCCTTGTGAGCAGCAAGGAGCTAAAACTCACAATTTAATAATAGCATGATTCCAGGTCTCTTTATTTTATTTTCTTTTATTTTTATGATCCCAAGTCTCCTTATTATGCCTTGAAGCTTGAACGAACCTGCCAGCCATGAAGGCATCCCCTTGTCACTTAAAATAAAATTGTTGAATATAAATTAGTTGTGGATACAAAGCTATTAATTTGGATTTGATCAAGTCATTTGTTACCATGTTTGAAGCTAATGAAATTGTAAAATATGTAATATGTTAAAAGAAATTATCCTGAATCTAAATCAATCAGAGGTGAGTCGAATTTAAATTCTATAAGTTCAACCATTACTCGAACCTATTATACTTTCAATTCTACTCAAGACTTCTCTTTCAATTCTTTTCTTTTTCTTTTCATTTCAAAACTCTTTTCCTTTTCAAAATTAAAAATAAAAACCTAAATTAATCCCTAAACCAAATTATCCTACCAAATTAAATTAATTAACTCTAAATAATAATTACCACAACTAATTAAATACCAAATTAAAAGAAAAAACTACCAAAATTCGAAACTCAAAAATTAAAAATGTAAAATGAGTTATTTTTTGTGATTTTTTTCTGTTTTTGTAAAACACTAATTTACTAAATAGTCTAAAAATGTAAAATTAAATACTAAATACAAATGCAATGTATTTTTGTATTTTTATGATTTAAACAAGATTAACCATGCAGACGAAAATGCAAACAATCAGAAAAATTCTACAATAACTCCTAAAATAACAAATAATTAAAGAAAAAATCTAATTTTTGAAATTCTGTAGGACTAATTCATGTGAGGCAAAAATTGCGTGCTCCCACTTTTTCAAAAACTTCAGCTTATATAGTGTTGAAGTTTTTACAAATGAACTAAATAACTTCAGCATCTTCTGCTGAAGTTTTTGAAAAAGTTTTATGACAAAACTAATGAATCCAGGACAAAAAAACTTCAGCTTATATAGTGCTGGAGTTTTTACAAATGAACTAAATAACTTCAGCATCTTCTGCTGAAGTTTTTGAAAAAGCTAATCCAGGACAAAAAAACTTCAGCTTATTTAGTGTTGAAGTTTTTACAGATGAACTAAATAACTTCAGCATCTTCTACTGAAGTTTTTGAAAAAGTTTTATGACAAAACTAATGAATTCCGGACAAAAAAAACTTCAGCTATTTTAGTGCTAAAGTTTTTACAAATGAACTAAATAACTTCAGCATCTTATCCAAGACAAAAAAACTTCAGCATATTGCCTTTGCTACTTCAGGCCCGTCTACTAGAATGCTAAAGTTTTGCGTGATTGTCTTTACTACTTCAGCCTCGTATGCTAAAATTACACAAAAAAGTGGGTACGCTTGCAATTTTTTTGCAAAGCGAACACAAATTAAAACGTGACCCAAAAAGCGGGTATAGATGCAAACCCATGTGAAAATACATTAGAGGAATTGAAATTTTGGCCCTTGTGAGCAGCAAGGAGCTAAAACTCACAATTTAATAATAGCATGATTCCAGGTCTCTTTATTTTATTTTCTTTTATTTTTATGATCCCAAGTCTCCTTATTATGCCTTGAAGCTTGAACGAACCTGCCAGCCATGAAGGCATCCCCTTGTCACTTAAAATAAAATTGTTGAATATAAATTAGTTGTGGATACAAAGCTATTAATTTGGATTTGATCAAGTCATTTGTTACCATGTTTGAAGCTAATGAAATTGTAAAATATGTAATATGTTAAAAGAAATTATCCTGAATCTAAATCAATCAGAGGCGAGTCGAATTTAAATTCTATAAGTTCAACCATTACTCGAACCTATTATACTTTTAAAACTAATCATCTATATAGAATAATATGATATGGAATATTCCTATCATAATATTTGAACAGTAAAAACTAATATTCTTATTGAGACTATAACTCATAGAGAAGAGCAGACCTGTTATTTATTATAATTTTAATAAATTTTTATATATAAATTAATACACCGCTCCGGTGCTATAAGACTGCCTCTGTATTCAATATGTCTCTAATAACAATCTTATCAACCCTACTATGTTATATACGATATATGTGTTAGAATTCTCTATTTACTAGGCCTATTGTTAGAGTCCCAGATTAGTGGCTCACAGCCTAGTGGCCCAAATGACTAACAGGCTCGACTTATTCGAGGCATTTGTATCTATACCCGTTTTTGGGTCATGTTTTAACTTGTGTTTGTTTTGCAAAAAAAATTACAAGTGTACCCATTTTTTCGCGCACCTTCAGTATATGGGGCTAAAGTAGCAAAGACAATCACGCAAAACTTCAGCATTCTAGTAGACGGGATTGAAGTAGCAAGTGTGCTGAAGTTTTTGTATGTAATTGCTGAACTTAAGCATAGTAGCTGAAGTTTTGTTCTCTATTTGCTTAAGTTTTTGTTTGCAATTGCTGAAGTTTTTGTTTTTGTAACTGGCGAACTTCAGCTCTAGAGCTGAAGTTTTTGTTTTTGTAACTGGCGAACTTCAGCTCTAGAGCTGAAGTTTTTGTTTTTGTAACTGACGAACTTCAGCTCTAGAGCTGAAGTTTTTGTTTGTAACTGGCGAACTTCAGCCTTCTTAGAGTTGAAAGTTTTAACTGACTTTTCATATGATTCGAACGTTGAAAGTATTAGATGGATATACAGGTGCTCACTAACTTATGTAATCCTCTCGGTCAGATTCCTCCAATTTGGTATACTTCTTAAATACCAAATTGATGAACTAAAAGGTTTCTATCTCCACAGCCCATGTCAATTACTGGAACATTTTCACAATCAGTTACTTCAGAAAGAAGTGGCCTATCGGATTGAGGGTGGATATAACTTTGAGGAGGAGAAGGAGGAGGAGAAATAGGGCTGAAGTTGTTTAAAAAGTGGGTACAAGTTAAAACTTTTTAAAAAAATAGGTATAAGTTAAATGGGAGCGACCAAATAGGACGTCCCGTGCAATTTTTACGACTTATTCTGAGCTTCTCCAGATTTTTATATTTTAATTTCATTCTTTGTGTTTATGTCCCATAAATATAAAAGGAAAAATACCGGTTATATCCACCCATAAATAAGTTATTACAAAAATTAGTCAATTCATAAAATATCATCAATATTAGTTAAATGCTATAAATATTAGCCAATTAGCTATTTGTAGCAAAAAATAATCAATTTTTTTCTTTTTTTTTGAGTGAGTGTTGTTGGAATAGATTGGATACATCTTAAGGAGTTTAAATCTCAGTTTTGGGATGATAGTGGAGTTTTGAGGTGCTTTGAATTGAAAATTCGAAATAGAAGATGAATATGAAAAAAGATGATATGTGTATCACATATGTATCAAATATGTATAACATGTATACCTTATGTATCTCGTGATACATGTTTAATACATGTGTAGCAGAAGAATTTTTAAAATCGATTTTAACTATGAATTTTGATGTCCTAGAGATGTTTTCTTATATCTTGTATATCGCCTCATTTTTATGTTTTCAACGAATTCCACACATATCCTTTGAAACAAATCCTTTTTTGCCTAAATTTTTTTAATATTGTATATTATTGATAATAAATTTTGACTCCAAACTAGTTTAATTTACCTTTAAACTTTCTCAAATTTTATATATTATCTCATCTATGTGTTTTCAACGAATCGTAACAGTACCATTGGGAAAAAACCTTTTTTGGTTATATTTTATTAATGTTGTATATCATTGGTACGTTTTTGTGGCTATTTTTGGTAGCACAACTAAAATGGCTAGTTAGTAGTAATAACTGCTTTTGGTACATTTCTGTAAGATTGACATTCAGTTTATTTTGATCTAGACTTCTTCCTTATAAAACATGACTCTCTTTTTTGTTTCATCTCTAGGATATATTTTCCTATTCACATTTCTCCTATATCTTATTTTGCATGAAGAATATCAAGAAGAATCGACGCCAATGTTGACTACCCAAACGAAAAATAATTTTCGGATCTTTACACAAATAGCCATCCGGATTAATAGTTTACTAATCGTAGCCGATATGTACATACTTTTCCTAAATTATAGACCGTTATACACATAATATACATGATATATATATATATATATATATATATACTATCTGTATCATAAAAACCTATACGTAGCTAACGACGAGGGGTCAGCTTTGGCAACTTTTAGGCTAGTTCTTCAACTATTACTGTGCTTTTATAATGTAATGGGCCGGCCCAATATTGATTCAATGAGCTAAGCACAAAAATCGGAAATTTCACGTCTTTTTCAACTTCAATATGGGATTAGCGCGAGAATGAAAAAGGATTTGCTGTTGATTCTTCAGGCTAATGCTAAAGCTAACTTTAGTTAGTTAATTTGATCAGTTATTCATTTTTCAACATAACAAAGGCTCTATCTAATGAGGCTTCACCAAATAAACAAAGATTTTATGCCGTAATAACACTTAACTTCCATGAAAAGTGGTACTGTGCTAGGGTTGTTCAAAATCGAACCGGAAAACCGCACAAAATCGAAAAGTCAAACCAAACCGATTAAAAAATCTGATTATGTTTGATATTGAGTAAAAAAAATCGTACCAAACCGACATATAAATATATAATTTTTATTTATACTTTTAAGATTTTATATAGAATTTTCTTTAGAAAATATCTAGAAATATTTGGGATTCTCTCCTGAGATGTAATACTTAATAGAACTATGAAGTGCATCCAGTTCTATTTACATTAAATAATGGATTTTATCATCGCTTTCTTATCAAGTGTTATTGAAATGGATCAATCTCTTTATTCTTTCATATTCATATGTCAACAGCTCTTAAATTCTTATACATTTTTCGAATTTGAAATGGTAGTTCGATAATTTCAAAATTAAATAGAACATATCTATTATTTAGGTTTCATATTGATTTTATGTTTAATTATTAAATTCGATTAACCTTGAAAGCGTACATCAACAAAAAAATTATTATTAGACGACTAAGAAAATAACTACCAAATGTCACCAAAAAAATTCTCACAAAAGAATATTTTAGCAGATCATATATTTGACAGTTTTTTTAATTTTTACTAAACATATATTTACTTATCAGTTATCTTTAACCTCAATAAAGTAAGATTGAAATAATCTTTTAACTTCTTTGCTAGTCGGATCAATCCCTGCCTTTGCTTTTGATCTGCTCCTATTGATTTGCAGAATTCTGTGTTTACCTGAACAAACCGTTAACAAAGAGAAAATAACATTATTAGTACATTACTGTCAGACCTTTTAGATAATGGTTTCCACATGTTTTGCTTTGCCTTGATATAGAAAGTTCTCTGTAAAGACAATGCCATTGATTGCAATGAGATGATTAGTGGGCGTTTAGATATAAGAATTGTGAAATTCCGAAAAGAAGTAAAAACAAAATTAAGTGAAAATAATATTTAAAATTTAGAGTTGTGTTTGTACGTGAATACAATTTAGAGTTGTTATTGAATTTTTGTGAGTGATTTCAAGTGAATTTTGAAAAACAACTTTTTGGAGCTTTTAAATTCCGAAAAATTACAAAATTCAAAATTTCACGACCAAACACTAATTTCGAAAAAAGAAAAAAAACTCATAAGAAAAATAATGAATTTTGTATGGCCAAACGGCCCCTTAAGCTGATATAAAATAATTGAGACAAAGATCATTATACGACTAAGGCTATTAGATACATAATTATTATAAGTAGCCGGGTGAAAAAAACTTTAAAATGAAGATAATATATATATATATAGTACTCCATCTATTTTAATTTGTTTGTCTTAGTTTAACTTGACTCAAAGTTTAATAAAAAGAGAAAGACTTTTAAAACTTGTACTCTTAAACAAGCCATAATATTTGTGTGGCTATAACTATTTACCATTAGGAAAATATAGAAATATGATGTGACAATTTTTTTTTTGACTAATAAAAAATAACGTCAATCTTTTTGGAACGGAGAAAACACCTGTGAGTGTAAAGCAATAGCTTTGCGTCTAAGCTGATTGAATCGCTTCTTGCCAACTATGTTACGAGAGAAAACAACAATAGGAGCAAATAATCCTTTATGTAACAACTCCAAAATATAGATTATATTGATGGTAGCAACTAATGATTACAGTTCAAAGAAGTAGAACAACATTAATGAAAATGCAAATGAAGAAGCTAAGTAAGACAGGAGAGAACTACATAAGGGAATGAGAAGCAAGACTCAGAATTGGAGATGAGAGGACTAAGACTCTTTACTTAACAATAATAATCGGCTAGCTATTTTTTGCCTAAGGTACTATTATTTGTTAATTCCTCATACCTCACATGTTCCTAACCTGGGTCCCACAAATAAGTTTCTAAATTTCCATCCATGCCCTCCCAAATGTTAACTACGGTTATAACAATACCCTCGACCTCAATAAGAACCTTGTCCTCAAGGTTCAAGATAGGAAATTCTAACGAGAGAACATGAGCATTTGTGTTGTCTTGCACCATTGAAAAGGATTCCCATATGTAATCTTTCGTGACCATCAGTGTAGTGTCAAATATTAAGTCAAATGGTGGCACTATCATGATCTACAACTATCCAACCATGAGAAAGTGGAACATCCAATAGAGACAAAGTGATCCAGCAGCCATCATTACTTAGGAACTTCACCTTAGTTGTATGTGAAAGCATAGGGAACTCATCACAATGCCATATTAAAGCTTTCCCATCAGCAAAATATCCAAACGAAAGAGCTTGCTGGGCACTGTCAATTGCATTACATTAAGCTATGTAGCTTTATGATCATCACTGTCCAAAGAGAGCATTTCGTTTCTTGGTGAACTCCACTTGGATCAAAAGCTTGTTGCCAGGTCGTAATGTCTGTGTCAATGAAATAAAAGCAAACTGCCACTATGCCTTCATAGCTTTCTACTTTATCATATAAAACCATGCGATTACTTGACCAATGCAGCTTTAAAGCTTCACCAGTATCGAATACATACCCAGGAATGGCAAATGTATTTCCCCTGCCAAAGCCAATATAACTAACTCCTTGTGTCTGAGAAAAACTAATGGATCGGCATCCTTGTGGCGAATTGAGTTTCAGCAATGCCGCTTGAGGCTCATACTTGAGAGAATGCCCCTGATGAACATGAATCCAATGATATGAGTCATAAACGATTAGGTGATGCTTAAATCTAGTTGACAATGCATCAAGAAAGTCACACATTAGAGCACCAACAATTGTTAGTCCATTCGCGATCCTCCCACGATCATGCTGGATAATTATCGCATTCAAATTAACTTCAGTTGTTGGAAAGATATGACCATAACAACATTGTTCATTTTTTCAATCCATGAATCAATAGCAAGGTGCTTCGAACTTGGTCGCAGTTTAATAGAGCGCACGAATTTGTTCAGGATATCCAACAGGAAGTCGGAGAAAGGTGGTTTCAGGAGTCGTGGAGGCCAAGGATGAATGTTACTAGAACCTTCCTCCATATTATTTCTCTCCCGTAGCTAAACTTAACGGAATAAAAAAGAGAGAATATATCCTTATGCATCAATTGGATTCCAGCCAAAATGAAGATGTCAATGTAAAAATTTGGCTGATTAACCACAGTACACCAGTACTTCTCCTCATGTGGAAATTCCTTCCCAAAGCTCTTAGTTAGAATCAATGTAATCCTAAACTTGACATTATGTTAGTGAATAGATTATGTGATTGGACCCCCGCAGGGTCATTCAAGCTTGAGCGAATTATAGTGATAGTACTAATGAAGTCCATGCCGAGAACAACACATACAACTTGTATAGTGCGCAAAAAATCAAGGACCTTGTGTTGTCTCTTATTCTTATGGATCTTGTCCTCAAGATTTGAGGCAAGAACATTATAAGTATTGCATTCCCCACCAATTATCTCGTTGTAGTCATTAAAGTATTCGTCTACACAATCATGTACAACCGTCCCGCTATAAGCTCCGTCGAACTCTTTGGATCTGCAGCAAGGAAGCAACATGTGGATGCTCCTGGCTTACAATAAAGTGGTATACATTGAAAAGCTCTTTCAGTTGCATCATTGGCAAATCAAATTCCAAGCTACCATCAAGTTCCAAATGAAATAGTGTATGGTAGCAACAAGACTTCTATTGTTATCCTTTGCAAGCAGTTCTTGGGATTTAAACAAACAAGGATGGGAACAAGAAACAGTCACAACAATCCATATAACAAAATGAAATGAAGCCGTGTAGTTCAAGCATGTAGAGCAAATGCAGTCATTATGGTTGTTTGCTACTATATATGAAGATGGCTAACGTGGAAAATCTGGCATAATCAACATAAGTTCTGAATATATGGTGACTGCTTGGAGTAACTTTCAGCTAATACCTGGAGCCCTCTCTGTATTTTTTTCTCCCGAGCACACTCTATGGATTTAGACAACAAGAATCCTGGAAGATTGCGTTCCTGCCAAGTATCAACCCAATTGCATCTGTGTGCACCAAAGTCAAGGTAAAGTGACACATGATTTTGATTATCCCCACCAATATCTTCAAGAGAATTAAGCAAACATGGAATTGAACCAAACCATAGTGTACCATCAAATTAAAATTCTATTATAGCAAATCTCACACTTGCATTCGACAGCACAATTTCTTGGCTAGTGAAAACCAGAAGATCTGATGTATCCTATTGAGGGGATTTGTTAAACACATGAGCTACAATTGTATCTTATAAATTTTCTTCCTCCCCAGTATTAGATCTGGTCGTATCATCAGCACCTCACTATGTACCTTGGTTTGGAAGTTGGCATTTGCATAGAAGCTATCGTCATACATCTTGGATACTGTAGTAATAGAGTTGTCTCCCTCGTGGACTATGACGACCCGACTGATCGTTTTGAGAAATTGTGTCCGATTCGGTAGTTTGAGGTCATGAGTAGCTTCACATAATGTATTATGACTAGCGTGCATCATTAGCTCTGGCTTTTGAGTGGTTTGGAAATGATTATAATGGGTGACTCTAATTTGAGAAGCTCGAAGTTGAAAGAATTGACTGAGTATGACTTTTTTGAGTATTTGACCTCAGATCGGAGATTTGATGGTTCCGATAGGTCCGGATAGTAATTTAATACTTGTGTGTATGCCCGAATTTGCATTTGGATGTTTCCTAAAGGTTTCGGCATCGTTTGGCGGAAGTTGGCAATTTAAGAGTTTGAAATTTTCCTAAGTTTTACCATGGTTTGACTTAAAGGCTATCAGGTTCGGATTTTACTTTGGGGACTTAGAATAGGTCTGTTTCATCATTTGAAATTTTCCTGCAAAGCTTTGTGTCATTTAGAGTTGATTTGTTGTAGTTTGGACGCTCGGCTGCAATTCTAGAAGTTCATTAGAATTTTCATGTGTTTTGGCATTCGATTCGTGATTATAGATGTTATTTTGTTGTTTTGATCGCATGAATGAGTTCGTATGATGTTATTACACTTGTATGCATGTTTGGTTTGGAGCTCGAAGGGCTCGGGTGAGTTTCGGATAGGCTACGCACCATTTCAGACTTAGGAGAATTATTGGTTTTGGCTTTTTCTGATATCGAGTGTCATGTGCTTCGCGATCACGAAGGGGAATCTAGGCTAGGGAGGAGTTTCTTCTTTGCGATCACAAGGAGATGGTCGTGAATTAAAAGTAGTGGGGGTTACCCTTCGTGAACGCGTCATTCCTCTCACGAATGCATATGGTTATGGGGTCGTGGGAGGGAGCTGTCAGTTACTCTTCGCGGACGCGACTGGATCGTGAACGCGATGGCAAGGGGAAGTAAGCCATCGTGAACATGAAGGTCATTGGTCGCTGCTGCTTCGCAAGCGCGTCAGGCCCTCCGTAAACACGAAGAAGGCCTGACGCCTAGTCAATTAAATATCCCAAACACGGGATTTCACCAATTTTTTACCATCTTTTCATTAGAGCTCGGCCTAGAGGCAATTTTGATGAGAAAATTCATCATCAATTCATAGGTTAGTATAATTTAACTTGTATTCTTCCATTTTCATCAACACCCATTGATTCCTAACCTTAATCTATGCTCTTTCATGGTAGAAAATTAGAGATTTGGGAAGAATTGAGGATTTTTGTAAAATTGAGATTTAGACCTCAAATTGAGGCCAATTTTTGAAACTAATCGTATAATCAGGCTGGGGGTGAATGGATAATTGAGTTTTGGTCCGAATCTCTGGTTTTGACAAAGCAGCCCGGGGTTGACCTTTATCGACCTTTTTGGGTATTGTATAAAGATCATAGCTTTGTAATTGAAATTGTTTTCTCTTGTATTGTTTGATGTATTTAAGTCGTCTTTGGCTAGATTGAGCCGAGCAGAGGCGGATTTATAAAGAAAAAACTAATTTGAGTATTGATTTGTCCAAATTGAGGTAAGTGTCTTGCCTAACTTTGTGTGGGGGAAGCTACCCCTTAGAATTCGAGTTGATTGTGCTATTTGTGTTACGTGAAATCCTTGTACGCAAGGTAACGAGTGGGTACATGGGCTATATGCGGTATTTGATCGGTTTAGGTTATCTAGACTTTTTCCATGCCTTTAATTGTATTATCATGATGTGTTATGTCTCTCATTGTTAATCTGCTCTTACATGCTTTATTTGACGTTGTTAGCATTTATTGTACCCCTTACTTGTCATTTTGCCCTTACATGCTTTAGTTGAAGTTATTGTCTTTCTTATTGTCTTGTTACCTTTTAATTGTTGAGTCTCTTCCATGACCCTGTGCCTATTTTCTACTTGTCCTAACTACTTTACTTGTACACCTTAGTTGTCCCGTGTTTTACATGTCCTGTCATTTTTGTAATATCTGTTGCATTCCTTTGATTATTAAATGGTTCCTCTATTTTTGTTTACTCATACCCTTTGATAGTAAAAATTCCTAGAAGTTGAGTTATTGGATTGTTGTTGTTAATTTAATTTGCTTGCGGATCGGGTTGCACGCTGCAACAGGTGAAATACGAGAGGATTGTTATATGATGATACGGTGGAATCGGGTTGCACTCTGCAACAGGTGAAATAAGGGAGGATTTGATATTGATACGGTGGGATTGGATTACACGCTGCAACTGATTGTGTGTGTTGTATTATGATCAAATCCAAATGCACACCTCAAAAGAGATATGACATAGTCGTATACAATAATAAAACCCAATAAAGAGTCGGGGTCGAATCCGCAGTGAGCTAACATGGGAGCTAGGAGTCCACAATAAGTTTTTTGTTTCTATTACTAATGTTAATCTAATAATTGCAAATTAAAGGCAGAAGACTCGAGATAATTGTATTTGAGGTTTTTTCAAATATATAAAAGCGTAGGACTGTGACTATGACCTAGGTATTTGCCTAATGGGATAAAGACTTTAATGCTCGTTTTGTTTATTGGTGTGTATTATAGCTCACAACTCTACGTTACCCACTCAATACCTCTCAGTCATAGGGTGGTTTTGCCCAATTTGGCTTTCTCAAGACCAAATGGGTATCAACCTAAACAGTTGATAAGAGCTCTAGTCGGATTGTTACTATCTCTAGGTTGAGCCCTTTAACTATGTTAATCATTCTCTCAATTGGCCTAATTCCTTGTTAGCTAAGTGAACCTAGACTAGGTCTCTCTTTCTCAAGAAGAGACCAAGTCAAATAGGCATGAATCAATGTTTGCAACCATTAATTCCACAAATGAAGCATGAACTCGTCTATTTATACAAGGCTAAAAATCTCGGAGAAAAATGCCACTTGGAAGGTTCTACGGCCGCACAATTCCATGTGCAGTCCGCAGATTTCTTCATTTGTCAGGAACTGGAGGTCTGCGGCCGCATATTTCTAGACTGCGGTCATAAGGCAACTCTTCTGCAGTCCGCATAATTAGGATTGCGGCCGCAAGGCATTTTTTTGTTGCCGCACAATTCTTGTGCGGTCTGCAATTTACAGATGCTCCTAGACTTGGTCTTTTTGCATACTCTCTGATCTTCGATTCTTATCCCAGCTTTGTGGCTGCACAATTTGTGTGCGGTCCGCACTTTGTGCAAATGTCTGCTAAATATTTCCTTTTGGTTTGCAGCTGCAGATGGAATTCTGCGATCCGTAATTCCTTTTGCGGCTGCAAAATTCCTTCTGCGGACCGCACAGTTGTGCTCCTGCATCCTTTATTGCCTTATGTCTCGGACTACTCCTTTTTGGGTATGATTTCATCTCGGGAGATCAACTTCCATCATTCCTATAATTTTGCACAATTTTATTAGTTTCGGGAACACAATTAAATGCTTTTAGATTAAAACAAAAGCTAAAAGGCACTAATAAGCAGTTAAAATTTCCACTTACCATATTCATTGTTGTATTTTGTTAGCTTTCGGTATTTATCATATGTGATTCTAAGGACTGATATTTCTAGGTTTACTGATTTCAAGGATCGATTTATTTTCATTGTTTACTGCTTTGCCGCCATTTCATGTCTTTCTTTCCTATTATTATTATTTTGGTGAATCCATTTTTAAAATGAATTTACTATGCTGAGTCATTATCTCACACCTTGTTGAGTTATTAGTAATATAATGGTTTTAAATAAAAGAATTATTAACATTCTTACTTTATGTGACTCTTAAGTTAAAACTCGTTGTTTCATTCGGTACTTTACTATTTTTAATAGTCGTCATACTTTACTTTAATTGATTTCTCAACTTAATATCCTTACTCTATCTAATGTTTTTACTTTACTTAAAAAGAATTGTTAATATGTTTTAATTTAATAAATTTTATATTAAATTCAATAGGTTATCCGATGCTTTATTTTATTTGCAAGTGTTATTTCCTTCACCCAAATGTTTTCTAGAATAAACTCATTTTCTCATTGATTTCTTACTTGTTTTAGAAAGGAAAATTTTACTTTATTGTATATAAATAGATCCCTCGAATATTCTTTATTAGCATTTGACACGCATACTATGTACCTGGTAGCACGTGAATTTTGTTGTGCGAAAGTGAATTGGAAAATGTGGGCACAAAGTACCATGCGTGTAAGTTTTGGAAGTTGTGACTTATGATTTGAGATTACGAGGAGTGGTACCTGAG
Source organism: Nicotiana sylvestris (assembly GCF_000393655.2). NCBI lineage: Eukaryota > Viridiplantae > Streptophyta > Magnoliopsida > Solanales > Solanaceae > Nicotiana > Nicotiana sylvestris. The sequence goes on along the minus strand of NC_091065.1, from coordinate 188,847,441 downwards.
GTAATTCTTGTTGAAATTCGTGCATTAGGAATGATTTGATTAGTTGAGTTGTCATCGATTTCCCTTACTTGAATTCATTCATATTTCATATGTACCCCGACTATGTGGTTGCTTAATTACTTGGTTGTTTCTCATTGCCATTCGTGGTCCCATTATTTTTACTGTTGATTATATTTTGTGATCCTTCTGCTATTGTCCTTACATTGACGTTCTTTCCTTTATTAGTATTTTATATCTTGCACAGGTTTGCATGTCTGGTAGGTGTCTTGACCTAGCCTTGTCACTATTCTACAAATGTTAGACTTGATACTTACTGGTACCGCTGTGGTGTACTCATGCTACACTTCTGTATATTTTTTGTGCAAATCCAGGTACTTTTGATCGAGTTGGTTTGGGATTTACGTCTATGCAGCTGGAGACTTCAAGGTATACTACTTGACGTTCGTAGGCTCCGAAGTCACCTTCTATTTTATTTCCTATTATTCCGGGACAATAATGTATTGTTATTGCTAGTGACTCTTAGAAAAGCTTATTGTCATGTTGAGATTGTTGGCTTATTATAGAAAATTTTATTTCATGCTTATTAGTTATTTGGTTAGAGATCTATTATTAAATCAGCAAGTGTTAGACTCACCTAATATTAAAGACTAGGTGTCATCACAACATTCTACGGAAAGAAATTGAGGTCGTGACATGGACAATAATATTAAGATTATGAATGGTGGAGCTTACTGCAGCGCGTGAGATTTCGTCGAACACCTGATCATCAATAGTGGAAGAAGCTTCTTGTACCAATTCCACTACCTCTACTAATTTTGCATTCCCAAATTGAGGTGCTTCTATATCTTCCGGATTTTCAGTCTCAATATTACTGCTAGTAATCAATGTCAAGGAATCTACAGTTTCAAACTGCACTGGCAATTTATCGAATATATGGTCCGCCTTCGAGTTTCCATTTTCATAGGCCAATTCAAATGCTGATGACTTCAAAAGAAGGCTTGGAGCAGGAAAGGGAGACACCACAGTTGATTGTGAAACTATAGGTACAGTATAATGTAGTTAAAACTAACCTGTGAGGGATCAACGAGACACCTCACCGGATATGTTTCGTTTTGCTATCGAAAATGCTCAGCAAATTTGATTTGAGCAAATTTCTCTTTGAAATGCGCCCAATCAAAAAATTGCTTGTTCTGAAACAACCAATTGAACCACGTAGGAGCTTCACCATAAAGGTAGAAGGAAGGAAGAAGTAGCCAGTCCTTCTTAGATAAGCCAAGTAGGTGAAGTATCGCTCAGCTCGAAAAATCCAGCTCTCTGGGTTGCCGATACTGTTAAACTAATCTAGTACCACCTCTTCCATTGGAGTCCGATGTATGAAAGCACCAATGTAACATCTCCAAAATATAGATTATATTTATGATAGTTACTAATGATTACAACTCAAAGAAGTAGAATAACATTAATGAAAATGCAAATGAAGAAGCTAAGTAAGACAGGAGAGAACCAAAGAAGGGATGAGAAGCTAGACTCAAAATTGGGGATGAGAGGACTAAGACACTTTACTTAACAATAATCGGCTAGCTATTTTTGGCCTAAGGTACTGTAATTTATTAATTCCTCATACCTCACATGTTCCTAACCTAGTACCCACAAATAAGTTTCTAAGTTTCCATCTCCCAAATGTTAATTGCGTTCATAATAATACCCTTGACCTCAATAAGAACCTTTTCCTCAAGGTTCAGGATAGGAAATTCTATCGAGAGAACGTGAGCATTTGTTTTGATTGAAAAGGATTCATATCTATAATCTTTCGTGACCATCAGTGTATTGTCAGATATTAAGTAAAATGCAGTGGCACTATCATGATCTACAACTATCCAACCATGCAAAAGTGGAACATCCATAGAGACAAAGTGATCCAACAGCCACCATCACTTAGGCACTTCACTTTAGTCGTACCTGAAGGCATAGGGAACTCATCACAATGCCATATTGAAGCTTGACTGTCAGCAAAATATCCAGACGGAAGAGCTTTCAGGGACTAACAATTGCATAACAGTGTAGCCGTGTGGCTTTATGATCATTATTGTCCCGAAAGAGAGAGCATTTCGTTTCTTGGTGAACTCCACTTGGATCAAAAGCTTGCTGCCAGGTCGTAATGTACGGGTCAATGAAATAAAAGCAAACTGCCACTACGCCCTCATAGCTTTCCGTTTTGACATATAAAGCGAAGTGATTACTTTACCGATGCAGCTTTAAAGCTTCACCAGTATCGAATGCATACCCAGGAATGGCAAATGTGCTTCCCCTGCCAAAGCCAATAAAACTAACTCCTTGTTCTGAGAAAAACTAATGGATCGGCATTCTTATGGCGAATTGAGTTTCTACAATGCCGCATGAGGCTCATACTTGAGAGAATGCCCCTCATGAACATGAATCCAATGCTATGAGACAGAAACGGTTAGGTGATGCTTAAATCTAGTTGACAATGCAACAAGAAAGCCACACATTAAAGCATCAATAGTTGTTAGTCTATTCGCGATCCTCCACGATCATATTGGATAATTATCAAGTTCAAATTATCTTCAGTTGTTGGAAAAATATGACTCATAACAACATTGTTCAATTTGTCAATCCATGAATCATAGCACGGCGCTTCGAACTTGGTCGCAGTTCAACAGAGAGCATGACTTTGTTTAGGATATCCAACAGGAAGTTGGAGAAAGGTGGTTTCAGGAGCCGTGAGGCAAGGTTGAATGTTGCTAGAACCTTCCTCCATATTAGTTCTCTCTCTCCCGTATCTAAAATTACCAAAATCAAAAAAAGAGAATATATTCTTATGCATCAACTAGATTCCAGCAAAAATGAAGATGTCACTGTAAAAATTTGGCTGATTAACCACAGTACACCAGTACTTCTCCTCATGTGGAAATTCCTTCTGAAAGCTCTTAGTCGGAATAAATGTAAATCCCAAATTTGATAATGTGTTAGTGAATAGAGTATGTGATTGGACACCCATGGGGCCATTCAAGCTTGAGCTAATTACGGTGATAGTACTAACGAAGTCAATGCCAAGAATAACACATAAAACTTGTATGGTGTACCCAAATTCAAGGACCCTGTGTTGTCTCTTACTCTTACGGATTTTGTCCTCAAGCTTTGAGGCAAAAACATTATAAGTATTGCATTCGCCACCAATTTTCTCGTTATAGTCACTAAAGTATTCATCTACAGAATCATGTACAACTGTTACACACCCATATTTTCGTACGTAAGAGTTTTCGTAAGTCAATTGATGTAAGCTAAATAATGAAATCAACTTTGAAAGTACATAAAGTAAGTTAATCATGTTGCAATGGAGGTTACACATATTTAAGATCATGAATACCAAGTACCAAGAGGGTTTGAAAGTTTCGAAACTAAATGAATTGAAGAAAATAAGTTTCGTCGAAAGTCGACAAGTTGGGAATGTTGTAACATATACTTTTGGGATGAGAATAGGGTCTTTAAAATTATAAGGAGATTATGTTATGAATTATGCTAGTCGTATGATAGTCATGTGTTATGTTTTGAAGTCAAGCAAGTTGTGGAGCAAAAGTCGATGAAAATCATCACAAGTTACGTTCATAAGTTATACTGAAACTTTGGGTCAAATGTAACTGCGATTTTCTCCCAATATACTTAGAGTTATGGGGTATTCCACCCATCAAATTGATGATCTATGAGTCTACTTTCTAACGCATTAAATCATTTGTCAATACAATATCAGAGTAGAGGGATATGGGCATTTTTGCAAGACTGCGCAGGCTACTAGGTGACAAGTAGGTGTGTCACCTACTTGGTTAAATGAGAGCCCAAAAAGAGGCAATTTTGGGTCAGCCAAAGAGCACATTTAAGGGCTTATATCCTGCAATATAAACCTCATTATATATCACAAATAACTAGACCTAAACCCCTACAAACTTCCTCCCAAAAATTACCCACAAACCTTAATTGATTTTCTCTCCCTTTCAAGTTCTAATTGGGGGTAAAACCTAGAGTTTGAAGAACCAAGATAAGGTCTGAGTTATCTAACAAATAAGGTAAGTTTACTGCTCTCTTTCATCCAATTTTTCTGCTATAAATTCATGGTAAGTCGTTCTATACTTGTAAGAACTCACGGGATGGTGATCGGAAGCCGTGAGTTCGAGTTATTCACTTGTAGCGGACTGTTTTGTAGACTGTTTTGTGTTGCTGTTGGGCTACGTGTTTTACTACTATTTTTTGGAGTTTTAGAGGAGGAAGGGTGTGGAGAAATACCACATATATGCAGGGTGGAGGGATGGTCGTTCGTTGTAACATTTTCGGACTGTCTGACACTACTACGGTGGCTGTTTAGTGTATGAAGAGATTGGGGTGTGTTGGGCTATTTTTTAGTATTTTGCGGTGTATAAAAGGTTGGAAAATAATGTGTGTGTATATATATATATATATTGATATTGTTGTGTTCTTGTGTCGTTGGTGTTATCATGAATTTGGAGGAAGTAAGGATTATAGGGGAGATGCTGCCTATTTTTATATAAAATAAGTTTGTCGTTCGTTGTGCGGTAGTTGTTCCTTTTGTAACATAATAATAGTATTATTATCGTTTTTGTATATTAAGGTGCGAAGAGGCGAGTTCATTTTGGTGATTGGAAAGATTTGTGATAAGGTATGTTAAGGCTAAACCTTTCTTTCATTTGGCATGATCCAGTAACTACATGTGTTTGACAACGAGACATAAAGAGAAGTTCATACTCCCGAATTTATATACACTATCCTAGTCTCATAAGTTACAACATTCTCCCTTATCGAGACTTCATATTCAGTTTAGTTTTGTCTTCTGTCAGCCAAGAGAGAAGAGAGTCTATACATATATAGTATTATAGTATTTTCACCACCATCGAGCTATAATCGATAGCAGGCCCCTATTGGCCAACCTCTGATCAGATGGTGAGTTATATACAGAGCCTACTGTGGCCGAGCGCCTATGAGGGAGCCTAGAATGGCCGAGATACAAAGTCTAGTATGGTCGAGCGCCTATGAGCGAGCCTACTACGACAGATCAGTTACACATACCGTGCCTTATAAGGACAAACAACTATTATACTTACTATATTAAGAGAGTTGAGCCAATATCAGTAGGTAAGTATATCTTCAGATTATCTTTGACTCCCAGTTACTTTCAGTTATTATATTATCATTTCAGTTTCAGCTTTCAATTATCATGTTTCCTTACATACTCGGTACATTATTTCGTACTGACGTCCCTTTTGCCGGGGACGCTGAATTTCATGCATACGGGTCCTTATTGACAGTTAGACAAACTCTCCCAGCAGACAGGGTCAAACATCAGCTTGGTTGATAAGCTCTACTTCCTAGGAGTTGCCAGGTCTAGACCTTGGAGTCCATTTTATATATACAGGTTTGATGGGTAGGTTGAGGCCCTATCCCGACCATGGTATAGTTCAGTTATCTCTAGAAGCTTGTAGACAAGTCCTGTATAGTTTATATATCAGTAGATGTTCATGGCGGCCTCGTCAACCTCCAAAGTTATATATATATATGAACTTTTGGGTATGTTTACCCCACAGATGAGAGAGATGTTATTTTTAGACAATTCAGAATATGGCTTCATCGGCATAAGTTGAGGTTTACCCCTCTAGAGTCCACAATTAGAGAGTGGTATGCTCGGACCGAGTACGATACCGAGTGTCGTCCACGCCTCCCCATGTTCAGGGCATGACAACAACCTTCCCGTCATAAGCTCCGTCGAACTCTTGGATCTAAAGCAAGGAAGCAATATGTGGATGCTCCTGATGTTAGGGATATAGTATATATGCCCTACATCCAATATCATATTTGATGTTTTGAACATATTTTTATAAAATATATATGGCATTTGATATTCTTTTATCATTGTTATTAATTGTTTGATTAATTTGATAAGGTCCTTGATTAAATTTTGAGACTTGACATTGTGATGGAGATCATGATAATGAGAGTAAAGTTTCTTATAATTTAATCTAAATTTGTTCTTGATCATAAGATTATTAATTTGGACGTTAGTAATCCGGTTAGATCAATATTTATGTGATCGTCTTTATGGGATAAAGATTAGTTGATCTCATCAACTAAATTACATAGGTAGATGATGTATATAGAGATATGATCATTGAACCGACTCATTGGATAATTCCTAATGGTTAGAATTATCATAAACTGTCAATAGGATATTCTCTTGAAGAATGAGATGTAACCGTTTCCTTTGACCTGAGATCGTCATAGTAATTGACAAGTTATTTATTGTGCTTTGATACTAGACACATATGGCCTAGGGCGATAGTTGAAAGGATATTGGGTATGATTAAATACTTGTAGAATTAGTGATTGTTCAAGATGGAATCTGCCAACTCTTGGTAATGAGTTTAAGCTCCATGTTGTCATGAATTATAAACGACCAAATTAAAACTTTGGCCAAGGCAATTGAATGAAAGAAGAAATGAGTTTCTTAGGTCATTCGATGGTCGATTATATTTGACATGAACACATAGTTGGTCGCCTATTAGGATTTGACAGTTGAACCATATCCTAGGGTGATCTAGAGCTATAAGGACAGAAGGAATTACTACATTATTCTCCTACTAGTTCTTGAGAGTAAATTGTATACTTCATATTATCCGGTCGTTAAGGAGTGTTGCTAGACGCCACCCTTGATTAGTATATTGATGTGGTCAATTTACTACCGGCTTAGTATTGAACCTATGGGGTCGCACACTAACGAGTGTTCTGATCTTTGCTAAAGGATTAATTAACTTATTATTTGATAATTAAATTAAGGAATTTAATTAGTCAAATACATTTAGTTGTTGGTCCAAATGAAATATTATTATATTCTTTGCTAGCACAGAAGATATAATTAATACTGTGAACAAATTGAAGTTTTCTATTTAGAATAGAAAATTAAATTATTTCTTGGTTGAATATATATGATATATATTAAGTAGTCATAATTGATATTTATTTATATGTAGGAGATATATAAATATTAATAAAGTATCCAATTTAGAATTGGATTGTAAATCCCATAAGAGACGTCTACAAGACGAAATCTTTTTGTTATGGGATTTGAACTTTGTTTTTAGCAAAATAATAATTAATGACTTATAAGGAAAATCCAATATTGAATTGGATTTGTCATTATTACAATCCAACTTTCACGTTGGACTTCATGGAAAGTCCATGTAAAAATTCGGCAGATTCAAACTTCCTAAGAATGTTTTCCGATTTCTTTTTAGAAAAATTCCATGAAGTTTATTTTTGGAATAAACTTTTATCTTAAGTAAATCATTGCCTCAACCAAATAGGAAAAGAGTTTGTAGGTGATGCTATATAAAGGGTGATGGAGAAAATTTGCCGGATCACTTATTCTTGAGTAGAAAACCCACTTTGTGAAAGTGAGAGTGCAACACAAGCCAAGAGAGAAAATACAATTACAAGAAAAGTGTTTCTTGTTCTTCTAACATTTAGTTGAGATTTTTGAGAAAATTTCAGCACAATATTCTTTGTTCAATTTTGTTCGCAAGTTTCATTGATCAAAGAGTTGATAGCAAAAATCGGTTTCGGTGTGGATACGAATAGAGTCTTCGCACTATCGAAGAATTTTGAAACGAGACTCTCTTCACCAGATACGTCTCAGATCCGATCTTTGACATGTAAATAAATTTTAAACACGAAAAGATCTGCCTAGGATTATTATTGTCTTCCGCTGCGTGTTACGAACACCTATATGCAATCCTATAGTGGTATCAGAGCAGTGGTTTATTGTGTCTAAAATTTATTTACGAAATATTTTTATATTATATTTGAAGAGTTCAAACCATAATACATGTGTCTTGTGCAATAGTTAAATCGTTTGAACTATTAAGATAGTTCATAACTTGAATTTAAAATTTTGTATTAGATACAATGGGAATCTATAATAGGTTACATGATTCTATTGTTATTTTCAATTGTTATTAGTTCATGAGATATTAATTAATAATAATACTCTAGCATGAGTTCTTTTTATGTGATATATAAGATAAACATGTTAGAGGATGTTGAATTTTGTTTTAAGTCATGTGCTTGTTCATTATATAATTTTGAATTATTTATTACATGTGATGTAAATCAATTTAGGACTAAGCATGTAGACAACTTGAACTAAATTCACATGCTATAAAAGATTTGATCTTCATGTTATTAAAAATTGTTTTAGTAATAATTCCCTCTTACTAAAATTTGAGTTCTTAAATAATACAATATAAGATATTTTATTATAGAGCTATCCATCAAGGTAATTAATTTTACTTATTTCTTGTTTATAAGGAGCGGTCTGATTACCAGGAGACTTATAGTTCGAGAATATGTTAAAATTATTTATTGCATTAGATGTATGGATTGAAATAATTATTCAATTTTACACTAGACGCCTGGACTACTCGAGGGAGTATAAAATTTAATAAGTTCTTTGCTATCATGATGGTTGAACTCAACTATGCCAATAGGATCGACCTGACTACCAGGGGACTATTTGACATAGAGCTATTTAAAGAAATTGCATGGGGATACAATTGGTAAGAGTACCTACCTTTAAAATATATGTGAGAAACGACTTGACTTCCAAGGGGCTCATACATATTGTTAAAGGATTCCGTTACTATACTAACAGAAATAAAGATTTCGTAAACTATAATGAGGGTAAATAGTTTAAAATAATTAGTGGAAATATCATTTAGATAAAAGTCCATGTCTTTATGATATATGCAAATATGTTCTTATATTATTGCCTTTTCTTTTCTATATTTTAGATTTCTCAATATGTCTGTTATATCACTGCGCGAAATACTTGAGACCAACAAGTTGGTAGGACCAAACTTTGATGATTGGTACAGAAATTTGAGAATTGTTCTCATGTATGAAAAGCTTATTGATGTGATCGATAAGCCTGCCAAGGAAGTCCCATATGAGGATGATGATGATGCTACCAAGATTTATCAGAAATACTTGGAAGAATGTCTTACTACCAAATGCATCATTCTCGCTTCTATGAATTCTGAACTACAGAGGAAACATCAGGATATGGATCCAACTGCAATCATTGAACATCTTAAGAAGATGTTTGGTACACAAAGCATGACAGCTAGATACCAGTTATCTAAGGCTTTATTTGGATCCAAATTGACTGGAAACTCTCCAATTGGACCCTATGTCAATCATATGATTGATCTCATTGAAGAACTTGAGAAGTTGGGGTGCAAACTGGGTAAAGAGCTTTCTCAAGATTTGATCTTGCAGTCACTATCAGAATCCTTTTCACAATTTGTTATTAATTTCAATATGAATAAAATGGATTGTGATCTTCATGAGATGCTTAACATGCTGATTGATTATGAGAATCAACTTGCATCTGAGAAGAAGAAAGGAATTGTCATGTTGGTTGGAAATTCTTCTAAGAAGAAGAGTAAGGGTAAAAGTAAACCCAAGAAAAGGCCTACTGCGCCCAAGGGTGGTGTGACCAAACCCAAAGGCAAAGAAAGCAAAGCTGACCAATCTGATGCTGTATGTTTCCATTGTAAGAAAATAGGACATTGGAAGAGAAACTGACAGGAGTATCTTGCAACTTTAAAGGATAAGAAACAAGGTAAGACTTTAATGAAAAATGTTTTCAAGGTTTCTTTAACTACTACTAATTCTTCATTGTGGGTATTAGATACTGACAGTCGTTATAACATCTGCAATATGTTGCAGGGGTTCCAGATAAGTAGAAAGTTGAAGAAAGGAGAAATTAATCTATAAGTTGGAAATGGTGCAAAAGTTGCGGCCGTAGCTGTAGGATCAATTTCTTTAATAATGCCTACGGGCAAAGTACTTATGTTGGATGATTGTTATTACTTCCTAAATTTGTTTTGAACATAATTTCAGCTTCTATGTTAGACAAACCTGGTTTTCGCATTAATATAGGCAATGGTATCTGCTCTATTTATTATAGTGATAATTTTGTATGTGAATGGCTATCTCCAACATGACGTTTATGTCTTACCTAATGTGAATGCTAATTCGATTATGCATGTTTCAAGTCTTAAGAGGAAAAGAGATGATCAAGTAAATCATGCATACCTTTGGCATTGTAGGCTTGGTCATATTGGAGAGAAAAGAATTAACAAGTTGTACAAGGAAGGGTACCTTGACAAATATGATTTTGAATCATATCCAACTTGTGAATCTTGTCTCAAAGGAAAAATGACCAAATCTCCATTTACTGGAAGTGGAGAAAGAGCTTCTGAATTATTGGGACTAATTCATACAGATGTTTGTGGGCCCATGAAAATTCAAGCTAGAGGTGGATATTCTTACTTCATCACCTTCACTGATGATATGTCAAGATATGGATTTGTGTATCTTATGAAACACAAGTCTGAATCTTTTGAAATGTTCAAAAGGTTCCGTAGTGAAGTTGAGAAGCAGATTGGTAAAAGTATCAAAGTACTAAGGTCTGATAGAGGTGGAGAATATCTTAGTGAAGATTTTACCAGATATCTCAGAGAGAATGAGATTCTCTCACAGTGGACACCTCCAGGAACACCACAACACAATGGTGTGTCTGAAAGGAGAAATCGAACCTTATTAGATATGGTGAGATCTATGATGGGGTTCACTGATCTTCCAATAAATTTATGGGGATATGCTTTGGAAGCAGCAACATACTTACTTAATAAAGTTCCCACTAAGTCAGTCTCTACAACACCATATGAGATATGGAAAGGATGTAAGCCTAACCTTAAACATATTAAAGTTTGGGGTTGTCCAGCTTATGTTAAGAGACTACAGTCTGATAAACTTGACTCAAGATCAGATAAGTGTAGGTTCATTGGGTATCCCAAGGAAACAATGGGATATTATTTCTATCACCCTTCTGACCATAAAGTGTTTGTGGCCAGAGGAGCAACCTTTTTGGAAAAGGAATTTCTTTTAGAAGGAAATTATAATGGAGAAATAGAACTTGATGAAGTTCAATAAACTAATGAATCAACACAATATAAAGATCATGAGACCCAAGTTGAAGAACCTTTATTGGATATTTTGAAGTTGCCAAGGAAGTTGCCATCTTCAACGGTTGAAGTTCAAGAACTAACTGAGGTTCAAGAACAGGTTAATGAACCAGTTCTAAACCAAATTGAACAACAACCAAATCCAGCACAAGGTGAAGAGGTTGTACAAGTACCTCTTAGAAGGTCTACACGAGAACGTCATGCACCAACTAGATTAAATTTATTAGTACAAGATGATGTATCAAATGAGGTTGATCATAATGATGATGACCCTAAGACCTATGAAGAGGCTATACAAAGTTCCGATCATGAGAAGTGGCAAAAGGCCATGGAATCCGAAATGGAATCCATGAAGGAAAATAAAGTATGGACTTTAGTTGAACCTTCAAAGGATATAAAACCTATAGGTTGTAAATGAGTTTTTAAGAAAAAGATTGCAGCAGACGGAAAGGTGGAGAACTATAAAGCCCGTCTTGTTGCCAAGGGATATCGTCAGAAAGAAGGAGTTGACTATGACGAGACTTCTCTCCCGTGGCAATGCTCAAATCTATTCGGATTTTGCTTTCTATAGCAGCATACTATGATTATGAAATATGGCAAATGGATGTGAAAACAGCTTTCCTTAATGGTGAGCTAGAAGAGGATGTGTACATGATACAACCTGAAGGTTTCACATCTTCGTCTAATCATAATAAGATTTGCAAGCTACAAAGATCCATTTATGGACTAAAGCAAGCTTCTCGAAGTTGAAATATTCGCTTTAACAAGACAATTGAAAAGTTCAATTTTGTTAGATGCGAAGAAGAACCTTGTGTGTACAAAAAGGTTAGTGGGAGCACAATTATATTCTTAGTGTTGTATGTTGATGATATATTGCTCATAGGGAATGACATACCGGCATTGCAAAGTACCAAGATTTGGCTATCTGAACAGTTCTCCATGAAAGACTTGGGAGAAGCAGCTTATATATTAGGAATAAAGATCTATAGAGATAGATCTAGGAAGTTGCTTGGACTTTCCCAGTCTTTGTACATTGATACCATCTTAAAGAGGTATAATATGGATAATTCCAAAAGAGGCTATCTACCGATAGGCACTGGAATTACTCTCAGTAGGGAGGATTGTCCTAAAACACCTGAAGAGAGAGAATACATGAGTAGGATCCCATACGCTAGTGCAGTGGGAGCTATCATGTATACCATGACATGTACACGTCCTGATGTGGCTTATGCACTTGGAGTGACTAGCCGCTATCAGGCAAATCCTGGTGAGGAACATTGGAAGGTGGTGAAGACCATTCTTAAGTACTTAAGAAGGACTAAAGACCAATTCCTCATCTATGGAGATTCTGAGTTGAAACTTGAAGGTTATACAGATGCAAGTTTCTGTTCAGATAGAGATGGTAGCAAATCTATTTCTGGTTATGTATTCACTTTAAATGGTGGTGCAGTGAGTTGAAAAAGTTCCAAACAAGATACAGTAGCTGATTCAGTGACTGAAGCAGAATATATAGCAGCTAGTGAAGCTGCTAAGGAAGCTGTATGAATGAAAAAGTTCTTAACTGAACTTGGTGTGGTTCCTTCAATAGAAGGTGCGGTTCGACTATTGTGTGACAATACTGGAGCCATTGCTCAAGCAAAAGAACCAAGATCTCACCAAAAGTCCAAACATGTTCTACGAAGGTATCACTTGATAAGAGAGATCATTGAACATGGAGACGTCGAGATTCAAAAGGTTGATGGAAAAGAAAATGCTGCAGACCCATTCACTAAAGCTTTTGGCGCAAAGGAGTTTGACAAGCACAAGTGGAAATTGGGAATGAAGTACAAGAGCGATTGGCTCTAGTGCAAGTGGGAGATTGTTAGGGATATAGTAGATATGCCCTAGATCCAATATCATATTTGATGTTTTGAACATATTTTTATAAAATATATATGGCATTTGATATTCTTTTATCATTGTTATTAATTGTTTGATTAATTTGATAAGGTCCTTGATTAAATTTTGAGACTTGCCATTGTGATGGAAATCATGATAATGAGAGTAAAGTTTCTTATAATTTAATCTAAATTTGTTCTTGATCGTAGGATTATTAATTTGGACGTTAGTAATCCGGTTAGATCAATATTTATGTGATTTTCTTTATGGGATAAAGATTAGTTGATCTCATTAACTAAATTACATAGATAGATGATGTATATAGAGATATGATCATTGAACCGACTCATTGGATAATTCCTAATGGTTAGAATTACCATAAACTGTCAATAGGATATTCTCTTGAAGAATGTGATGTAACTGTTTCCTTTGACCTAAGATCGTCATAGTAATTGACAAGTTATTTATTGTGCTTTGATACTAGACATATATGGCCCTAGGGCGATAATTGAAAGGATATTGGGTATGATTAAATGCTTGTAGAATTAGTGATTGTTCAAGATGGAATCTGTCAACTCTTGGTAATGAGTTTAAGCTCCATGTTGTCTTGAATTATAAACGACCAAATTAAGACCTTGGCCAGGGCAATTGAATGAAAGAAGAAATGAGTTTCTTAGGTCATTCAATGGTCGATTATATTTGACATGAACACATAGTTGGTCGCCTATTAGGATTTGACAGTTGAACCATATCCTAGGGTGATCCAGAGCTATAATGACAGAAGGAATTACTACATTATTCTCCTACTGGTTCTTGAGAGTAAATTGTATACTTCATATTATTCGGTCGTTAAAGAGTGTTGCTAGACGCCACCCTTGATTAGTATATTGATATGGTCAATTTACTACCGGCTTAGTATTGAACCTATGGGGTCGCACACTAACGAGTGTTCTGATCTTTGCTAAAGGATTAATTAACTTATTATTTGATAATTAAATTAAGGAATTTAATTAGTCAAATACATTTAGTTGTTAGTCCAAATGAAATATTATTATATTCTTTGCTAGCACAGAGGATATAATTAATACTGTGAACAAATTGAAGTTTTCTATTTAGAATAGAAAATTAAATTATTTCTTGGTTGAATATATATGATATATATTAAGTAGTCATAATTGATATTTATTTATATATAGGAGATATATAATTATTAATAAAGTATCCAATTTAGAATTGGATTGTAAATCTCATAAGAGACGTCTACAAGACGAAATCTTTTTGTTATGGGATTTGAACTTTGTTTTTAGCAAAATAATAATTAATGACTTATAAGGAAAATCCAATATTGAATTGGATTTGTCATTTTATTACAATCCAACTTTCACGTTGGACTTCATGGAAAGTCCATGTAAAAATTCGGCAGATTCAAACTTCCTAAGAATGTTTTCCGATTTCTTTTTAGAAAAATTCCATGAAGTTTATTATTGGAATAAACTTTTATCTTAAGTAAATCATTGCCTCAACCAAATAGGAAAAGAGTTTGTAGGTGATGCTATATAAAGGGTGATGGAGAAAATTTGCCGGATCACTTATTCTTGAGTAGAAAACCCACTTTGTGAAAGTGAGAGTGCAATACAAGCCAAGAGAGAAAATACAATTACAAGAAAAGTGTTTCTTGTTCTTCTAACATTGAGTTGAGATTTTTGAGAAAATTTCAGCACAATATTCTTTGTTCAATTTTGTTCGCGGGTTTCATTGATCAAAGAGTTGATAGCAAAGATCGGTCTCGGTGTGGATACGCATAGAGTCTTCGCACTATCGAAGAATTTTGAAACGAGACTCTCTTCACCAGGTACGTCTCAGATCCGATCTTTGACATGTAAATAAATTTTAAACACGAAAAAATCTACTTAGGATTATTATTGTCTTCCGCTGTGTGTTACGAATACCTATATGCAATCCTACACCTGGCTCACAATAAAGTGGTATACATTGAAAAGCTCTGCAGTTGCACCATAGGCAAATCAAACGCCAAACTACTATCTGGTTCCAAATGAAATAGTGTATAGTGGGTAACAAGAGTTCAATTGTTATCCTTTGCAAGCAGTTCTTGAGCTTTAAATAGACAAGGATGGGCACAAGAAACAGTCACAACAATCCATATAACAAAATGAAGTTAAGTCGCGTAGTTCAAGCATGTAGAGAAAATGTAGTCACCATGGTTGTTTTCTACTATGAAGACGACTAACATGGGAAATCCTGCATAATCAACATAAGGACCAGGATCAAAGATAATATACAGTGAAGTAGACCCTGCTTTATGAACTAGATCAATTAGAGCAAACAAGAGTCTAGTAGCTTTATCGACATGAATATGTAGTGACTGCTTGGAGTAGCTTTAAGCCAATACTTAGAGCGCTCCCTGTATTTTCTGCTCCTGAGACACTCTCTGAATTTAGACAATAAGAATCCTAGAAAATTGCATTCCTGCCCAGTATCAACCCAATTACATCTGTGTGAGCCAAAGTCAAGGTAAAGTGACACCTGATTTTGATTAACCCCACCAATATCTTCAATAGAATTAAGCAATCATGCAATTGTGCCAAACCATAGTGCACTATCAAATGTAAATTCTATTATGGCAAATCTCACACTCATATTCAACAGCACAATTCTGTGTCTAGTAAAAACCAGAAGATCTTATGTATCTCATTGACGGTATTTGTCAAACACCTGAGCTACAGTAGCATCTCGTGAATTTTCTTCCTCCCAAATATTAGATCCAGTCGTTTTATCAAACACCTCACTATGTACCTTGGTTTGGAAGCTAGCGTTTGCGCAGAAGCTATCATTGTACATTTTGGATATAGTAGTAACATAGTTGTCTCCCTTATGGACAATAACATTAAGATCATGAATGTTGGAGCTTACTTGTCATGACCCAAAATTCACTAAGGGTCGTGATGGTGCCGGACACTACTGTCAGGCAAGCCAACCAAAATATTTAATTAAATTCTCATTTTAATAATTTTGAAAACTATGATTTTCCTTCAATTTTACCAGTAAAAGATAATCGTTTCAAATCAAATATGAATGTTAAGAAGTTAATACAAGATACCCCATAATCATCCCAGAACCTGGTGTCACAAGTGCATGAGCATTTACTAGGGAATGAAATAAAATACAATAACTGTCCGGAATACAAAGTGGACAGAAATGAAAAGCACAGTAAAATACTCTGAAGGGGACTCTGTTGGCTGCGGGTCGTCTAGATAAATGCAGCTCACCTAAGTCTCTGTATCAACCTTGCCGCTATGCCAGTAAGCCACTAGCCACATATGAACCTGTGCAACAAAAATGCACAGCAAGTGTAGTATGAGTACGAAAACAACGTATACCCAATGAGTATCCCGTCTAATCTGGAAGAAGTAGAGACGAGAGGTCGACTTCGACACTTACTAATGGTCCAATGATAATATAGAAACTGTGTGAGGAACTCATAGATTTCATAAAGCAAAATTTAACTCATAAAGTCGGAAAGCAGGTAAACAACTTCTCAAATAATAAAGGATTTCCAAGGATTTACTTTTCATTATCTTTATCCATTTATCTCTGGCCAGGAAAGGCAAGTATCAACATTAAAAATTCTCAGGAAAACAATATAAGTATGTGCATATCATGTCGAGGTCGTACGACTTGATCCAACATAAATGTAAAATGTGCACTGCCGAGGGTCGAACGGCGCGAACCATAGATGCATCTATTACCTCGCTCGCGAATCATACAAGCGACGCGATCAACATAAATAAACAAATACCCCGCTCACGAATCATACATGCGACGCGGGCACACATAGATACACACAGTCAAACAACCAATTAAGAATTTATCGGGGAATGTTTATCTAAATAAAAGACAATTCTCTTTTAATGATTAAGAAAAATGAAGTTTAATCCTTTTAGAAATTCATTTACCAATTTGATGGGATTTAAGCAATTCAAATGTCAATAAGATTACAAATATTCCAAGTATAGCATGTTTTTGGGTCCTAGACTACCCGGACTTAAACATAATAGTAGCTATACACGGACTCTCGTCACCTCGTGCGTACGTAGCCCCCCACAAATAGAAGCACATAACTAATATTTCACCTATGGGGACAATTCCCTCTTACAAGGTTAGAAAGGAAACTCACCTCACTCTGAAGCCTATATTTCGATTCAAGAACGCGCTCAAACCTCCAATTCAGAGCCGAACGATCCAAAACTATTCAAATAGGAGAAGAACTAGTCAACACATGCTCAAAAGTTCATATTCTAATTATTAAACTAATTTTTTAACCCTAAATGCAAGGTTCCTAAAATTCATCCCTGGACCCACGTGCCCGAATTCCAAAAATGTTTGAAGAAAATTGCTACCCATAACCCAAGGATCAAGGATATATGATTTTTACTCCATTCCCTAACAAATTTCGTGCTTAAATCTTGTTTTTACCAAATTCTAGGTTTTTCATCTACAACGCTTGATTTTCCCTAATTTTCACATGTTAATCTAACCATAATCCATGTATTTAACTTATGATGTGTAGAAATTACTTACCTCTTTGATGAAGATGGAATCCCTCCTCAAATGCTCTCAAAAATCGCCTAAGGCCAAGTGGGAAATGAGGGAAATGGGCTAAGTCTCATAATAAAAAGCCACTACACCAGACGCAGAAGTTGCATTTGCGACTCCAGGCTCGCAATTACGATGTCGCATTTGCGAAAAAACACCACAAATGCGAAGCCTAGCCTCCCCTGACATGGTCGCATTTGCGACAGAATCATCACAAATGCGAAGAGGACAGCATCGTAAAAGCGATGTCCCCCTCGCAAATGTGATCCCCCACTCAGCAGCCCCAGGTTCTCAAATGCGAAAACACCACATATGCGGTCATACCAGTACCAGCAGTCCCATTTCTTAGCAAATCACTCTGAAGCTATCCTGAATCTCACCCGAGCCCCCTAGGCTCCAAACCAAATACCGCACAAGTCTAAAAACATAACACAAACTTGCTCGAAGCCTCAAATCACATCAAACAACGTTAAAACCATGAATCACACTTCAATTCAAGCTTAATGAACTTTAAGATTTCAAACTTCTACTTCCGATGTTTAAACTCGTCAAATCACGTCCGATTGACCTCAAATTTTGCATACAAGTCATATTTGACATTACAGACCTACTCCAACTTTCGAAATCGAAATCTGACCCCGATATGAAAAAGTCAACTCTCGGCCAAACTTCCCAAAAACTTTAAAAATTCTATCTTTATCCAAATGACTCCAAAATGACCTACGGACCTCCGAATTCACTTCCGATTGCGCTCCCAATACCAGAACCACCATACGGAGCTATTCCCAGACTCAAAATCCCAAACAAACATTGATAACACTAAAATTCACTTCAACCCACACTTATGAAATTCTTCCAGAAATGCTAACTTCCACAATAGGTGCCAAAATGTTCACGGGTCTTCCAAAACCCGATCCGGACATACGCCTAAGTCCGAAATCATCATATGAACCTGCTGGAACCTTTGAATCCTGTTTCCGAGGTTGTTTACTCACAAATTCAATCTTAGTCAATTCTTTCAACTTAAAGCTTCCGAAATGAGAATTCTCTTTCCAAATCAACTCCAAATTCCCCGGAATTCAATTTCGACCATGCGTACAAGTCAAAATATCTGAAGTGAAGCTGCTCATGGCCTCAAACTGCTGAACAACGTGCTATAGCTCAAAACAACCGGTTAGGTCATTACATTCTCTCCCACTTAAACATACGTTCGTCCTCGAACATGCTAAGAATTGCATTGGAGTTGCCCGAAATCACTATTTAACACCTCGAGCACCTACCCGTGCTACCACAACTCAGTTGGGCACCCTAGCTCGATCAATCTGAAGATACCCTTTTTCAGTGAGGCAATTAAGCCTTAGAGCCCAATTCCAACATCCGAAATTCTCTGACAGGCCTGTTCCAGCATACGCTTACCGAATCAATAACTACACGTAGCATCAAAACATGACTGCATACCTTAGCTAAATTAACACCTTGCACCTCCTTACTCACAGGACCACAATAACATTCTCTGATCAGTTTAGTCAAAATTCCATGAATCTGATGCTCCTATTGCACCTCATGACATACATAGGTCTTGCTCTAACTCTTACAATACTGCCACGATGGAAGAGATGTATAAAAATTCATAACTAACTGCCGAGTCAACAATTTATTGGGTCTATACTCCTGTCTGGAACCATCACCTTATTATGAACCAAAAATGGTCTTTGCTCCTTAATATACTTCATATAATCAGATTGCAATGATCCTAAATCTAATGATCCCGTCTCACCCCGTACGAACTGCTCAAGCAATAAGCCACCCCAGATATGATCAAAAAGTCTCATATGTTATCACAATGTGCCAATAGGTTACCAATTCAAATGCGATACAAAAGGAAAATGAACTCTCAAAGGAAATCCAATTACCCCGCTCGCGAATCATACATGCGACGCGGTCAACATAATTGAACAGACACCCCGCTCGCGAATCATACATACGACACGGGCACACGGCTAATATGAGCTTTCCTCGGAAAAATAGGAAACAAAACACATAAAAATAGATACGAGGAACTGTACTCAATATCACACTATTGTGGCGCGCAACCCGATCCAAACAACATATCCATGGCGGCGTGCCACCCGATCCACACATAAAATTCACATAAGGAGATACACCCCGAGCTAGATTTATCATTACAACAAAATACCGAATATCGGTCACAAGCACGCTAAGTTCATAATAATATCCCTGGGGAGACATATAACGCTACAAGCTACGAACTCAAGCACAACTGCGGTGCGATATACGATCTGAATCTCAAGAGCCATTCCAATCATATGACATCATCACTACGCGGAACATCAACACATAAGAAATTCACCAAGCCATCTTACAACTTACACGACGCAATTTATCATTACATGAAATAGCTGACGATGAAATAACACCCCAACTACTCTTCCATAAGGAGCGCATTGCTAAAATGAACACATCTGGCCTGATATAGAGCCCATATTCACATTTAAATCCATCCACAGACCTCAAGCTGATTCTGATCACACCGAACTAGGCTAATAACCTTTCATGGGTCCATAATCACCCCCCTTTTTGTCATAACACACAAGAACATCCATCATAACCGGAGTGATCCTCCACAGTCCACAACCTAATAACCGAGTGCCCTCCAGGCATCAATCTCAATTTAACGACATCACTACAATCTTTATACTTGGTTTAACTTCTTCAATCAATCAAATTACTACATGCCACACTTATACAACCTTCCCATGGGACACGCTCCCACAGCCTTCCGTAATAGATAACAAGTCTGTACATCCAAACCACCAGCTGCACTAATGCTGAAAAGCGATCAAGAATCCTTAACAGGATGCAAAGCCTTTTTCATAAAACACCGATCTCAAGTGACACCGAAGACAATACCAACTTTCCTTAAACATCGAAACTCCTTTCCTGCTCTTCCGAGCTCGTGACATCCTTGTCAACACCGAACTGCAACCTTGATCCTCACTTCAGATTCCATACCAATCACCGCACCCAACATGTCAATATACAATAGAACACGATTTTTGTCATAACTCCAGAACCACTAATAGATTAACACTTCATCATATAAAAATATTTCACTTAACTCACTTCAGGGGAACCATAGCAACACACAGGTAAATTCTCAAAACTGTAGAATATGCAAACCTCTAAGTAGTGGTCTAAGCCACCATAGCCTTTCCGGGATCCGCCTACACATAACAGGCCATAACAGTAGAATACTTTTGAATAACATCAATTACAGCGGCCGACAAGTCTCACACGTACCATCACAAATCACTTGCTTAACTTGATCACGCTACAGGAACTGATCACCACACCAATTTCAACTATGGCTAGATAATCTATCTTCATCCAATTTATCCTTGATTGCCTTTGAAATAATAATAACATTCAACACATAGCTCACTTTATCCGTACTCATCCCGAGTGACCTTGAATCACGAGACCATGTTGTCTCAAATTCCACGAATTATTTCATACCTCCCTTGTGCGCACATTCACATCCTCCACTGGTACGCCCATTCTAATAATCTCTCTACAAATCCAAAGTCCTTTCTCATTTTCCTCCCAAATGCAACACTTCAATTCAAAACATCATAGAACATTTTGGGCCTCTTCTCATAAGCTGCTACAAAGCTTGATCCTTAACCATACCTATAGGATCGAAATCATTAGGCACAACACTTTACCCCTTTGAATCCACTGGTACCGTTGTTGAGAGCTACCCGCTCTGACTTGGCCCCAAATATAATCAACTCGATGAATCTTCTAGCGCATGAATACCCTCTCGACGAAGCATCTAGCAGAATCGCTTCCCTTGAAACCCGCATATATACAAGGTATAAATCCTGAATCCTTCCCCAAGTCTGAACATGAGCCAATAAGGCCAACCATAGCACACCTTTAACAATCCCTTTGCTTAATTGCTACTTATGTTCTTTTCCCGTAGATGAAATAACCTATCAATATGCTACTAACTAGAAAACTCGCAAGTAGTTAACCATCCAACCCCATCATAGGCAGTGGGACTCTCCCACTTAGCTTGAAGCCACTATTACACAACTCTGGAATTCACTAAGATTCTTTATCTCTTGTTGACATAACCTTGCGCAATCAATCGCCAAAATTCTCGGAATATTTTTGTAAAACCCACTTTTTATATTCTAAATCATCAACCACATTCGCACAACTGATCTCTTTGTTGTATAACCAATAGAATTCTTTGCAGAAGCTTCACCAACCACGCGACCGCTAACCTGCTCACCGGGAATAACCCACCTATGGAAATTACTTTCCGACATCTTCCAACACTGCTGGACGGGGTACAATCATTACGACATCAATAACCCATCCTGAGTCCGAGCTCACTCTCTAGATGCACAAGTCCATTTACCCCTTGTGGGCATCAATTAGATGTGCGAAAACATCCTTCCAATTCAAAGTTATGTTGTATCCTTCTTCATTTCAAGCAGCTCCTTTCCGTTATATCAAATGTCCTGTCGCATAATAGCCCATGCTCCAAATTAAATCCATAGGCCCAAATCACCAATCTCTAAAATTCCCAAATCATTCCAAACTCTCCTCAAGGTGCGTGGTCATCCTAACACCTAGCCCATATGCAACTCCGTCACTCTCCCACTTCGGCGGAACTCACCACTTTAATCGACTACTCGACCTTTGCTTCTTATACTTGGACTTCTAGAAATTTTAACCACTGCCTAACACTCCCCACATGTCCTTCCTCATCTTTTGCCACTCAGTTGTTCCCTTAAATAAAATCTATCTTCGTAACACTTCAACCCACAAATCGCTACTAACTTTAAACCTCTCCGAAGATCATTTTTTCAAGCCGTCAGCATTAGAAACACCGATTCAATCCAGAACCACCGCACCCTGCGATATCTAACAGTCGTTTCTCCAATATTATTTCACAATATCTTACCCTAAAGGCGAATTGCAGAAGACCATAACATCGGCGGACTTAACACTTTTAATCGCGGACGACAACACCACATCGCAGATGAAAAACCCATCACGCTTAAAATTACCAAGTCTTGTTACTCCATCACTCCAAATCTGGACATCCCTAGGCCAATTGCTTTTCCTCTACTGGAAATGACATATCAGATCTCTGAATCGTGCAATGAGTAGGCTTCCTTTCAAATCATTTACTGCCCTATTACATAGGTAAGTATCCTGCTATCAAGTCATTACTGTGCGATAACCAATCGTGAGCATCATAGCAACCTGTGCATAGCCTCTAACTTCTTAGAAACACAACTACCGAGCCAAAACGATAGAAAAATCCTTCCGCAAGGCGACAACAATAGCCCAATCAACTATACCTAGAGAAAAATCCCGCACCACGTTCGTAGTACCATTACAATTCCTCAATTCTCGATTTATACCAAGCGATTCGCATCGCGTAAGGTTGAGTAGGAAGGAAACAAGTGCATAAGCCCCAAGGAATCAAATCGCACGATGAGGAATCAAGAAGGGAAGTGCTTTTAACAGCCCCGTAGCCTCTCAAAGATAAGTACAGACGTCTTTGTACTGATCCGCAAGACTCAACTAGACTCGCTCATGACTCGTGAGACCTAAGGGAACCTAGTGCTCTGATACCATGTTGTCACGACCCAAAATCCACTAAGGGTCGTGATGGCGCCGGACACTACTATCACGCAAGCCAACCAAAATACTTAATTAAATTCTCGTTTTAATAATTTTGAAAACTATGATTTTCCTTCAATTTTACCAGTAAAAGATAATTGTTTCAAATCAAATATGAATATTAAGAAGTTAATACAAGATACCCCATAATCATCCCAGAACCTAGTGTCACAAGTGCATGAGCATTTACTAGGGAATAAAATAAAATATAGTAACTGTCCGGAATACAAAGTGGACAGAAATGAAAAGCACAGTAAAATACTCTAAAAGGGACTCTGCTGGATGCAGGTCATCTCGATAAATATAGCTCACCTAAGTCTCAATATCAACCATGCTGCTATGCCACTAAGCCACTAGCCACATATGAAACTGTGAAACAAAAATGCACAGCGAGTGTAGTATGAGTACGAAAACAATGTGTACCCAATGAGTATCCCGTCTAATCTCGAAGAAGTAGAAGTGAGAGGTCGACTTCGACACTTACTAATGGTCCAATGACAATATAGTAACAGTGTGAGGAACTCATGGATTTCATAAAGCAAAATTTAACTTATAAAGCCGAAAAGCAGGTAAACAACTTCTCAAATAATAAAGTATTTCCAAGGATTTATTTTTCATTATCTTTATCAATTTATCTCTGGCCAGGAAAGGCAAGTATCAACATTAAAAATTCTCAGTAAAACAATATAAGCATGCGCATATCATGCCGAGGTCGTACGGCCCGATCCAACATAAATGTAAAATGTGCACTGCCGAGGGTCGAACGGTGCGAACCATAGATGCATCTATTACCCCGATCGCGAATCATATATGCGACGTGGTCAACATAAATAAACAAATACCCCGCTCGCGAATCATTCATGCGACACAGGCACACATAGATACACACAGTCAAACAACTAATTAAGAGTTTATCGGGGAATGTTTATCCAAATAAAAGCCAATTCTCTTTTAATGATTAAGAAAAATGAAGTTTAATCCTTTTAAAAATTCATTTACCAATTCGATAGGATTTAAGCAATTCAAATGTCAATAAGATTACAAATATTCCAAGCATAGCATGCTTTTGGGTCCTAGACTACCCGAACTTAAACATAATAGTAGCTACACATGGACTCTCGTCACCTCGTGCGTACGTAGCCCCCACAAATAGAAGCACATAACCAATATTTCACCTATGGGGACAATTCCCTCTTACAAGGTTAGAAAGGAGACTCACCTCGCTCCGAAGCCTATATTCCGATTCAAGAACGCGCTCAAACCTCTAATTCGGACCCGAACGATCCAAAACTATTCAAATAGGGTAAGAACTAGTCAACACATGCTCAAAAGTTCATATTCTAATTATTAAAGTAATTTCCCAACCCTAAATGCAAGGTTGCTAAAATTTATCTCGGGCCCACGTGCCGGATTCCAGAAATTTTTGAAGAAAACTGCTACCCATAACCCAAGGATCAGGGATATATGAGTTTTACTCCATTCCCTAACAGATTTCGTGGTTAAATCTTGTTTTTACCAAATTCTAGGTTTTTCATCTACAACCCTTGATTTTCTCTAATTTTCACATGTTAATCAAACCATAATCCATGTATTTAACTTATGATGTGTAGAAATTACTTACTTCTTTGATGATGATGGAATCCCTCCTCAAATGCTCTCAAAAATTGCCTAAGGCCAAGTGAGAAATGAGGGAAATGGGCTAAGTCACGGAATAAAAAGCCACTGCACCAGACGCAGAAGTTGTATTTGCGACTCCAGGCTCGCAATTGCGATGTCGCATTTGCGACAGAAGCACTGCAAATGCGAAGGCCCCCTCGCAAATGCAATGCCCCACTCTACAGCCCCAGGTTCGCGAATATGAGCCCCCCCCCCCCCCGCAAATGCGATGTCGCATTTGCAACCAAAACACCACAAATGCAATCATACCAGTACAAGTAGTCCCATTTCTTAGCAAATCATTCTGAAGCTATCTCGAATCTCACCCGAGCCCTTGGGGCTCCAAACCAAACACCCGCACAAGTCTAAAAACATAACACGGACTTGTTCGAAGCCTCAAATCATATCAAACAATGCTAAAACCATGAATCGTACTCCAATTCAAGCTTAATGAACTTTAAGATTTCAAACTTCTACTTCCAATGCTTAAAATCGTCAAATCACGTCCGATTGACCTCAAATTTTGCACACAAGTCATACTTGATATTATGGACCTACTCCAACTTCTGAAATCAAAATCTGACCTAGATATCAAAAAGTCTACTCTCGGTCAAACTTCCCAAAAATCTTAAAAATTCTATCTTTAGCCAAATGACTTCAAAATGACCTACGGACCTCCGAATTCACTTCCAATCGTGCTCTCAATACCAGAATCACCATACGGAGCTATTTCCATACTCTGAATCCCAAACAAACATTGATAACATTGAAATGCACTTTAACCCAAACTTATGAAATTCTTCCAAAAAAGCTAACTTCCATAATAGGTGCCGAAACGTTCCCGGGTCTTCTAAAATCCGATACGAACATACGCCCAATTCTGAAATCATCATACAAACCTGTTGGAACCTTCGAATCCCGATTTTGAGGTCGTTTACTCACAAATCCAATTTTAGTCAATTCTTTCAACTTAAAGCTTCTGAAATGAGAATTCTCTTTCCAAATCAACTCTAAATTCCCCGGAATTCAATTCTGACCATGCGTACAAGTCATAATATCTAAAGTGAAGCTACTCATAGCCTCAAATTTCTAAACGATGCGCTAGAGCTCAAAACGACCGGTCGGGTCATTACATCACTGCGGCATGTGAAATTTCATCGAACATCTGATCATCAATACTAGCACAAGTTTCTTGTACCAATTCCACTACCTCTACTGATTTTGCATTCCCAATTTGAGGTGTTTCTATATCTTTAGGATTTTCAGTTTCAGTATTATTGCCATTAATTAATGTCAAGGAATCTAAAGTTTCATACCGCACTTGCAATTTATAGAACATATGGTCCGCCTTCGAGTTTCCATTTTCATAAGCCAATTCAAATGTTGATGACTTCGAAAGAAGGATTGGAGTAGGAAAGGCGACGTCATTGCTATCAAAAATGTTGAGCAAATTTCTCTTTGAAACGCGCCCAATCAAAAAATTGCTTGTTCCGAAACAACCAATTGAACCAAGTCGAAGATTCACCATCAAGGTAGAAGGAAGGAAAAGGTGGCCAGTTCTTCTAGGAGAAGCCAAGGTAGGTGAAGTACTGCTCATATAAAAAATTCCAGCTCTCTGGGTTGCCGATACCATTAAACTAATCTAGTACCACCTCTTCCATTGGAGTCCGATGTATGAAAGCACCAATGCAACATCTCCAAAATATAGATTATATTTATGATAGTTACTAATGATTACAACTCAAAGAAGTAGAATAATATTAATGAAAATGCAAATGAAGAAGCTAAGTAAGACAAGAGAGAACCAAATAAGGGATGAGAAGCTAGACTCAAAATTGGGGATGAGAGGACTAAGACACTTTACTTAACAATAATTGGCTAGCTATTTTTCGTCTAAGGTTCTAACGGCCCGACCGGTCGCTTTACTTTCTAAACACTTTTATTGTTTTATGATTTGCGGGGATGTTTGGTTTAGGTTTGGGAGGGGACGGGTTGAAATCGAAACACTTAGTTCCTTAATAGTGGTTTATTATGGCCAAGATTGACTGGAGTTAATATTTTGAGTAAATGACCTCGGAACCAAGATTTGATGGTTCCAATAGGTTTGTATGATGAAAGTTGAGAGCATTTTGGCGCTTAATGTTGAAAGTTGGTTCATTGAAGGTTTTCTAGTTCTTTAAAGTTGATTTAGAGTATACTTTGGTGTTATCGAGGTCTGTTTGGGATTCCGAGTCTGGAAATAATTTTGTATGGTGATCTATGACTTGTACGCAAAATTTGATGTCATTCTGAGTAGTCTAAGTATGATTCGGTGCGTTCGGAGCTATTTAAGAAGTTTAAAATTCATAAGTTGATTCAATTTAGTTTTGGGGTGCGATTCGTAGTTTTGATGTTGTTTTATGTGTTTTGAGGGTTTGAGCAGGTCCGTATTATGGTTATGGACTTATTAGTATATTTGGACGGAGTCTCAGGGGCTCGGGTGCATTTTGGACTGCCCGGATCTTAGTCCAAAACTGTTAGTGTGCTGGTTCTAGTTTCCTTCTTCGAGAACGCAGAAGGACCCTTGCATTCGCGATGAAGAATTTGGGGGCTGAGCGCATTTGCTCTTGGCTTCGCGAAGAAGAGAACCCGTTCGCAAAGATTTAGGACCTGTGGCCTTCGCGTTCGTGATGGCTTGGTCCCGTTGATGTAGAAAGATTTAGGCCTAGGGGGTCTGTGGGTAATTTCTCTTCGCGTTCGCGAAGGGCTGGTCGCGTTCGTGACGCTTGGGCTGGCCTATCATTCGTGATCACCAGGACCCTATCTCGTTTGCTAAGTGGAGCTTCAAGGCCTGAGCGGGCTTTGCCTTCGCGATTGTGAGGCCCTTTTCGCGATCGTAGAGAAAGGCCAGCTGGGCAGAGACTTTATTAAAGTCGGGATTTCGGCTATTTTTTTCATTTATCTCATTTGTTGGAAGATATTAGAGCTTCTTGGAGAGGGGTTTTCACCTAGCTATTGGAGGTAATTGATTTCAACATAATGTAAGCTTAATACATAAATTATGGATAGATTTTAACATGTAAATTGTGGAAATATTAGGATTTTAGTTGGAAAACCTAGATTTTGATAAAAATGATATTCAACCATGAAATGATTACGGAATTGGGTAAAAATTATATATTTGTGTTCACGAGGTTATGTGTAACATTTATTTACAAAAATTTCCAAAATTCGGGCATGTGGGCCCGGGGATAAATTTTAGGAACCTTCTAAATTTGATTGAGTAATCACTTTAATAGTTAAATTATGAACTTTTGAGCTATTATTGATTAGTTTGTACAACCCTTGGCTAGTTTCGGATTTTTCGGCACCGACTTGAGGCTTTTAGAGTGATTTGTGGACCGGAAAGTGGACTTGGGAATGAGGTAAGTCTCTTGCCTAACATTGTAAGAGGGAATTAACCCCATAGGTATTTAAATTATTATTTGCTACTAATTGTTGGTGCTACATACGCACGAAGTGATGAGAGCCTGTGCGTAGCTAAAATTCATGTTATGTAAAGGTAGACATAGTTATTTATTATGCTATTACTTGTACTATTTGGACTCAACTTGCTAGTTTAATTGCTCGTGTCAATAAGTAAAAACTTGGTTAAAGATTATGTTAAATCGAACTTCATTACTTAGAGAGTTGGCGGAATGTTTAATTATTGATGGAAATTATATCCTTTTATGGGCTTACCTCGAAGTTGTAAATATGGAATTCGAAATTCGAAAAGTTTTTCTATTCATGTAGATCAGGCCGTATTACCTCAACATAACTCGTGCGTGCTATCACTTGGTGTCCAATTACACTTGATATATCTTTCATGAATTGAGAATATAATTACATGTTGAGATTATTATGTGATATTTGGGGCCTTTTAATTGTTATTTTATAAATGGTAGTTTAATTATTGCCTCTTATTCCATCATTTATGTTGTTTTTCGTGCCTATTAAATAATCTTGTACATTATGTATATTGCCCACTAATAAGTGTCAAAGTCGACCCCTCGTCACTACTTCTTTGAGGTTAGACTAGATACTTCCTGATACATGTTGTTTATGTACTCATACTATACATTTACACATATTATGCAGGTTCTGAGGCAGCTGCATCTGGAGTTCATCCGGGCGCGTGTCCGCATTATTGTAATGACCTGGCCGGTTGTTTTGAGAGCTGTAGCCTCGTTCCCCCATTTTATGCTCCTTTTGTGCTATATAGCTGTTATATGACTTACTGGGTTGGTTGGTTCAGGTCCGGAGAGATTTCAGAGTGAAGTGAGACACTTAGTCTCATAATTAAAAGCTTAAGTTGGAAAAGTTGACCGAATATTGACTTATGTGTAAATGACCTCGGATTTGAGTTTTGATAGTTCCATATGCTTTGTTAGGTGATTTTGGACTTAGGAGCCTGTTCAAATTGTGATTTGGAGGTCCGTAGTAGAATTATGCTTGAAATGGCAAAAGTTGAAATTCTAGAAAGTTTGATTGGGAGTGGACTTTTTGATATCGGGGTCGATTTGGATTTTTGGAAGTTAGAGTAGGTTTGTGGTGTCATTTATGACTTGTGTGCAAAATTTGAGGTCAATCTGACGTGATTTGATAGGTTTCAGCGTCGTTCGTAGAATTTGGACTCAGCTGGTGTGATCGCACCTGGGAGCGTTTTGGCCGCAGGTGTGATGCCACAGGTGGGGCGTAGGTGCGGAAGTGATGGAAGTCACAGGCTCTGCAGGTGCGATGATTTTCCTGCACCTCCGATTGCGCAAATGCGGATCAGTGGTCGCATGAGAGAGGCAACTGGGGTTTAGTGGTTTCCACAGAAGCGGATTTTCCTCATAGAAGCGAGCCTGCATGAGCGGGATATTTGGCCGCATGTGTGGAAGGTCTGGGCAGAACATATAAATACGAGGGTTTCGAGATTTTTCACTATTTCTATCATTTTGAGCTCGATTTTTGGAGGTTTTTGAGAGGATTTTCAAGGGGATTCTTGACGTAATCTCCTTGTGTTCATTTTTCTTCAATAATTATGTTTTCCTACTGATTTTTCGATTACGCAGATGCGGACTAGTGGTCACATGAGGGAGGCAGCAGGGGGTTAGTGGTTTCGGCAGAAGTGGATTTTCCTCATAGAAGCGAGCCTGCATGTGCGGGATTTTTGGCCGCAGGTGCAGAAGGCCTGGGCAGAACATATAAATACGAGGGTTCCGAGATTTTTCACTATTTCTATCCTTTTGAGCTCGGTTTTTGAAGGTTTTTGATATGATTTTCAAGGGGATTCTTGACGTAAGCTCCTTGTGTTCATTTTTATTCAATAATTATGTTTTCCCACTGATTTCCCACCTAGTTGGTGTGTTTTTTAGGTGAAATTTGGAGGTTTGAGGCTAGAAATTTGAAGAGTTGATTTTGGAGATTTGAATGGCCATTTGGTGTCAGATTTTGATAAATTTGGTATGGTTATACTCGTGAGTGAATCGGATTTAGGTTTTTATGACTTTTGTCGGATTTCAAGACGTGGGCTCGGGGGCCAGCTTTTGGCCAATTTCGGATTTTGTCTTATAATTTCGTATTTTTCTTGTGGAATTAATTCCTTTAGCTCGTATTGATTGTATTGTATTGTTTGTGGCTAGATCTGGGGCATTGGAGGCCTAATTATGAGGAAAAGGCATATTGGAGTAAAGTTTTGCTCGGATTGAGGTAAGTAACAATTT
The DNA here is from genome assembly GCF_000393655.2 of Nicotiana sylvestris. Taxonomy (NCBI): domain Eukaryota; kingdom Viridiplantae; phylum Streptophyta; class Magnoliopsida; order Solanales; family Solanaceae; genus Nicotiana; species Nicotiana sylvestris. The sequence continues at coordinate 188,816,726 of NC_091065.1, read as the reverse complement.
TAAATATGGTTTGAGGGTATGAAATCCCGAATTATGCATTATGTGATTGGTTTGGAGGTGACGTACAAGCTAGGTGACGGGCGTGTGGGCATGCATCGTAGGAATAAGGACTTGGTCCATTCCATGGAACTGTAAAGTTGAATAACTTGTTGTTATCTATATGCTCTCCCTGTATTATAGAAATTTGATTGCAAATCATGTTAGAAATCATGCTTAGGCTATATGATAGTACTGTTGAGACCTGTAGAGGTTGCATACTTGTTGAATTACTTGCTAATTGTTGTCTTGTGCTCAGTCACGATTTTACTTGTGCATCATATCTCAGTCTCTTCTTGTTTCTTGTTAATACACTATGTTATGTCTGTTTTGGCTGATATTTATGATTTTTGAGAGCCCAAGAGACTGGAAAGTGTGACTGCGTTAAGGCTTAAGCACCGAGCTGAGGGCTATATGTATATATATGGATCGGGTTGCATGCCGCAATGAGCCTGAGAGTTGTATGTATATGGATCGGGTGGCACGCCGCAACAAGCCTTAGGGGTGTGTCTATATATATATGGATCGGGTTGCACGCCGCAACGAGCCTTATGGCTATTTATATATTATGTGATCGAGGTGCATGACATAGTATATAGGGCTTGGGATGAAGAAGCCCCTCCGTAGTTTGTACACCCCCACTGAGCACATGTACCTATTGAGTGTGAGTATTGAGGGCTGAGAGCCGAGTGATGAGCTATTGAGAAAGATTGAGTGACTGTTGCCCTGAGAGGTTGTCTTTGCTTTCATTGTTGTTGCACTTAGCTGCTATATGTCACTGTTTTGAGATTTCTGGAAGATATTGTATCTGGTTTTTACTTGAACTTGGCAATGTATAAATTGATTTGACTTAAATTTCCGGAATTGAAAGCATGTCTACTTTCTTGCTGAGATTACTGAAAATGAACTATAATTGTGTAGCTCGTCACTATCTATCAGTTCCTTATTTATTATTGTTATTTATTGAGTTGGTTGTACTCACGCTACACCCTGCACTTTAATACAGATCCAGGTGTTTCCGGACACGGTGGGCATTGATAGCGTGCACGGTTGATCTCGGAGATGACGAGGTAACTGTCCGGCGTTCGCAGTCCTTGATTCCCCTTCCTTGTCTTCTTTTCTTATTTTTATTTGATTCAGACTTTCATAGATATTTCATTTCTAGACTAGTGATGTATAGATGTGATATTTTAGACTTCAATACCACACAAGAGGGCGAGGGAGGGGTGATTTGTGTGGTACCTAATTTTTGCTTAACTGAACTATAGAAGGACCTGGTTCTTTTATGTGTTCCAACTATTACTGTTTGAGGAATAATAAGTAAAGAAAATAAAGAACACAGAGATTTTTACGTGGAAAACACCTGGCTCAAAAGGTGAAAAAACCACGACCTACTACTCAGTAGGATTTTCCCAAACTTCCACTAAAATCACTGAGCCAAAACAGCATTTACAAAACTCTTTGTAAACCTAAGGATTAACTCTAATCCCGTTGTGGCACACAGCCTCAACTGTTGCAACAACTTCAAGTTAACTCTAACTTGAACACTCTAGGTACCTAATACAATTGCTTCTATGAAAGCTGAAAAGTACAATTTAAAATTACCTACTACAATTGAACTAGAATAAAAGATAGATACTTGGAATTGGTTCTTCTATCACGTTCAAGTAGCTTCAGGATTGCACACTCGAATAACATATAAATTGCTAGCAAAATCGCCTTGCTCTTTTGTTCTCAATTTAAGTTTAACTTCTGCTTATGTGCATTACCTGTAAAAGAGAACAAAATTGCTATTTAATAGGTTAGTAATTAGAGTTTGACTGGGATTCAAATGCTACTCTTCTATCGTAGAAGAGTTCAAGTTGATCTCAAACTCTAACACTATCATCTTCCTAAACTGTGTTCTTTTCATGTAAGGAATCTTTCTCTCCTTATCCAATATGCAACCTTTTCGATTAGATCAGGAGATATTACTTCTTAATAAGTTAGATTTATCTCCTTACGTACATATCACATGTACAAGTTGATCATGACTGTGCTTCACAAGATGGACCTGGTCCATGTCTGAGTTCTTTTGTCAGTCTTCAAAACTTCACATGTTCTTGGGCCAACAAATTCCCCCTTTTTGATGATGACAAGATCTGTGCTTTTTACTTACTTGGAACTTGTAAGAACTCAGCTTAACCATCAATACAAAGTTTAGAAAATTCACTTATCATTAAGGACCAGGTTAATTAGGTTATAAATATTACTTATTCAGAATGTGTAAAGCACAATATCTCTTCCCCCTTTTGGCATCATCGAAAAGTTGCATACAAAGTGTGAGTCCCAGATTTTAATAAGTACTCATGGCCACTGGGGCAACTGCAAGTGCAATCATGGTTTAATCATCAGTAATCAAACAAACATATTTAAACTATCAAGGAAAGATTAACATTGAACAAGAGCAAAAATAGTAGATATCATTGATAGAAGATATGTTGCTAACCAAAAAGCAAAAAACATTTAAAACATGAGAAAAAAGAAAGAAAAATCCCTAATTTGGGTCACTGAAGGTACTAGACTGGTTCAAGAGATAAAGGCTAGAATTTCTAAGGCTTGGGGGAGCAAGAGGGTTGGTTTTGGGCTTAGAGAAGATTCAGCATATTGTGAAGAATTCCATCATTCTTCTCCCTTTCCTTTGTGAGCTCAGTTATGAGAGCATCCCTCTCAGATTCCACCTCTGCCACACGAGCCTTGAGCCTAGATGTCTCAGCATCCTTGGCTTCACTTTCCTAAACAAGAGCCCTGACTTTACTGTTGATAGGAGTCTTCTTGGATGAACCAGGTTCATTTGGGATGGCATTGACTAAATAGTCACAAGCAAGCAGAGTATTAATGCCAAAGTGGTCCTTGCTTGAGGCCATTTCCCATTTCTTCAGAGGCACATTGCGCCTATCCAGAACCGTAGTCAGAATAAAGCCATAGAGGGTAGCATGAGCCTTTGAGCCATTAATGACCCTGTCCAGTAGCTTGATGATGAATGCAGGCCAATTTATTTTCCTTCCACTTTCTAGGCACTCCATCAGAATTAAGTCCATATAATTTGCTATATGCCTTCTCTCATGCCTGGGCAGTAGGCACTTGTTGACAAACTCAAAAATGACTTTGTGCTGTGGCCTCATTTCACTCTTCTAAACAACCCTATCCGCATTCACATCTGTAGCATCATAGAACCTCATAGTAATTTCAAGGGCAGTAGGAAGGGAGTCCAGACATGGCCACCTTTGCCTTGTATAGTCATCAAACCTTCAGAGGGTATGTCAAGGATCTCTCCTAGCTTCTTTGCATCAAAAGTCACATTAACTCCTTTCACCAGGCTACTAACTCTGCCATCCTTAACCTCTGCATTTGCCATGAACTCAATGATTTCATTCCTGGATAGCATTCCATCTATCTGAAGGACCATGTCCTTCCAGCCCTGAGCAGCTAAGGCATCTACTAGTCTCATCATTCCTGGTTCCACCAGGTCTTTCAGCAATCTACCTTTCAAAATTTTTCTTTTGCCAAACATGGCAAGCTTGTCTTGTTCACCATCAGATTCATCTTTTTCTTCTTCACCACTTCATTCCTCATCTTCAGAAATTCTAACTTGTTTAATTTTCACTGCAGACCTTATCCTCTTGGCTAATGAAGGTTCAGCAGCCTCAGACACTGAGGAAGACTTCTTAGAAGAAGTCTTGGGCTTTTTGGGCTTGGGGGTCTGAACCTCCACTATTGTAACTTTCTCCTTATGGACCTATTCCATCTCTTCAACTTCCACAGCTTCCAAGGAATCTGTAACATTCCCTTTTCCTTTATCCATCCTTTTCTTCTTACTCTCAACCAGAGCCTTTTGTAGATCATCCTCACTCTATTTCACCCTACTTCTTGTGGCTTTTCCCTTTGGCAAGGAAGTTTCAATAGTTGTTGGGGATGAAGACTTTCTTTTTTTTGGAGGGTTTAGGAGCACTAGGGCTTTTGGTGTGGGAGTTCTTCTTTTCTTTAGATCATAACTTGCCCCAACCTTTTTCAACAAGTCTGTTAAGGTCTCTTCAGTTGATGAACCAGGTTCATCTCCTTGTACGCTTAGATTAACTAACCCTTAAGCAGCTTCACCAGAACCATTTTCCCCTAACTTCTTGCCACTCTCTTCAACATTTTCTTGTTCAACCCCACAAATAGCAGGTACAGATAAATTAGGAGTGGGTGAATGATCAACCACTCTTTTCCCTTTTCCCCTGTCGACACCACAGTCACCCTCTCTCTCTTTTTATTTTTCAGATTTCTTTTTACCTTCATTCCTTCTTACCTCAGGTAATTCCACATCCCTGATAGGCCTAACCAAAACAAACCTATTTTTTAAATTCTTAGTCAAAAAAGAACTTACCTTAGAAGGGGATTCTTGAGCCTTCTCTGAGTCAGAAGACCCAAGTCCTTCCTCCTCACTAGCAGATTTGTACGACTCGGAATCGGAGTTAGAGTTAGAGTCTTGGACCTGGATTGCCTTTAGTTTCTCATTCAATATCTTTGAAAGAGCCCTAGAGGCTACTGTTTTTCGGGCAAGCATTTTTACTCTTCTCACCCTGGGTTTGGGAGACGTGCTAGGTGGAGGAAGGGTAGATGAATTAGAGGGAGTGGGTGGTGGAGTCCAGGGTTGTCTTGTGGGTTTGTCATTATCACTGATTTCTTGAGAGAATTGGTGAGCTAGAATTTTGGAGAAGAAGGCAATTAAAAGTGAAGAGGGATTTTTGATGATTTAGAATTATGAAGATGGCAGGAGGTAATGATGGTATTTAAAGAGAAATAGACATTTAATGTATAACGACAGCTTTAGCAGTGGTCAATTAGAGGTCTAATCAACTTGAAATTTCAGGTTTGAATGAGCGGTTAAACTTCCCTAGATTATAGGCAAATTTTGTGGTTTAGAGTTCTAATACTGACGGAACTGGTTCAAAAATAAATAGATAGAATTTTCTAAGGAGTTGAACAATTGTAGCACTTCTGCTCATGATTTAAATATTTATAATTCTAACTTTGCAGAGTATAGAAAACATACCTTAGCATTCAGATGAACCCATACTGATGAACCAGGTTCTTCATTTAGAATTCTCTTGACCATGCCTCAATTTACCAAAATAGAGAAAATCTTGTAAGAGATCAGTGAGTCATATTAATACATGTCACAGGAGTATACTAGTTTCAGTATGAAGCTGAGTAAAAATTAATCTAGATATGTACACCAGTTCAGATTTCCTAGCCAAAAAAAATTCAATTTTTTTCATTGTGCATTCTGAGCTGGTCCTATTAGGTTATCTTAATCATCCCTAATTCCATCCTGTTCCTCTCAAAATTTTCTCTACTCAGTGCTTTAGAAAAAATGTCAGCTATTTGTTTATCAGTAGTACAGAATTCTATGGAGATCAATCTTTTCTCATAGTTCTCTCTTAAGAAGTGGTGTCTAACATCTATGTGTTTAGTCCTCTTATGATGAACATGATTCTTTGTCATACTTATAGAACTAGTGTTATCACAGAAGATAGGAATGCAACCAACTTCAATGCCAAAATCTATCAGCTGATGTTTGATCCACAACAATTGAGCACAATAAGAGGCAGCAACAACATATTCAGCCTCAGTAGTGGATAAGGCCACTGAATTCTGCCTTTTAGTGGCCCATGATACAAGACATGAACCAAGAAAATGAGCCATACCTAAGGTGCTCTTCCTATCTACAAGGAAACCTGCATAGTCAGCATCAGCATACCCTACTAGATTGAAATTGCTACCTTTAGGGTACCAAAAACACAGATCAGTGGTGCCTTTCAAATATTTCAGTATCCTCTTGACAACAGTCAAGTGAGATTCCTTTGGATTAGCCTAAAAATGAACACAAAGCCCTACACTGAAAACTATGTCAGGTCTGCTGGTAGTAATATACAAAAGTGAACCAACCATACCCCTATACAACTTCTGATCAACAGATGAACCAGGTTCATCTATGTCTAATTTAGTGGCAGTTGCTATGGGGGTGCCTATTTCCTTTGATTCATCAATTTTAAACGTTTTGATCAACTCTTTTGCATATTTCTGCTGATGGATCATGGTTCCATTTGAGTTTTGTTTGATCTGTAAGCCTAAGAAAAAGTTGAGCTCACCCATCATGCTCATTTCAAACTCACTCCCCATTAATTTGGCAAAATCCTTACTTAGTTTGTCAGTGGTTACCCCAAAAATTATGTCATCAACATATATTTGTACCACAAGAAGATCCTTACCTTTTTCCCTTAAGAATAGAGTACTGTCAATTTTACCTCTTTTGTAGCCATGTTCAAGCAGGAATTTGGACAATCGTTCATACCACGCTCTAGGAGCCTGCTTGAGTTCATAGAGAGCCTTGTCCAATTTGTCACATGTTCAGGACATTCCTTTCTCTCAAACCCTAGAAGTTGTTTAATAAACACTTCTTCTTTTAGATAGCCATTTAGGAAGGCACTTTTGACATCCATCTGATGAAGAGTGAATTCCATGTGTGCTGCAAAGGCTATGATGAGTCTTATTGCCTCCAGTCTTGCAACTGGAGCAAAGGTTTCGTCATAATCTATACAATCCTCTTGGCTATAACCTTGGACCACCAGTTTTGTCTTATTTCTTGTAATTTTCCCATCTTCATCAAGCTTGTTTCTGAAGATCCATTTTGTGCCAATTACTGATCTGTCCTTGGGTCTTGGAACTAGATGCCAAACTTGACTTTTCTTGAATTGATTGAGTTCATCTTGCATTGCATTTACCCAATCTGCATCTTGTAAAGCCTCAACAACATTTTTAGGTTCAATAAGAGATAGGAAAGCATCAAAAGCACACAGATTCTTTAATTGTGATTTAGTTTTAACTCCAGAGGTTGGATCAGTAATTATGTTCTCAATGGGATGAGAACTTTGATACTTGTGAGGTTTCACAACCAACTGAATTCTGCTTGATGTTTCTCCCATGTTTTGTTGCTGAGGAACAGGGTCATGAACAGGTTCCTTTAGGGGATTGATTTCAGTTCCTCTTTGTTCTGTTCCCCCTGTCAGGTTGCCCTGGATGGAAGAACCTGTTCCATCACCTGTTCCTTTTTTTGGTGCAACTTTAGCTTGAGTTGAGACTTTACTCAAATCTTTTACCAGCCCAATAGCTTCATCTTCATGTTCCTGTCTCTCAGAAAGAATGCTAGTTTCATAAAAAACTACATGTACACTTTCTTCTACACACAAAGTTCTTTTATTGAACACTTTATAAGTTTTGCTATGTGAAGAATATCCCAAGAATACTCCCTTGTCACTTCTGGGATCAACTTACCTAGGGAGTCCTTTCCATTATTGTGCACAAAGCACTTGCATCCAAATGCCCTAAGATGGGATATATTTGGTTTTTTCCCTTTAAGTAACTCATAGGGAGTCTTCTCTACAAGAGGTCTAGTCAAGCATCTATTAATGATGTAACATGCAGTATTTACAACCTCTGCCCAGAAGATATGGGGCAATTTGAAAGAAGCATAGTCATAGACATATCTTCAAGAGTCCTATTCTTTCTTTTAACTACTCTATTTTGTTGAGGATTCCTAGGGGCAGAAAAATTATGATCTATACCATGCTCATCACAGAATTCAGCAAACTTAGCATTTTCAAATTCAGTTCCATGATCAGATCTGATTGATGCAAGTTGATTACCTAGTTGTTTCTGAGTTTTTCTAACAAAGGCAGTAAACATGTCAAATGATTTATCCTTAGATGTTAAGAACAGTACCCAGGTAAACCTAGAGTAATCATCAACAAGTACCATCACATATTTCTTACCACCTCTCCTTAAAGTTCTTATTGGATCACAGAGATCCATATGAACCAGTTTTATCGTCCTGGTTGTGCTTACCATTTTCTTGCTTTTAAAGGATGATCTTACCTGCTTTCCCCTTACACAGGCCTCATAAACTTTGTCTTCCTTGAACTTAATGTTAGGTAACCCTATCACCAGGTCCTTGGAGACTAATTTGTTGAGTTGATTCAGACTTGCATGACCAAGTCTTTTGTGCCACAAGAAGGGATCATTGTCCAACACACTCAGGCAAGTGAGTTCATTTTCTGAAAGAGTGGAAAAATCTACAATATAAATATTATTAACTCTTTTTCCCTGCAAAACAATCTTATCAGTGGTAAGATTGATCACAAAGCATTTGGTAGAGGTAAATGCTACAAGGTTACCTCTGTCACACAATTGTGATATACTGATTAGGCTATATTTCAAGCCATCTATCAAGTAGACATTCTCAATGGAATGTGAGTATATCTTACCTACCTTTCCAACCCCAATGATCTCACATTTCTTCCTATTTCCAAAGGAGACATTACCTCCTTTTAAGTCCTCAAGTGAAAGGAACTGGTTCTTGCTTTCAGTCATATGTTTTGAGTAGCCACTATCCATGTACCATATTTGGCTACTTCCCTTCACTTGGACCTGCAAAACGAAATCAGGGGTTAGTCTTAGGAACCCAAACTGGTTTGGGTCCCTTTCTATAGGCAAAGGAGTAAATTAAATTCCTTTTAGCCCACCCAGGCAGCCTATTTTTCTCTTGAACAAAGGTTTTGTTCTTTTGACTGACCTTTTCTTTTGCAGTACATTCATTTTTGTAATGACCAGTCTTGCAATAGTGTGTGCAGATTTTGTTTTCAGGAAGAGTGATGTACTTGCTTTTGGGGTCCCACTTAGGTTCTTGCGTCCCATAGCCAAGTTCTCTCTTGTTGCTACTGTGATGTTCTTGTAGCCAGGATAGTGCATTAGAAGCCTTATTCCACTTGCAAGTTCTGTCTAGTTCATGCTTTACCTTCCCTAGGTCTTCTTTTAAGACTCTTATCTGCTCATCTTTTTTGTACAACTCATCCTTCATTTTTCCTAGGTTTTCTTCTAAGGTGAGATGTGTGTGATCAGCTTTCTTCTTACCTGTGCCTAATTTTAGTTTTAAATTTTCAGACCTAAGTTCTAGAACACTGGTGTTGAGTTCAAAAACCTAGTTCTTCAACTCAGCATTTTTACTGTCACTCTCATTAGCCCTAGATTCTAGATTTTTGCACTTGGATTTTAGATCACACACTCCCTAGACAGTTGTTTCTTCTCATTGTTAATTATCTCAGACTCATCGATGAAGTCTAGCAATAGTTCATATAACCTTTCTTTAGACAGAAATTTAATCTTGTCTTTGAGATAAAGCACACTTACCTCTTGTTCATCATCTGATTCTCCGATGGCCATAAGTGCTTGTTCATCTCCAGCTTCATCTTCTGACCATAGCCTTTGTTGATCCTTTGTTCCTTTTGGGTTGAACATGTTCCTTCATTCAGCCTTTTCCTTCTTCCATTAAATTTCCCACTGAGGACAGTTTTTGATCATATGATCAATCTTGCCATATTTGTAGCAACCCTCGTTGGTCTGTTTCTTAGAAGCCCTTGGTTTGTTGAAGGTTGTACCTCTTAAAGAACCCTTTCCTCTCATTAGGTAATTTTTGAAATCCCTTGTGATCATGGCCATTTCATCATCCTCTAGATCCGCACCTTTAGCTATTCTGAGAGCCAGACTCCTTTCCTTTTTGGGTGCATCCATTTTCATGATTTGCCTTCTCAGTTCATAGGCAGTGAGGTTTCCAATAAGTTCATCCAACTTGAGAGTAGCAATATTCTTTAATTCATGAATAGCTACGATTTTGCTTTCCCAAGTCACTGGTAAGACCCTTGTCAAGATTTTCTCAACCTTGTCTTCTTCAAGGATAATTCTCCCAAGAGATTTAAGTTCATTTGTTGGTGTTGTGAACCTTGTGTATATCTCCTGAATAGTTTCTCCTTCCTTCATAGTGAAATTCTCATATTGAGAATATAACAGTGTTCCTCTTGATCACTTTACTTGAGGAGTTCCTTCATGAGACACTTGTAAAGTGTCCCATATCTCCTTAGCAGTGGTACAACTTTGAATCCTGTTGTACTCGTCTGGACCCCAGTCCATACACAAGCCATTACTTAGCCTTGACATTCTTTTCCCATTTCTTCAAGTCTTCAGCAGTGCAGTCAGCTCTTGTCTTTGGCACGTCCACTCCTTCAGCATTCTTCTTTGTAGTCGCTAGGGGACCATCAGTAACTATGTCCCAGAGTTCATAATTTTCTCCTATGATGTGATCTCTCATCATGTTCTTCCACCAAGAATAGTACTGACCATTAAAGAGTGGAGGCCTAGCAGTGGATTGCCCTTCCCAGTTTCCAAGTGGTGCACTCATCTTGATATTTTCCTAAGGTGTTAACTTCTTCAAAGATAACCTGCTCTGATACCAATTGATGTTTTAGACTTCAATACCACACAAAAGGGGAGGTGATTTGTGTGGTACCTAATTTTTGCTTAACTGAACTATAAAAGGACCTGGTTCTTCTATGTGTTCCAACTACTACTGTTTGCGGAATAATAAGTAAATAAAATAAAGAACACCGATATTTTTACGTAGAAAACACCTGGCTCAAAAGGTGAAAAAACCATGACCTACTACTTAGTAGGAGTTTCCCAAACTTCCACTAAAATCACTAAGCCAAAATAGTATTTACAAAACTCTTTGTAAACCTAAGGATTAACTCTAATCCCATTGTGGCATACAACCTCAACTGTTGCGACAACTTAAAGTTAACTCTAACTTGAAAACTCTAGGTACCTAATAAAATTTCTTCTATGAAAGCTGAAAGGTAGAATGTAAAATCACTTACTACAATTGAACTAGAATAAAAGATAAGACACTTGGAACTGGTTCTTCTATCTCGTTCAAGTAGCTTCAGGATTGCACACTCGAATCACACATAAATTGCTTGCAAAATCTCCTTGCTCTTTTGCTCTCTATTTAAGTTTAACTTCTGCTTATGCGCATTACCTATAAAAGAGAACAACACTAATATTTAATGGGTTAGTAATTAGAGGTTGACTAGGATTCAAATGCTACTCTTCTATCGTAGAAGAGTTCAAGTTGATCTCAAACTCTTACACATTCCTCTTCCTAAATTATGTTCTCTTCATGTAAGGATTCTTTCACTCCTTATTTAATATGCAATCTTTTCGATCAGATCAGGAGATATTACTTCTTGATAAGTTAGATTTATCTCCTTCACATGCATCTCACTTGTACAAGTTGATCATGACTGTGCTTCACAAGATAGACATGCTTCATTATCTGAGTTCTTTTATCAGTCTTCAAAACTTCACATGTTCTTGGGCCAACAAGATGCTCATGAGCTCAGTGACACCCTGATTTGGGAGTTATTTTCTGCACTTATGTCTGGTTTGTTACCCCATTTTTTATGAAAACACCGGTTATTCAAAATTTCTTAATTCATTTTCTGTTAAATGTTGGAAGTATTTTGGAAATGTCGGTTTGCCTAGTACCATGATAGGCACCATCACGACGGGTTAGAATTTGGGTCATGACAATTACCTAGAGGCTTAGTGGTGAGATGCTTTCCCATGCTCCACTCTGCAGCACCCGAAGTCCTCTCTTGTTATGTTTTATCACTCCTGTCTATTTTTTCATACAGAAGTTCTTAGGGAGTTTCATATATTCTACTAGATGCTCATGTACTTCTAACACAGGGGTTTGGGAGTTCTAGTAGATATTCATGGATTTTGATTATTTAATTCCCTACCTTACTTCCCTATTTAGTTATGCTTTACATTACCATGCTCATTTACTATTTGTTTTTGTATTAAATAAAAATCAAAGACTTTAAAACTATTAAAATGTGAAATTAAAGGTAGTTTACAACTTGAAAAAATAAATAACCTAACACCAATATTAATGATTGATTCCACAGCTCGAACCTCTAACATGATGTAAGTATCAGTGCTTGATTTCAATGGACGAGCAAATGATCTTGGAGGGTATTTCTTGTGTAATCTAGAACTAGTGATTTGGATTTTTTTAGTGGTTTCTGAAGATGGGGTTGTTTCAAACATAGCTGACTACATACACAACCCCTCAAACTTGTCTTATATTTTCACCTACACAATTATACTGAGACTGTACCTATAAGGCACTTGATCTCTATTAAAATTGTACCTATTAAACACCTTACAAACAATAAACTGAAGATATAAAATGTGTGGATTGTATGCTGCTGATGCGGAGAAAATCACCAATCACAGAAGGACACATCAGAAGGAAAAAAGAAGAAAAACACGGCGACCATCGTCTCCTTCTTCACGCCACCTAACTCCTCCATTGTAGACACCTACTGAACTCTACCTTCAAAATTCACACAACACCATCAAATTTCTCTGTCTTCCATTTTCAAATATCATAACAAAAAAGAGTACACGATTATTTTTGGTAGCTTTCCTTTCATTAATCTTGTTTAAGTCATGGTTCCAAGTTTGATTTTAAGCCTCTAATTACCGGTTGACTAGAAAATCGATCTAAAATGTTATTGAGATAGAATTTCGAATTGTAACACTGTGTTTACGAATTTAGAGGTTAACATTTTCAAGGAAAAAACCTTCAGTGTTGGGAATTCGAGTTGAAGATTCGAATGGTGGAAATTCATTTAGAAATTAAATTGAAGCTAGGAAAATTTATTGGAGCTTTTTCTTTCTTGGAAATCGAGATATGTGTTGATTTTGGAAGGCTTGGGGACCTATATGTTCGAAAATATTTCATTGTCCATATCCATCTGCAGTCAGCTATTGTTGGTATTTTACGATGACTCCGGTAAAGGTTCTCCTGTAGTGCTTCAGTGCTGCCACTGCAATCGCCTGCTAAGACAGAAGTGTTTGATATTATGTAAAGGTAGTGGTACTAATGGTATGTGATGATGGCAGTGGTGAAGTTGGTGGCGAAGGGAGAGGTGAAAAGAAAAAAAATCAAAAAATTAAAAGTTATGGCATTCCACGCTCCAAAAATTTATGTTATGCACGTACTGTGCCACCTTAGCAAATTATGCCTAATAAGACATTTTCAATAAAGATTAAGTGTCCAATAGGTACAAACTTTAGTTTAAGTGTCTAAGTGGAAATATGAGACAAGTTTGAGGGGCAAGATATATATTCTGCCTTTAAACTTTATAACCTTTTGTTTTTATGGTATGGCAGTCAGAGAGAGGAAGTTGAAAAGGCATATTACTAGCCAAATATATAACTCTGATCCACTTAGGTATTTCTTGGTGTTTGATTTTCCATCAGCACGTATTTTTGTAACTGAATAGGACGCCCCTCCTCAAATCTCATGTTTGGAGATACAAATCTTCTAATTTGTTCCAGCGGTATGTTCCTTTCACCATGTGGATGTCTACCGGGAGTGCATTGTCACGGCCCAAAATTTCCACCTTCAGGATCGTGATAGTGCCTAATATTTCACTTGCTAGGCAAACCAATATTAGAGAACGGTTAAGCCAATTTTTATTCAATTCCAATAAGTAAAGTAAATTAAGCCATAATGAAATAGAACTGAGTGCGGAATAGCATAAAAATCCAATATCTACTACAATACGGATCTCAGTCACAACTCATGAGCTTCTAGAATTTACTACAAATAGAGTCTGAAAGAAATACAATTGTTCGAAAGAAAAGAAACAGTATAATAAGAAAAATATAAGCGGACTTTAAGGTCTGCGGACGCTAGTAGATCTACCTCGAGTCTCCAAATGAGCAAATCTAAGCTGCTCCAACTCACGGACAACAAGGGCCAGTACCGAAATTTGCACAAGAAGTGCAGAGTGTAGTATGAGTACAACCGACCCCATGTACTCGTAAGGGTAGAGCCTAACCTTGACAAAGTAGTGACGAGGCTATGACAAGACACCTACATGATAAACATGTGCAAATAACAATATATGTACAAGATAACAACAAATAAAAGCTAAACATGTACTATCGGGAGTGGGACATGCTAAGGGGATATCAGATACGAGAGATACAACGGAAATGATAACCAGAACAGTCAATATGCCTTTAACCAGTAAAAACAATTAAGCACAATGAAGAAAATTGCACAGCATCACCCTTCGTGCTTTTACTCTCAACCTCACAATGAAACAATGATACTACATGGCATCACCCTTCATGCTTCTACTCTCACTCATTGTATAAATCAATAGCAATGGCACGACATCACCCTTCGTGCATTAACTCTCATAACATGGCACGACATCATTCTTCGTGCATTAACACTTACAATATGGCATGACATCACCCTTCATGCATTAACACTCACAAACGGCACGGCATCACCCTTCGTGTATTAACACTCTCCCTTACCACATAACAATGAACAAGTAATAACAAGGAGATTGTCACGACCCAAATTCCACTAGTCGTGATGGCACGTAACCCAACTCACTAAGCCGACTGATAACTATCCAATTTCAATGATCTTAATAAGACAATTAAACAAAGCAATTCTCTGAATCTTATATATTTCCCAAGGTCTAGTAATACAAATCATGAGCTTCTAAGAATAGAATTTACAAAGCTGATATGAACAAAATACACCTTTTGTTTGAAAAGTACATAAACAGAGTTTTAAAATCTAAGGCTACCATGAACAAGAGGCAGATACAACAGGGATGCAGGTATATCTTCCAATCCAACAACCATTGAGCACATCAACAACAACAACTAACATTTGCACGCAATATGCAGAGTGTAGTATCAGTACGACCAACCCCATATACTGAGTAAGTAACAAACCTAACTTTAGGTTGAAAATAGTGACGAGCTGGAACATAGGTGGGGTCCAACACTAATAACTAATAGCAGTTCATAACAACGTAAAACATATAAATGAAGAAGCAACTCAGAGATAAGAATGCTCAGCTTTTTTCACAGTTTCCCGAAAATAGTTGTGCTTTTCAAGAATATCAGTGAAAACTTAAATCCTTTACCGAAATCATCGTACAATATGAAATAGTTTGAAAAGAGTAATTTATCTAAAAATCCTTTTCATAGTAAATAAGATGTTTCATTTTCTTTCCAGATAGCAAGTGCGAAATACCTCTCTCTATGACTACATATTAATATGTGTAAAAAGTCATGAATGACGTGATACCGTATAGCATGAGGAAAATGCGTCTCTATGCATGTATGTCATTTATGCATTCCAATGCCATGTATCCCAGAGAGGAATCATGTACTCATGCTCTCAGAGTATTAAATCCCATAATCTCACTCTTTTCACTCATCAATGCTCAACCACTCGGTACTGTATATGGTCCATACGACCCAAGAAAATCTATCCCGGACATATATATATATATATATATATATATATATATATATCACTGGCCATCCGTTATACAGGACCGAGGAAAAAGGGCAATCCAACCCTGTGGAGAAATCCACTCCAGGTGTCAAGTGCTTCGGACAAATCCATGTCAAGGGAAATCCATCCCTCAATAATATCATCCGCTCACACTGGGGGTGTGTTATAGGCTCCGGAGGGGCTCCCGCAGCCCAAGCGCTATCATAATCATCAATATAACCGATGCGGTGTGCATCCCGATCCCATAACTGTCACTCATAATCTGGCTCTCGGCCTCACGCAGTCATCACTCTATCTGGTCTCACCCACGGGCTCACAATGTCATGAAAACAGTCCCGAAACAATGATATAATGTATCAATAAATAACAATTGAGATATGATATGAATGCATGAATATGACTGAGCACGAAATATCAATGAAATCAGTAAGATAAAAGCAAGAAACGACCACTATGGGTCCTAGCAATATAAGCATAAAGCCTAAACATGATATCTAGCATGATTGACAGCTCAGTTACTTTATCACATGGTGAAAACACAGATATCAACAAAATAGGGCCACTATACAGTGCCGTGGAAACAACGGAGTCACAATTCACAGGGTTCACGCCCACACGCCCGTCACATAGCATGTGTGTCACCTCAACATCAATCACATAACACGTAATTCGGGGGTTCATACCCTCAGGACTAAGTTTAGAAGAGTTACTTACCTCGAACAAGCCAATTCCAATACCGAGCAAGCCAAGGGATGCTCCAAAAAATGCCATCCCGCGTGTTCCGACCTCCGAACATCTCGAAACTAACCAAAAACAACTCAAATATATCAAACAATGCTAAATGAACCAATTCCAATCAAAAAAGGTCGAATCTTTAATCAAAACCCCAAAATCGACCAAAAAGCCCAACCCAAGCCCACGTCTTGGAACCCGACAAAACTCATAAAATCCGACGATCCATTCAATTACGAGTTCAACCATACTAGTTTCATTCAAATCCGACTCTGAATCGATGTTCAAAACTCAAAAATTCACTTTATGAAATTTTAGACAAAACTCCCAAATTTCACTTTGAAATCATCAATCAAATGCCAAAAACAAAGATGGATTCATGAAATATAACCAAAATTGAGTATAGAACACTTACCCCAATCCATATGGTAAAAATCGCCTTAAAACATTATCCAAATCCGAGCTTCCCAACTCCAAATATGATCAAATGAACAAACCTTCGATATTAAGTACTTTTAACTAGCTGGTATGCCTCGTTTTGCATGCCAAATGAGCTCAAAACTTACTTTTGATACCTCCAATGAATTTCTTGTGAAATTTTAGTCAAGATAGGCTTTTGAATTACTCCATTTGACTTTATAATGAATGAGATATGTTTGTTTCAATATTTGAAAATAGTGTAGATTTTTAAATACGATGTCAGTGGCAGTTTCATTATTAATCTGGAAAAAAATCTGGCAACCCAATTCATAGTAAAATGACCATAAAATCCTCATACAATGTCCAAATTTGACGATTCTTTTTGCTACGGATCTGTAATTATGATACAAATCTAATGCTTCAACCAAACCAGAAATCGGAGCTCATTTGTTCAATATGTTGTTATTTATGCTTGAAGAAATGACGTCGAAACATAAGAAAAATAAGCGCAACACAACCCAATTCTATAAAACTCACCTGAGCCCCTCGGGACCCCGTACGAACATACCAACATGTCCCATAACATAACACAGACTTATTAGAGCCCTCAAATCACGCATAACAATATCGAAATGATGAAACACACCTCGAATCAAACTTAATGAACTTTCGAACTTTCGACTTCAAAAAACTCGCACCGAAACATATCAAATCAACTCGGAATGAACTCAAATTTTGCACATAAGTCCTAATACATCATACGGATCTACTTGTGCCCCCAAATTACCGAGAGAAGTGCAAATGCTCAAAACGACCGTTCAGGTGGTTACGTTCACCCCCACTTAAACATATGTTCATCCTCGAACGTGTCAAGAGTTGTTCCCAAGGCCATCAAGCCACCGTATAACTTTACCATGCACATACTCGGGAGTGATACCATGTCACCCTATCCCATATAGGTATGATAACACAACATAACTAAAAATCATTACTTCAACTTTAACCCATAAGCCTTAGAATCCAGTTTCAGACATCCGGAATTTTCATGAGATCAGAATCTTACATCTACACACTGTTCAAGTCTAAAAAGGTTGTATCAAGCCATATCTGTAACCCATGATGTAATCATATGATATATCGCATAACTCAAATACCCAATCCAATGCCGATAACAGACCTCTTATCAAACAAAGCCTCATTCTAACACCTTCATACACTGCCAATGATGAAAGAAACACGCAGAAACTTATAACCATTCCCCAGATCAACAGGTCATGGAGCTCCCTCTCCTCCGACAAGAACTATAGTAGATTTCTAAGCCGACTTCCGATATTATCCTTCCAAATACACCACAATCAAATCCGATATTATCCATTCTAGGTCCAATGACCTCATCTCATCCTACCCATCCACTCTAGTGGCATGACACATGATTACAATCTAAAACCATAACCCGTGCAACCCGTGCACCAATTAGCAACATTCCAAATGTACTCAAACATGGAAAATGACTCAAACAAGAGAACCATCGCGCAAGCTCCACGGGTACCACCACAACGAAATGCTAAGAACCCATCATACACCATAGAACCAAAACATACGAATCTCACACAATGGATCATACCTCAATACAACTCTACTACAATGTGTGACCCATCCAAACGTTGATCCATATTATATACCTCGAGCCACTGTACTCAAAATCAATAACCATGCGAAATTCGATATCAAGTACCCAAAGTGTATTGCCATAACCACGGAGAAGCAATGACACAACGCCACACAAAACCCAAAAGAGCGACTAATACGCCATAAACCAAGCAATACCCAATACTCTCCTTGCTCAAATTCTGCTATAGGACCCCAATAGAACCGCACCATATGTGCATATAACCAACGAATCACAACCCCTCGTAGCATAGAAGAGTAACTCACACTTCACTTTAAAACAGGAATAAGCTCAACAACAACTAAATGGCGCATCCCTCAACAATAGCATTTCGGAGTCAACAAATCCGATCCGGTGCAGAACACACATCCATATTGGGCCTACCAATGAACCCCAAATCAACTCCAGTTACACACAATAGATAAATAACCCTCTGAAAGTCCACAATGACTTAATCACAACACATACTACTCTCTCACTAACCTTGGCTACATTTTCACAATCCATACCCACGAAACAATCCACTCATGAGAACTCCTAGTCTCCAAATCCATAGAACTCACCGCCTGAATATCTAACACATCTCTCATACACGATAATCCCACGAGGAATACTTCTATAATTTTTCCGTGCCACATAGCAAAATTTAAATATTAGCAGTCGATCAACCAGAAGAGTGTCGCAATACCAATAAAGTATCCATAAATTAAAATTCATTGCCCTTTTCTGAAATGTATACTTTCATCAAGCAATACCAAATAGTAATATCATTCACCTAGTCATCTGAAATTGTCCATACTGCCTAAGAATACACCATGACCATGCTAAGAATACACCGTGACAACTAAATGGCACATCCCTCAACAATAGCAGTTCGGAGTCAACAAATCTGACCCGGTGTAGAACACACATCCATATTGGGCCTACCAATGAACCCCAAATCAACTACGGTCACCCACAATAGATAAATAACCCTTCGAAAGTCCACAATGACTTAATCACAACACATACTACTCTCTGACTAACCTTGGCTACAATTTCACAGTCCACACCCACGAAACAATCCACTCATGAGAAATCCCAGTCTCCAAATCCATAGAACTCACGAATCACCATACCTGATCTCGACTCCACCGCCTGAATATCTAACACATCTCTCATACACGATAATCCCACGAGGAATACTTCTATAATTCTTCTGTGCCATATAGAAAAATTTAAATATCAGCAGTCGATCAACCAGGAAAGTGTCGCAATACCAATGAAGTATCCATAAATCAAAACACATTGCCCTTTCTGAAATGTATACTTTCATCAAGCCATACAAAATAGTAATATCAATCACCTAGTCATTTAAAACTGTTCATACTACCTAAGAATACACCGTGACCTTGCTCATGCAAATCTCAATCCCACACAACAAACCACATATACCATACCATTATATGAAAAGTATAAAAATCTCATAATCCACTCCGAGTCACAGTAAACTACATACTCAACCGGTTAGAAACCTTCCATTTGATCTCATCCAGGAGAAAATCCCTATTCGCAACATGTTCCATACACCAGTAGGAAATATACACCTCAAACCATGGTAGTAACCATTGAAAACTCTTCAAAACGCATTTGCACATAATCAAGCTATCAGAACTAAATCTCTCTATCTCAACCAAGCCACGCAGGCTACCAAAACCCAAGAGTTGCCACGAAGCACCTGTAGAAACCCACCACATCATAAGCTCCTAAAGAATCGATTATATCCATTACTGTGCTGATCCAACCTACTATAAAGTTGTCATAATTCTTCAAGTCCTTCCCGAATTGCCTTTCAAATTGATACTTCTCCTTGCTAGAACACTATAATCCTTATCCAAATGTGCCCCACAAGCTCTAGCATGGAACCACACCGTTCTAAGGCTCATAAGCCACTGAATTCCCTCTTAAGCACCCCTAAATGTACCACAACTAAGATACCACTCTGAAGAGACCTTTCGTGAAGCTAAAGCCGCCCCTTTCCCCTTTCATGATACTGAAATGTAGAATCCATAAGGATATGGAAATACCGCAATTTTTGATACCATCCAATGAAATCTCGGCTTCTAGCCATATACAAATCCTGAAAAGTTCTCAATTGCTATATATATATATATATATATCTTGAACCTATTAGAACCCTCTCGAGAGCCTTCCACTCCGCTCAAATTTCAATTAAATCAACCGAATGGACTGAATGACACGTGCCCCATTAGCACACTAACACCTAAGGAAGTAACCCACACTCCTAAGCAACCGAGCAAATTCCTACTCCATGCACACTACACCCTTCATGAATAACCATTCAATTATTTCATGATTCCCATATACTCATAGAGTGTAATACAACCTGTATCCAGAAATTCCTTTACTCGATCTCACCCTCTGCAAAACATAACTTATTCACAGTTATACCTCAAATCGAAACCAATACAACACATAGCCGTGCAATCAACTTAATAATAGCAGACTCCCTCATTTGGCTCAAAACCATAGATCAAAACACACAATAACTCATGATGCCCATACTCTATTACTGCCAGAACACCATAGTGAGATTCCACTAAATTCTCCATAAGCTCATGAAACACAAATCATCTAATATCTCAAATTATCTGCAAATCTCGCATTCACCCTTCTAACGGTCAAGCTATCTCTCATAAGCAATCCAAAATCAAATTGCAACACATATAATTCACTGGTAAAAGAGAACTCGCTACAAAACAACATAGTGATCACACAAATCTCAGGACACTTCGTAGGAGATAACCCACCTGCTTTGCCTCAAACTGACATCTCTCTATTCCCTTCCACAGTCATAACTATTATGAAATCACTTAATCTTCATGAGTCTGAACTCATATCACGACAATGAAAACATTACTTCACTTTACAACCAACAACATGAAAGATCCTTCAACACACCCATAACTCGAGATTATACGCCAAATCAAGACAAAAATCAAGCACCAATTTACATATTAATCAAACTCTTTTCATCACATTCAAACCATCTGAACACTTCTCGTAGTCATATCATACTCGTTGCATAGCCATCCAACCACAAATTCTACCAATAGGGACACTACCGAACATATAAGTCTAAAAGCACGTGCTCACACAATCAACACCTCTATGCTCAAGCTACAGCCAAACCCGGCCTCAAGTCCTCTAGACTAGCCCATTATCAACACACAGAAATAATATCTCGCACCTCATCCCGAGAATTACAAGCCGCTGATGCACAGCTGATACCGAGCGCTCATATGTGCATACGAATGCGGAGAAGGAATTCAAAGATTTACGCTTTAAAGTGAATCAATGTCGCACGATAATGAAAGAAAGATGGGAAGTATATCCTAAATGTCCTATAGCCTCTCGAAGATAGGTATGGACGTCATCATATCGATCAGCAAGACTCTACTAGACACTTGCTCATGACTTGTAAACCCTATGAACCTAGAGCTCTGATATCAATCTGTCATGACCTAAAACCCACTACTCATGATGGCACCTAATGCAACCCGCTAGGTAAGCCAACTGATAGCTATCCAATTACAAAGATCTTAATAAGACAATTAAACAAAGTAATTCTCTAAATCTTATACATTTCCTAAGGACTGGTAGTACAATTCATGAGCTTCTAAGAATAGAATTTACAAAGCTGATATGAACAAAATACACCTTCTATTTGAAAAGTACATAAACAGAATTTTAAAATCTAAGGCTACAATGAACAAGAGGCAGCTACAATAGGGACGTAGGTACATCTTCCAATCCGACAACCATCGAGCACAGCAACAACAACAACTAACATCTGCACAAAATATGCAGAAATGTAGTATCAGCACCACCGACCCCATGTACTAAGTAAGTAACAAACCTAACTTTAGGTTGAAAGTAATGACGAGCTGGAACATAGATCGGGTCCAACACCAATAACTAATAGCAGTTCATAACAACGTAGAGAATACAAATGAGGAAGTAACTCAGATATAAAAGTGCTCATCCATTTTCACATTTGCCGAAAATAGTTCTACTTTTCAAGAATATCAGTGAAAACTCAAATCCTTTATCGAAATCGTCGTAAAATATGAGATAGTTTTAAAACTGTAACTTATCTAAAAATCCTTTTCACAATAAATAAGATGTTTCATTTTCTTTCCTGATAGCAAGTGTGCAATTAACTCTCTATGGCAACATATCAATGTGTGTAAAAAGTTATGAATGACGTGATACCGTACAACATGAGAAAAATGTGTCTCTATGCATGTGTGTCATATATGCATGCGAAATCCATGTATCCCAGTGATGAATGATGTACTCATGCTCTCAGAGTACTAAATCTCACAATATCACCTTTTTCACTCATCAATGCTCAACCACTCGGTACTGTATATGGCCCATACGGCCCAAGAAAATCCATCCCCGAATATATATATATATATATATATATATATATCACAGACCATCCGTCATCCAGTACTGAAGAAAAAGTCAATCCAACCCTGTGGAGAAATCCATCTCCAGGTATCAAGTACTTCGGACAAATCCATCCCTCAATATTATCATCCGCGCTCACTAAGGGTGTGTTACGAACTCCGGAGGGGCTCCTGTAGCCCAAGCGCTATCATAATCATCAATATAACCGCTACGACATGCAGCCCGATCCCATAAATGTCACTCATAATCAGGCTCTCGGCCTCACTTAGTCATCACTCTCTCCGGTCTCATCCACGGGCTCACAATATCATGAAAATAGTCATGGAACAATGATATGATGTATCAATAAATAACAAGTAAGATATGATATGAATGCATGAATATGATTGAGTACGAGATATCAATGAAATCAGTGAGATGACAGCAAGCAACGACCATTATGGGTCCTAGCAATATCAGCATAAAGCCTAAACATGATATCTAGCATGATTGATAGCTCAGTTATTTTATCACATGATGAAAACACAGATATCAATAATATAGGGAACTATACAGTGCCATGGAAATAACGGAGTCACAATTCACAGGTTGCACACCCACACTCCCATCACATAGCATGTGCGTCACCTCAACATCAATCACATAGCACGTAATTCGGGGTTTCATACCCTCAGCACTAAGTTTAGAAGAGTTACTTACCTCGAACAAGTCAATTCTAATCTCGAGCAAGCCAAATGATGCTCCAAAAATGCCATCCCGTGTGTTCCAACATCCGAATGGCTCGAAACTAACCAAAAACAACTCAAATACATCAAACAATGCTAAAGGAACCAATCCCAATCGAAAAAGGTCAAATCTTTAGTCAAGAGCCCAAAATCGGCCAAAAAGCCCAACCCGGGCCTGCGTCTCGAAACCTAACAAAACTTATAAAACCTGATAACTCATTCAATTACGAGTCCAAACATACTAGTTTCACTCAAATCCAACTCCGAATCGATGTTCGAAACTCAAAAATTCACTTTATGGAATTTTAGACAAACCCCCCAAATTTCACTTTAAAATCATCAATCAAATGCCAAAAACAAAGATGGATTCATGAAATGTAATCAAAATCGAGTATAGAACACTTACCCCAATCCATATGATAAAAATTACCTCAAAATAATTGTCCAAATCCGAGCTCCCCAATTCAAAATATGACCAAATAAACAAACCTTCGATATTAAGTACTTTTGCCCAGTTGTTATGCCTTGTTTTGCATGCTAAATGATCCCAAACTTACTTTTGATACCTCTAATGAATTTCTTGCAAAATTTCAGTCAAGATAGGCTTCTAAATTACTCCATTTGACCTTATAATGAAGGAGATATGTTGGTTTCAATATTTGAAAATAGTGCAGATTTTTAAATATGAAGTTAGTAGCAATTTCGTAATTAATCTGAAAAAAATCTAGCAACCCAATTCTTAGTAAAATAACCATAAAATCCTTATACAATGACCAAATTTAACGATTCTTTTTTCTACGAATCCTTAATTACGATACGGATCTAATGCTTCAACCAAAACAGAAATCGGAGCTCATTTGTTCCATGTAGTAACATTTATGCTTGAAGAAACAATGTCGAAACGTAAGAAAAACGAGCGCAACACAACCCAATTCTATCCAAAACTCACCCGAGCCCCTCGGGGCCCTGTACGAATATACCAACAAGTCCCATAATATAACACAGACTTACTCGAGGCCTCAAATCATTCATAACAACATCAAACCGGTGAAACTTACCTCGAATCAAACTTAATGAACTTTCCACTTTCGACTTCCAAAAACTCACACCGAAACATATCAGATCAACTCGGAATAAACTCAAAGTTTGTACACAAGTCCTAATACATCATACGGAGCTACTCATACCCTTCAAACTACTGAGCAAAGTGCAAATGCTTAAAATGACCATTCGAGTCATTATAGAGATAGGATCAATAAGTACAAGCCTTACTTCAACAACAATTCCACAATACCAATCTCAACTTGGCATCAATACTCAATTATCACAAAGGCCCATAAATACGATAAGAATGATCAATTTAACAAATAACTAGTCTAAGTATGGATAGAATGATAAAAAAAAGCAATAATTGCAAAAAATAAGTCCCACTTACATGCTTTAACCCGATAACAACGCCTAAGTACTCGTCACCTCACATATATGTTGTACCCAACATCTAAACATGTAGAAAATAGACAAATAAGTCCTAATCTCTCAAGTCAAAGTTAACCACGACAGTTACTTCGCTCCAAAGGATTAACTCAAAGCTCAACCACGGCTTTGCCTTTCAAACAAGCCTCCAAACCAATAGAATCTAGCAAATTACCAACCAACCGATTCAAATTAAGCCTTAGGAACTACCCACGATTGTAAAGGATACAATTTAGGTCATTATTGAAAAAGTCAACTCCCGGTCCCCCTTGGTCCAAACCCAAAATTCCGACCAAAATCCGACTACTCATTCACCGTTGAGCCCGATTATGTAATTTGTTTTGGAATTTGACCTCAATTTGAGGTCTAAATTCCCATTTTACAAAAATTCCTAATTTTACCCAAAATCCTAATTTCCACCATGACACAAGATTTTAGGTTGAAATCTTAGGAAAAGTAGTGAAAGATTGAAAGAAAATGGATTAGAATCACCTACCAATGATTTTAGGGAGAAGAGCTCCTTGACAAATCGCTTTTAGGGTTTTTAAGTTTGAAAATTTGAGAGAATGAACGAAAAAGCCCGTATAACTCCCATTTTGATCAGTTACAAATGTCGCATTTGCGACCTGGGGTTCGCAAGCGGAGAATCAATTGCAAATGAGAAGCCCTTCACATCTCTATTTTCATTGCATTTGTGATAACTCACCCAAGCAAGTCCATATGATGTTTTAAGACTTGTGTGCAAGTTTGGTTTGGAGCCCCGAATGCTCGGGTGAGTTTTGGATAGGCTACAAAGTGTTTTAATTTGCTGGTATGATTGAAGGTCTGCAGGCTTCGCATTTGCAAAGTCTGGCTCTCAAATGCGAGCATCACATTTGTGAAGTTCCATCGCATTTGTGATCAGGGGGCAGGGAGGGGGATTCGCAATTGCGAAGTTCATTGTCGCAATTGTGACATGCACAGTAGCCGCAATTGCGAGCATTTGTTCGCATTTGTGAAGGTAGCAGGCCAGGCCAAGCTTCGCAATTGCAAAGCATTGGTCGCATTTGCGACTTAGCAATTGCGAATATTTTATCGCAAATGCAACACCTGCAAGTGTGTAAAGCCCAACTAAGACGAGATTTTCACCCATTTTTAAATTCTCTCAAACCCTAAACCTCCCTAGGCAATTTTCCAAAGACCCAAACTTCTCCAAATCATAGGTAAGTGATTTCTAAATCAACTCTTTCAATCTATTCCATCTTCTTGCATGATTTCATCACAAAATCTAGGGATTTTCATGGGAAACCGGGTGTTTTGGAGAGAAATTTGTGGAATTAGACCTCAAATTGAGGTCGGATTCTAAAACCAATTGCATATCCGGGCTCAGAGGTGAATAGGTAATCGGGTTTTGGTCCGAACTTCGGGATTTGACCAAGCGGGCCCGGGGTCGATGTTTGACTTTTTGGGAAAAATGTTGGGAAATCTTTGATTATGCATTGAAATTGGTTTCTTTAGCGTGTATTGATGTTATTAAACTAATTATGGCTAGACATGAGTGAATTGGTGGTGGAATCGAGAGGTAATGTGGTGGTTGAGTGTTGAATTACCCATTGGCTTGAGGTAGTGTTTGATCTAACCTTGACTTGAGGGAGTAGGAATCCCCGACTTATTTGATATGTGAAATTCGATGTGTCTGTCGTATAAGTGTGGTGATGAGTACCTATGCACCACCAAATTTCCATTTTTAGCTTGTTCCCTTTCCCCTTTCCTATTATACTATTTCTTGTCTTAATTGCTAGTTGTTCATAATTGTTTCCATGTCTTAATTGCTACTTGTTCATAATTATTTCCATGTGTAATTGTTTTATATTAATTGTTGCTCTCTTTATTGAAGTATTCAATTATTTCATGGTTTCATTTTATTACTCTGTTAGTCTTTATTGGTTTATTGGTGCCTTATGGTACACCTTGGTTGGTCTCGCTGAGTAGTTTACACTGGTGAAGTCTCTTAATCGTAGTGATATTCCATTGTCTGGGTTGAGGTATAAGTATTGTGGAGGATTTGAACTAATTGGTTAAACACTTGTCTTGATTTTTTTGTGTTTGGTGTTGATTTATATATATATATATATATATATATATATATATATATATTGGGATCTGGTCGCACGCCGCAGCATAGAGTAATAAGGGTGGACATGTGGGATCGGGTTGCGAGCCGCAACAGGAGAAATAAGGGTGATATGTGTTGAGGAGTAATAAGGGTGGATGGATGGGATCGGGTTGCACGCCGCAACAAGGAGGAATAAGGGTGTATATTAATATTGTTGTTGTTTATCTTATGGGATCGGGATGCGCATCGCATCAGTGGTTGTTATGTGTTCATATCCATTGAGGTCCATTATTGTGAAGTTGAAATACCCTTAAGGATTGGTTATAGCTGAATACTAGTAGAACAGTTGGGTTCCGGATTTATTTAATACCAGTTATTGCTTTATTACATTATGTATTTCCTTTCTGTTTAGTATAAACTATTGCAGGTTGTATATGTTGTATGCCACGCGGTAGCCTCGTCACTACTTTATCGAGGTTAGGCTCGGCACTTACCAGTACATGGGGTCGGTTGTACTTATACTACACTGTGCACTTCTTGTGCAGATTTTGGAGCTAGTAGTTGATCGAGAGGTTGGTTGCTGTTGTTGTTGCTGTATACCGGAGACCCAAGGTAGTATTGCAAGCGTCCGCAGGCCCTGGCGTCCCTTTCTATCCTATTTCATTTCTGTTTTATCTACTTTCGGGATAGATGTAAACATTTCGTTTAGACCATTATTGGTAGTATTCATAGATAGTTCGTGAGTTGTGACACCAGTTTTGGGTGGATTTTATTTCGGTTTTTGATATTGCATAAAATTAAGTTTTAAACTGTTTTATTCCGCATTTATTTCCACTGGTGTATTTTTTTAAGTCTTAAATATTTGAAAGATAAAGGAAAAAGGTAGGATATTATGAAACGTTGGCTTGCCTAGCGAGTACAATGTTAGGTGCCATCACGGTCCCGATTGTGGCAAAATTCGGGTCGTGACGAGTTGGTATCAGAGCTTTAGGTTGCTTACGTCTCACAATTCACGGACAAGCTTGGTAGAGTCTGAGGGATCGACACAGAGACATCTTTGCTTATCCCCCAGAGGCTACAGAGTTAGGAACAGTTTCACGTCTATTCATCTCTGTCGTGCAGTTTGATCTCTCAATGCTAATTGAAGTCTCTACTCTGTTCTTTCGCAGATGGCGAGAACATGTACCACTTCATCAGCTGATCAGCAGCTCGAGCCTACAGTGGTAGCTCCTACGAGAGGCAGAGGACGAGGTTGAGGCTAGGCTAGAGGCCGAGGCAGGAGCAAAGCTCAGCCCGGAGCTCGAGTAGCAACACCAGCGGTGGAGCCTCAGGTAGAGTTTGATGATGAGGTTCCAGCCCAGACAGTTCCAGCAGGGCCATATCAGGTTCCAAAGGAGTTCATAGCCACCTCGGAACTTCAGGATGCTTTGGTCCATCTAGTGGGCCTTATGGAAAGTGTTACTCAAGTCGGCATACTTCCTGTAGCACCAGCCATCTCTCGGGCTGGGGGATGATCACAGACTCCCGCTTTTCACACTCCGGAGTAGATGGCTCCCGAATTTTAGACTCCAGTAGCTCAGCCAGTTGGGGTAGCCCCATTGGGTGTTGTAGCACAAACCGGTGATAGAGCAGCTATGTCTACAGATGCTTTGTGGAGGTTGGATAGATTCACCAAGCTTTTCACTACTAGCTACGGTGGTACATCTTCAGAGGATCCCCAATACTATTTGGACAGTTGCCATGAGGTTCTACGGAACATGGGAATAGTGGAGACCAACAGGGTCGACTTTGCTGCTTTTCGCTTATCAGGTTCCGCCAAGATATAGTGGAGGGATTTTTGTTTGGCTAGACTAGCTGGATCGCATGCTTTGACTTGGGATCAGTTTTCTCAGCTATTTCTGGAGAAGTTTCTCCCTATCACTCAAAGAGAAGGCTACCGGAGGTAGTTTGAGTGCCTTCAGCAGGGTTCTATGACCGTCACTCAGTACGAGACAAGATTTATTGACTTGGGCCATCATGCTCTTCTTATACTTTCCACTGAGAGAGAGAGGGTGATGAGGTTTATTGAGGGACTCGCTCAGCCTATCAGATTGCAGATGGCTAAGGAGACAGGGAGCAAGATATTTTTCCAGGATGCCCAATGTGGCCCGGCGAGTTGAGGCAGTTCAATCTCAAGGGAGTGGTCAGGGGTCTGACAAGAGGCCTCGTCATTCAGGTAGGTTCAGTGGTGCCTCGTCTGGAGGTAGGGATTTTTTCGGTAGAGGCCATCATCCCAGAGACATAGTTCAGGGTGGTAGGGCCCAGCCCCGATGTTATACTTTTCCAACCAGGCTTGAGGCTGAGTCCTCCGATGCTGTTATCACAGGTACTATTTTGGTTTGTAGTAGAGATGCATCAGTTCTGTTTGATCCAGGGTCTACATACTCCTATGTGTCTTCTTATTTTGTTTCATATTTGGTTGTGCCTCGTGATTCTTTGAGTGCTCCTATATATGTGTCCACGCTGGTGGGTGATTCTATTGTAGTAGATTGTGTCTATTGTTCGTGTATGGTTGTTATTGGGGGTCTTGAGAAGTGTAGACCTCCTACTTCTTGACATGGTGGATTTCGATGTCATTTTAGGGATGGATTGGTTGTCACCTTATTATGCTATATTGGACTGTCATGCCAAGACCGTGACCTTAGCCTTACCGGGGTTGCCTCGATTGGAGTGGATAGGGACTCCTGGTCATTCTACCAACAAGGTTATCTCTTATATGAAGGCTTGACGTATGGTCAAGGGGTGTTTGGCTTATTTAGCTTATGTTTGTGATTCTAGTACTGAGGATCCTTCTATGGATTCTGTGCCAGTAGTTTGGAAGTTTCCAGAGGTATTTCCTGCAGACCTGTCGGGGATGCCACCCGACAGGGATATTGACTTTTGCATTGATTTGGCTCCAGGCACTCAGCCCATTTCTATCTCATCGTACCGCATGGCGCCACCAGAGTTGAAAATATTGAAGGAACAACTACAAGATTTGCTTAACAAGATCTTTATTAGACCTAGTGTCTCACCCTGGGGTGCACAGGTGTTGTTCGTTAAGAAGAAGGATGGATCGATGAGGATGTGTATAGATTATCGCTAGTTGAACAAAGTCACCATCAAGAACAAGTATCCATTGCTGAGTATTGATGATTTATTTGATCAACTTCAGGGTGCCAAAGTGTTTTCGAAGATTTATTTGAGGTCTGGCTACCATCAGTTGAGGATTAGGGCATCCGATGTCCCTAAGACAGCTTTTCGCACTCGGTACGGGCATTATGAGTTTCTAGTAATGTCATTTGGGTTGACAAATGCCCCAGTAACATTCATGGATTTGATGAACCGAGTGTTCAAGCCTTATTTGGATTCCTTCATGATTGTCTTCATTGATGATATTTTGATCTACTCCCGCAGCCAAGAGGAGCACGAGCAGCATCTTCGAGTTGTTCTTCAAACTTTGAGAGACAGTCAATTGTATGCAAAGTTTTTGAAATGTGAGTTTTGGTTGAGTTTAGTTGCATTCTTGGGTCACGTTGTATCAGCAGAGGGTATTTAGGTGGATCCTAAGAAGATTGAGGCAGTCAAGGACTGGCCTAGACCCACATCCGCTATAGAGATCCAAAGTTTCTTGGGTTTGGCGGGATATTACCGTCGGTTTGTGGAGGGGTTTTCATCCATTGTAGCCCTGATGACTAGTTTGACCTAGAAGGGTTCCTAGTTCAGGTGGTCATACGAGTGTGAGGCGAGCTTTTAGAAGCTCGAGACAGCTTTGACTACGGCACTGATGTTGGTGTTGCCCACAAGTTCAGGGCCATATACAGTTTATTGTGACGCATCTCATGTTGAACTTGGTGCGGTGTTGATGTAGAATGGAAAGGTTATTGCATATGCTTCATTGTAGTTGAAGATTCATAAGAAGAATTATCTAGTTCAAGATTTGGAGCTAGCAGCCATTGTTTATGCGTTGAAGATTTGGAGGCATTATTTATATGACGTGTCATGTGAGGTGTTCATGGATCATAAGAGTTTGCAGTATTTGTTCAAGCAAAAGGAGCTCAATTTGAGGCAGATAAGGTGGTTGGAGCTATTGAAAGACTATGATATCACCATCTTGTATCATCCCGGGAAGACTAATGTGGTGGCTGATGCTTTGAGTAGGAAGTCAACCAGTATGGGCAGTCTTGCGTATATTCCAGTCGGTGAGAGATTGCTTGCTTTGGATGTCCAGTCCTTGGCCAATCAGTTGTGAGTTTAGATGTTTCTAAGCCCAGTCATGTTTTAGCTTGCATAGTCACTCGGTCTTCATTATTTGGGCGTATCAGAGATCGGCAGTATGATGATCCTTATTTGCTTGTCCTTAGGGACACATTGCGGCATGGTGGTTCCAAACAAGTTACAGTTGGAGATGATGGAGTTTTAAGGATGTAGGGTTGTGTTTGTGTGCATAATATGGATGGACTTCGTGAGTTGATTCTAGAGGAGGCCCAAAGTTTCCGGTATTCTATCCATCCAGGCGCCGCTAAGATGTATCAAGATTTGTGGAAACATTATTGGTGGAGGAGGATGAAGAAGGATATTGTTACATATGTAGCTCGGTGTTTGAATTGTCAGCAAGTAAAGTACGAGCATCAAAGACCTGGTGGTTTGCTTCAAAAGATTGAGATTCCTAAGTGGAAATGGGAGTGTATCACTATGGACTTCGTTGTTGGACTCCCACGGACTCATAGGAAGTTCGACGCAGTATAGGTCATTGTGGATAAGCTGACCAAGTCAAGTCATTTCATTCCTATGGCAGTTTCCTATTCTTCGGCGCAGTTGGTAGAGATCTATATCCGTGAGATCATTCATCTTCATGGTGTGCCCGTGTCTATCATTTCTGACCAAGGTACACAGTTTATCTTGCATTTCTGAAGGGCAGTACAATGTGAGTTGGGTACGTGGGTTAAGCTGAGTATAACATTTCATCCTCAGACGGACATACAGCCCGAGCGTACTATTCAGAATTTAGAGGATATGCTCCGAGCATGTGTTATTGACTTTGGAGGTCCTTGGGATCAATTCTTACCATTAGCGGAGTTTGCCTACAACAATAGCTACCAGTCAAACATTCAGATGGCCCCTTATGAGACACTATATGGTAAACGGTGTCAATCACCAGTTGGGTGGCTTGAGCCGGGGGAGGCTCGGTTGTTAGGTACAGATTTAGTACAGGATGCCTTGGATAAGGTTAAGATAATGTCACGCCCCAAAAACCGAGGGGCGCGACCGGCGCTCGACCGGGTAGCCCCCAGCCAAGCGGGCCTGGGTGCCTTTCCTATTCCACGCGATACCCTGCGTTTCCATTACCCATTAACCAAGTGAAATAGCCATTTATAAATTTAAACATATTCTTACGAGATTTACATAACATACATAGTTACTTAGCGTGGTTTACAAGTTATACTGCCCAAAATACATAAGTACATAACCCACATTTCCTGTCTACGGAGCCTCTAGAGATACAGAAGAGTGTTACAATACTTGCCGGTAACAAGGCTCTGGCTATACCTTACGCAAATACCAAAATAAAATTTTCGGAAGGGTAAGCGGCATGATCCACGCAGGGTCCCGAGAGGAAAGGGGCATACCAATTCAGCTGACGGGAGGTGAAGGAGTGCTATTGTCGGTGGGCTGGAGTACCTGTTATGGAACCACCTACAATCATAACACGAATGTAGCGCCCCCGGCAAAAGGGAAGTCAGTACATTTGAATTGTACTGGTATGTATGAACAAACTTTACCCCAAGTAAAATCAAGAAATACACAGATAACAAACAGTAATAGAATCAACAATCAAATGCACATGAAAGGAACAACCAAAGCCAAACAAACTCCACAATCTCTCCTTTTCCCCTTTCAACAT
Organism: Nicotiana sylvestris; assembly: GCF_000393655.2. Classification (NCBI taxonomy): domain Eukaryota; kingdom Viridiplantae; phylum Streptophyta; class Magnoliopsida; order Solanales; family Solanaceae; genus Nicotiana; species Nicotiana sylvestris. The sequence goes on along the minus strand of NC_091065.1, from coordinate 188,783,849 downwards.
TATTTCATCACATCAGTGATTTCACAACTTTCACATATTTTTATTTCAATAGTGATTTCGATCACTTTTCCACCCTTATTACCTCGGCCACCCTTATCACCACAACCCACACCTTATAACTTTGTGTTGCGGCGCACAACCCGATCCCACCGGACAATCATATTTCACACGACAACAACAACAATTCATAAAGAATTTTCATAAACGTCAATACCATTTCCATCATATGCAACAACCCGTATACAACTTAAGTCACAACGATAATTGCCCGCGACAAGTCACGTATGATATTACCACAGTTGTTTCAATTGCATAAATTACGATTTCTTTCCATCATTTGTTACACAGCTCTTACCACATAAACACATTCACATACATACTTGGTTTGTTGCCATTTACTTACACCCTTATATCGGGAGACTTAACCAACAACATTCAAGGCATAGTAATCACAAGAATTCGCAAATAGTCCACATAAGTAACACATACCAATTACTCGTACACCAAACAAGGTGACTTTACAAAGGTTAAAGTTAGCAATACATACTGGAGTCGAATTCCCCCTTTTTATTTTTTTTCTTCTATTTCCACCAACAACCTAGTACCGTCAATGTAGTTCACAAGTTAACACATATAACTTAGAATTGAAGTTCACAAACTCAGCCCGAACTTACTTAGGTTATCAACCCCTCTTTTGCAAATCTTTAGTTCTACCCAATTCCTCTTACTAGATTCTAGGTTTTAAAGGACATGCATGTGTATCTCAACTTCCATTTTCAAGAATTAACGCATAAGAATCCCCCTTTTTGTTTAAATCTGAAAATAATGAAAAAGGTTTGGGGATTTTACCTGCAAGAACGGAGATGAAGACAATTACTTAAAATTCCCCGGCCCGAGTGACTTTGAAGAATCAAATTGATGAAGGTAGGACTTTATCTCTCAAGAATTCTCTCTTCCCTCTCTCTAGTTTTGTTCAGAAAATATGTTAAAATAAGGGGTTGGGGTGTTTTATTGAAGAAGGGGTCGGGTTTAAAATTTAGAAAAATAGAAGCCCAAGTTAGGTATGCGATCGCACTTTGCGATCGTAGAGTGGAAATGCGGTCCGTAGAATGGACCGCAAAAGTGCTCCCAAAATCTGAACACACTGCCTGGGTATGTGGCAGAAATGCGGTCCACATACCCATTATGCGGTTTCATAGTGCACCGCAGAACTGCCCCTCACAAAATCCCAAGGGAAATATGCGACGACTATGCGGTCCGCATATCCATTATGCGATCGCATATTGGACCGAATATTTAACCTCCAATTCGACCAACACACTGACTTACTTTGCGGCGATTATGCGGTCCGCATATCTATTATGCGACCACATTCTAGACCGCAGAATCACATTTCCTGGAAAACAGTATTTCTTGACTTTTTATAACATAGATCAGTACCAAAAAGGTCCGAACCGCGGCTCGCTTAATTTTACACATTCCTAACATATATTCGGGACTTGGCACCACGAGCTACTCGGTTTTGGGTACAAGTTTTCACGGGGCCTTGCATCCTCCCCTACTTAAAATCATTCGTCCTCGAATGAGAATTTTGGAAATCGGTTTGTTTTGAAAACATGATATGCAAACTCCCAATTTTTGAAAAAAAAAATTTGCCAGAGTTCCCTTTGTAATTAGACTTATCTACCTGTCAGAGAGCCCCTAAAACATTATTTCCAAACACCATTACGCTATCCCTATTATCCCTACAACTGGTATACAATTCATTACCTCAACACCTGCACATAATTTGGCCACTTCAATGAGTTCCATACAGTTCAACCACTCCAATACACTATACGTATTCCAATTGATCATTACCAATCTACACTGCCTTTAATCATTCACTTATCACATGAGTTCTTACAAAACTTTCATTTACCAAAAAGGGGCTTGCGGATGACTCAATTAATCACAACACATACAATTCTTGCACAACTTGAGGAGTTACAATAGTAAAGCATTTAGGGGAAAATATGGGGTGTCTTTGCACCAGATTGAACACAACATCAGTTTACTTAGAGACAAGAGTTCGCACGATCACTACTAGACTTGCTCAAACAGATGGGGATATTTTTCTTTCATTTCACTTTCCTCTTCCCACGTGGCTTCCTCGACTTGTTGACTTTGCCATAGCACTTTAACTGAAGAAACTTCCTTGTTTCTCAATTTGCGGACTTGCCTATCAAGAATAGCGACCGAAATTTCTTCATATGATAACTCTTCATTGACCTCGATAGCCTCGATTGGCATGATGGTGGATGGGTCTCCAGCCACTTTCTTTAACATAGACAAATGGAACACCGGGTGCACTAATGACATTTCAGGGGGCAATTCTAGTCTATAAGCCACCTGTCCTATCCTTTGAGTGACCCAATACGGCCCGACATATCTAGGACTCAACTTCCCTTTCTTCCCAAATCGCATGACTCCCTTCATAGGAGATCTACTTGGAATTCCAATTTTCTTCGACGAATGTCTGCATAAGATTTTTGGCGACTCTGAGCAGCTTTCAGCCTTTCCTGAATGATTTTAACTTTTTCCATAGCCTGGTGCATGAGATCTGGCCCTAACAATTCTGCTTCACCCACTTCGAACCATCCAATAGGAGACCTACATCTCCTCTCGTACAATGCCTCAAATGGGGCCATCTAAATGCTAATCATGAAAGTTGTTATTGTAAGCAAATTCTATAAGTGGCAAGTGATCATCCCAATTACCTTTGAAATCCAAGACACAAGCCCGTAACATATCTTCAAGCATCTGAATAGTCCGCTCCGCTTGACCATCAGTCTGCGGATGGAAAGCCGTGCTGAGATTCACCTAAGTACCCAAACTTTGCTGAAATTTCTTCCAAAAATTAGCTGTGAACTAGGCCCCTCGATATGAGATAATAGAAAGTGGAGTGCCATGAAGCCTTACTATTTCCTTGATATACAATTGAGCATATTGTTCCGCAGTATCTGTGGACTTTACTGGCAAGAAGTGAGCTGATTTGGTGAGTCGATCCACTATTACCGAAATTGAGTCGAACTTGCACTGAGTGCGAGGTAACCCTACCACGAAATCCATGTTGATTATCTCCCATTTCCACATTGGTATTTCCATAAGCTGAGTTAACCCACTGGGCCGCTGGTGCTCAGCTTTTACTCATTGACAATTCGGACATTTAGATACAAAGTCTGCCACACCCCTCTTCATACCGTTCCACCAATAAATTTCCTTAAGATCACGGTACATTTTCGTAGAACCTGGGTGCACAGAATACCTGGAATTATGAGCCTCCGCCATTACCCTCCCCCGAAGATTATCCACATCTGGAACACATAGCCTACCTTGACATTGTAATACACCATCCTCACCACCGAGTGAAAATGTCGAAGTCTTGTTATTCAAAACTGCCTCCTTCATCTGTGCTAATACTGGATCAATGAGCTGCTTTTCCTTGACTTCCGCTACCAGTGACGATTCTGCTCCATTACACACCATAACCTTCCCCTCATCTGAGGTCGAAATACGAACCCCCAGACTGGCCAATTGATAAACCTCCCGAGCCAAAGGCCTCTGATCCGCTCCCAAATGAGCCAAACTACCCATGGACTTCCGACTGAGAGCGTCGGCCACCACATTCGCCTTCCATGGATGGTATAAAATATCCATATCATAATCCTTGATCAATTCTAACCACCGCCGCTGCCTTAAATTCAACTCCTTCTGCTTGAACAAATATTGGAGACTCTTGTGGTCTGAGAACACATCTACATGGACCCCATAAAGATAATGCTGCCATATTTTCAAGGCAAATACAACTGCTGCAAGCTCTAAATCATGCGTCGGATAATTCTTCTCGTGATTCTTGAGTTGCCTTGAAGCATACGCTATAACCTTCCCATGTTGCATCAACACACACCCCAAACCGACCCTAGAGGCATCGCAATAAACCACAAATCCTTCCGTGCCTTCCGGCAAGGTCAATATCAGTGCCGAGGTCAATCTCGACTTCAATTCCTGAAAACTTTTCTCACAAGCGTCGGACCATTGGAACTTAACTGCTTTCTGTGTCAACTTAGTCAAAGGGGAGGCGAGGGTAGAGAATCTTCCACAAACCTCCAATAATACCCCGCTAAACCCAAGAAGCTATGGATCTCCGTCGAGGTCGTGGGTCTAGGCCAATCTTTTACTACTGCAATCTTCTGGGCATCCACCTGAATCCCTTCACTAGAAACAACATGGCCCAGAAAGGTAACGGACTCCAACAAAAATTCACATTTTGAAAATTTAGCATACAACTGGTGCTGATAAAGGGTCTGCAGAACTGCCCTGAGGTCGTGATCCTCCCGGCTCTGCGAATAAACAAGGATGTCATCAATGAAAATAATCACAAAGGAGTCTAGAAATGGCTAGAAGACCCGATTCATAAGATCCATGAAAGCTGCCGGGGTGTTGGTTAGCCCAAAAAACATGACCAAGAATTCAAAGTGACCATAGCGAGTTCTGAAAGTGGTCTTAGGAATATCTTGTTCTCTGATCTTCAATTGGTGATACCCGGACCGTAGATCAATTTTGGAAAAGAACCTCGCACCTTGCAATTGGTCGAACAAATCATCTATCCATGGCAAAGGATATTTATTCTTGATGGTGACCTTGTTAAGCTGCTGATAATCAATACACATCCGAAGCGACCCATCCTTCTTTCTGACAAAAAGAACCGGGGCAACCCACGGTGACACACTTGGCCGTATGAACCCCTTTTCTAATAAATCCTTCAGTTGTTCCTTTAACTCCCTTAACTCCGCTGGCGCCATTCTGTATGGTGGAATAGATATCGGCCGCGTATCTGGCAATACATCAATCCCGAAATCAATCTCCCTATCTGGCGGGATCCCTGGAAGCTCGTCCGGAAACACTTCAAGAAACTCATTCACGACTGGCACGAACTCGGGGATAGACACTTCTGAAGTGGTGTCCGCCACCCGGACCAAATGGTAGATACACCCCTTCCTAATCATCTTCGAAGCCTTAAGGTAGGAGATAAACCTACCTTTCGGCACCACACCATTTCCCTTCCACTCAATAACCGGCTCATTAGGGAACTCAAGCCTCGTGACTCTCGTTCGGCAGTCAAGTTTAGCAAAGCACGAATAAAGCCAGTCCATTCCCATAATCACATCAAAATCCACCATTTCAAGCTCAATAAGATCGGTCGTGGTAGCACGACCACATACCATGACAACACAATTCTTATAAACTCGCGTGGCTGTAATAGAATCTCCAACCCGAGTTGATACAGAGAATGACTCATGAAGTTGTTCGGGTTCTACCCCAAAACTTGAAGCAATAAATAGGGTGACATAAGACAAAGAGGACCCCGGATCAATAAAAGCATAACAATTAATGGCCTGAACAGACAAGATACCTGTAGCAACATCCGGGGAGGCTGCACTCTGGCGATCACTCAAGACATAAAACTGGCTGGGTACACCTCTACCACAAGCTCCACCCCTAACTACACCGCACCCTGCTGGGGCTGGAGGACGCACGAATGATGTGGCAGCTGAAGAACCGGATGACTGAGCAAATCCCATACCCATGCCATGACTGGGCGCACGGCAGGCCCGCTAGATATGACATCTCACCCCGTATCTATAACACACTGAAATATCCAAATAACAAGTCTCGAAATGGAACCTCCCACACTTGGGGCATGAAGCCCTCCCCTACTGTTGTGATCTCCCTCCTAGACGACCGGAATGATGGGGTCTCCTACTATCTGAACTTGATCTCAAGTGACTGCTCTGTTGATAACTGTGCACAGATGGCGGTGCACTTGCTGAGGACTGGGCATATGACTGGGATGGCCCTGATGGCCCTCTCCCCGGAATTGGTCTCCCTGAGTGACCCGCTAATCGGGCCCTGCTGCTACTCTCCCTTTCTGCCCGTATTTTCAACTTCCTAGCCTCTGTGGCCTGAGTGAACCCCACAATTTTCCCATAATTCATATCTGAGTGTAAGGCCGATGTAGCAGCCTCATTCACCACCAAAGGACTAAGACCCTGAATGAACCGCCGAACTCGAGCATCCATGGTCGACACTAACTGAGGAGCATACTTGGACAACCTCACAAACTCCATGTGGTACTCCTAAACACTCATACTACCCTGCTTGAGGACCTCAAACTCTGTGGCACGGGCCTCCATTGTCTCGGCAGGCAAGAAGTGGTCCATGAATGTATCTACAAACTCATCCAATCTAGTCGGAGGTCTTCCCTCCCCACGGGAATCCTCCCACATCTCGAACCATGAATACGCTACACCCCTCAACCTGTATGAAGCCAACTCAACCCCTTCTGTCTCTGTAGCCTTCATCACTCGAAGTGTCTTATACATTTCATCAAGGAAATCCTGCGGATCGGCCTCTGGGTCTGTGCCCGTGAACTTTGGAGGGGCCAACCGTAGAAACTGGTTGACTCTGGAGCTGGCGGAATCTCCTTGTCCGCTGGGGGGCGCAGGGGCATCATGAGATCTTTGGGCCTAAGCAGCCACTAACTAGGTCAACATATGGATGGCTCCTCTAAGGTCCCCATTAGAAACCCCGGGACCGGAAGCTGGAACTGCATCAAGATCAGGAATATCAGCGGGAGGGATGTTAGCACCCTCTGCCGCAGCTGGAACAGGAATACTTGAATCTGGAATAGATGGGCCAGGCAAATTCAAGACCGGGGAGTCAATCTCACCCACGGCATCAGGTACATGATTCACAGCCACACTTGGGGTGGCATTGGCCCCGAGGCCAAGTCTAGCTCTCTTCTTAGGTGCCATTACTGAAAATTTGGAACAGAGCACGAGTTAGATGTAAATACTTCCACTTTTCACTTCACCGCACGATATAGAGTAACAAAGAAGAAGGTAATTTCCTAAATGCCCATGTAGCCTCCAACTTATAGATGTGGTCGACAACACACCGATAAGGAGGACTCTACTAGACACGGCTCCGAGACATCCTAGGACACTTTAAAACCTTAGGCTTTGATACCAAGTTTTTCACGCCCCAAAAACCGAGGGGCGCGACCGGGTAGCCCCTAGCCAAGCGGACCTGGGTGCCTTTCCTATTCCACGTGATACCCTGCATTTCCATTACCCATTAACCAAGTGAAATAGCTATTTATAAATTTAAACACATTCTTACGAGATTTACATAACATACATAGTTACTTAGCGTGGTTTACAAGTTATACTGCCCAAAATACATAAGTACATAACCCACATTTCCTATCTACGGAGCCTCTAGAGATACAGAAGAGTGTTACAATACTTGCCGGTAACAATCCTTCGGCTATACCATATGCAAATACCAAAATAAAATTTTCGGGAGGGTAAGCGGAATGAGCCATGCAGGGCCCCGAGAGGAAAGAGGCTCACCAATTCAGCTGACGGGAGGTGAAGGAGTGCTACTGTCGGTGGGCTGGAGTACCTGTTATAGAACCACCTACAATCATAACACGAATGTAGCGGCCCCGACAAAAGGGACGTCAGTATATTTGAATTGTACTGGTATGTATGAACAAACTTTACCCCAAGTAAAATCAAGAAATACACAGATAACAAACAATAATAGAATCAACAATCAAATACACATGAAAGGAACAACCAAAGCCAAACAAACTCCACAATCTCTCCTTTTCCCCTTTCAACATTATTTCATCACATCAGTGATTTCACAACTTTCACATATTCTTATTTCAATAGTGATTTCGATCACTTTTCCACCCTTATTACCTCGGCCACCCTTATCACCACAACCCACACCTTATAACTTTGTGTTGCGGCGCACAACCCGATCCCACCGGACAATCACATTTCACACGACAACAACAACAATTCACAAAGAATTTTCATAAACGTCAATACCATTTCCATCATATGCAACAACCCGTATACAACTTAAGTCACAACGATAATTTCCCGCGACAAGTCACGTATGATATTACCACAGTTGTTTCAATTGCATAAATTACGATTTCTTTCCATCATTTGTTACACAGCTCTTACCACATAAACACATTCACACACACACTTGGTTTGTTGCCATTTACTTACACCCTTATATCGGGAGACTTAACCAACAACATTCAAGGCATATTAATCACAAGAATTCGCAAATAGTCCACATAAGTAACACATACCAATTACTCGTACACCAAACAAGTGACTTTACAAAGGTTAAAGTTAGCAATACATACCTGGAGTCGAATTCTTCCTTTTTTTTTTCTTCTATTTCCAATTCACCAACAACCTAGTACCGTCAATCTAGTTCACAAGTTAACACATATAACTTAGAATTGAAGTTCACAAACTCAGCCCGAACTTACTTAGGTTATCAACCCCTCTTTTGCAAATCTTTATTTCTACCCAATACCTCTTACTAGATTCTAGGTTTTAAAGGACATGCATGTGTATCTCAACTTCCATTTTCAAGAATTAACGCATGAGAATCCCCCTTTTTGTTTAAATCTGAAAACAATGAAAAAGGGTTGGGGATTTTACCTGCAAGAACGGAGATGAAGACAATTACTTGAAATTCCCCGGCCCGAGTGACTTTGAAGAATCAATTTGATGAAGGTAGGACTTTATCTCTCAAGAATTCTCTCTTCCCTCTCTTTAGTTTTGTTCAGAAAATATGTTAAAATAAGGGGTTGGAGTGTTTTATTGAAGAAGGGGTCGGATTTAAAATTTAGAAAAATAGGAGCCCGAGTTAGGTATGCGATCGCACTTTTCGATCGCAAAGTGGAAATGCGGTCCGCAGAATGGACCGCAAAAGTGCTCCCAAAATCTGAACACACTACCTGGGTATGTGGCAGAAATGCGGTCCGCATACCCATTATGCGGTCGCATAGTGCACCGCAGAACTGCCCCTCACAAAATCCCAAGGGAAATATGCGACGACTATGCGATCCGCATATCCGTTATGCGATCACATATTGGACCACATATTTAACCTTTAATTCGACCAACACACTGACTTACTTTGCGGCGATTATGTGGTCCGCATATCTGTTATGCGACTGCATTCTAGACCGCAGAATCGTATTTCCTAGAAAACAGTATTTCTTGACTTTTTATAACATAGATCAGTACCAAAAGGGTCCGACCCGCGGCTCGCTTAATTTTACACATTCCTAACATATATTCGGGACTTGGAACCACGAGCTACCCGGTTTTGAGTACAAGTTTTCACGGGGCCTTAAAGATAATTCAGGATAGACTTTGTACAGCTCAGTCCAGGCAAAAGAGTTATGCCGACCGTAAGGTTTGTGATGTGGCATTCATGGTCGGAGAGCGAGTGTTACTTCGGGTGTCACCCATAAGGGCGTGATGATATTTAGGAAGAAGGGCAAGCTAAGCCCTAGGTTCATCGGACCATTTGAGATCCTTAATTGAGTGGGAGAGATGGCTTACAGACTTGCATTGCCGACAGGTTTATCAGCTGTGCATCCAGTGTTTCATGTGTCCATGCTTCGGAAGTATCACGGAGATCCATCCCACGTGTTAGACTTCAACAATGTCTAGTTGGACAAAGATTTGACCTATAAGGAGGAGCCGGTAGCTATTCTAGACCGGCAGGTTCATTAGTTGAGATCGAAGAGTTATCCATCGGTTCATGTGCAGTGGAGAGGTTAGCTTGTTGAGGCAGCTACCTGGGAGTCCAAGTCCGATATGCGGAGACGATATCCCCACCTTTTCACCGACTCGGGTACTTTCCTATGTCCATTCGAGGATGAACGACTGTTTTAGAAGTGGAGAATGTGATGACCCAAAAGGTCATCTTTTATTTTAAAATCTGTTTCTGTGTTATGAGGCCTTGAAAATCCCCTTTTATTTCTGCTCGATTTACGTGCACAGTTCGGGCGCGATACCAGAAAGCTTTTGTGTGGAACAAATTTCGGAAATAATAATTTTTGGCGAAAAAGATGATTTTAGTTGATTTCGGTCAATATTTTGGGTAAACGGATCCGGACCCGTGTTCTGACGATCCCGGGAGGTCCGTAGTAAAATATAGGACTTGGGCATATGTCCGGAATCGAATTCCAAGGTCCCTAGCCCGAGAAATAAATTTTTGAAGAAAATTGTTTAATTGAAAATGTAATGGTTTTTGAAAATTTAAATAGATTAGATCTTATTGGTATCGGGCCCGTATTTTGGTTCCGGAGTCCAGTACATGTCCGTTATGGTATTTAGACCCTATATGTGAAATTTGGTGAAAAACAGAGGTGATTTGACGTGATTCGGACCTTTGGTTGAAAAGATAGAAATTTTGAACTATCTTGGAAAAATTCATGAGTTTTGGTGTTGAGTTCGTAGTTCTAGATGTTATTTTGACAATTTGATTGCGCAAGCAAGTCCATATGATGTTTTAAGACTTGTGTGCATGTTTGGTTTGGAGTCCCGAGGGCTCGGGTGAGTTTTGAATAGGCTACGGAGTATTTTGAGACTTACGGAATTTGCTGGTGTGATTGCAGGTCTGCAGACTTCGCATCGCATTTGCGACCAGGGGGCAGGGAGGGGGACATTCACAATTACGAAGTTCACTGTCGCAATTGCAACATGCACAGTAGCCCGCAATTACGAACATTTGTTCGCATTTGCGAAAGCAGTAGGCCAGGCCAAGTTTCGCAATTGCGAACATTTTATCGCAAATGTGATACCTACAACTTTGTAAAGCGCCAACTTAGACAATATTTTCACCAATTTTTCAATTCTCTCAAACCCTAAACCTCCCTAGGCGATTTTTCAAAGACCCAAACTTCTCCAAATCATAGGTAAGTGATTTCTAACTCAACTCTTTAAATCTTTTCCATCTTCTTGCAAGATTTCATCACAAAATCTAGGGATTTTCATTGGAAATTGGGTGTTTTTGGGTGAAATTTGGGAATTTCGAAATTTGGGGAATTAGACCTCAAATTGAGGTTGGATTCCAAAACCAATTGCATATCTAGGCTCGGGGGTGAATGGGTAATCGGGTTTTGGTCCGAATTTTGGGTTTTGACCAAGCGGGCTCGGGGTCGATTTTTGACTTTTTGGGAAAAATATTGGAAAATCTTTGATTATGCATTGGAATTGGTTTCTTTAGCATTTATTGATGTTATTAAACTAATTATGGCTAGACACGAGTGAATTGGTGGTGTAATCGAGAGGTAAAGCGGTAGTTGAGTGTTGAATTACCCGTTGGCTTGAGGTAAGTGTTTGGTCTAACCTTGACTTGAGGGAGTAGGAATCCCTGACTTATTTGCTATGTAAAATTCCATGTGTGTGGTGTATAGGTGTGGTGACGAGTACCTATGCGCCACCAAATTTCCATTTTTAGCTTGTTCCCTTTCCCTGTTTCCTATTATACTATTTCTTGTCTTAATTGCTACTTGTTCATAATTGTTTCCATGTCTAATTGCTTTATATTAACTGTTGCTCTCTTTATTGAAGTATTCAATTGTTTCATGGTTTCGTTTTATTACTCGGATGGTCTTTATTGGTTTATTGGTGTCTTATGATACACCTTAGTTGGTCTCGTTGAGTAGTTTACACTGGTGAAGTCTCATAATCATAGTGATATTCCATTGTGTGGGTTAAGATATAAGTATTATGGAGGATTTGAACTAATTGGTGAAACACTTGTCTTGATTTTTTTGTGTGTTTGGTGCTGATTTATATATATATTAGGATTGGGTTGCACGCCGCAACAAGAGGAATAAGGGTGAATGTGATTTTCTGGTGGCATCGGGTTGCACGCGTGCAAGAAGGAGTACTAAGGGTGGACATGTGAGATCAGGTTGTGCGCCGCAACAGGAGGAATAAGGGCAATATATGTTGAGGAGTAATAAGAGTGGACATGTGGGATTAGGTTGCACGCCGCAACAAGGAGGAATAAGGGTAGATATTGATACTGCTATTGTTTATGTGATGGGATCGGGATGCGCGCCGCATCAGTGATTGTTATGTGTTCATATCCGTTGAGGTTCATTATTGTGAAGTTGAAACACCCTTAAGGATTGGTTATATCTGAATACTAGCAGAACAGTTGAGTTCCGGATTTATTTAATGCCAGTTATTGTTTAATTATATTTTGTATTTCCTTTCTTTTTAGTATAAACTATTGCAGGGTGTATATGTCGTATACCCCGTGGTAGACTCGTCACTACTTCGTCGAGGTTAGACGCGGCACTTACTAGTATATGGGGTCGGTTGTACTGATACTGCACTCTGTACTTCTTGTGCAGATTTCGGAGCTAGCGGAAGATCGAGAGGTTGGTTGTTGTTGCTGTATACCGGAGACCCAAGGTAGTCCTGTAGGCGTCCGCAGGCCCTGGCGTCCCCTTCTATCCTATTTCATTTCTGTTTTATCTACTTTTGGGACATATGTAAACATTTCATTCAGACCATTATTTGTAGTATTCATAGACAGTTCGTGAGTTGTGAGTGTGTTGGGTGGATTTTATTCGATTTTCGATATTGCATAAATTAAGCTTTTAAACTATTTTCTTCCGCATTTATTTCCGCTGGTTTATTTTGTTAAGTCTTAAATATTTGAAAGATAAAGGAAAAAGGTAGGATATTCTGAAACGTTGGCTTGCCTAGCGAGTACAATATTAGGCGCCACCACGGTTATGATGATGGGAAAATTCTGGTCTGTGACATAAATATTGATTACAGTGTGCATGTAATGATTGAAATATATGATATATAGAGTAAGAGTTAGAGTAAATTCATCAAACAAACATTTTTCTCTGTAAAACAATTTTGGCTATCCAAGTGGAAAAATGCCAATCAAATGCATGGTTATAAGTCAGTTTTTGTCTTGGAATTTGTCGCTACTATTTAATTACTCAAAAGAAGATTTTGCAACATAATATCATACCGGTGCGAGATTTTAATAGTAGATCCTGTCCAGAAAAATACAACAAAAGTTGACGTTTTAACTACTTGACATTCTTGTTATAGTACAAAATCATTGGTTCTTGAAATATATTTTACTCATTATATATCACCTCAAACTATTGGCGACATTAGTGGTCTAGGTAAGAATGTCCACCCTGTTAGGCAAAAATCTAATAAACTAAGCCTAATTTAGTGCGGATCTAAGATTTTAATATCGTGAGTTCATTTTCTTTTATGAAAAATTGTTACTAATCATATAGTACAAGTTCGCAATTATTCGATCATAATAGCAAAAAAAGTTAATGAAAAAAATACGATTAATATTATTATTACAAAAGAAAAAAACTTTTAGTCCCAAGTCACAAAGAAATATTAATAATATTATCGTTACAAAAAAGATGTCTAGTCACAAGTCACAACTATACTGATTTTATATTAGCTTTTCTTATATTTTCTATATAACTATATAGAATTTATGTCGGGGTTAGTGGGTGCTCGAACACCTAGTACGTTGAACGTAAATTCGCACTCATGTTCAAATTTAAACCCACTTTACAAACATTAAAAAGAACGGAAAAATAACCATGTATATATTTTTGTACACAGATAATGTATTTCTTTTAAGCTGTTGGATCCCTTAAAAGTCAATTGCATGTAACTTTTATAGCAAGCATGGATTTATAACCTATAAGACATAGTAAATGACATGTTAAAATAGGTAAAATTATATTAATAGTGTAAACAATTTGCATGTTCAAAGTATATAAAGTCAGACCAGAGGCGGATTCAGGATTTAAATTTTGTGGTTTCAACTTTTAGGTTTTTAGCATTGAACTCATTATAATCTTAAAGATAAGGGTTCAATTGAACCCTTACCTATAAACTTACATTTGCCCCTGCATGAGACCTCTCTATAACAATATATTTATATAATAATCATTTACTATAAAAGTCAAATTTTTTCTCGGAACCAATTTTTATGTTATGTTATATCCTCTATAACAATACGTCACTATATTAGCCAAAAAATATTGGAACAAACGAGCATATTATATAGAGGTTTGACTGTATATTGAATTCAAACTAGATAATGAAAGCCTATTTTGCCAGCAGAATATTTTTATAGGAAAATCTTAATATTTGTTTACTTCTAACTTTAATGCAATCCATCTTGCAGATATCACATGACAGAGATCTTCTCATGTGGTTTTTACTGCTTGCTCCATTTGTTTAAAATATTTAAGACATGATTTAAATAAATAAATATTTTGTTCTTGTTGTACAGTACTTGTACTACTGACTCACAGGATCTTGGTTGAACTCCATTAATTGACATTCAATTCCAACCAATGAAAGAAGCAAATGTACCATACAATATTCAAATTTCAAAAAATTGAAATTAGGTTTGTTTAATAAATGTACTTTCATCTTGGTCAAATTTGTACAGTTAATTCCCTTCCTCTACTCTCACCTCTCTGATACCGAGGGAATATTTCTTCCACTCTCTGAGTTGTTTTTTGTTTTTATTACTTGTACAATATCTTGTTCTCATTCTCTCCAAATACTAAAATTTTCAATAATATAATTACCCCTCCTTTATACTTTAAGTGACATTTTTTTTTTCTTTATACTCTATTTAAAACCTTTTTATATATGAGTACAATTTAAACTTTTATTTTATCTGTAATGACAATTTTTATAACCACTGAAATACTTTATCCCCTTCGTTTAAAAAAGAATGAACATATTATTATTTGAGGACTAAAATAAGATTTTTTTGAATATATTTTTTGTAAATAATTTTTAAATATTTTAAATTGTTAATTATTGTGACTTATAATACTTTTTATGCAGTTTTTAAATTTTAAAAATTATATTCCAAAAAACTTAAAGAATCTACTTCGAGTTTGTACCGAAAATTAGTCATTTTAATCTTCATACTCCAAAAAGATTCAAATAAGTTAAAACGGAGGAAATATGATAGTATATATTTAACCAGGGGTGGCAAGTGGGCTGATCTCGTGGGCCGCGGTCCCCGTCCTTAAATAAACGGGCTAAATGGTTCCGGGTTAAACGAGCCGGGCCCGCGGGCTAAGTGGGATAAGTGTGCCGAACAGCTAAGTAGTGACCTAATTTTTTAATTCATATTAAGACTTAAGACTTACGAGTTAAGAGTTGGAACGAGTTTACCGAATTGACGAATAATTTGTTGAAAATTGATTATCGTTGAAGACTTGAAGACTTCAATTCACCAACTTCATAATTTTTTCACAAATTGTAACAACCTCAATATTTTTTGACTATTTTTTGAAATAAAGTATAGAATAGTAGCAAGTATATAGTAAGCAATAGTCCTAGTCCCTTGGCGGGCCAAACAGACCCGGTCCTAACGGGTCCTAGGTAAGATACGGCCCGCGAAACCGGCTCAAGCCTACCTCTAGCGGTCCTAACGATCCCAGCCCACTTAGCCCGTGGGCCCGGGCCGGTCCTTGCCACCCTTAATAATTTAACACAACAAATTTAAAAAAATAATTTGCCTTAAATTCTATGTCCAATCTAGTATCTTTACATGATACAACAAAGAGGGAGGATCCCTTTTCCATAAAAAAGACTAATTATTTTCTAATAAAATAGTGATCACTTTTTCATAAAAAGGACTACTCCTATTTCATAAAGTATAGCACTACTATCAAATGTATCATTTGTGCAGCTTCTGTGTACTAGTAGAGATAAACCTCTTTCTGCAAAACCCAAGAGAAAGTGCATCACAAACACCACCTTTTAACACTCCATTTTTTAGAAGATAAACATCAGCTTAATTATACCAAGAAAAAATCACAAAATAAACCCTTCAACATTTCCTCATTTCCCTTTACCCAAAAACCCCAGCTAGAATCTTTATCCCAAAACCTCAAAAAACCCAAAAAAATAAAAATAAAAAAATCAACCATGGTATAACCTATCAAGAATCCACAAATGGGTTTGCCCACAAAGCCATTTTACAGTATATTCTCACTTTTCTTGATTATATTCACCATTTTCAAGCTACTCCCACTAGCTAAATCAGCACCAGATTACACTAAGTTAGTATATAAAGGTTGTGCAAAACAAGATTTATCAGATCCAACTGGGGTTTACTCACAAGCACTTTCATCACTTTTTGGTACACTTGTTGCACAATCCTCAAAATCTAAGTTTTATAAGACTAGTACTGGTAATGGCCAGTCAACAATTTCTGGTATTTTTCAGTGTAGAGGTGACCTTTCTAATGTTGACTGTTATAAATGTGTGAGTGGTTTGCCTATACTTATAGATAAGCTTTGTGGTAATAAGCCTGTTGCTGCAAGAATTCAGCTTTTTGGTTGTTATATGCTCTATGAAGTTGCTGGGTTCCCTCAAATCTCTGGAATGGAAATGCTGTACAAGACTTGTAGTGGGAAAAATTCTCCAGGTAATTTAGAGGCGGATTCAGAATTTAAATTTTATGGTTCCATGCTTAAGTTTTTTACTACTGAAACCGTTACAGTTTTCAACTTATAAGTTCAAAATTTAATTTTTTTTTGGAAATTTTAGTGATTTTTTTACTCCATTTGTTTCAATTTTTATGAGGTAGTTTGACTCCGCATATGTTTTGTGAGAGAAAAGAACGACTTTTGAAACTTAGTCATAAATATTTTAAACGTAAAAGCCTTTTGGGACTATGGCATTTATGAGGCTATAATTGTCATTAAGTTTAAAATGGTAAGTTTAAAATTGAATCGTTTCTAAATATAAAATGCCTTATTCTTTTTTTGAACGGACTAATAAGAAAATGTGTCAAATAAATTTACATTGCGTGTCTAAGATATTGTGTTCGTTGAACCCAGTACTACCAAAAAAACTGGAATTATTACGAAATTCGTTGCTAATCTATCAATGAATAGCTCGTAGCTAACAATTTTTTTTTAATAATCTGTCGCTAATTATTGCTAGGTAGGATTAGCGATAGAATTTGTCCGTTGCTAATTCTTGCTTTTTTGGTATACTTATACCATGCATCCGCCACTATCAGGTAGCTGAGGCATTTAGAATTTAAGTCCTATGAGTTCAATCTTTAGGCTTTTATGGCCGAACCAATCACCCTCTGTAAATTATGGGTTCAACAATTGATGCATATATATATTTTTTTGAAATTTTAGTGATCTTTTCATGTATATTTATATTTCGTGACGAAAATACTGGCAGGCAGTGGATTTGAGGAAAGAAGAGATACTGCTTTTTCCTCATTGGAAAATGGCATGGCTAGTAGTAATGGCTTCTACACAACAAGTTATCAGTCTGTGTATGTATTGGGACAATGTGAAGGGGATGTTGGCTCTGCTGATTGTGCTGATTGTGTGAAAATTGCTGTCCAAAAAGCTCAGGTGGAATGTGGAAGCTCTGTTTCTGGCCAAATCTTTCTGCACAAATGTTTCATTAGTTACAATAATTATCAAAATGGAGTCCCTAAAACATCATCTTCTTCTTCAGATTGGTCTCCTTCTTCATCTTCAGGTATTAGTTATATTGATATAATATCTTTTGTCTAGCTTCACTGTTCCTTGAGCCGAGGGATTATCGGAAATAACCTCTCTACCTTTGCACGGTAGGGTAAGGTGTGTGTACACACTATCCTCCCTAGACCCCACCTATGAGATTACACTGGGTTTGTTGCTGTTGTCGTCGTCTAGCTACAATATTCCCTCATTGTTTTTGCTGAACTAGCCATTGTACTAAACTAGCAATTGTTTCTGGTTTTGCAAGTCTAGAACAAAATCAAGCTAATAAACTTTTGTGTTCTTGGTCTTTTGAGCTATTCCCCTCATAAATTAGTTGTATACAGTCGACCTCTCTATATTGTTTGTTCCGTACATTTTTTGGTTGTTACAGCGAAATGTTGTTATAGATGATGACTGCCATAAAGAAGTTTGACGGTAGATGATAAAAGGTCTGAATCACTAGTGCTATTGAGTTGATATTGGTTATATCACTCTTAGATGGTTGTCCTATGCTTTCTTAGAGTGGTTTAGACACTTATACGTTTAGAAATATAGAGAATTTTTAATACTTCTTATTTGTACTTGCATAATATGGACATGAGATGAGTATAAACAGACTAATATGGTCGGTGAAGAGTAAAGATTCATATAGCCAACCCTAGTTTGTTTGGGACTAATACATAGTGTTGTTGTAATCAAAAGTTTGTCCACCTTAGATTTGCCAGCCATTTCTTCAGATTTGTTGTCCACAAATCATACTAAAGACAGCTGATTTTAATAACTGTCATAGGGTCAGGGCAAAATGTAGGAAAGACAGTGGCTATAATAGTAGGAGGGGTTGCAGCAGCAGGGTTTCTCGTCATTTGCTTGCTGTTCGCGAGGAATCTAATGAAGAAGCACGACGGTAAGCCTAACATAATGTACTAAATACATTTCTATGGTTTGAAACTTGTCTCTCGCTTATGCTGTTGAAATATGAATTATTTTGCTGCAGATTATTGAAGGGGTCAGATTTGTTTACTAAGACTGGCAAAAGTTTTTCTGAGGTGGATTCTTTCTTTGATTGTCTTCTTGAAGGGAAATGAATTTTAATTTCTTGAATCCTTGAGAAAATAGAAATTAAGGAGATTTTGTGGCTGTAATTCTTGGTATTCTTAGTTAAACAAGGAATTGAGATGACTGTTGATAAATTTTGGAAGGGGAGCCTTGACGTAACTGGTAAAGTTGCCTCCATGTGACCAGGAGGTCACGAATTCGAGCCGTGGAAACAGCCTCTTGTAGAAATGCAGGGTAACTGGGTAGGTCTATATACAATAGACCCTTATGGTCCGGCCCTTCCCCGGATCCCGTGCAACTTAGTCTATCGGGCTGCCCTTTTTAGATGTAAATTTTTACATGTTTGTCAACTATGAACAAGATTACAAAAGAGGCCTAATGGCTTTTGGCTTTTTCTCCATTTGCCATGTGAATGTTGTCTCTTTTCCAATTGACTTGAATAATGCTTTTGTTCTAAAGTTTTATACTTTACAGAAAGTTTCTTTGTTTTCTCTTGTTTTCCAGCTGTATACGTTTGTTTGAACTTCTTGTCTTTTATTTTATTTATCTATAATTTTTTATGCTAATTCGGCAAAAGTTGCTGACATGTGGCTAGGAGGTCACATGTTCGAGCCGTGGAAACATCCTCTTGTAGAAATGCAGGGTAAGGTTGCGTACGATAGATTCTTGTGGTCTGGCCCTTCCCCGAACCCCGCACATAGCGGAAGCTTGGTGCATCGGGCTGCCCTAATCCGGTCAATCTCCAAAACTAGTCTGTACAGTTAGCCTCACTTGTTCTAGCCTCTTTTCTCCTTTTTTTTCTTCTATAGTTTAGGCGAAAGTTAACAAAGAATGATAGAGATTGTTTGCAAAATGTAATGTGATGGACCATTTACCATCTCTATGCAAAAAAGGGTGTTCTTCTCTGGTTTTCAACAGTAAAATAGTTAGAGCCAATTATGCCTCATTTACAGCTTGTTTGGATGGTTGTTGTTACCCTTTGTATTGTATCATATTGTTACTTTAAATGCAATGTTTGTTTTGATTGTTACTTATATCTTGTATTGTTATATCCGTGACGACGAAAAATTATCACTTTATGGAACGACCAATTTGGTGTGGTTGCGTTATTACCTTATTTTTTCCCCTCATCTTGCCTTTTATTTATTATTAAATAATTATATTTTATCTTTTATCCTACCTTTTTATATATTAATATTACCTCGTGTCGTACTTTTTTTATTTTATAATATTGCAAGTTTATTCTTCATGTGTAGATGTATGACATTACGAAATAACGACAAATAATACAATTTAATCTGTCCAAATGTTGTATATATCAAAATAATACAACACAATGCTATACGTAACAACCATCCAAACAAGCTGTTAGGTGGCAAGGTCGAGAATTTTAAGGTTTTTAGTCAAGCTTGTGGGCTCAATGTTCCTTTACTACTAGTTCATGACAATTTCAGGCGTGCAAGTCACGTGTAAAAGTAAATAAAGCGATTTAATTAGTCAAACACAACCGAATTAAGTTACAAGTATTCTTGAATCTTGAAATCTTTATCTAACCTATCTTCATAGGTATTTTTAAAATCATTTTCTTCTTGTGCTATTTCTTTTTGGGCAAAATACATAGGTTTCTCCCTAAACTTGTCTAAAAATTTCAGTTGTGCACTATAACTTAAACAAACATTTATTTACTCCTATTCTTTTTTGAAGTAAAATAAATATCACCCTAAATGATGACGTACCAAAAAGAAAAGGAAAAAGAAATAAAAGCACATAAATTTAAAAAAGAATGTGAGCCCGATAATATGTGTATTATCCAATAAAAGTAAAAATAATAATAATAATAATAACAAAGATGGCCCCCCAGCCCTTTCTCCTTCTTCTACAATTGTTTGATTCCTGTGCAAAATTTGAGGTTAATCAAAGTTGGTTTGATAGGTTTTTTGGTTATTGCCTAAGATTGCCTATGTTTATTGCCTATGAAAAACTCCACCATTTCTGCCAATTCATCTTTTTGTCCTTCTACGTCCTTTTGTAGAGGCGGGGCTAGGATTTCACGTTTATGAGTTCGAAATTTTAAGCATTTTAAGTTTCTGGATTTTAAATTATTAAAACGTAAATAATCTGTGAATTATTCAAAATAAATACAGGATTTGAACCAAAGCTACTGGGTTCGCCGAACCCGTAGCCAGAATACTGGCTTCGCCCCTGTGACTTTTTGCCTAACTGGAAGTTATGAAAGCAGCTCTTCAAACCTTCGCACTAGAGGAAGAGATGTTAGCTATTATGTTACCAGAAACAACAAGATATTTAATTAGTCACAGAAAAGAACCTGTCGTCCACTTCGTTGAAAATTTTTACTGTTTTCTTTGCTGGCCGGAGTAGTGGTGGACGTTCGGGCAGTTCAGATTGGATATGAGAATTTCGATTTGGATTTTTGGTTTTCGGAATAACGAAATGACAATCCAATGAGTTTGGATTGGATCGATTTTTTAAGTTCGGTTTCGGATTAATCGGTTTGGATATTATAGATTTTCGATTTTGACAATATAAGTTGAGATGTTTCAACTTTTTACAAAAATGAATATCCAAATGAAATATTCATGTTAAATTGCTGGAAAAGTTTCTCATTCTTGCTGCAATCATCCAAATAAAGTATCCAAGTAATGAAATTATTATTAAGAAATACAACAAAGACATTAATAGAGCCGATAAGAAATAGCAATATTAAAATCATATCCAAATAGAAAATATTTTGACAATAACTTAGTAATTAACATTGAATATACGAGGTAATATCTAATGCGTAGGGTATTGAACTTATTACTATTCACATATGGATAATGGACTAAATATAAAGTATAAATTTTTTAAAATTACCAAATCCAATATCCAATCCGAAATTCAAAACTTTTAAAAATCAAATCCAAATCCAACCCGTAATCCGAGAATTCAAACCAAAAATCCAAAAAAATTCGGATTTCAATTCGGATTTCGGATTTGCCCAAACTATGTTCACCCCTTGAGGATTTGGACTCTTATTTTGGATACATCAGAGTTTGTCTTCGTAATGAACTCATTTTTCTCTAATTGGAGAAAATGTTTTTCTTGTCAAGAGAAGAGAAAATATTTTTCAAAACTTTTTTTCAACCTCTATCACCTTATTCTCAACCCCCACTAACCCCAGCCACCTCATATCCCTACCTACCCTACCCCAACCCCGCCCACCCTTGCCCCACCCACCCTAAATAGCATTATTATTAATAATACTTTCTTTTCATGTTGATAGACTACAAGCTTAGGAGGTAAGTGATTATAACCTCACACTGCGGATTATAGATGAATATATCACTATATTTAACATCAAATGCGGATCTCTTATGATTCAGCAACAGTAATCAAATAACATGGCACGTCCAATGTTAAACAGAAGAAACTCGTCATACAGTTTGTCCCTACAAATTTACAAAACAACCCCTGCAAATCTTGAAAAGATCTCAACTTCACTTATTCAATCATTGGTGGTCTGAAGTTGAAATATCAAAAACTTAGAGCGGTTCCTTTTTTTTGGGGGGGGGGGGGACCCATCAATTGAAATTTGGCATAAACTGTTATTTTTGCCACATTCAGCCTCTGCACTACCCAACCCCCAACAGAACATACTTTTGGACAATATACGCGGAGCTAGAATTTGAAGTTTATGAAAATCCTCATTAAGAATTCCTTTTGTTCAAAACTTTTTATCAAAATTTTCTTGTGAAGTTTTTATATTTATTCCAGAAAAGTTTGCAAGTAAATTATATATATATTTATAATCCCCGTGTAACTTCCTTGCAGATAAAATATCCCCAAATAATTTTCCTGGGGTTTTGTATATTCGCGAATAATAATAATAAAATTATTTACAATGGATTTTTGTTGGCATGAAAATCCACAGGAAACTACTTTATTTGAAAAAATTTCATTATGATGGCCAAAACAATTCCAGTGAGGGCGATTAATTTGAGCTTAGTAAATAGAGACCTTGCCATTAGAGATTCTCAGTGTTGAAGAAGACAATGTTATCGCCTCAATAATGACCATGTTCTTGAAAATTCAGGGGCAAACTAGAACAATTTCACATAATTCAAGGTCAAAGTCGACTTTCCCTGTAAAAAAATAAGTCTAATATATTGGAAAGGTTCTACTGTTAGTTAATAAGGACAAATCTGGAGGATTTGCAACCGTACCCTATATTTGTGCCACCTTTTAACCTGTACCCTATTTTTAAAAGTTATTGATTTGATAGCTAGCTGACAAAAAACCGTAATAATATGACAATTACACCCCTGACAAAGATATAAAACCTGCATCACGCATTAATCGCGTGATCTGCAACCTCATTCATGAAAAAAGATCTCCTCCTCTCCTCTCAGCAGCTTTATCAAAAAATTAGAAACTTATCCAGATTCATCTTCACAATCACACTTGCATGAAGTTGTTTCACGTTGAAGCTAAAACTTCATGCTAATGTAGCATGAAGTTGTTTCATGTTGAAGCTAAAACTTCATGCTAATGCATGCTGAAGTTATACATCATGCAGTCTACAGATTTGTCATGAGTTTTATCCAAAACTTCAGTCTAAACATGCTAAAGCTATTTAGTTCATTTGATAAAACTTCAGACTAAACATGCTTAAGTTTTTTAGTTCATTTGCTAAAATTTCAGTTTCAACATGCTGAAGTTATTTAGTTCATTCGTTAAAACTTCAATCTAAACATGCTTATATTTTTTTTAGTTCATTTGCTAAAACTTCAGACTAAATATGCTTAAGTTTTTGTAACGACCCGGCCGGTCATTTCGATAGTTGTAGCCCCCTTCCTCTATTTTATGCTTCTTTTGTGTTCTACAGCTGTGTTGTGACTCACTGAGTTAGTTGGTTTGGGTCCGAAATGGTTTTTTGGAGTGAATAGAGACACATAGTCTGTTATTTGGAAGCTTAAGTTGGAAAAGTTGACAAGATATTGACTTAATGTGTAAACGATCTCGAATTTGAGTTTTGATGGTTCCGCTAGCTCCGTTAGGGGTTTTGTACTTAGAAGCGCGCTCAGAATGTGATTTGGAGGTCCGTGATAGAATTAGGTTTGAATTGGCGAAAGTTAGAATTTTGGCAATTTTGGCCGGCAGTGAAAATTTTGATATCAGGGTCGGATTGGATTTTCGAAAGTTGGAGTAGGTTCGTGGTGTCATTTTTGACTTGTGTGTAAAATTTGAGGTCATTCAGACGTGGTTTGGTAGGGTTCAACATTGTTTGTGGAATTCAGAAGTTTAGAAGTTCTTAGGCTAGAATTCGGGAGTAATTTGGTGTTTTGATATTGTTTTGAGTGATTCGAAGGTTTGACTAAGCTCATATGATGTTATAGGACATGTTGGTATGTTTGGATGAGGTACCGAAGGCCTCGGGTTGATATCGGGTGATTAACGGAACAAGATTGAAGTTTGAAGCATTGCTGAAGTTGGCCTGGTTATGGTGTTTTGGCACTTGCGGTGGGAAACCCGCAGGTGAGGTCTCACATAAGCAAAGAGGTGCTCGCAAATGCGGGCAAGGGTGGTTTGGGCTGGAACCGCATGTGGAGGGTTACGTGACGACCCGGCCAGTCGTCTCATGAGTTACCGCTCCGTCTCCCCATTTCTGCTTCTTATTGCTTTGTCTATCGGTTCTACATGTGATCAGGTTGATTGGTTCAGGTTTGGTAAGGTTTGAGACACTTAGTCTCTTTTGAGGAAACTTAAGGTGGAAAAGTCAACCGGGAAAGTCAATTGGATGTTGACTTATGTGTTGGAGGGCTCAGATATGGTTTCCGATGGTTCGGTTAGCTTCAAGAGGTGATTTGGGACTTAGAAGCGTGATCGGAATGAGTTTTGGAGGCCCGGAGTAGATTTAGGCTTGAATTGGCGAAATTGGATTTTTGACGATTTCTGGTTGATAGACGGGTTTTTGATATAAGGGTCGGAATGAAATTCCGAGAATTTTAGTAGTTCTGTTGTGTCATTTGGGATGTGTTTGTAAAATTTCAGGTCATTCGGACGTAGTTTGGTTGGGGTTTTGATCAAAAGCGCAATTTACAAGATTTTGGAAACTTAGGCTTGAATCCGATGTGTTTTGATTGATTTGATGTTGTTTAAGGTGTTTTGAGGGTTGGTATAAGTCTGAATAAGGTTATGGGTCATGTTTGTGTTTTTGGTTCAGGTCTCGGGGGCCTCAGGGTGATTTCGAATGGTTGTCGGAGATTTTGGGAATTTGAGAAGCTGTAGATTTTTCTGTTCTGGTATTTCTGCACCTGCGGATTGGGGACCGCAGGTGACCGCAGGTGCGATGCCGCAGATGCGAGGAAAGGACCGCAGAAGCGGTCAAGGAGGAGAAGGGAAGGAGCCGCAGATGCGGTTGGCTGACCGCACCTGTGATGGTGCAGGTGCAGCTACTTGGCCGCAGATGCGATTTTGGACCATTAAGTGAAAGTCGCAGAAGCGGTACTTGAGTCGCAGGTGTGGAATCCCTGGGCTAGAAGGTATATATTGTTTTCTTCGCGAAATTTTGCTATGTTCTCCATTTTTGAAGACGGAAAGCAAGCTAGGGCAGTGATTTCAAGGGAAGATCGAAGGGAATCAGTTGGGTAAGTTCCCTAAGCTTTATTATTTGGGTTTATGATTATTTTTTCATTGTTTAATCATGGTATTAGTGGAGATTAAGGAAAAAAAATTGGGATTAGATCTTGAGATTAAGAGACTTTAAAATGAGAATTTGAGGGGTCATTTGGACTCCGATTTCAGTGTTCTTGGTATGTATGGACTCATGGAAGGATATGGATTCTATGGATGTGATTTTTACCGAGTTTCGAGACGTGGTGTAATGACCCAACTGGTCATTTTACTTTTTAGAACCCCGTCCCCCCTAAATAAAACTTCTCGTGCTTGCTTTAACTAATTCACGACATGCGGGGATGGTTGGTTC
This sequence comes from Nicotiana sylvestris, assembly GCF_000393655.2. Lineage (NCBI taxonomy): Eukaryota > Viridiplantae > Streptophyta > Magnoliopsida > Solanales > Solanaceae > Nicotiana > Nicotiana sylvestris. The sequence goes on along the minus strand of NC_091065.1, from coordinate 188,758,326 downwards.
GGGATTTGGAAGAATTTGGGTTGAAATATGCTCATTTGATTCCTTAAGATTTTCTTAAAAGGCTAAGTTTGACTTTGGTCAACATTTTTAGCAAACAAACCCGGATTCGTGTTTTGACGGTCCCGGAGGGTCCGTAAGAAAATATGGGACCTGGGCGTAAGCCTAGAATCGAGTTCCGAGGTCCCTAGACCGAGTAATGAATTTTTATTGGAAACAATTAAACTGAAATTCTAAGGATTTAAAGAAACTAAACAATGATTGATCACGTTGGTGTCAGGCTCGTATGTTGGTTCCGGAGCCCAATACAGGTCCAATATAACATTTAAGACCTGCCCGCAAAATTTGGTGTCAATCCGAGTGGTATAAGTACGTTTTGTCACGTTAGAAGGGAATTTAAGAACTTGAAGTTCATAAGTTTGATTCAATTGGTTTAGGGGGTCATTCGTAGATTTAGCGTTGTGTCAGGTGTTCCGAAGGTTTGAGCGGGTCCATTTCAGAATTTTAGACTTGTCGGTATATTCGGGCGGGGCCCGGGAGCCCCGAACGTCAATCGGACGAGGCTCGAGTGAAGTTGGAAAAGTTGAAAAGAGCTGAAGCATCGGGTTTCTGTCATAACCGCACCTGCGGTTGGTTAGCCGTAGGTGCGAGACCGCAGAAGCGGTCGTCCTCTCGCAGATGCGGCCCAGGCAGGCCAAGCCAAAAACCGCAGAAGCGGCTTCAAGATCGCAGAAGCGGTACCACCCCCGCTTGGCCAATTTCGCAGATGTGGCCACCTTCTCGCAGAAGCGGGACCGTAGATGCGGTCCCCTGACCGCAGATGCGGAAATCACTGAATGGGTGAGCTTGATTTATTGCGGGCTCTAAGTCATTTTTGGCCATTTTTCACTCATCCATTGGGCGATTTTGGAGCTCTTGAGAGAGGACTTTCACCTAGCATCTTGAGGTAAGTTTATCCTACCCATTTTTAGTTAAATACTTGTGTCTTAGGTAGATTAAACACTAGGATTAAGGTAAAATCATGGGGTTAGAGCAAAACCTAGGGTTTTGACAAAAATTGGATTTGACTATGAAATTTGTATTGAAATGAATTAGAAATCTTATATTATTGATCATTGGATTACAAAGAACAACTTTCTTCAAAAAATTTCAGAATCCGGGCACGTGGACCAGAGGTCGAATTTTAGGAAACTTGTGTTTAAGGTTGGGAAATTGCTTTAATAGTTAGAATGTGAACTTGTGAGCTTACATTGACTAGTTCTTACCCCATCTGACTAGTTTTGGATAGTTCGACTCCAAGTTGAGAGTTCGAGCTCGTTCTTGGCATTGGAAGTGCACGTTGGAGCGAGGTGAGTCTTCGTTCTAACCTTGTAAGAGGGAATTGTCCCCATAGGAGTAAAAATTATATAATTTGCCATTAAATGCGGGGGCTACGTACGCACTAGGTGACGAGAGTCCGTGCGTAGCTACTATCATGTTAATTGTCCGGGTAGTTTAGGACTCGTATCACGCTATATTTGCCAATGTTATATGTCTTCTTGATAATGTGATCATTTAGGATATGCTAGAGAATTGGAGATGAACATAAGTGAACATATGCTGTGTTGAGCACTTGTAAGAGTTTATTTGAGTGAAAACGCGCCTTCTTATAATTTTTCTGTTGATGAATGATAATTGTGGATCGGGCCAATCGCCTCGGTATAAATAGATGCATCTATGGTTCGTGTCATTCGACCCTCTGGCAGTGCACAGTTTCTTTATTGTTGGATCGGGTCGTCGGCCTCACATAATGTGATCATGATATTTACGTGAATTTATTATTGATGACTTACCTGATACATGGTTTGAGTTGTAAAGGACTAACTGGGATATTAAAATGACATGACTTAGAAATCTTTATTTCAAGTGTTATGTAATTGTGACTCTCATGCCTGGCATAACATCATATTATATTATTTGACCCTAGTAGGTATCAAGTCGACCTCTCGTCTCTACTTCTTCGAGATTAGACGAGAAACTTACTGGGTACATATTGTTTATGTACTCATGCTACTCTTCTGTACTTAATTGTATAGGCTCTGAGGCAGGTACATATGGATATCAGATCAGTGCGCATCCCTAATCATAGTCCGAGATTTCTACGGTGAGCTGCTCCCTTCCTGTGCCGATCAGTAGTTGGATGGAGTCTTTCTTACTTTTGACTGTCTATTCTGTTTCAGACAGTAGGATAGATGTATTATTTTGTATGTTCTACTTGTTGCCCACAACTTTTGACACCAGGTCTTGGCACACACATTAGTGGACAGTTCTTTTGGGTTGTATAACTATTATTGACTATTGCCTATTATGACCAGTTTTAATTGCAAATTAAGAAAAATGTTGTAACTGCTTTAGTAAGTAATATAAGAATTCACTAATACTTCCGTGTTGGCTTGCCTGAAAACGGTGTTGGGCGCCATCATGACCTATTATGGAAATGGGTTGTGACGTGTGTGCCCAGGGGTCGGGTTTGGCCAATTTCGGGATTTTTGGTATGATTTGATTTATTTCGCATGGGCTTCGTCCCTTTAGCCTATTCTAATGTTATGATTCTAATTTTGGGTAGATTCGACACAAGTTGAGGCTGAGGTGAGGGGAAAAGGCGTCGGAGAGTAGTGTTCTCATCCGGTTGAGGTAAGTAACCATTGTAAATCTGGAACTGAGGGTATAAACCCTGGTATTTGAAATGTTTTGATAAATACGGTGACGCACATGCTAGGTAACGAGCGTGTGGGCGTGCACCGATAGGGATGGTAACTTGGTCCGTCCCGTAGCGACTATTAAGCCGCGTATTTGATTTGAAACCTTATGATATTCTGTACTTTAGTCATTATATTGTATTATGGGCTGTATGCCATGTTTGGGGCCTTGTGCCGACCTATTGAGACCCTTAGGGGCATTTTTACTGTTTTTCCTCACCCTACTTGTTTGAAAGCATATCCTCAGTCATGTTTTACATGTTTATTGTTTAAAACTGGTTTTATCACTCTACTTCTTAAATGTGAGGACTATTTGGACTGAGTTCCCTTATTTTTACTGTTGTGCTTGAGAGGCTGTGAGGTTAATGACTGAGAGAGGTTGAGAACCTAATGGTGATGATATTTATATATGTATGAATTATGGATCGGGCTGCAGGCCGCAACGACTTATATGGATCGGGCTGCACGCCACGGCGATATATATTGGATCCGGCTACATGCCGCAGCGATATGACGCTTGGGCTGTAGGAGCCCCTCCGGAGTCTGTACACCCCCAGTGAGCGTAGTCGACTATACATTACGGATCAGGCTACACGCTACAACGGTTACTATGATTATTATTATTATTATTATTATTATTATTATTATTATTATGAGATATTAATGAGCATGAGTGGAGAGATTGTGTACTGAGTGACGAGAGCTGAGTCACGAGTGACTGAGAGGCTGCCCGAGAGGCCATGTTCTGAGTGATACCTTGACCGAGGGACCCAGTTATTATAGTTTTCACTAATTTCACTCTTCTTTTAAAATAAGCCTCTGTTGAAAAATTGCTAAGTATATGATTTCAAGTATTTAAATAAAAAATGAGGATTTTATGATGGAACTGGTTTTAAACTGTGGAGTTTGATCTGTTATCCTGTTATTTATTCATTTATATGATTTTTAACTGCTCGTCACTGTTTTCAGACCTTATTTACTTTAGTTACTTACTGAGTTGGCGTACTCACGTTACTCTCTGCACCTTGTGTTCAGATCCAGGTGCCCTAGTGGCAGAGTGAGGATCCTCAGCTTATCCAGAGGTTGCCGGAGATTGCAAGGTAGTTGCATGTCATCCGCAACCCTGCTTTCCTCCTTCCTATCTTGTTCTTTTCCGCATTTTTAGACTTATAATGTATTAGATAGTCAGTTATATATTTAGAGGCTCTAGACTTGTGACACCAGATGTTTGGGCTGTGTTGTCTTATATTTTATTTATTTCTACACATTTTTAGTTGTTTAATCGCTTATTATGAAAAATTGGTATTTAAACCCGTGTTAGAAAATGATTTATTGAAAGAAAAAGGGTTATGATTGATATTTTGGTTGGCTTGCCTAGTAATGTGATAGGGCCCATCACGACCGGGTATTTGGGGTCGTGACAAGTTGGTATTAGAGCCTAGGTTACATAGGTCTCGCGAGTCATGATCCGGTTTAGTAGAGTCTCGCGGATCGGTACGGAGACGTATGTATTTATCCTCGAGAGGCTGCAGAACCTTTAGGAAAAACTTCATATTTTTGAAATTCTTATCGTGCAAATCTGTTGACTCGAGTACTAAACTTCTATTATTCCATTCTCTCACAGATGGTGAGGACACGTGCTACCGGGCAGAATGGATGACCACCAGTACCACCAGCTGAGGCCACCAGAGGCCGAGGACGCAGTCGAGGCTGTGGTAGGGGTAGAGCAGCTAAGGTATCACCGGCAGATCCACCAACTGCCCCAGTTCAGGATCAAGTCCTAGTTGTGGACTCTATAGCAGCACCAGCTCAGGCACCAGCTGTGCCTGTTGTGATTCCAAGCCTTCAGGAGGCTTTAGCTCAGATTTTATCAATGTGTACCGGTTTGGCTCATGCGCTCTCAGTTACTACGGCCGCACCTACTTCTCAGGCTGGGGAAGGCATCAGACTCCCGTTGCTCGCACACCTAAGCAGGTTGTGCATGGACTTCAGACATCGGGGGCACCTCCAGTCCAGCCGGTTGCACCAGCTTAGAAGTATGTGGTACCAGTTATGCCGGACGATGAGTAGCGTCGATTAGAGAGGTTTGATAGACTCCAGCCTCCGACTTTCAGCGGTGCAGAGGGAGAGGATGCCTAGGGTTTTTTGGATAAGTGCCAGAGGATGCTTCGTACAGTGGGTATTTTAGAAACCAGTGGTGTAGCATTTACTACCTTTCAGTTCTTTAGGGCTGCCTTCACTTGGTAGGAGGCGTATGAGAGGCGTAGGCCTATTGGTGCAGCGCCCCTTACCTGGCAGCAGTTCTCTGATCTCTTTCTGGATAAGTATGTGCCACAGTCTCGCCGTGAGGATCTGTGCAGGCAGTTTGAGCAGTTGCGTCAGGGAGAGATAACTCTGACGCAATATGAGATATGGTTCTCTAAGTTAGCTCATCATGCGGTCTGGTTGGTTCCCACAGATCAAGAGAGGATCAGGAGGTTTGTTGATGGCCTCACATATCAGCTTCGGATTCTCATTGTGAGCACGTGATTTTTGCCCTACAAGAACTACTCCCACAAAAATTCAAAATAAAAAATAGTTGTGTTGTTTGTGATTTATTTGTATTTTGTCTGTGCATGTTTATTTATACTTTAATTAAGAAAAATACAAAAATATGTGTTGCATATGTATTTAGGATTTAATTTTACAATTTAGGAATTAATTAAACAATCAAGTTTGTTTTACAAAATGGAAAAATTACAAAAATATGTACTTTGCATTTTTGCATTTAATGTCCGAATTGATTGATTTTATCTTTATTTGATGTTTAATTTCATGTGATAGCTATTATTAAGAGTTAATGTTTTAGTTAATTGTCAATTTTATAATTTAATTAGGATTTTTAGTTGAAAAGTAATTAAAAGAAAATGAAAGAAAAAGAAGAAAAGAGTGAAAATCGGATTGGGCCCTTATTTTTGGACAAAAAATCAGGCCCAAATCACCCATTTACCAGGTCCAGTTGGCCTGGCCAGAGACGTCTTAAAACGACGTCGTTTGGTCACTCTTAATCAAGGTCGTTGGATTAAATCGATCCAACGGTTGAGATTCAATCTCCCTTACCCGTTTTTGACCCAACCCGGACTGCCCCAGTACTACTCCAAACGACACCGTGCCTATCAAGTGAATTGATCCAGGCCGTTGATCGTGCTTGATCCAACGGCCAGGATTAAAACACCCCCTCCGTATATATTCCTAAATCCTACCCCGCCCCCTAAACCAAACCCCCCTCACCTCTTCGTCTCTGAGCTTCAGAGATCGAACAGATCCTCCGCCTTCAACCACCGTACTCCGCCCACCGGAAATCGCCTCACGGCGGTTCCGGTGGTCCAAACGACCCCATCTTTTCACCACTGATTCCCCTCGACCTCCCCATTCCGAATCCCTAACTCTTATCCCTCGAATCCCAGTCGTGTGCTTCGAATATTACATCGAAAATCAGGCCGAAACCATATCTCGTCTAATAGCCTCCAATTTTACACCACAGCTTTTCTAAGACTTCCTCGTTCAAGTCCCACGCTCAGTTTTCTTCGAATCACCCCCGAGCTCCTCGAATCTTAGATCAAAGGAATCGACCCAAACCCTAATCCGTTCAAATGCCACCAAACTCACACCCTGTGATCTCCTGGACCCCCTCACCATGAATCCCTGGTCGACTCTTTTCAAATCATCGTGGGGTAGCTCGGATTCCAGATCGAAGTTAGGCAGGCCAGGTTCCATGAATTTTGAGCCAGAGACTGACTTTAGCCATGCTGTTTTCCTTCGAAAATACATGGTTAAAGTCCGTCTCTGCTTGAAAATGGGAAGAGCCTCGAGTTTTTTTATCGAGTTGTGATTCGGGTAAGTCTTTTACGTCCAGTTTTGATTGTTCACTCTTGCAGTTCCGTTTGTTTACTTTGTCCCTTCCTCTTCTATAAATTGGCATGAATTTCCCGTTTGAATTATGGTCAGTAGTCTAAGGTCCAAACTTGGGCCAGTCTGCGAGTTGAATTTGTCAAGAACTGGTTTAATTTTTGTCTGTTTAGTTTGGTCAAATTCAGGCTACCAATTATTTTGTCGTTGTGATCCCTTAATCAGTGATGTTAGCCTGTACAATAGACCTAATGCTTAGGAAATGGTTCGTGATTGTCTAAGCCTAGACTAGTGCTATTAATCAGGTTTCGTTTCATGACACTTGCTTTGCCTCATCTCTAATTGCAGTCTCATATTGATAGTAGTTGGGTTTAGCCAAATTATTGTGAATTAAAACTTATTCTATAGTGTGTGATTCCCTTTGTTTGTAATTCATGCTGTTGATTACCTACCTAGTTGGTCATCAGGAGGTCTACTGGTCTTTCCAATCTAAAGTTTTGTAATCTGTCCAGTTGAGTTAGGAGTCAGTTGTTAGGATTTTGATAGTTTGAACTGGTTATAGTTGAAAGGTTCAATGCAGAGTGAAAGGGATTGGGTAGGACAGTAATTTCAGGGACTTTAGGAGGGTATTTTAGGATTGAAAGGTTTGAAAATGTCTTAAGATGAATGGGCTGACAGTAGGGTACTAAAGTACCATTAAAATAATGCAATTGTTTAATGATAATGGGGAACAAAACATAGTAGCATGGGGAGACCTAATGGGAATTTAATTAAAGTATGCACTACCCATAACCATTGAATAAAATAAAGAAAAAACCAGGGTTAATGGGGGACAAAACAGACCTTAGTGGAGTTCTAGAGAAGATGATGGGAAAAAATATTTGATTAATGGGTCTAAATGCTCCTAAGAGCTGAAAGAAGATAGAAAAAGATTGGCTATAAAGGAGAGGGGTCTGGACAGTAATGAGGGGGATCGGAGAGAGGTATTCTGAGAGGTTTAGGAGTTCTTGAAGGATTCAGGTTTGAAACTAAGTCTGAGAGTTTGAAAAAAGAAGAAAAAATAAGAAAGGATTGAAAGTTACTGTTCCATTGGTTCTTAGTTGGTTTTGGAGTCTTAAACACTGATTCATGCTCTCTGTTGCCTGCTGAATCTACTCTTGAAGTCTATTGGTCTACTTTCTGGTTTAAACTCAAGTTCTGTTAGGCTTACTTTGGGTGTTTGTGTTGCTATTGGTATTGCTGGAGCTTTAACTGGTTTTCCTGATTTATTCCTGGTGTGTTTTGCTACTGGAAGTGTTGTGGGTCAATCTCTTTTCTATTTCGTTCCTTGGGTTGCATTTTGGTCCTTCTGGTACCACATTGGGTCACTTTCAAGCTGTTGGTTATCTGTTGCTGTTTGTTGTTGCTGTGTTGTTACTGCTCTGCTGATTCTCATCTGCCTCTTCTTATATTTTCAAATGTCAGGTACACTATTCCATCCTTCGAATGACTGTAGGCTGAAAATGTGTGGAAATAATGCTATATGAAGAAGTGAAGCTTGTTTCTGATTTAACCTCTCTTTGAGTTGTGTGTTTAAATTCTACACTCACTGATGATATAGATCCCTGTTAGTCTATAATAGTTGGACTGAGATTAAGTTGTATGAGTTTCTCCTGTTGTTTAAAAACATAGTTCATACTACTACATGTGGGCATCTGTGAAGTTATGAATGAGCTTAATGGACTATTAAAATCAATCGGAAGCTATAGTTGTTAGATTATGTTCTATTAGTTTTGAGTATTTAGCTTGCACACCATTTGATAATTCATATATCACTGCAGCAATTGAAAAGAAGAGAAGATTATAAATGTGACTAGCATTGTTAGATAGCACCAGTCGTAGGCGTCAATTATGATTTTAGCATTTCTGATTGTGTTGTTCTACTGTTAAATAATCACAGATTTCTCAAAACAATTGGTAATGGTTCACTAGTTTTGAAGCATGAACATGTAATTCAAATTAAGGGTATTGATCGCCCGGATTGACGTTAATAAAGGCAGTGTTAAACCAAATTAGACTTGATGCATGATATAAGCCATTTCTTATATGTAAATAACGAATAGTAGAATGAGTAGGAGTAATATTCGCGTTTTATTCATGTAACTGATGCTGTGGAGATTTGACTTGGGGCCCTGCCTTCAGCCGTTGTTCAATTGGGCTCACATTTGGGCCCAAGCTGGTGTTTGTACTGATTTCTTAGTAAATAACGAACAGTAGAATGAGTAGGAGTAATATTCGCGTTTTATTCATGTAACTGATGCTGTGGAGATTTGACTTGGGGCCCTGCCTTCAGCCGTTGTTCAATTGGGCTCACATTTGGGCCCAAGCTGGTGTTTGTACTGATTTCTTACACGGATTGTAGAAAAGCCCAAAACCGTTGAATGATTTGAATTCAAGTGCCCATGAACCCCAGTTATAACAAACCTTATTGTATAGGACTTTGTGAATTAAGTTGATTGGGTAGGATTTCCTTTTCTTTTAGAGATAAATAAAAATAGAAAAAATGTAGTCACTTTAGGATTGTCCTTTTAAAATAAACGAGATAAGCCTCGCCTAGTAAAACTCACAGATTACGGGGCCCTCACGATTGTATATATTAATTACTTAGAATAGCCGAATGTTCCCAAAAGGGACGCCGGAAGGCTGACTTTGCATAAACGGCCACTTTTAGTCATTTTTGGATTTTTGACCGGTTGACTCACCCAACTTTAAAATCTCCGTTTCCGAAGTGCTGAAAAGCCGTGTGCGGAGCCGGATCGTTCTTTAATCTATGAAAAATTAAAAAAATAGCCAATTGGTTGAGTCAAATAAATTTTATTTTTTGCTCAAATCACCTTAATAAATGTGCAGGATGAGCGCGATGCATAATGAACCCTTTTCAATAATGACTAAAATCCCTTTCAAGTTGCGACTATGGTGGGATAATTTAGGTGGTGAAGGGCAAGATGAGGTCAAGAAATATCTAAAAGGTCTTACGGGTTTATTAGAAATCCAGCCTCGGGGGGATATCATAAGAGCTTTGGTCACCTACTGGGACCCGACACACAATGTCTTTCACTTCTCCGATTTTGAACTCACTCCGACTTTGGAGGAAATAGCCAGATACATCGAAAATGCTGAAGTTTCGTTGAGGCAAAAATACCTGGTTGCTCCAAGAGCTGTCACTGTGCATCGGTTTTTAGATTCGTTAAAGATACCCAGGATGACCCATAACCCAGATCTGGCCACAGGTTTTTGTAATCCGCGCTTCATATACGACAAATACGGTCATGTCGAAGGATTCAACAACTCAGGTAACAAGTTATGCAGCAAAAGTAACCGTCAGAAATGGGACGAGCATAGACGAGTGGATTTTATGATAACCTTTTTGGGCCTTTTGGTATTTCCAAGGAAAGACGAAAATATTGATCTGAAAATAGCCGGGGTCATCAGTACCTTGCTCATTCAAGATAAAAGCACTCTTGCGCCTATGATTGTATGTGATATCTTCCGAGCTCTCACAGCCTGCAAAGCCAGAGGGAACTTTTTCGAGGGGTGTAACTTGTTGCTACAAATATGGATGACTGAGCATCTCTGCCACCGTTCCCAGCTCTTGAGTTATGGCTCCTCGAAGAAAACTTGCATAGAAGAGTTCTACACAAGAATCAAGGGGGTCAGTCTACCCGAGGGAGTTACGGCATGGACATCATTCTTTCGGACCCTCACCGCCAGCCAAATACAGTGGACACTAGGATAGTTGCCCGTTGACGAGGTCATCCATATGCCGGCAGCTAGGACCCACTTTCTATTGATGGGGCTCAAGAGCATTCAGCCTTACGCTCCATATCGGGTTTTGAGACAACTCGGGAGATGCCAAACAGTGCCACAGGAGGAAGATCTTAGTGCTCAAGTAATTGAGATTAGCCCTGACGGACAGTTCCCTAAAGCAAGAGTCCGTCAGATCTGGAGTGAATGCCAATGTTTAAAAGCAGATACTTGCGTGCAGGATCAGACCAAAGGTGAAGTGGTGCCAGGATACCTTGCTTGGTACATGAGAGAACTTGAGCACGAGAGGCCGGCTAAAAGAACCCATCTCTAGGAGTTTGTCCAGGCGTCGCAAGAACAGTAGGATTGGTTAGCTAAAGAAGAGAGTTACAGGGCAGAAATAGGCAAGCTAAGGCAACAGATTAGAGACCTGGAATTTGAAAATAGTCTGCAAGTTGATGCCGACCGGGGAGAAAAGAGCAAATTGGCCCAAGAAAATGAGGCACTGAAAGACAAAATCCGACAGATGAGGAGAGATGCTGACAAACAACAAAGGAGTCGGTCGGATGAGCGGTTAATAAAAGGGTTAAAAAAGGAAATCGGTGAGTGCCGAGATGATTTGAAGAAATTTGAGGATACCATAGCACAACTCCAGGCACAATGGGCAAAGAGAACAAAAGAGTGCACACAGTACTTACAGCAGTCAAGGAAAGATCATGAAAAGACCATTGTCAGTCTAAAAAGGAAGGTGACCACCCTAGAGAGCGAGGCGGCTAAACAAGCCAAGGCTTTTGAAACCGAGAGTAAACACTGCTATAATCTAATGGCCTTGATGGAATTATGAAATACAGCAGTTACGGAAACAACATCTGCATGATTCTCGGGTTTTGAAGGCTAGAGGGGATTAGATAGAACGCCTACTCCTAGAGAAAGACCGAACCAGGAACAAGATTCTGACTATTGCTCGTGCTATTACCAGGAAATGTCGGGAGTGTGAAAGAATGACCTATACTACCTTCTTCTCGGTGGTGATGATATTTGTGAAACACATCATGTATGAATTGGAACATCTGGAAAGGAACCTTACACCTAAACCCGCGGCGAGGCCGAATGACGCCCCGCGGGCACCCAAATTTAAAACTTTAAGGTGTTCATAGTTTGAATCTGCATTTTCTTTTTCTTAGAGTCTGCTGCCTGTTAGAGTCTGTCTTTATTTGGCATCAGGGTATGTCAGTAGTTATTGAGTTCGTACTTGATTTGGTTTCGAGTCTATTATTTTCCTTTCCAAAAAAGCATCTGGTTTGTAATATAATGTTTATTAATGAAAAATCAAAAATTTCCAAAAATTATCTTTTCAGACTTACAAGGCAGAAATACGCATGGTCTCATTCATGCGGGGACATGATACGTAGGCAATCCATATAAGATTCGACCACCAATAAAGAAAAAGTGAATAAAAGAAAGGAAAAGAAAGAAATAAAAAGAGAGATAAAGAAAGTTTCAGAAACACTTAAACGAGGCACAAACAAAGTAAGCCGGAATGACGCATGCAGTCGAAGTAAAGACATGTTAGAAATGGTTAAATTGCCTAGGAACATTGCATCCCCCAATGTGAAATTGCAATATGTGTTAAACTGTAATGCTAACAAGTTTGTTGTTTAACCAGAGATTTCGAACCAGTTAGTTTGTTAGAACGTTCTGGCAGATTACCATTACCAAACAAGATCCTAAGGGCCCGTACTAAAAAGCATGACTAGTTCAGACCAAAGTATCAAGGATGAAAGGACGGAGAATCAAATGCTGAAGGAGGAAATGGATAAGATGAGACAAGGGATGAAAGAAATGCAGCTAGCCCTAGCTAGGGTACAAAAAGTGCCTAACCCTCCTGTTATTCCCACTCTCCCATCAGGACACACGCCGGAATACCCTCCCCCCGGCCCTTCGACAAGCTTCCCCAGTCACCAATACTATTAGGGAAGAAATACCTATGATCCCCAAGCTTCACAACCCAATCAGAACCCTCCTCCACCAAATGTTCCTATTTTCGTGGAACCCCCACCAGCCACGCTGCAAAGATCATCAATCGAGCCATTGTTTCAGGCTCACGATAACCAATATTAACCCCCTGAACTAACCTTCAAAGCACCCGAGCCTCATACTTATAATACTCACTTCGAAATCCCGGTAGAGACTGAAAAGCTGGCTAAGAGCCCAGAGCAAGACGAAGTGCTTCAAAAGTTTAAAAGCCTGGAGCAGTCCTTCAGGAATATCCATGGGTTAGGCAACCAAGTCAGTGTGGCCTACAAAGATATGTGCCCTTTCCCTGACGTTCAGTTGCCGACAGGGTTCAAGATGCCAAAGTTTGATCTATACGAGGGCCACGACGATCCTATGGCACATTTGCGAGGTTTTTGCAGCAAGATGAGAGGAGCAGGTGGTAAAGATAAGCTGCTGATAGCTTACTTTGGTCAGAGTCTGAGCGATTCTACACTAAAATGGTACACAAGACAGGATCCGAGCAGGTGGTACACCTGGGACGATCTAGCACAAGTATTTTCAAGTCACTTTCAGTACAACCTTGAGATCGTCCCTGACCGTCTCACATTGCTGAAACTTGAGAAGAAGCCCGGGGAAAGTTTCCAAGAATTTGGGTTCCGCTGGAGAGAGCAGGCAGCAAGAGTTGATCCTCCGATGAGAGAGGGGGAAATGGTGGACTACTTTCTGCAGACTTTGGAGCCAACTTACTTCGGTCACCTGGTGACATCAGTTGGCAAATCTTTCAACGAAGTAGTAAAAATGGGCGGTATGATTGAAGAGGGACTTAAGTCCAACAAAATCCTGAGCTATTCGGCGATTAAAGCAACCACTCAGGCCATCCAGAGCGACACGGGAGGTGCGCTCGGAAAGAAGAAAATGGAAGATGTCGCAACAGTCGAGGCAGGTACTTGGTCCAGATCCAGAGGTCCCCCCCTCACTACCAACCTAGACCCCATCATTCAAATTACCCACACATTCCATATGGCCCTCCACAGCCCTACTACCCACCACAAGAGCCACATTTCTCTGTCCATCACGCCCAAACTTACACCCAGCCCCCAGCTCGCCCGCAATGGCGTGCGCTGGCTCCTCAAAATACATATCCACCTCCACAAAACACATATCCACCTCCACAAAACACATATCCACCACCAAGGGCCTACAGGAATCCTTCGGGACCGGGTTTCCGTGGGAATCAGACTTTCAGGAATGAAAGGGTGCAGAGGCAGAGAACATTCACTTCGCTGGGAGAAACCTATACTACCCTGTTCCACAAATTGAGGCAGTTAGGCCTGTTGAGTTCTGTGGAGCCCAAATTGCCAAATCCCCTTCCTAAAAATCTGGACCACTCAGTAAGCTGTGAATATTGTTCGGGGGCTCCGGCGCATGATACTGAGAAGTGTTGGAAGTTAAAAACTGTCGTACAAGATCTTATTGACACAAATAGGATCGAGGTCCAAGAGCTAGAGACATCTAACATCAATCAGAACCCGTTAACGGCGCACCATGAAGCCCACATGATCGAACTAGTGCATAAAGGAGAAAATCTCAAGAAGCCCTCATAAACGGTAATGATGATCCGTGCCAGTCCGAAAGAAAAGTTGATCAGTGGAAAAGCGATAGTACAGTCGGAAAGGGTAGAAGGCAAGCCAGTGTTGGTGATAGGGAAGAGTTCGTCTGATGTTACCAAGAATCCAGAGCCGGTCAACGTTACGGTGCAAGGGATATCAGGCAAGCCAGTAGCCGTGAAGGGGGCATGCATAGGACCAGTTGTTATCAGGCCAGTAATGCAGTTGCCGATAATCAGCGAGAAAGCTGTGCCATGGAGCTATAGTCAAGTAATGGTAATGCATAAGGGGAAGGAGGTCGTGGAAGAAATATGTGAGGCACATGGGTTAACTCGTTCGGGAAGGTGTTTTGCTCCCGCAGAGTTAAGAAGGGCCAATCCAGTAGCGACAAAGAATCCAGTTACCGAGGAAGAGGCGGAAGAATTTTTAAAGAAAATGAAGGCGCAAGATTACTCCATTGTCGAGCAGCTGAGGAAGACCCCGACACAGATCTCGTTGTTATCCTTGTTGATCCATTCCGATAAGCACCGCTGGGTATTAATGAAAATTTTGAACGAAGCCCATGTTCTGGATAAGATCTCTGTGAACCATCTGGAGAAAATAACAAACAAGATTTTCGAGGTCAACAGGGTCAATTTTTCAGACGATGAGTTGCCCGTGGAGGGTACAGAACATAATAGATCCCTTTGTTTGACCGTGAAGTACGAAGACTCGGTAGTCACTCGAGTACTGATTGATAATGGATCCAATGCCAATATCTGTCCTTTGACCACATTGAAAAAACTGAAGGTCGATGGTGACAGGATTCACAATAACATCATCTATGTTCGAGGGTTCAATGGTGGTGGTACAGACACAGTGGGTGACATCATATTTGAATTAACAATTGGTCCAGTCGAGTTCACCATGGAGTTCCAAGTGTTAGACGTGGCAGTATTATATAATCTTCTATTGGGGCGACCCTGGATCCACGCCGCCAAAGCAATGCCTTCTACATTACATCAGATGGTCAAATTCGAGTGGGATAGGCAAGAGATTGTAGTACATGGGGAAGACAATGCAAGCACCGTAAATGATGCCATCGTACCCTTCATAGAGACTGATGATGATAAGGGACCGTGGGTTTACCAAGTTTTCGATACTGTTTTAGTGGACAAAGTTCCCAAAGGCGAAAGCATCCCACTTCCCAAAATAGAAGCTGCAACTGTCATGGTAGCCTCGGAGATGTTGAATAACGGGTTTGTGCCAGGCAAAGGTTTAGGGGCTGATTTTCAGGGTATTCTTTAGCCGGTTTCTTTGACCAAAAATCTGGATACCTTTGGGTTGGGGTTCAAGCCTACAACGGCGGATGTGAGACGGGCCTTCAAGTTGAGGAAAAGAGTCTGGCTCCTTCCCAAGCCAATCCCGCGCCTGTCCAGATCATTTGTCAGAGCAGGTATCAGAAAGTTGTCGATCCCGAAAGTTCTCGGACCACTGATTGGGCCAGATGGAGATTTGAATAAGGGCTTTGAAAGGCTGTTCGCCGATGTCAACATGATAGAAGCTGGAGAAGGGTCCAGTAGGTTAGATGTACAGTTTGTGGGGCCTAGGGGAAATATCAACAATTGGATGACTACTCCCCTTCCTACCCGGAGGGAGTCTTGGTAGTGGGCTCTCATTTTTCTTTCTTGTTTTTTTGGATTATTCCAGGGTTGTAATCCAGTTTTGTTTTGTATTCGGAAAAGTGTGAAACTCTGTTATCCTATATTTTAATAAGGTGAAAGTTTTCTCTCTTTATTTTGTTTTAATTCTGTTTTCTTCTTTTCTCTTTCTGAACAGTTCTCTTTATACTGGTTCTAATGACATGGCATGGACAATGGATCTTCAACCTAGTCTAAAAAATCAATCTGATTCCGAACTAATTGTACAAGAGGTTCATTATGATGATGAATTGGAATACGATGAGGATGAAGCCTTTGAAGAGATAAACAGAGAATTAAGCCAGTTCGAAGAGAAACCCAAGCCCAATTTGAACGACACTGAAGCTGTCAATTTAGGGGATGCAGACGATGTCAGGGAAACCAAAATAAACATCCACATTGAGCCGAACATTAGGGAGGAACTAATCAAAGCACTCATTGAATTCAAAGATGTTTTTGCATGGTCGTACGATGACATGCCGGGCTTAAGCACCGATCTAGTAGTTCACAAATTGCCCACTAACCCGGCGTGCCCTCCCGTCAAGTAGAAATTGAGGAAGTTCAAGACAGATATGAGTGTGAAGATTAAAGAAGAAGTAACCAAGAATCTGCAGGCAAAGGTTATTCGGGTCACTCGATATCCTGATTGGCTGGCTAATGTGGTGCCAGTGCCGAAGAAAGATGGGAAGATCAGAGTGTATGTCGATTACCGCAATTTGAATAGGGCAAGCCCCAAGGACAACTTTCCATTACCCAACATCCATATCTTGATCGATAACTATGTCGGACGTGAGATCGGGTATTTTGTAGATTGCTATGCTGGGTATCATCAGATTATGATGGATGAAGAAGATGCGGAAAAGACGGCATTCATTATGCCGTGGGGGACTTATTGCTATCGGGTAATACCTTTTGGCTTAAAGAACGCTGGGGAAACGTACATGAGAGCAATGACTACGGTATTTCATGACATGATACACAAAGAGATTGAGGTGTACGTAGATGATGTGATCATAAAATCTAAGCGTCGGGAAGACCACGTGGCAGACCTAAGAAGTTTTTCCAAAGACTTCGAAGGTACAACATTAAGCTCAACCCGGCCAATTGTGCATTTGGTGTTCTACCTGGAAAGCTGTTGGGATTCATCGTTAGTCGGCGAGGCATTGAGTTGGACCCATCAAAAATCAAATCCATCCAAGAATTGCCACCGCCGAAGAACAAAACAGAAGTAATGAGTCTATTGGGAAGGTTGAATTATATCAGCAGGTTCATTTCTCGACTCACGGCGACTTGTGAACCCATTTTTCGGCTACTGAAGAAAGATGATGCGGTATAATGGACGGTAGAATGTTAGGAAGCCTTCGACCAAATCAAGGGGTATCTATCAAACCCACCTGTGTTGGTCCCACTTGAACCCGGAAGACCGTTGATTCTCTATCTAATAGTACTGGAGAATTCATTTGGTTACGTACTGGGGCAACATGATATCACAGGAAGGAAGGAGCAAGCCATCTATTACCTCAGTACGAAGTTTACGGTCTATGAGGTTAAGTACACTCAACTTGAGAAGACGTGTTGCGCCCTAACTTGGGTGGCCCAAAAGTTGAAGCATTATCTGTCATCCTATACTACTTACCTCATTTCACGCCTGGATCCATTGAAGTATATTTTCCAGAAGCCTATGCCCACAGGGAGGTTGGCGAAATGGAAAATATTACTCACGGAGTTCGACATTGTCTATGTAACGAGGACGACCATGAAAGCCCAAGCATTAGCCGATCACTTGGCTGAGAATCCTGTTGATGAAGAATACGAGCCCTTGAGGACGTATTTTCCTGATGAAGAAGTGATGCATATAGATGAGTTAGAATTAACCGAGGAACCAGGGTGGAAACTTTTCTATGACGGAGCTGCAAATGCAAAGGGAGTTGGAATAGGAGCGGTACTTATTTCTGAAACAGGACATCATTATCCTGTTACGGCTCAGCTACATTTCTATTGTACCAACAACATGGCTGAGTATGAGGCATGCATTCTGGGCTTATGGTTAGCTGCAGACATGAATGTCCAGGACGTCTTGGTCTTGGGAGACTCGGACCTCCTGGTGCATCAGATTTAGGGTGAATGGGAAACATGGAATTTGAAGCTTATACCATATCGACAATGTTTGCACGATCTGAGCAAGCGATTTCGATCACTGGAGTTCAGACACATCTCAAGAGTTCACAATGAGGTTGTCGATGCTTTGGCCACTTTAGCATCGATGTTGCACCACCCAGACAAAATTCATGTTAACTCGTTGCATATCCAGGTTCGTGATCAGCATGCTTATTGCAACATGATAGAGGAAGAACTGGATGGCGAACCATGGTTCTATAATGTCAAGGAATACCTCAGGATGGGGATATACCCAGAGCAGGCCACCGAAGATCAAAAGAGAGCCATTCGGCGACTGGCAAATGAATTTTTCCTCAGTGGAGGAGTGTTGTACAAAAGAACACCAGATTTGGGATTGCTGAGATGTATAGATGCTAGTCAAGCCACGACAATTATAACAGAGGTACATGCTAGAGTTTGTGGGCCACATATGAGCGGATATGTATTGGCGAAGAAGATTCTTCGAGCAGGGTACTATTGGATCACTATGGAGCGTGATTATATCAATTTCGTGCGGAAATGCCATCAGTGTCAGATACAAAGAGATCTGATTCATTCTCCGCCGACAGAATTGCATACAATGTCAGCACCATGGCCGTTTGTTGCTGGGGCATGGATGTCATTGGACCTATTGAGCCGGCAACTACCAACGGTCATAGGTTCATTCTGGTGACCATCAATTATTTCACTAAGTGGGTTGAAGCTAAGACTTTCAAGTCGGTAACCAAGAAGGCAGTGGTAGATTTTGTTCATTCCCATATCATCTGTAGATTTAGGATCCCAAAAGTGATCATCACGGATAATGGTGCTAATCTTAACAGCAATTTGATGAAAGAGGTATGTCAACATTTTAAGATTACACACCGCAATTCCACTCCATATCGTCCCAAGGCGAATGGAGCGATCGAGGTGGCCAACAAGAACATAAAGAAGATACTGAGGAAGATGGTAGAAGGGTCCAGATAATGGCATGAGAAGCTACCATTTACATTGTTGGGATATCGCACTACTGTTCGCACTTCAGTAGGGGCAACTCCTTATTTGTTGGTATATGGAACTAAAGCAGTAACGGCGGAAGTTAAAATTCCATCCCTTCGGATTGTCGCTGAAGCTGAGATTGATGATGACGAGTGGGTCAAAACCCATTTGGAGCAGTTGAACTTGATTGGTGAAAAAAGATTGGCAGTTGTGTGTCATGGCCGGCTATATCAAAGGAGAATAGCAAGAGCATACAACAAAAAGGTGCATCCCCGGAAGTTTGAAGTGGGCCAGCAAGTGCTGAAACGCATCCTCCCACATCAGGCTGAGGCAAAGGGCAAGTTCGCCCCGAATTGGCAAGGGCCATTCACTGTAACCAGAGTGTTGTCCAATGGTGCTTTATGTTTAACAGATATCGAAGGGAAATGCGTCGACATGGCTATCAATTCTGATGCAGTTAAGAGATATTATGTATGATTTCTTTTAATTGTAATTGTTGTTTGTTTGCATTTGGCATGGTATCAGAGAATGAAATGACGGAGGCAATTCTTTCTTCTATCCAAACACTTTAACCTTTGCTTCCCCCTTTTGAGCCATATTTATTCTTTCATACCCCTCTTTTGGAATCAGTAATGAAAATGAAAGAAAGAGAGAAGAAAAATAATGATAATAAAGACAAAAGAAAAGTCACAAGAAAAACAAAGGAATTGGGAACTACGTTTGACCTGATTCCTTAAAGAAGGATACGTAGGCGCCTCACGGCTCGGTCATAGTGTAACATAGCGTAACATAGTGTAACAAAAAACAAAAAAATCCCCAAGCAAGAAAAATTGGGGCGGAGTTGTGTTTATAATTGTGGGAAGGAAGTTTGATTCCAAGAGTTGTAATGTTTTACTCATCAAAATTATTTTGAACCTTTTGATACCTTTTTTTCTTTTAGCCATACACAAAAACCCATATTGATGTCCAAAAAGACCTCCCGATCAGTATCCGAGAAGTGCCAAGTCATGCAAACGGAAGTCGGGAATAACACTCTGATCCCCAGCAGGGAAGAGGATCATAAGCTGGAAATGAATTGGTAGCCGAAAGAATCCCCAGCAGAGAGAGTCATATCGGTAACACTCCGATCCCCAGTTGGAAAAAATAAAATAAAATGAGAGAGTCTTATCGGTGAAAACCTCCACAATCACCATAAGGCGACGTAAGTTGAGAGAAATAAAACGAGAGAGTCTTATCGGTGAAAACCTTCACAGGCACCATAAGGCGACGGGAGTTGAGAGAAATGAGAGAGTTTTAGTAGTGAAAACCCCTCGAAGGGCACTAAGAGGCGACAAGACAAGATTGGCGGAAAGGATCCGCATTTGGTAAAGAGTTGAGTGTCTGTTTATCCCCAACAAGATGAGGCCGTCTGAAAGATTGATTGATACAAATAGACTGGGTTGATTAATCCAGAATGCATGACATGATCGTTGGGATCGGTTATATCATTCAGATAAGTTCTTTTCTTTCCTTTTCCCCAACATTTGTTTAGAAAGATTTCTTCTTTTTTCTATCTTTTGAAATCATCACTTTTTCATTTCTTGGTCTAAAGACTTTATCTCCCCAGCAGTTTGTTTTTGAAAAGGATTTTCAGAGCTTATTACCAGTTGCCAAGATGGTGCAAAAACACAATGTGGATAGGACGGGCCAAAGATAAGGCGACAAAGCGAAAAGAAGTTTGTCGCAAGACCAAATAATGAATGGGTCTAGATTTCGAGAGGACCAAATTTCCAGGGGAAGTTGGAGAAAAACAGAAAAAACAACAGTTGAAAAGTTATGGATCAAATTCCAAGAGGATCCCCAGCAGATTTGCGAGATGCAGGAACAACTCCGACAGATTATCGACCAAGTTCCGCGATGGTCGGACAACACAGAGCGGGGAAGGAAGAGAAAAGAAAAACCATCCCCAACAGGAATATCATCCCCAGCAAATAACATCATCCCCAGCAAGTTTTGTAAAACGCAAAGCAGGGAAAGGAAAAAGGGAAAAACCATCCCCAGCAGGAGTGGCACGAACACTCACCACGTTTTAAACTAACAAATTTTTCTTTGATTTGAAGCAGGGGAAATGAAATGTTATTGACAACAAAGAAGATTATCAAACTGGGGCAGAAAATTTTCTCTCATTGCGAAAATTTTCTTGAAACCAGATACCCACTTGGGGAAGATGCAAGATAACACAAGTTTTGAAGGAAGTGGAATCCCCAGCAGTTTACGGGAGAAGGCAATACAAGTTTTAAAGAAAGCATCTTGGAAGAAGCAAGATAACCCAAGTTTTAAGGGTAGTGGTCTTTGAATCAGTATCATCCCCACCATTGTTAAAAGGAGGAAAGTAACTAGTCTTAAAGAAGGAAGATAATTCCCCAGCAGTGTTATCCCCAGCAGGTTTCAGAGAAGTGAAAACACCAGTTGTGAGGGAAGCAGTTCTGAAAGAAGATAATTTCAAGTTAGAAGGAAAACGGTCCAGGAGGCAGGAAGGAGCAACAACAATAAAACGCATTTTTTAAGTTGAAATTGAAGTCAGGAACCCACCTGGAGAATGGAGGTGTTATATTTTTAATAAGAAGTTGAAGTCAGGAACCCGCATGGAGAATGAAGGTGTTATGTTTTTAAGAAATTGTCGAAGTTAGGAGCCCGCCTAGAAAGTGGAGGTATTATCTCTAAATTGTTTATTGAAGTCAGGAGCTCGCCTGGAGAATGGAGGTGTTATGTCTTTAAGAAATAGTCGAAGTTAGGAGCCCGCCTGAAAAATGGAGGTGTTATATTTTTGAGTTGTTGTTGAAGTCAGGAGCCCACCTAGAGAATGGAGGCTGCTTTATCTTTAAATTGCTGTTGAAGTTAGGAGCCCGCCTGTAAAACGGAGGTTGTTACAATTTTAAGTCAAAGAAGTCAGGAGCCCGCCTGTAAAACGGAGGTTGTTATAATTTTAAGTCAAAGAAGTCAGGAGCCCGACTGTAGAACGGAGGTTGTTATAATTTTAAGTCGAAGAAGTCAGGAGCCCGCCTGTAGAATGGAGGTTGTTAAATTTTAAGTTGATGAAGTTAGGAGCCCGCCTGAAAAATGGAGGTGTTAGAGTTTTAAGAAGAAATTGAAGTCAGGAACCCGCCTGGAGAATGGAGGTGTTATATTTTTTAAGTCATAATTGAAGTCAGGAGCCCGCCTGGAGAATAGAGGTATTATACTTTTAAGAAGTTGTTGAAGTCAGGAGACCGCCTGGAGAATGGAGGTGTTATGTCTTTAAGAAATAGTCGAAGTCAGGAGCCCACCTGAAAAATGAAGGTGTTATATTTTTAAGTTTAAGTTTAAGTCAGGAACCCGCCTGGAGAATGGAGGTGCTATATTTTTAAGAAGCAGTTGAAGTCAGGAGCTCGCTTGGAGAATGGAGATATTATGTTTTGGGAAGTAGTGAAGTCAGGAGCCCGCCTGGAGAATGGATGTATTATATTTTTAAGAAGTAGCTAAAGTCAGGAGCTCGCCTGTAGAACAGAGGTTGTTATATGTTAAGTTAAAGGAGTCAGGAGCCCGCTTGTAGAACGGAGGTTGTTATATTTTAATTTGAAGAAGTCAGGAGCCCGCCTGTAGAACGGAGGTTGTTATAATTTTAAGTCGAAGAAGTCAGGAGCCCGCCTGTAGAATGGAGGTCGTTAAATTTCAAATTGCTGAAGAAGTCAGGAGCCCGCCTGTAGAAAAAAGGAGTACACATTCAAGTTGAAGTCAGGAGCCCGCCTGCAGAACAGAGGAATACATTTCAAGATCAAGCCAGAAGTCAGTAATGCGGAGGGTTACAACAAAAATACCCCCAGCATGAATCCCATTTCAGAAATCAGAAATAAGACTACAGGAGCAAGTCGGAGATAGATAAGATTTTGTAATTCCTAGTTTAAGTCTAGCTTCTTGTTTTCTTTTGGCACGGTGTAATAAGGAGATCGAAAAGCAGTAGCAACAGCATGCAGCAGCAGTAACAGCAAAAATGCAGTCCCATGGTAGTCCCAGCTACCAAAACTTCCCGAACTACATTAACCTGATTCCCTTTTAGCCAGGGATATGTAGGAAACCTGTGACAAAGGTTCGGTTAAATCTTTTCAAAAATGCTTCGCACGGAGTATTCCAACGGGCAAAAATCGCTCGTATCCGCTCACTTTATCTTTGCACGAAAACTCTTTGTGTTTTCGGACAAAGAGGGGCAGCTGTGAGCACGTGATTTTTGCCCTACAAGAACTTCTCCCACAAAAACTCAAAATAAAAAATAGTTGTGTTGTTTGTGATTTATTTGTATTTTGTCTGTGCATGTTTATTTCTACTTTAATTAAGAAAAATACAAAAATATGTGTTGCATGTGTATTTAGGATTTAATTTTACAATTTAGGAATTAATTAAACAATCAAGTTTGTTTTACAAAATGTAAAAATCACAAAAATATGTACTTTACATTTTTGCATTTAATGTCCGAATTGTGTGATTTTATCTTTATTTGATGTTTAATTTCGTGTGATAGCTATTATTAAGAGTTAATGTTTTAGTTAATTGTCAATTTTATAATTTAATTAGGATTTTTAGTTGAAAAGGAATTAAAAGAAAATGAAAGAAAAAGAAGAAAAGAGTGAAAATCGGATTGGGCCCTTATATTTGGACAAAAAATCAGGCCCAAATCACCCATTTACCAGGTCCAGTTGGCCCGGCCAGAGACGTATAAAAACGACGTCGTTTGGTCACTCTTAATCAAGGCCGTTGGATTAAATCGATCCAATGGTTGAGATTCAATCTCCCTTACCCTTTTTGACCCAACCCGGACCGCCCCACTACTACTTCAAACGACACCGTGCCTATCAAGTGAATTGATCCATGCCGTTGATCGTGCTTGATCCAACGTCCAAGATTAAAACACCCCCTCCATATATATTTCTAAATCCTACCCCGCCCGCTAAACCAAACCCCCCCACCTCTTCGTTTCTGAGCTTCAGAGATCGAACAGATCCTCCGCCTTCAACCACCGTGCTCCGCCCACCGGAAATCGCCTCACGCCGGTTCCGGTGGTCCAAACGACCCCATCTTTTCACCATTGATTCCCCTCGACCTCCCCATTCCGAATCCCTAACTCTTATCCCTCGAATCCCAGCCGTGCGCTTTGAATATTAGATTGAAAATCAGGCCGAACCCCTATCTCGTCCAATAGCCTCCTATTTCACACCACAGCTTCCCCAAGACTTCCTCATTCCAGTCCCACGCTTAGTTTTCTTCGAATCACCCCCGAGCTCCTCGAGTATTAGATCAAAGGAATCGACCCAAACCCTAATCCGTTCAAATGCCACCAAACTCACACCCTGTGATCTCCTGGACCCCCTCACCATGAATCCCTGATCAACTCTTTTCAAATCATCGTGGGGTAGCTCGGATTCCAGATCGAAGTTAGGAAGGCCAGGTTCCATGAATTTTGAGCCAGAGACTGACTTTAGCCATGCTGTTTTCCTTCGAAAACACATGATTAAAGTCCGTCTCGGCTTGAAAATGGGAAGAGCCTCGAGTTTTTTTATCGAGTTGTGATTCGGGTAAGTCTTTTACGTCCAGTTTTGATTGTTCACTCTTGCAGTTCCTTTTGTTTACTTTGTCCCTTCCTCTTCTATAAATTGGCATGAATTTCCCGTTTGAATTATGGTCAGTAGTCTAAGGTCCAAACTTGGGCCAGTCTGCGAGTTGAATTTGTCAAGAACTGGTTTAATTTGTGTCTGTTTAGTTTGGTCAAGTTCAGGCTACCAATTATTTTGTCGTTATGATCCCTTAATCAGTGATGTTAGCCTGTACAATAGACCTAATGCTTAGGAAATGGTTCGTGATTGTCTAAGCCTAGACTAGTGCTATTAATCAGGTTTCGTTTCATGACACTTGCTTTGCCTCATCTCTAATTGCAGTCTCATATTGATAGTAGTTGGGTTTAGCCAAATTATTGTGAATTAAAACTTATTCTATAGTGTGTAATTCCCTTTGTTTGCAATTCAAGCTGTTGATTACCTGCCTAGTTGGTCATCAGGAGGTCTACTAGTCTTTCCAATCTGAAGTTTTGTAATCTGTCCAGTTGAGTTAGGAGTCAGTTGTTAGGATTTTGATAGTTTGAACGGGTTATAGTTGAAAGGTTCAATGCAGAGTGAAAGGGATTGGGTAGGACATTAATTTCAGGGACTTTAGGAGGGTATTTTAGGATTGAAAGGTTTGAAAATGGCTTAAGATGAATGGGCTGACAGTAGGGTACTAAAGTACCATTAAACTAATGCAATTGTTTAATAATAATGGGGAACAAAACATAGTAGCATGGGGAGACCTAATGGGAATTTAATTAAAGTATGCACTACCCCAGTTATAACAAACCTTATTGTATCGGACTTTGTGAATTAAGTTGATTGGGTAGGATTTCCTTTTCTTTTAGAGAAAAATAAAAATAGAAAAAATGTAGTCACTTTAGGATTGTCCTTTTAAAATAAACGAGATAAGCCTCGCCTAGTAAAACTCACAGATTGCGGGGCCCTCACGATTGTATATATTAATTACTTAGAACTCGGGATCGGCCGCTTAGCGAATTTCACGGCCTTCTTCCCAAAATAACAACATGTTAGTCTCTTTAGGCGCGAACTTTAAATAATATTACCTTCTTAAACCCGGGTGCACATTTATGTGACCCAAATCCAAATCTCAACGAAGTCGAAATATGTCGATAATCACGGGTACGTTGATTGTGACGTGGTTCGAGATGCATTTCCATGACGTTGCAATTCTTTTTTTTTAAATAATGAATGAGACGAGCCTCGACAAACAAAATACATAAGCTGCGGGGCCCTTTATAAGTGTTTGTAAAATTCCTTAGACTTCGGGATGGGCCGTTTAGCAAAGGTTCACGGCCTTCCCCAAAATGATAATATGCTAGTCGCTTTAGGCGCGCCTTTAATAATTTACTTTCTTAAACTCGGGTGCGCATTTATGTGACCCAAATCCAAATCTCAACGGAGTCAAAATGTGTCGATAACCACGGGTACATTGATCTAACGTGGTTCGAGATACATTTTCACAACGTTGCAATTCTCTGTTAAAATAATAATGATAATAATAAAAGCGGTTAAAAGTTAAAATTTGCACATAGAATCATAATTGTATAAAAATCAGATAATTAAGCCGAATATGACAGTTGAGCAACCGTGCTAGAACCACGAACTCGGGAATGCGTAACACCTTCTCCCGGGTTAACAGAATTTCTTATCCGGATTTCTCGTTCGCGGACTATTAACTAGAGTCAATATTTTCCTCGATTCTGGATTCAACCGGTGACTTGGGACACCATGAATCTCCCAAGTGGCGACTCTGAATTTCTTAAATATAAATCCCGTTTCGATTGTCCTTTAATTGGAAAAACTCTCTTATACCCTTATAGGGGTGTAGGTGAAAAAGGATGTGTGACACTCATGACTAGGAAAAGGGTGACAAGTGCTACTTTCGAGGATATTGTTGACATTGCCAGTGATATTGAGTCGGTTCGTCGCCAGGAGCGAGAGGAGAGGGAGGCCAAGAGGCCTCAGGGATCTGGTAGCTTTAGTAGTGCTCCTTCGAGGGGTCAGTTCCAGTAGAGTAGTGGCTGTCCATTATGGCAGGCTTAGTCAGCTCGCCCAGGTTATTGTGGGGCATCATTGGGTCATGGTTCTCACAGTTCTCATCAGGGCCATTCATCACTTAGTGCCCTCCTAGCCCAGAGTCCTATGCTCCATCAGTTCAGGGTTCTTCCATGCCAGGTCCTTCTACTGGTCATTCCGGTGCCAGGGGTTCCCTTCAGTGCCCATCTCCAGCACCGGGGAGTTATTATGAGTGTGGAGAGTTTGGGCATATGAGGAGGCAGTGTCCTCGTCTTCATGATGGTCCGTCTCAGTAGAGGGGTCATCCCTCGACTTCAGCTCCAGTTACTTCACCACCTGCCCAGCCAGCGAGGGGTGGAGGTCAGTCAGCTAGTAGTCGCCCTAGAGAGGGAGGTCGAATAGGTGGTGGTCAGGCTCGTTTCTATGCCCTCCTAGGTAGACCAGATGATGCTGCTTTAGATATCATGATTTCAAGTATTATTTCAGTCTGCCACAGAGATGCCTCTATATTATTTGATCCCGGTTCCACCCTTTCTTATGTGTCATCATACTTTGCCCGTTATTTGGATACGCCTCGTGAGTCTCTTATTTCACCTGTTCATGTATCTACTCTGTTGGGCGATACTATTGTTGTAGACCGTGTGTACCGGTCATGTATGGTGACTATTGGGGGTCTGGAGACCCGAGTGGATCTTTTATTATTGTGTATGGTGGATTTCGATATCATTTTGGGCATGGATTGGCTATCTCCGTGTCGTGCTATTCTGGACTGTCATGCCAAGATAGTCATATTGGCTATACCAAGTGTGCCACTGATTGAGTGGTAAGGCATGACTGATTATGTTCCCAGAAGAGTGATCTCATTCTTGAAGGCCCAGCGTATGATTGGGAAAGGTTGTATTTCATATCTAGCCTTTGTGAGGGATGTCGGTGCTAAGACTCCCAATATTGATTTTGTTCTAGTTGTGAAAGATTTTCCCAATGTGTTTCCTACAGACCTGTCGGGCATGCCACCGGACACGGATATTGATTTTGGTATTGACCTGGTGCTGGGCACTCAGCCCATTTATTTTCCTCCATATCGTATGGCACCAACGGAGTTGAAGGAGTTAAAGGAGCAGCTTTAGGAACTCTTTGATAAGGGTTCATTCGGCCTAGTGTGTGACATTGGGGTGCGCCGTTTCTATTTGTGAAGAAGAAGGATGGCACTATGAGGTTTTGCATTGATTATAGGCAATTGAACAAAGTAACAATTAAGAACAAGTATCCTTTGCCTAGCATTGATGATTTATTCGACCAACTTCAGGGAGAGAGAGTGTTCTCCAAGATTGACCTCCGTTCAGGTTATCACCAGTTGAAGATCAAGGACTCGGATATTCTTAAGACAGCTTTAAGGACCCGATATGGTCACTATAAGTTCTTGGTGATGTCTTTTGGTCTAACCAATTCCCAGTAGCGTTCATGCATTTGATGAACAGCATGTACCGGCCTTATCTCGGCTCGTTTGTCATAGTTTTCATTAATGATATTTTGGTGTATTCGCATAGTCAGGAGGAGCACGCAGAGCATTTGAGAGTTGTGTTTCAGATATTGAGGGAGTAGAAGCTTTATGAAAAATTCTCCAAGTGTGAGTTTTGGCTCAGTTCAGTGGCTTTCTTGAGGCACATGGTGTCCAATGAGGGTATTCAGGTTGATCCGAAGAAGATAGAGGCAGTTTAGAGTTGGCCTAGACCATCCTCAGCCATAGAGATTCACAGTTTTCTTGGTTTGGCAGGCTATTATAGCTGGTTTGTTCAGGGATTCTCATCTATCGCATCGTCCTTAACCAAGTTGACTCAGAAGGGTGCTTCATTTGTATGGTCAGATGAGTGTGAGAAGAGCTTTCAGAAGCTCAAGACAGCCTTGACCACATCTCCAATGTTAGTTTTGCCATCAACTTCAGGTTCATATACCATGTATTGTGATGCTTCAAGAGTTGGTATTGGTTGTCTATTGATGCAGGAGGGTAGAGTTATTTCTTATGATTCTCGTCAATTGAAGCCCCATAAGAAGAACTACCCCATTCATGATTTGGAGTTGGCTGTCATAGTTGACGCGTTAAAGATTTGAAGGCATTACTTGTATGGTGTGTCTTGTGAGGTGTTTACCGATCATCGTAGCCTCCAGCACTTGTTCAAATAGAAGGATCTCAATTTGAGGCAGTGGAGGTGATTGGAGTTACTTAAGGATTATGATATCACTATATTGTACCATCCGAGGAAGGCCAATGTGGTGGCCGATGCTTTGAGCCGAAAGGCGGTGAGTATGGGGAGTTTAGCATATATTCCAGTTGGGGAGAGACCTCATGCGGTTGATGTTTAGTCCTTGGCCAATCGGTTCATGAGGTTAGATGTTTCGGAGCCCAGTCGGGTATTGGCTTGTGTGGTTTCTCGGTCTTCCTTATATGATCGCATCAGAGAGCGCTAGTATGATGATCCACATTTGCTTGTCCTTAAGGATAGATTTAAGCATGACGATGCCATAGATATGACTATTGGTGATGATGGGGTTTTGAGGATGCAAGGCCGAATTTGTCTGCCCAATGTAGATGGGCTTCAGGAGTTAATTCTAGAGAAGATAGCTCGCGGTATTCCATTCATCCGGGTGCCACGAAGATGTATTAGAATTTGAGGCAGCATTATTGGTGGAGAAGAATGAAGAAAGGCATTGTGGGATTTGTAGCTCGGTATCTCAATTGTTAGCAGGTGAAATATGAGCATCAGATACTGGGTGGCTTGCTTCAGCAGATGGATATTCCAGAGTGAAAGTGGGAGAGGATCACTATGGACTTTGTTGTTGGACTTCCACGGACTTTGAGAAAGTTCGATGCTATTTGGGTGATTGTGGATCGGCTGACCAAGTCAGCGCACTTTATTCCTGTATGTACTATCTACTTTTCAGAGCGGTTGGCAAAGATCTATATCCGGGAGATTGTTCGTTTGAATTGTGTCCCAGTTTCCATCATTTCAGATAGGGGCACTCAGTTTACTTCGCAGTTTTGGAGGTATGTGCAATGAGAGTTGGGTAGTTAGGTTGAGTTAAGCACAACTTTTCACCCTCAGATGGACGGGCAATCCAAGCGCACTATTCAGATACTGGAGGACATGTTGCATGCTTGTGTCATTGATTTCGGAGGGTCATGGGATCAGTTTCTACCGCTTGCAGAGTTTGCTTATAACAACATCTACCAGTCGAGTATTCATATGGCTCCATATGAGGCTTTGTATGGGAGGCGGTGTAGATCTCCGGTTGGTTGGTTTGAGCCAGATGAGGCTAGGCTATTGGGGATAGACTTGGTACATGATGCTTTAGAAAGGTGAAGGTAATTCAGGAGAGGCTTTGCACAGCGCAGTCGGGGCAGAAGAGTTATGCTGATAGGAAGGTTCGAGATGTGTCCTACATGGTTGTTGAGAAGGTTCTGTTGAAGGTTTCTCTCATGAAGGGTGTTATGAGATTTGGGAAGAAGGGTAAATTGAGTCCTCGGTTCATTAGGCCTTTTGAGGTGCTTCGGAAGATTGGGGAGGTGGCGTATGAGCTTGCCTTGACACCTAGCTTATCGAGTGTGCATTCGGTATTTCATGTTTCTATGCTTCAGAAGTATATTGGGGATCCGTCTCATGTTCTGGATTTCAGCACGGTTCAGTTGGATGATGATTTGACTTATGATATGGAACCAGTAGCTATTCTGGGTCGTCAAGTTCGAAAGTTGAGGTCAAAGAATATAGTTTTAGTGAAAGTGTAGTGGAGAGGTCGGCCCATGGAGAAGGCTACCTGGGAGACCGAGCGGGAGATGCGGAGCAGATATCCTCACCTGTTTGAGGCTTTAGGTATGTTTCTTGACTCGTTCGAGGACGAACATTTGTTTAAGTTGGGGAGGATGTGATGATCCGGCTAGTCGTCTCATGAGTTACCGCTCCATTTCCCCCATTTTTGCTTCTTATTGCTTTGTCTATCGGTTCTATATGTGATCGGGTTGATTGGTTCGAGTTCGGAAAGGATTTGGTAAGGTTTTAGACACTTAGTCTCTTTTGAGGAAGCTTAAGTTGGAAAAGTCAACCAAATTTTGACTTATGTGTTAGAGGGCTCGGATGTGAGTTCTGATGGTTTGATTAGCTTTAGGAGGTGATTTGGGACTTAAGAGCGTGATCGGAATGAGTTTTGGAGGATCTAAGTAGATTTAGGCTTGAATTGGCGAAATTGGATTTTTGACAATTTTCGGTTAATAAGTGGGATTTTGATATAGGGGTCGTAATGGAATTCCAAGAGTTGTAGTAGTTCCGTTGTGTCATTTGGGATGTGTGTGTAAAATTTAGGTCATTCGGGCGTGGTTTGGTTGGGTTTTTGATCAAAAGCGTAATATCGAAGATTTTGGAAACTTAGGCTTGAATCCAATGTGTTTTGGTTGATTCGATGTTGTTTGAGGTGTTTTAAGGGTTGGTATAAGTTTGATAAGGTTATGGGTCATGTTTGTGTTTTTCGTTGAGACCCCGGGGTGATTTTGGATGGTTGTTGGAGAGTTTGGGAAATTTGAGAAGCTGCAGATTTTCTGTTCTGATATTTCCGCACCTGCGGATTGGGGACCGCAGGTGCGATGTCGCAGATGCGAGGAAAGGACAACAGAAGTGGTCAAGGAGGAGAAGGGCAGGAGCCACAGATGCGGTTGGCTGACCGCACCCGCGATGGCGCATATGCAGCTACTTGGTCACAAATGCAGTTTTGGACCATTAAGTGAAAGCCGCAGAAACGGCTCAATGACTGCAAATGTGGTACCGCAGAAGCGGTACCTGGGCCGCAGGTGCGGAATCCCAGGGCCAGAAGGTATATATTGTTTTCTTCGCGAAATTTTTCTAAGTTCTCCATTTTTGAAGACAGGAAGCGAGCTAGGGCAGTGATTTCAAGGGAAGATCGAAGGGAACCAGTTGGGTAAGTTCCCTAAGCTTCATTATTTGGGTTTATGATCATTTTTTCATTGTTTAATCATGGTATTAGTGGAAATTAAGGAAGAAAATTGGGGATTAGGGCTTGAGATTAAGATACTTTAAAATGAGAATTTGAGGGGTCATTTGGACTCCGATTTCAGTGTTCTTGGTATGTATGGACTCGTGGAAGGATAAGGATTCCGTGGATGTAATTTTTACTGAGTTTCGAGATGTGCGCCCGTGGGTCGGATTTGGCCAATTTTGGGATTTTTAGTATAATTTAATTTATTTCGCATGGGCTTCGTCCCTTTAGCCTATTCTAATGTAATGATTCTGATTTTGGGTAGATTCGGCACGAGTTGAGGCCGATGCGAGGGGCAAAGGCATCGCGGAGTAGTGTTTTCATCCAGTTGAGATAAGTAACCATTGTAAATCTGGAACTGAGGGTACAAACCCCGGTATTTGAATGATAAATGCGGTGACGCACATGCTAGGCGACGAGCGTGTGGGCGTGCACCGGTAGGTATGGTGACTTGGTCCGTCTCGTAGTGACTATTAAGCCTTGTATTTGATTTGAAACCTTATGATATTCCATACTTTAGTCATTATACTGTATTATGGGTTGTATGCCATGTTTTGGGCCTTGTGCCGACCTGTTAAGACCCTTAGGGGCATTTTTACTGTTTTTCCTCACCCTACTTGTTTTAAAGCATATCCTCAGTCACGTTTTACCTATTTATTGTTTATAACTGGTTTTATCACTCTACTTCTTAAATGTGAGGACTGTTTGGACTGAGTTCCCTAATTTCTACTATTGTGCCCGAGAGGCTGTGAGGTTAATGACTGAGAGAGGTTGAGAACTTAATGGTAAGGATATTTATATATGTATGAATTATGGATCGGGCTGCACGCCGCATCGATACTTATATGGATCGGGCTGCACGCGCGCAGTGATATATATATTGGATCGGGTTGCGCGCCGCAGCGATATGACGCTTGGGTTGTAGGAGTCCCTCCAAAGTCTATACACCCCCAGTGAGCTTAGTCGACTCTAAATTATAGATCGGGTTGCATGCCACAGTGGTTACTATGATTATCATTATTATGAGATATTAATGAGCCTAAGTGTTAAGATTGTGTACTGAGTGACGAGAGCTTAGTCACGAGTGACGGAGAGGTTGCCCGAGAGGCCATGTTCTGAGTGATACCTTGCCCGAGGGGCCCAGTTATGATAGTTTTCACTGATTTCACTCTTTTTTTAAAATAAGCCTCTATTAAAAAATTGCTAAGTATATGATTTCAAGTATTTAAACTAAAATTGAGGATTTTATGACGGAACTAGTTTTAAACTGTAGAGTTTGATCTGTTATCCTGTTGTTTATTTATTTATATGATTTTTAACTACTCGTCACTGCTTTCAGACTTTATTTATTTTTGTTACTTACTGATTTGGCGTACTCATGTTACTCCCTGCACTTTGTGTGCAGATCCAGGTGCCCGAGCGGCAGAGTGAGGGGGTCCTCAGCTTATCCAGAGTTTGCCGAAGATTGCAAGGTAGTTGCATGGTGTCCGCAACCCTGCTTTCCTCCTTTGTATCTTGTTCTTTTCCGCATTTTTAGACTTATAATGTATTAGACAGTCGGTTATGTATTTAGAGGCTCTAAACTTGTGACACCAGATGTTTGGGCTGTGTTGACTTATGTTTTATTGATTTCCACACATTTTTAGTTGTTTAATCTCTTCTTATGAAAATTTGGTATTTAAACCCGTGTTAGAAAATGATTTATTAAAAGAAAAAAAATTATGATCAATGTTTGGGTTGTCTTGCCTAATAATGTGATAGGCGCCATCACGACCGGGTATTTGGGGTCGTGACAGGTTGGTACGCATCTGCGTAAGCGCAAATGCGGAAGGAAAAGCGCAGATGCAGAAAGGCGTAAGAAGGCAAGGATCGCAGAAGTGAGCGGGGCCCGCAGGTGCGCACTTACGGGTGTGTATGTTTGACTGCAGATGCGAACTCTAATTGATTAACTAGGATCCATACCTGCGATAAAATTTCCGCAGGTGCGGCATCGCAGAAGCGACAAAGAGACCACATGTGCGATTTTGCTGGACAGAAGGTATAAAAAGAACACTTCGGGATTGTTCACCATTTCCATTGTTTTTAGCTCAGATTTTAGGGATTTTGAAGCAACCATTGGTATGGTCCTTGTGCTTGATGGTGTTTCCCCACTGATTTTATACCTAGTTGGTGAAATGTTGAGGTGCAATTTGGGAGATTAGGACTTGAAAATTGGAGAGTAAGTTTTGGGAATTTGGAGGGGTAAATGATGTCGGATTTTGATGAATTTAGATGGTTATACTCGTGAGTGAATGGCCTTTTGGGTTTTTTGACTTTTGTCGGATTTTGAGACGTGGCCCCGGGGGTCGGGTTTGAGTCGCTTTCGGATTTTGACTCTAATTTAGTAGTTTTCTTGTGGAATTGATCCATTTAGCCTTTATTGATTATGTTATATCACTTGTGGCTAGATTCGGGATGATTGGAGGCTGATTCGAGAGGCAAAGGCATTACGGAGTAGGAATTTTCTCGGATTGAGGTAAGTAACAGTTGTAAATCTGGTCCTGAGGGTATGAAACCCCAGATTTTGTGTCATATAACTATTTTGGAGGTGACGTATATGCTAGGTGACGAGCGTGTGGGCATGCATCAAAGAGATTGCGACTTGATCAGTCCTGTGAGACTATAGAATCGAATAACGTACTGTTTACTACGTGTTCCCTCTGTTTCTATGGAAATTGACTGCACTTCATGTTAGAAACCATGTTTAGGCCTTATGAGATCTCTATTGAGACCCGTGAGGTCGTGTACTTGCTGATTAACAGCTATCTGCTGTTTTGTTCTCAGTCATGATATTACTTGCGTATTTTACCTCTGTCCCTTCCTATTTATCAATGATACATATTATTATCTCTGTTTGGGCTGAATCATATGCTTTCTGAGAGCCCGAGGTGCTGGTGATATTGGTGACTGAGATAGGGCATGAGTGCCCAACTGTGAGCTATATGAGTGTATATGGATCGGGTTACACACCGCAACGAGCCTCAAGGCTATATATGTATATATATTAGATGGGGTTGCATGTCGGGACGAGCCTTCGGGCTAATTATCTATATTGGATCGAGTTGCATGCTGCAACGAGCCTTATGGCTGTTTACATACTGGATCGGGTTGCACGCTGCAGCGATATAGCGCTTGGGATGAAGGAGCTATTCCAGAGTCTGCACACCCCCAGTGAGCGCAGGTACCTATTGAGTGTGAGTACTGAGAGCCGAGTGATTGAGCTGTTAAGGTGAGCTGAGTGACTTTTGCCTTGAGAGGCTATACTTGCTTTCAATTATTTGTTGCACTTAGTGTGAGCACGTGATTTTTGTTTTACGCGACAATCACTCCAAAAAAGAAAAAAACATTGGTCTTGCTGTACAATTTTTTGGATTTTTACGTGGTATGTTGTTAATTATTTATGATTTTTGCCCATTTTTATTTTTATTAAAACAAAATACAAAAATGTGTGTCATGCGTAGTTTGAACCGTAATCCGGTTATTAAATGGAAAATCATAAAATATGCATTTTGTCATGATTGTTGCCTTGCTTAATTTTACCTACTTTTAACATTTTAATATGCGTGAATAATTGTATTAAGTGTCTAATTAATGGAATTTAATTTTGTTTAATTAGGTTTTGTTTTAAAAATGAAAAAAAAAAATATAAAAGAAAAAGAGTGCAAAATTGGCCTAAAATCAGGTTTGGGCTTGTTCCCATTTAAAATCCGAGGCCCAAATTGAGCCCAAAAGCATGTGCTTGCCCCGGTCCAGACCAGCTGACTTCAAGAGCTTCCAAACGACATCGTTTTGATCTGGTCTGATCTATGTCGTTGATCTCAGAATGATCAACGGTCAAGATCGCATCCACCATACCCACGAACAAACCCGACCCGTTCAACCCCCAAACCAACCCAAACCCTGGCATTTGAAACGACACCGTTTCCCCACCAGTTGAAAGATCCTGGCCTTCCATCTCGCCTCATCCAACGGCTGAGATCAATCCACCCATTCCATATATAAACTTTCCTACCATACCCTGCCCCCTATCCAAGACCCCCGCCTTCGTCCTCATCCCCTTTCCCCACGAAACCCTAGCCGCCCCCTTTTCCTTCACCATTAATCCCGGCGGCCTGGACGCCGGTGACTCCCAGCTTAACACCGTAGGACCACCTCACCTCCCTGAACATGGATCTGTTAACCGCTTAGCTCGAATCCCATCCCACCTTCTCGAATCTTCATTTGAAGATTCGAGTCAAAACTCGATCTACACCGATCTGCCCTAGATTCTTACCAGACAGTCCCCGGACCTCCCTCGTGACCAAACCATGCTTGGTTTTGTCCGAATCTAACCATGGAAACCCAAATCCCAAATCTACCATCTGTGAACCCTAGAAACCCCAAGCCTGGCTTGTGTCCGTTTGAGCTAAAGTGATTAGGGTCTAATGGACCTTAATCGAAGTGTTCTCAGCTGAGAACACTTCGATTAAAGTCCGTTCAACCCTAAGAAGGGTCCGTTCAAACACGAGCTGATTTTTCTGATTTTTTCTTTCAAAGATCTTATGGTAAGTTTGTTAGCTTTTCTTTATTTCATTTCGTTTGTTTGTTAAAGGTCTGTTCATATGACCAAACGTTTTGTTTAATTTGTGTTTTGAATTTTACCAACTGGTTTTTGCTCACCTTGCCTGGACCTCTGTATTTGGTCAAATGTTTCCTCATTCACCGATAATGTGTGTGTATGTAAACTGCCTAATCGATTGAATTGAAATTGTTTGAGTAGTCAATCCCCAAGTTAATCTCTATTTTGACATTGCAATCTGAACCCCTTTGTTAGTACTGTTAGATTTCTGATCATGGTTTTCGATTGTACATGTTATGATTAGTATAGTCGAGTCGACATATGTCGTCGATTAGTTTCAGTTGTTTGAACAATAACAAATTGATCTGCTTCTGTTAAGCATTGTCTGAATCAATTAAGGATTGAGTTTAGCTACTTATAGTTGTTGATTTGAATCAGAAATATAAAAGGATTTGGTTTGTTTAGTTGCAATCTGAATTATTGTCATGTGCATTTGTGCACAGCATATGCATTTAGGGCCTTTAGGATTAAAATAAGCTTGTCAACAGGTGCTGTCAGAACACACCCCTGCTGCCCATACCCTGTTTTAATTTAGAAATAATAAGCCCATTCAGAGATATGTCTGTCAGGGAATATCATGGTAGGGTCTTATTTTAAATAGTTGAGTGGAAAAACCACAGACCACATGGGAGGGGCTCTGATTTGTCTAGAGGCTATAAAGGGCTGAGGCTGGGCTTATAAGAGAAGCAAATTTCCATTAGAAAGGGGACTAGGAAAAAAAGGAGACAAGAGGAGACTGAATTTTTCTGGACTTGTCAAAAGAAATACATAAAGAGATAAGAGAAGTAAGGATACAGATTGGGGGAACTGAATTTCGAAAAGAAGAGAGAAATAGAGAGGCATATACAGATACACATTGAGAGAGGCATAACACAGAAAATAGGAACTGCATTTCCATTGTTGTCTTGACTTTCACTGGTCTGGACTTGTTTGCTCCACACTGATTTCTTCCAAGACCTGACTGAAGTTACTGTTTGTTTGTAGCATTAGTTCACTTCTGGATTTGTTCTGCCTGAATTCTGATTCTATACTACTGGTTATTGATGTCATTCTGCCATTTTTCCATCGGCTCTAGCTGCATCTTGCACTAGGATTTGTTCTGTTTGTTACCTGCCATTACTGCTGCTGTTTGGTATTGCTTATAGTGCTCTACTGACCTCCCTGCTTCTTCTGTTGTATCCAACATCCAGGTACATACTAGAACTTCGCATCTGATGTAACAATGAAAGCATGAAATAAAGATACGCGGGAGTTTAATCATTCGTTGCTGCGGTTAAAGTTTTATGAATGTTGTTAGATTTGTGTAACTTGTTTAGTTTGTAACTCAATAAAGAAACACATTAGGTGGCCTGTACTTAATTAAAGCTTAGTTTGTTTTAAAATTGTGATTTTAGTTATTTAGTTGGTTGTATGATAAGGAATGCATGAGTGTTTGGTACACAGATAAGTAGACTTCCTTTAGGCCATATTTGGTATGTATAGAGCAGAATGTTTTAACCTTTCGGCTATATTTTGTATGCATAGAGCATAGTGCCTTAACCTTGCCAAATATAATGTAGTTTTAATCTTTCGAGTTCTAACTTTATCGGATCTCGTTAGGCAGTTCACATGACCACGTTCAAACCCTATTAGTAGCAGTTTCCGATAGTTAATTCTACTGACCTGGTTTAAATAAGTGAGTTTCAAATTCGGGTTTGAAGAACATTTAACATAGGCTTTAGCACCAAACCTTTCCCAAGTGGTGACTCTGAATTAAATAAATAATCCCATTTCGAATATTGTCACTTAAATTGGAAAAACTCCCTCGCGCATTTTCTACCCTTCGGGGCGGGGCGCGCAAAAAGGAGGTGTGACAGCTCTGGCGACTCTGCTGGGGAGAAGCTCCCAGAACGTTAGTTCAGGGTTCAGAATTCGAGCTTAGAATAATTGTTATATTTGGCTTTATTATCTGATCTTTATATCATGTTTTGGCATAACGTGCTAAATGTTTTTTTTACCGCTTTGATGTTATCTGAACTGTATATAAACTGTGCCGAAACCTTTCTCTTCTTACCTCCGGGGAGAAGCTCGCTGGTCGAGACTCCCTATTCTGTTAGTGTCAATACCTGAAATAAGAAAGAGGTCGGACAAGTTACAAAGCCGGACGATCTCGCGGGTCCCCGGTACGTAGCCCCCTCCTCGACTCGAGTTGTCCGCTCGGGTACACAGTCTAGAACAAATACCCAGGTTGTGAACCTAGTATAACGAAACTTCATGCCGGATCCCTAGTAGGAACGCTTATTTGCATCATGTTGCATTTGACTTAGGGGACTCAACACAGGGGTTGGGTCCGTCTAGGACTAGCAACCTGAAATGAAAAGACCATCCTGTTGCATCCTATTTGTTTCCGTGCATTTATTTGTCTCGGACATGCATGCTGCCTGACTTTGGAGTATTTGAAAAATATAAACAAAAAAAATAACAGTGTATAGGGCTAATTTTCTACTTTGAAAAATAGCAATGCCCAATTACTGTCAAAACTCTGCCGAAATTTTGCGATAATAAAAAGGGAAAATGTTTTGTTTCCAATAATTTGCTTTACTAAGAAAAAGAAAAAACAAAAAGATAGAAAAATAGTCTTTTATTTTTGGAAAGTTGTTTGTTGAAAAGGAAAGAATTTTGTTCTAAAATAATTCGGTTAATTTAACCGAACTACGCGGGTCTGATTCTCACCGGATGTGAGATACGTAGGCAAACCTCATCGGTTTCGACCCCAATTTTCAAAAAATATCCAAAAATATTTTCCTTTAGTTCCTTCTTTATAAATCTTTCCTTAGAAAATGCAAAAAAGAAATAAAAAATAATATAGAAGTTTTCTTTAAACTCAAATAAAAAAAATAGTTTCCTTCTTTCTGAAGTCTTTCATACGAAAAATGAAATAAGAATTAAAAATCAGCAACAAAAATCCAAAAATACTATTTCTTTTTTAGTCTCTCTTTTGTAAAATGTCCATAAAAAATATTTGAAAAATTGAATTCTGTTATGATGAATATCACATTATGGTGGATGCCTACTCTTCTTCCATGATCTTTAGCTAAAATGCTTAATGACATATTCAATGACATAATTTGTATGTTCAATGACATATTCCATGACATATTTTCTTCACTTTTTATGCCTATATAAAGGCCTTGTAATAGATAGGAAAAATACACAATTGAAGAAGAAATAAGAATCTCTCTTCCTCTCTTTCTCTCTATATCTCTTAGTTTGTTTTTGCTTGTTCTATATTGTTATTTTGGGTTATATTTTATAACACGTTATCAGCACGAAGCTCTAATTTTATTCTTAACTCCAGCTAAGTTGAGCCATATTTTATTGAGGTATGTATCATTATAATCATTTTATTTATGGCAGTACATATATCATATGCTTAATTCTTACAACCTAAATTTTTCTTTGCAATTTTTGATAATTTACATCATTTATGTTGTTGTTCCCTTTTTCATATTTTTGTTTATCATGTTATTTTTCACACCTGACGCAATACCATTAAAAAAAATGTATGCATATGTATGTAGTGTATACATTATCTAGTCACTGCAACTAATAAAACGTTAAATTCTATATATATATATATATATATATATATATATATATATATATATATCAATAATATAAAGTGAAATGAAATAATATATAGTTTCTATTTTATGGCATGAATAAAATGAAATAGTAGATTGCTAACACGATATAGCTTTATTTTCATTTGTTTTACCTTAATCGATTTGTTTCATTAATTGTTTATTATTATAGTTATTTCTCTAACTTATTCATCTTTTATGATAGTTTTCACTATGTCAAATTTATCAAAACTTGAATTTGTGGCACTTGACATCACCGGGAAGAACTATTTATCATGGGTACTTGATGCTGAAATTCACCTTGACGCTAAAGGTCTTGGAAATACGATTATACAAGGAAATGAAGCATCAAATCAGGATAAAGCGAAGGCCATGATTTTCCTTCGCCATCATTTACATGAAGGGTTAAAAACTGAATATTTAACAGTAAAAGATCCACTTGAATTATGGATTAATTTGAAGGATCGATATGACCACCTAAAACTTACGGTATTACCGAAAGCTCGGTATGAGTGGATACATTTAAGGTTGCAAGACTTTAAAACTGTAAGTGAGTATAATTCTGCTATCTTTAAAGTAAGTTCTCTATTAAAATTATGTGGAGACACTATCACAGATGAGGACTTATTGGAAAAAACATTTTCTACTTTTCATGCTTCAAATGTGGTGCTACAACAACAATACCGTGAAAAAGGTTTTAAGAAATATTCTGAGTTAATCACATGTCTACTTGTGGCTGAGCAGAATAATACTCTATTAATGAAAAATCATGAAGCCCGTCCCACTGGGTCAGCTCCATTTCCGGAAGTGAATGCTGTAGCAACATATGATAAGTTTGAAAGAAAACAAAATAATTATCGTGGTCGTGGACATGGTCGTAAACGTGGACGTGGCAGGGGGCGAAACAATTATCGTCATTATGGTGGAAATAAATTGGAGAACAATAAGGGTTCTCAAATTAATCATTCAAAAGGTAAAGCTAGTATGTGTCACCGATGTGGTATGAGAGGTCATTGGGCACGCATTTGTCGTACGCCAGAACATTTTGTCAAACTTTATCAAGCCTCCCTCAAGAAAAAAGAAAAATAATGTGGAGGCACACTTGACCTTTCAAAATAATAATGATGAAGCAGGTCCCTCAAATAAATATGATTCTAAGGCACATCCTGCATATAAAGATGATGATTTTGAAGGCCTAACAAATATTACTCATTTAGAAGTTGGAGACTTCTTTGAGGATATTGACTGAAGAATGAATCATCTTACTGGGGAATGAAGTTATAAAAGTTGTTATGTTTATGTTTGCAACTAGTTTATTTTTTTTTTTCTTGAGTGTATTTTCCTAATGCATTATGTGTTGCTAGTTTCTATATTTCTAATGTATTTCTTAATGTTTTTTTTGCTTGTCTTTCATATTTCTTATGATGTATTATTTGTTTTTTTTATGAAGAATATGAAAATTCCACAGTCTTCAGTTGGACTCAAGATTAATAAAGATGATATATGTCTTCTGGATAGTGCTACAACACACACTATTTTAAAAGATAAGAGATATTTCTCTTATTTGGTAATGAAAGAAGCGAATGTTAATACAATATCCGGTAGTACAAGATTAATTGAAGGTTCTGGAAGAGCCAATTTATTACTACCAGGAGGAACAAATTTGGCTATTGATGAAGCACTATATTGTAGTAAATCTCAAAGAAACTTATTAAGTTTCAAAGATATTCGCCAAAATGGCTATCATATTGAGACTACAAATGATGAAAAGATTGAATATCTTTATATTACTACAATAACGTCCGGTAAGAAATATGTGCTTGAAATGTTACCCGCTTTTTCCTCCGGCTTATACTACACAAGTATTAGCAGGATTGAAACACATGCCGTAGTAAACAAGAAGTTTACTAATCAAGATAATTTTATTATTTGGCATGACCGGTTGGGCCATCCTGGTTCTAATATGATGCGTAAAATAATTGAGAATTCACATGGACATGCAATGAAGAATCAGAAAATTCTTCAATTTAAGGAATTCTCTTGTGCTGCATGTTCTCAAGGAAAATTAATTATTAGACCATCAACTAATTAAAGTTAGGATGGAATCCCCTGCATTTCTGGAACGTATACAAGGTGATATATGTGGGCCCATTCACCCTCCATGTGGACCATTCAAATATTATATGGTTTTGATAGATGCATCTACAAGATGGTCACATGTGTGCTTACTATCAACTCGCAATATGGCATTTGCGAGATTGTTGGCTCAAATAATAAAGCTAAGAGCACAGTTTCCAGATTATGCAATTAAGACAATCCGTCTTGATAATGCTGGTGAGTTTACATCCCAAGCCTTTAATGATTATTGTATTTCAACTGGGATAACAATTGAGCATCCGGTTGCTCATGTTCATACACAAAATGGTCTAGCAGAATCATTGATCAAACGCCTCCAATTAATTGCTAGACCAATGCTTATGAGAACAAAACTTCCCATTTCAGTATGGGGTCATGCTATTTTGCACGCAGCATCACTTGTGCGGATAAGGCCCACAAGTTATCATAAAGTCTCCCCATTACAATTGGCTTTTGGTCAGGAGCCAAATATTTCTCATCTTAGGATCTTTGGTTGTGCGATATATGTTCCAATTGCTCCACCACAACGCACAAACATGGGTCCTCAAAGAAGGTTGGGGATATATGTTGGATATGAATCTCCTTCAATTATAAAATATCTAGAGCCGATGACTGGAGATTTATTTACGGCAAGATTTTCTGATTGTCATTTTGATGAATCAGTATATCCAACATTAGGGGGAGAAAATAAGCAGCTGAAAAAGAATATAGATTGGAATGCATTATCACTGTCTCATTTAGATACTCGAACAAATCAATGTGAACAAGAGGTTCAAAAGATTATTTATTTCCAAAATATTGCAAATCAATTGCCAGATGCATTCACTGACCTACCAAGGGTGACCAAGTCACATATTCCAGTTGCTAATGCACCAATTTGAGTTGATATCCCGACAGGACAATTAATTAAAGCAAATGAGTCTAAGCCATGCTTGAAACGTGGTAAACCAATCGGTTCTAAAGATAAAAATCCTCGAAGAAGAAAAGAAGCAAATGATCAAAGTGAACATAACACGGAGGTAGTGGCTCATGCAGAGCCCCAAGACGTAACAAATGATAAGACCTTAGGGGAGGTCCAGGTACCTGAAAATAATGAAAATGAAGAGATATCAATAAGTTATGTCTCAACCGGGAAAAGATGGAACCGAAATAATGTTGTTATCGATAACATTTTTGCTTATAATGTTGCTGTTGAAATAATGCAACAAGATGAGGATCTTGAACCAAAATCTGTCAATGAATGTAGACAGAGAAATGATTGGCCAAAATGGAAAGACGCTATCCAGGCAGAGTTAACTTCACTTGGAAAACGTGAAGTCTTCGGACCCATAGTTCGAACACCTGAAGGCATAAAGCCAGTAGGGTATAAATGGGTTTTTGTGCGAAAACGAAATGATAAAAATGAAGTCGTTAGATATAAAGCACGACTTGTGGCACAAGGGTTTTCCCAAAGGCCTGGAATTGATTATATGGAGACATATTCTCCTGTAGTGGATGCTATCACCTTCAGGTATCTCATAAATATGGCAGTGCAAGAAAAACTTGATATGCATCTAATGGATGTTGTTACAGCCTATTTGTATGGATCATTAGACAACGAAATTTTTATGAAAGTACCTGAGGGATTTAAAGTGCCAGAAGCATATAAAAGTTTTCGAGAAACTTGTTCAATAAAGCTTCAGAAATCTTTATACGGATTGAAACAATCAGGTCGTATGTGGTACAATCGCCTGAGTGAATACCTGTTGAAAGAAGGGTACAAGAATGATCCAATTTGTCCTTGTGTCTTTATAAAAAGGTCTGGATCTGAATTTGTTATAATCGCTGTGTATGTTGATGATTTAAATATCATTGGAACTCCTGAGGAGCTTCCAAAAACAGTAGACTGTTTGAAGAAAGAATTTGAAATGAAAGATCTTGGAAAGACAAAATTTTGTCTTGGTCTACAAATTGAGTATATGAAAGATGGAATATTTGTCCATCAATCAACATATACCGAAAAGATTTTAAAGCGATTCTATATGGATAAAGCACATCCATTGAGTACC
Source organism: Nicotiana sylvestris (assembly GCF_000393655.2). Taxonomy (NCBI): domain Eukaryota; kingdom Viridiplantae; phylum Streptophyta; class Magnoliopsida; order Solanales; family Solanaceae; genus Nicotiana; species Nicotiana sylvestris. The sequence goes on along the minus strand of NC_091065.1, from coordinate 188,714,348 downwards.
CCAATGGTTGTGAGATCACTTGATATAAAGAAAGATCCATTCCGACCTCATGAAAATGATGAAGAGCTTCTTGGTGCCGAAGTACCATATCTTAGTGCAATTGGGGCATTAATGTATCTTGCCAATAATTCCCGACCAGATATAGCTTTCTCAGTAAGTTTATTGGCAAGATTTAGTACTTCGCCAACACAAAGACACTGGAATGGTATTAAACATATATTCAGATACCTCCAAGGGACCATTGATATGGGTTTATTTTATTCAAACGAATCCAAGCCATCATTGATTGGTTATGCAGATGCAGGATATTTGTCTGATCCACACAAAGGTCGATCTCAGACAGGCTATTTATTTACAAGTGGAGGTACAGCCATATCATGGCGTTCGACAAAACAAACTATGGTTGCTACTTCTTCAAATCATGCAGAGATAATAGCCATTCACGAAGCAAGTCGAGAATGCGTTTGGTTAAGATCTATAACTCAACACATTCAGCAAACATGTGGTTTTTCTTCGAAAGAGAATATTCCAACAATATTGTATGAAGACAATGCTGCATGCATAGCTCAATTGAAAGGAGGATATATCAAAGGAGATAGAACAAAACACATTTCACCAAAATTCTTTTTCACTCATGATCTTCAGAAGAATGGTGAAATAGATGTACAACAAGTTCGTTCAAGTGATAATTTGGCTGATCTGTTCACTAAGGCATTACCAACCTCAATATTTGAAAAGCTGATATATAAGATTGGAATGCGTCGTCTTCGAGACATTAAGTGATTTTTCATCAGGGGGAGTAACTATACGCTGCACTCTTTTCCTTAACCAAGGTTTTGTCCCACTGGGTTTTCCTGGTAAGGTTTTTAATGAGGCAGCAAGCAATGCATATCATAAATAATTATGTACATCCCAATATTTTTTTAGAGAGTTTTTAACAAGGCACATTATCTATGGACATCCAAGGGGGAGTGTTATGATGAATATCACATTATGGTGGATGTCTACTCTTCTTCCATGATCTTTAGCTAAAATGCTTAATGACATATTCAATGACATAATTTGTATGTTCAATGACATATTCCATGACATATTTTCTTCACTTTTTATGCCTATATAAAGGCCTTGTAATAGATAGGAAAAATACACAATTGAAGAAGAAATAAGAATCTCTCTTCCTCTCTTTCTCTCTATATCTCTTAGTTTGTTTTTGCTTGTTCTATATTGTTATTTTGGGTTATATTTTATAACAAATTCCAAAATATTAGGACTTTTCTTTAGAAGTGCTTTTGTAAATAAATAAAACTAAGAATTCCACATCATTTTCTTAAAAGTCCCTCTTTCAAAATTTAAGAGGCAACATCATAAATAAAAAATATACATTCTTTCTTCCGTAGAAAAGGTAAAACAAACAAATATACATTTTTTGAAAGAAATGCTTTAACAAGTATGCTTTAACATACAAATATACATTTGTATGTTCAATGACAAACAAATATAAATGTTCTTTAAAAAACATTTCCAAAGTTAAAGCATTTCTTTCAAAAAATTCCAAAAAAAAGGGGTTAGTCTAGTTACTCCATTTTCGATGCCCGAACTACGCGGGTTTGATTCTCACCGGATGTGAGATACGTAGGCAACCCTCATCGGGTCCAACCCCACCTTTTGCTAAAATAGCCAAAATCAATAAATAAATAAAAACGTGTCAAATTTTAAATTTTGCCATAAATAAGTTGGGTGGTGTCCAACCTTCCCTTTTGCTAAAAATAGCCAAAAATATATGTCAAATTTTAAATCTGTCATAAATAAGTCAGGTGATGTTGTTTTGTCATAAATAGCCGAATGTTCCCGAAAGGGACGCCGGAAGGCTGACTTTGCATAAACAGCCACCTTTGGGTCATTTTTTAAGGTTTGGTCCAGTTGACCCACACAGCCTTAAAATCTTCGTCACCGAGGCGTTGAAAGGCCGTGTTGGCAATATTGAGTTTTCTAATTTGAAAAACGATAAAAAGAGTCATAAATAAGTCAGGTGATGCTGTTTTGTCATAAATAGCCGAATGTTCCCGAAAGGGACGCCGGAAGGCTGACTTTGCATAAACAGCCACCTTTGGGTCATTTTTTAAGGTTTGGTCCAGTTGACCCACACAGCCTTAAAATCTTCGTCACCGAGGCGTTGAAAGGCCGTGTTGGCAATATTGAGTTTTCTAATTTGAAAAACGATAAAAAGAGTCATAAATAAGTCAGGTGATGCTGTTTTGTCATAAATAGCCGAATGTTCCCGAAAGGGACGCCGGAAGGCTGACTTTGCATAAACAGCCACCTTTGGGTCTTGTTTAGTATTTTTTATCCAGTTGACCCACACAGCCTTAAAAACCTTCGCCCCGAAACGCTGAAGGGCCGTGTTTGCAACACCAGGTTTTTATTGTAATTTGAAAAAAAAACAACAAACAAAAAAAAAACCAAAGAGTCAGCGGTCGGGTGAATACCGTTTGAATTTTGTCATAATAAGCCGAGCCAGCTTCGGTCGCGTCTTAAACCGTTCTTGCCGAAATAGCCTTAGAGTATCTTTCAGTTGTCGAAAGGTTATTTTCGTAAAAGAACGGACAAGTTTGTAAAATGATCCTCCCCGGCCTCAAAATTCATGTGAAATTTGGAAGGGGCCACGTTTGCAAAAAATAACCGTTCGGTTGCATTTTGTGAGTGTTGAAACCCAATTTTTTATTATGAAGAAAAAAAATGTTTCATTACTTTTACCTTTCATTTGGCCCGAACTACGCAAGATCTGATTCATGCGGGGTCATGATACGTAGACAATCTCCATCGGATTCGATCATAGCTATAAAATAAATTGAGAAAAAAAAACAAACTGAAAGAAAAGGAAAAAGAAAATCGAGTGAAAAAGAAAATAGAAAAAAAAACAAAAAGGAAAAAAGAAAAAAAAAGAGAGTGCAAAAAATAAAAGAGCGGCAAAAACAAGATCAAGAGTGACTAAAGAGAGGCAAGAATAAAAGAAAAGAGGTACATAGTGAAGAGTGCTAGTTTAGGGTCGGGATGAAACATGCAACCCGTTCAAACACATGGTAAAATCGTTTAACTGTTTAGGTGCATTACATCCCATCGTGTGATTTCCTATATGTTAAATGCTTAAAAACTAACAAGGTTGTGTGTGTGAGTAAATTAGCCAGGTTCTGTTCAAGTGATTGGTTTTGTTGGTATGTAGTGATGAACAGTCTTGCACGCGGCCACAACATTATACACAAAACTGAGCTCCACCTCCTAGAAATGCCCATCCTTACCAAGCTCCATATAGTCTCAATCAAATGTTCATCAGTACAATCCTCACCCAAGAGAGTCTTTCAAAAGGAATTAGTTCACCTCTATTGGTGAATCATACTCAGGCTTGTTCCAAAAGCTAGTCAGGCGAAGTCTGCTGCTGCCAGTGGCCCCAAATCGTCCAAACACCGAGTCACCCCTCCCCGCATCGAGCTGATACTAGATGTGAATGCCACTCTGGAGCAGTGGAGCACGATACAAAGGACTGTTGGTCATTGGACCCTCAAAATGGCAGTTGAATACTTGATTGAAGCTGAAAGAATCGTTCCCCGGGACGAAAAGGTTCCTAATATGATGAACATTCCCCTGCCTACTCTCACAAATGGGCCAATAGACGGAATGATCTGTGAAGCTGAGGAATTTGATCCGGCACTGAAGGCTATTGCAGCCATTGCCGAGACAGAAGAAAAGCCAAAAAACGATTGTCAAGCTTGAAAGTTCCCCATCAAGCGGGAGTCTCGGTAGCCAGTCTTGCTATCCTTTCTGCATCTGGATTATCTCAGGATGTGATCCAGATGTTTTACTTTATTGTCTTACTTTCTAATGTAAACCCTTCTATCTTCAAAAAAAAAAATTTAAAAAAAACAAAAAACAAAAAAAAAAGAAATAAAAAAAAAATCAAATGAAATTGATATTTCATTTTCCTGGAATGTCTCTTTTCCTAAAATCTTGTCAATCTCCTCATTCTCTTTTAGTTCTGTTAAACGCAGATTTCAATAATATGACATGCTTGCGGACTTCATGCCCGGATCTTAAAACTCTGTCAGACCTCGAAATAATGAATCAAGAATTGGGTCGCCATGAAGAATAGCTTAAGGAAACAAGACAAAGAGTTGGAACAACTGAAGGAAAATTGATTCCCGAAATTGGAAAGGTCCATACATTACAACAAGAGTACTGCCAGAAAGAGTGCGTTGTACTTGGGACACATCGAAGGAAATGTCCTTGAAATAACTGTCAATGCAAATGCAGTCAAAAGGTACTATGTTGGATCCTTTATATAATAAAATCTTGTCCGTTTGAGATGACGAAGGCTTTCATTCTCGCTACCCAAACACTATCAACCCTTTGCAAAACCCATTTGAGCTGGTTACTCTTCTTTGATTACCCTCTTTGGAACCTGAAAATATTATTGAAAATAAAATGAAAAAAGAAAAATGAAAAAAGAAGAAGAAAGAATTGGAAAAATAAGAAAATATATATACAAAAAAAATCCAAAAACAAAAGTGGTCTGAACTACGTCTAACTTGATTCCGAAAGGATACGTAGGCAACCTCTCCTTGGGGTTCAGTCACACCAAAATAAAATCCAAGAAGTCCCCCAAAAGTGAAACTGGGGCAGAAGTTATAATGGTTCGGCAATGATCCCGCCCAAAAGGTTCCAAAGTTGTAGTTCAACCCAAATTCTTTTTACCCCAAACCTTGTTCAAGTCCTTCTGATCAATCGGCAAAGCGGTTCAAAATGGGAGGATGGAGTTATTTGGACCTGATACAACAAAATGAGAAGAATAAAATGAGAGAGTCTTATTGGTGAAAACCCACACGGGCACCGTAAGGCGACGGTAAGCAGAGAAAATCAAATGAGAAGTCTTGTTAGTGAACACCCACACGGGCACTATAAGGAGATGGTAAGAAATGAAATGAAAATGCCAGCTCGTGAAAACCTGCAAAGGGCGCCCATGATCGAAAATGAGATCCTCACAACCACCGTCATCAACAGAGTCCTAGCAAGGTTCCTCGATATTCAAAGCAAAGTTGTGATAAATTTTTGGGAGTCAGGCGGTTTACACAGATCAGGCATCCAGTCTAAAAGGCATGTCATGTTCATTGAAGTCCGCATGTACTCCGGATAAGTCCTTCTCTCCTTTCCCCGAAAGGGACACTTCTAGTTTTAAATTCTCTCCATTCAATTATTTGTTTCTCTTTGAATCCCTTTTGGTCTAACACTGTTCCAAAACCAAGACAAAGAAAGATTGGCAAGACTAATTTATAGGGCTTTCGTTTGATACACGCTAATGTGCAAAAGGCACCCAGCCTCAGCAGGTGCATCAAGTCGACCTCGACTGGCCATGGCGGCCGATGCTCAGGAATCAAAACTCTTGGAAGGAGAAAATCAAATTAAAGCGCCTATAAAGGCAATTGAAGTCGAAAGGGTTGAGTTTCACATGGCTAATCGCCTCAGCAAAGTCGAAGAAACCAAAGTACCCCCAAATGCTCTAAAATTGAACTTGGAAGAAAGAAGACAGAAAAGAAAGGCCTACAAAGGCAAAATAAAGTTGGAAAGGTTAAGTCCCACGCGACTAGCCATTGCAGTTAGGTTTCAGGATCAAAAAATCCCTGATGCTCCAAAAAAAAAACAACAATTGATTGAGCCTGAACTACGTTTGACTTGATTCCGAAAGGATACGTAGGCAGCCTCTCTCTGAGGTTCAGTCACACCAACAATAAAATCCCATTTACCCTAAAATTGAAATCGGGGCACGTCAAGCGGCTTAGAAGTCGTAGTATTATATACTTTGACAAGCACAAGCCTTTCAGATCAATTACCAAAGGTAACGGGAAGCCAAAAGCGTCACGAATGGAGACCAACACACTCTGAATTGAGAGAAATAAAATGAGAGAGTCTCGTCGGTGAAAACCTTCGGGCACCGCGAGGCGACGGGAGTAGAGAAACCAAAAAGAGAGAGCTTGTTTAGTAAAAACTTGCAAAGAGTGCTATCAAGCGATGACAGGAAGGGAAATGAAAGAGGTCAGCCAGCGAAAACCCGCAAAGGGCGCTGTTGGCCGAAAGAATGACTCCACCCAAGGAGGTCTCGACAAAGTTCCACCGGTTTGGGATCACAGATCCGTTTTGGTTTGGGGAAACGCAAGTTCATTGAAGGTCAGGCGTCCAGTCCAAAGAGCATGTCATGTCCATTTAAAGCCAGCATTGACTTCCTCAGATGAGTCTTTATCGTCCCGAAAGGGACACTCCTTTTCTGAAATTTGCTTTCTCCTTTCTTTGTTTTTCTTCGAACCCCTTTCATGTGTAACCCCAAGTTCCAGATATACCGGAAAGGACAGGTGGCAGGTTTGGTTTCACGGAATTCCGTTTCATGAAGGAAAACACCTCATTTCGTTGGTACGTCTGTCCGAACCTGATGAATCAAGATGTTTGACTGCGTTCGAAGTAAAGAGGAAAGAGAGAAATTTCCCCAGAAAGTCCGCCTCGTACAAATCCCCACAGGGATTCCCTTTGTACAAATCCGCACAAAGAATCCACTGCGTAAATATTCCCCAAAGAGTCTGCCCTAGCGAAATCCACACAGATTTTCTCTCTTGTACAGATCCCCACAAGGTCTTCCCTTTGTTAATACTAATAAAAAAAAGGATTTCCCCAGCAAATCCCCAGCGAGTCCCTTTGTAAAAATTCCCCAGCGAGCTTACCCCAACAAATCCTGGAAAGTCCGCTTTGAAGCAAATCCCCAGCATGTCCCCGTTGTACAAAAATCCACACATAGAATCCACTTTGTGAATATTCCCCCACAGAGCTTCCCTTTGTACAAATCCCCACAGAACACCTCTAATAAAATCCCCGTTGAGAATTTCCAAGCAAAACGGGACACAAAAAAAAATCCTTACGAGGCAAATCATCACAGAATATGGAAATACAAGCCTGAGCAGTGTAAAAGGCTTCGCCATTTGAATCCAATCAATGGCAGGACTTTGCAACAGAAATAAGGACGCAACAAAGTAACTGGAACGATCAAGGTCACCAAACCAACCGTCATTTTCGAACTAACAATTGTTCTTTGTCTAAAAAGTTAAAACAGGTATAATCCAAGACAACCGTGCAAGAAGCAGGTGTCACCCAAAGAAGAAGGTAAATGGGTACAAGAAATAGTTTGGCAATAAAGAATTCACTCGAAAGGTAAGTTTCCACGAGACTCCCTTTTATCTTCTACTAAAACAAGGAAATTCATAAAAAGAGGTCAGTTAGTATTCTCGAACTTTGTCCCCAGCCAGTCAGCATTAGGGTTTTAAACCCAAAACTGAACTTTTCCATTTAGTCAGCATTAGGGTTTTAAACCCTAAACTGAACTTTTCCATTTAGTCAGCATTAGGGTTTTAAACCCTAAACTGAACCGTTCCTACTTAATCAGCATTAGGGTTTTAAACCCTAAACTGAACTTTTTCCATTCAGTCAGCATTAGGGTTTTAAACCCTAAACTGAACTCTTTTCTTTAGTCAACATTAGGGTTTTAAACCCTAAACTGAACTCTTTCCTTTAGTCAGCATTAGGGTTTTAAACCCTAAACTAAACTCTTTCCTTTAGTCAGCATTATGGTTTTAAACCCTAAACTGAACTCTTTCCTTCAGTCAGCATTAGGGTTTTAAACCCTAAACTAAACTTTTTCCATTCAGTCAGCATTAGGGTTTTAAACCCTAAATTGAACTTTTTCCATTTAGTCAGCATTAGGGTTTTAAACCCTAAACTGAACTCTTTCCGTCAGTCAGCATTAGGGTTTTAAACCCTAATTTGAACTTTTTCCATTCAGTCAGCATTAGGGTTTTAAACCCTAAACTGAACTCTTTCCTTCAGTCAGCATTAGGGTTTTAAACTCTAAACTGAACTTTTTCCATTCAGTCAGCATTAGGGTTTTAAACCCTAAACTGAACTCTTTCCTTCAGTCGGCATTAGGGTTTTAAACCCAAAACTGAACTTTTCCATTTAGTCAGCGTTACGGTTTTAAACCCTAAACTGAACTATTCCCACTTAATCAGCATTAGGTTTTTAAACCCTAAACTGAACTTTTTCCATTCAGTCAGCATTAGGGTTTTAAACCCTAAACTGAACTCTTTCCTTTAGTCAGCATTAGGGTTTTAAACCCTAAACTGAACTTTTTCCTTTAGTCAGCATTAGGGTTTTAAACCCTAAACTGAACTCTTTCCTTCAGTCAGCATTAGGGTTTTAAACCCTAAACTGAACTTTTTCCATTTAGTCAGCATTAGGGTTTTAAACCCTAAACTGAACTTTTTCCATTCAGTCAGCATTAGGGTTTTAAACCCTAAACTGAACTCTTTCCTTTAGTCAGCATTAGGGTTTTAAACCCTAAACTGAACTTTTTCCATTCAGTCAGCATTAGGGTTTTAAACCCTAAACTGAACTCTTTCCTTTAGTCAGCATTAGAGTTTTAAACCCTAAACTGAACTCTTTCCTTCAGTCAGTATTAGGGTTTTAAACCCTAAACTGAACTCTTTCCAGCCAGTCAGTATTAGGGTTTTAAACCCTAAACTGAACTTTCCCTTTAGTCAGCATTAGGGTTTTAAACCCTAAACTGAACTCTTTCCTTCAGTCAGTATTAGGGTTTTAAACCCTAAACTGAACTTTTTCCATTCAGTCAGCATTAGGGTTTTAAACCCTAAACTGAACTCTTTCCTTTAGTCAGCATTAGGGTTTTAAACCCTAAACTGAACTCTTTTCTATAGTCAGCATTAGGGTTTTAAACCCTAAACTGAACTCATTCCTTCAGTCAGCATTAGGGTTTTAAACCCTAAACTGAACTTTTTCCATTTAGTCAGCATTAGGGTTTTAAACCCTAAACTGAACTTTTTACATTCAGTCAGCATTAGGGTTTTAAACCCTAAACTGAACTCTTTCCTTCAGTCACCATTATGGTTTTAAACCCTAAACTGAACTCTTTCTATTCAGTCAGCATTAGGGTTTTAAACCCTAAACTGAACTTTTTCCTTTAGTCAGCATTAGAGTTTTAAACCCTAAACTGAACTCTTTCCTTCAGTCAGTATTAGGGTTTTAAACTCTAAACTGAACTTTTTCCATTCAGTCAGCATTAGGGTTTTAAACCCTAAACTGAACTTTTCCTTTAGTCAGCATTAGGATTTTAAACCCTAAACTGAACTTTTTCCTTTAGTCAACATTAGGGTTTTAAACCCTCAACTGAACTTTTCCTTTAGTCAGCATTAGGATTTTAAACCCTAAACTGAACTTTTTCCTTTAGTCATCATTAGGGTTTTAAACCCTAAACTGAACTTTTTCCTTTACTCAGCATTAGAGTTTTAAACCCTAAACTGAACTCTTTCCTTTAATCAGCATTAGGGTTTTAAACCCAAAACTGAACTTTTCCATTTAGTCAGCATTAGGGTTTTAAACCCTAAACTGAACTGTTCCAACTTAATCAGCATTACGGTTTTAAACCCTAAACTGAACTTTTTCCATTCAGTCAGTATTAGGGTTTTAAACCCTAAACTGAACTCTTTCCTTTATTCAGCATTAGGGTTTTAAACCCTAAACTGAACTCTTTATTTTAGTCAGCATTAGGGTTTTAAACCCTAAACTGAACTCTTTCCTTTAGTCAGCATTAGGGTTTTAAACCCTAAACTGAACTCTTTGCTTCAGTCATCATTAGGGTTTTAAACCCTAAACTGAACTTTTTCCATTCAGTCAACATTAGAGTTTTAAACCCTAAACTGAACTTTTTCCATTTAGTCAGCATTAGGGTTTTAAACCCTAAACTGAACTCTTTCCTTCAGTCAGCATTAGGGTTTTAAACCCTAAACTGAACTTTTTCCATTCAGTCAGCATTAGGGTTTTAAACCCTAAACTGAACTTTTTCCTTTAGTCAGCATTAGGGTTTTAAACCCTAAACTGAACTCTTTCCTTTAGTCAGCATTAGGGTTTTAAACCCTAAACTGAACTTTTTCCATTCAGTCAGCATTAGGGTTTTAAACCCTAAACTGAACTCTTTCCTTCAGTCAGCATTAGGGTTTTAAACCCTAAACTGAACTTTTCCATTTAGTCAGCATTAGGGTTTTAAACTCTAAACTGAATTGTTCCCACTTAATCAGCATTAGGGTTTTAAACCCTAAACTGAACTTTTCATTTAGACAGCATTAGGGTTTTAAACCCTAAACTGAACTCTTTCCTTTAGTCAGCATTAGGGTTTTAAACCCTAAACTGAACTCTTTCCTTTAGTCAGCATTAGGGTTTTAAACCCTAAACTGAACTCTTTCCTTCGGTCAGCATTAGGGTTTTAAACCCTAAACTAAACTTTTTCCATTCAGTCAGCATTAAGGTTTTAAACCCTAAACTGAACTCTTTCCTTTAGTCAGCATTAGGGTTTTAAACCCTAAACTGAACTCTTTCCTTCAGTCAGCATTAGGGTTTTAAACCCTAAAATGAACTTTTTCCATTCAGTCAGCATTAGGGTTTTAAACCCTAAACTGAACTCTTTCCTTTAGTCAGCATTAGGGTTTTAAACCCTAAACTGAACTCTTTCCTTCAGTCAGCATTAGGGTTTTAAACCCTAAACTGAACTTTTTCCATTCAGTCAGCATTAGGGTTTTAAACCCTAAACTGAACTTTTTCCATTCAGTCAGCATTAGGGTTTTAAACCCTAAACTGAACTTTTTCCATTCAGTCAGCATTAGGGTTTTAAACCCTAAACTGAACTTTTTCCATTCAGTCAGCATTAGGGTTTTAAACCCTAAACTGAACTCTTTCCTTCAGTCAGCATTAGGGTTTTAAACCCTAAACTGAACTTTTTCCATTCAGTCAGCATTAGGGTTTTAAACCCTAAACTGAACTTTTTCCTTTAGTCAGCATTAGGGTTTTAAACCCTAAACTGAACTCTTTCCTTTAGTCAGCATTAGGGTTTTAAACTCTAAACTGAACTTTTTCCATTCAGTCAGCATTAGGGTTTTAAACCCTAAACTGAACTCTTTCCTTCAGTCAGCATTAGGGTTTTAAACCCTAAACTGAACTTTTCCATTTAGTCAGCATTAGGGTTTTAAACCATAAACTGAACTGTTCCCACTTAATCAGCATTATGGTTTTCCAACAATTGATTGAGCCTGAACTACGTTTGACTTGATTCCGAAAGGATACGTAGGCAGCCTCTCTCTGAGGTTCAGTCACACCAACAATAAAATCCCATTTACCCTAAAATTGAAACCGGGGCACGTCAAGCGGCTTAGAAGTCGTAGTATTATATACTTTGACAAGCACAAGCCTTTCAGATCAATTACCAAAGGTAACGGGAAGCCAAAAGCGTCACGAATGGAGACCAACACACTCTGAATTAAGAGAAATAAAATGAGAGAGTCTCGTCGGTGAAAACCTTCGAGCACCGCGAGGCGACGGGAGTAGAGAAACCAAAAAGAGAGAGCTTGTTTAGTAAAAACTTGCAAAGAGTGCTATCAAGCGATGACAGGAAGGGAAATGAAAGAGGTCAGCCAGCGAAAACCCGCAAAGGGCGCTGTTGGCCGTAAGAATGACTCCACCCAAGGAGGTCTCGACAAAGTTCCACCGGTTTGGGATCACAGATCCGTTTTGGTTTGGGGAAACGCAAGTTCATTGAAGGTCAGGCGTCCAGTCCAAAGAGCATGTCATGTCCATTTAAAGCCAGCATTGACTTCCTCAGATGAGTCTTTCTCGTCCCGAAAGGGACACTCCTTTTCTAAAATTTGCTTTCTCCTTTCTTTGTTTTTCTTCGAACCCCTTTCATGTGTAACCCCAAGTTCCAGATATACCGGAAAGGACAGATGGCAGGTTTGGTTTCACGGAATTCCGTTTCATGAAGGAAAACACCTCGTTTCGTTGGTACGTCTGTCCGAACCTGATGAATCAAGATGTTTGACTGCGTTCGAAGTAAAGAGGAAAGAGAGAAATTTCCCCAGCAAGTCCGCCTTGTACAAATCCCCACAGGGATTCCCTTTGTACAAATCCGCACAAATAATCCACTGCGTAAATATTCCCCAAAGAGTCTGCCCTAGCGAAATCCACACAGATTTTCTCTCTTGTACAGATCCCCACAAGGTCTTCCCTTTGTTAATACTAATAAAAAAAAGGATTTCCCCAGCAAATCCCCAGCGAGTCCCTTTGTAAAAATTCCCCAGCGAGCTTACCCCAACAAATCCTGGAAAGTCCGCTTTGAAGCAAATCCCCAGCATGTCCCCGTTGTACAAAAATCCACACATAGAATCCACTTTGTGAATATTCCCCCACAGAGCTTCCCTTTGTACAAATCCCCACAGAACACCTCTAATAAAATCCCCGTTGAGAATTTCCAAGCAAAACGGGACACAAAAAAAAATCCTTACGAGGCAAATCATCACAAAATCTGGAAATACAAGCCTGAGCAGTGTAAAAGGCTTCGCCATTTGAATCCAATCAATGGCAGGACTTTGCAACAGAAATAAGGACGCAACAAAGTAACTGGAACGATCAAGGTCACCAAACCATCCGTCATTTTCGAACTAACAATTGTTCTTTGTCTAAAAAGTTGAAACAGGTATAATCCAAGACAACCGTGCAAGAAGCAGGTGTCACCCAAAGAAGAAGGTAAATGGGTACAAGAAATAGTTTGGCAATAAAGAATTCACTCGAAAGGTAAGTTTCTACGAGACTCCCTTTTATCTTCTACTAAAACAAGGAAATTCATAAAAAGAGGTCAGTTAGTATTCTCGAACTTTGTCCCCAGCCAGTCAGCATTAGGGTTTTAAACCCAAAACTGAACTTTTCCATTTAGTCAGCATTAGGGTTTTAAACCCTAAACTGAACTTTTCCATTTAGTCAGCATTAGGGTTTTAAACCCTAAACTGAACTCTTTCCTTTAATCAGCATTGGGGTTTTAAACCCTAAACTGAACTTTTTCCATTCAGTCAGCATTAGGGTTTTAAACCCTAAACTGAACTCTTTCCTTTAGTCAACATTAGGGTTTTAAACCCTAAACTGAACTCTTTCCTTTAGTCAGCATTAGGGTTTTAAACCCTAAACTAAACTCTTTCCTTTAGTCAGCATTATGGTTTTAAACCCTAAACTGAACTCTTTCCTTCAGTCAGCATTAGGGTTTTAAACCCTAAACTGAACTTTTTCCATTCAGTCAGCATTAGGGTTTTAAACCCTAAATTGAACTTTTTCCATTTAGTCAGCATTAGGGTTTTAAACCCTAAACTGAACTCTTTCCGTCAGTCAGCATTAGGGTTTTAAACCCTAAACTGAACTTTTTCCATTCAGTCAGCATTAGGGTTTTAAACCCTAAACTGAACTCTTTCCTTCAGTCAGCATTAGGGTTTTAAACTCTAAACTGAACTTTTTCCATTCAGTCAGCATTAGGGTTTTAAACCCTAAACTGAACTCTTTCCTTCAGTCAGCATTAGGGTTTTAAACCCAAAACTGAACTTTTCCATTTAGTCAGCATTAGGGTTTTAAACCCTAAACTGAACTCTTTCCTTTAGTCAGCATTAGGGTTTTAAACCCTAAACTGAACTTTTTCCATTCAGTCAGCATTAGGGTTTTAAACCCTAAACTGAACTCTTTCCTTTAGTCAGCATTAGGGTTTTAAACCCTAAACTGAACTTTTTCCTTTAGTCAGCATTAGGGTTTTAAACCCTAAACTGAACTCTTTCCTTCAGTCAGCATTAGGGTTTTAAACCCTAAACTGAACTTTTTCCATTTAGTCAGCATTAGGGTTTTAAACCCTAAACTGAACTTTTTCCATTCAGTCAGCATTAGGGTTTTAAACCCTAAACTGAACTCTTTCCTTCAGTCAGCATTATGGTTTTAAACCCTAAACTGAACTTTTTCCATTCAGTCAGCATTAGGGTTTTAAACCCTAAACTTAACTTTTTCCTTTAGTCAGCATTAGAGTTTTAAACCCTAAACTGAACTCTTTCCTTCAGTCAGTATTAGTGTTTTAAACTCTAAACTGAACTTTTTCCATTCAGTCAGCATTAGAGTTTTAAACCCTAAACTAAACTCTTTCCTTTAGTCAGCATTAGGCTTTTAAACCCTAAACTGAACTCTTTCCTTCAGTCAGAATTAGGGTTTTAAACACTAAACTGAACTTTTTCCATTCAGTCAGCATTAGGGTTTTAAACCCTAAACTGAACTCTTTCCTTTAGTCAGCATTAGGGTTTTAAACCCTAAACTGAACTCTTTTCTATAGTCAGCATTAGGGTTTTAAACCCTAAACTGAACTCATACCTTCAGTCAGCATTAGGGTTTTAAACCCTAAACTGAACTTTTTCCATTTAGTCAGCATTAGGGTTTTAAACCCTAAACTGAACTTTTTACATTCAGTTAGCATTAGGGTTTTAAACACTAAACTGAACTCTTTCCTTCAGTCAGCATTATGGTTTTAAACCCTAAACTGAACTCTTTCTATTCAGTCAGCATTAGGGTTTTAAACCCTAAACTGAACTTTTTCCTTTAGTCAGCATTAGAGTTTTAAACCCTAAACTGAACTCTTTCCTTCAGTCAGTATTAGGGTTTTAAACCCTAAACTGAACTTTTCCATTCAGTCAGCATTAGGGTTTTAAACCCTAAACTGAACTCTTTCCTTTAGTCAGCATTAGGGTTTTAAACCCTAAACTGAACTCTTTCCTTCAGTCAGCATTAGGGTTTTAAACCCTAAACTGAACTTTTTCCATTCAGTCAGCATTAGGGTTTTAAACCATAAACTGAACTTTTCCCTTTAGTCAGCATTAGGGGTTTAAACCCTAAACTGAACTTTTTCCCTTTAGTCAGCATTAGGGTTTTAAACCCTAAACTGAACTCTTTTCTTTAGTCAGCATTAGTGTTTTAAACCTTAAACTGAACTCTTTTCTTTAGTCAGCATTAGGGTTTTAAACCCTAAACTGAACATTTTCCTTCAGTCAGCATTAGTGTTTTAAACCCTAAACTGAACTTTTTCCATTTAGTCAGCATTAGGGTTTTAAACCCTAAACTGAACTCTTTCCTTTAGTCAGCATTAGGGTTTTAAACCCTAAACTGAACTTTTTCCATTCAGTCAGCATTAGGGTTTTAAACCCTAAACTGAACTCTTTCCTTTAGTCAGCATTAGGGTTTTAAACCCTAAACTGAACTTTTTCCATTCAGTCAGCATTAGGGTTTTAAACCCTAAACTGAACTCTTTCCTTTAGTCAGCATTAGGGTTTTAAAACCCTAAACTGAACTTTTTCCCTTTAGTCAGCATTAGGGTTTTAAACCCTAAACTGAACTCTTTCCTTTAGTCAGCATTAGGGTTTTAAACCCTAAACTGAACTTTTTCCATTCAGTCAGCATTAGGGTTTTAAACCCTAAACTGAACTCTTTCCTTTAGTCAGCATTAGGGTTTTAAACCCTAAACTGAACTCTTTCCTTTAGTCAGCATTAGGGTTTTAAACCCTAAACTGAACTCTTTCCTTCAGTCAGCATTAGGGTTTTAAACCCTAAACTGAACTTTTTCCATTTAGTCAGCATTAGGGTTTTAAACCCTAAACTGAACTTTTTCCATTCAGTCAGCATTAGGGTTTTAAACCCTAAACTGAACTCTTTCCTTCAGTCAGCATTATGGTTTTAAACCCTAAACTGAACTCTTTCCATTCAGTCAGCATTAGGGTTTTAAACCCTAAACTTAACTTTTTCCTTTAGTCAGCATTAGAGTTTTAAACCCTAAACTGAACTCTTTCCTTCAGTCAGTATTAGTGTTTTAAACTCTAAACTGAACTTTTTCCATTCAGTCAGCATTAGAGTTTTAA
The DNA here is from genome assembly GCF_000393655.2 of Nicotiana sylvestris. NCBI lineage: Eukaryota > Viridiplantae > Streptophyta > Magnoliopsida > Solanales > Solanaceae > Nicotiana > Nicotiana sylvestris. The sequence continues at coordinate 188,698,497 of NC_091065.1, read as the reverse complement.
ACCCTAAACTAAACTCTTTCCTTTAGTCAGCATTAGGCTTTTAAACCCTAAACTGAACTCTTTCCTTCAGTCAGAATTAGGGTTTTAAACACTAAACTGAACTTTTTCCATTCAGTCAGCATTAGGGTTTTAAACCCTAAACTGAACTCTTTCCTTTAGTCAGCATTAGGGTTTTAAACCCTAAACTGAACTCTTTTCTATAGTCAGCATTAGGGTTTTAAACCCTAAACTGAACTCATTTCTTCAGTCAGCATTAGGGTTTTAAACCCTAAACTGAACTTTTTCCATTTAGTCAGCATTAGGGTTTTAAACCCTAAACTGAACTTTTTACATTCAGTTAGCATTAGGGTTTTAAACACTAAACTGAACTCTTTCCTTCAGTCAGCATTATGGTTTTAAACCCTAAACTGAACTCTTTCTATTCAGTCAGCATTAGGGTTTTAAACCCTAAACTGAACTTTTTCCTTTAGTCAGCATTAGAGTTTTAAACCCTAAACTGAACTCTTTCCTTCAGTCAGTATTAGGGTTTTAAACTCTAAACTGAACTTTTTCCATTCAGTCAGCATTAGGGTTTTAAACCCTAAACTGAACTCTTTCCTTTAGTCAGCATTAGGGTTTTAAACCCTAAACTGAACTCTTTCCTTCAGTCAGCATTAGGGTTTTAAACCCTAAACTGAACTTTTTCCATTCAGTCAGCATTAGGGTTTTAAACCATAAACTGAACTTTTCCCTTTAGTCAGCATTAGGGGTTTAAACCCTAAACTGAACTTTTTCCCTTTAGTCAGCATTAGGGTTTTAAACCCTAAACTAAACTCTTTTCTTTAGTCAGCATTAGTGTTTTAAACCTTAAACTGAACTCTTTTCTTTAGTCAGCATTAGGGTTTTAAACCCTAAACTGAACATTTTCCTTCAGTCAGCATTAGTGTTTTAAACCCTAAACTGAACTTTTTCCATTTAGTCAGCATTAGGGTTTTAAACCCTAAACTGAACTCTTTCCTTTAGTCAGCATTAGGGTTTTAAACCCTAAACTGAACTCTTTCCTTCAGTCAGCATTAGGGTTTTAAACCCTAAACTGAACTTTTTCCATACAGTCAGTATTAAGGTTTTAAACCCTAAACTGAACTTTTTCCTTTAATCTGCATTAGGTTTTTTAACCCTAAACTAAACTTTTTCCATTCAGTCAGCATTAGGGTTTTAAACCCTAAACTGAACTTTTTCCTTTAATCAGCATTAGGGTTTTAATCCCTAAACTGAACTTTTTCCATTTAGTCAGCATTAGGGTTTTAAACCCTAAACTGAACTTCTTCCATTTAGTCAGCATTAGGGTTTTAAACCCTAAACTGAACTCTTCCATTCAGTCAGCATTAGGGTTTTAAAACCCTAAACTGAACTTTTTCCTTTAGTCAACATTAGGGTTTTAAACCCTAAACTGAACTTTTCCTTTAGTCAGCATTAGGATTTTAAACCCTAAACTGAACTTTTTCCTTTAGTCATCATTAGGGTTTTAAACCCTAAACTGAACTTTTTCCTTTAGTCAGCATTAGGGTTTTAAACCCTAAACTGAACTCTTTCCTTTAATCAGCATTAGGGTTTTAAACCCAAAACTGAACTTTTCCATTTAGTCAGCATTAGGGTTTTAAACCCTAAACTGAACTGTTCCAACTTAATCAGCATTAGGGTTTTAAACTCTAAACTGAACTTTTTCCATTCAGTCAGCATTAGGGTTTTAAACCCTAAACTGAACTCTTTCCTTCAGTCAGCATTAGGGTTTTAAACCCTAAACTGAACTTTTCCATTTAGTCAGCATTAGGGTTTTAAACCCTAAACTGAACTTTTCCATTTAGTCAGCATTAGGGTTTTAAACCCTAAACTAAACTTTTTCCATTTAATCAGCATTAGGGTTTTAAACCCTAAACTGAACTTTTTCCATTCAGTCAGCATTAGGGTTTTAAACCCTAAACTGAACTCTTTCCTTTAGTCAGCATTAGGGTTTTAAACCCTAAACTGAACTCTTTCCTTCAGTCAGCATTAGGGTTTTAAACCCTAAACTGAACTTTTTCCATTCAGTCAGCATTAGGGTTTTAAACCCTAAACTGAACTTTTTCTTTTAGTCAGCATTAGGGTTTTAAACCCTAAACTGAACTTTTTCCATTCAGTCAGCATTAGGGTTTTAAACCCTAAACTGAACTTTTTCCATTCAGTCAGCATTAGGGTTTTAAACCCTAAACTGAACTCTTTCCTTCAGTCAGCATTAGGGTTTTAAACCCTAAACTGAACTTTTCCATTTAGTCAGCATTAGGGTTTTAAACTCTAAACTGAACTGTTCCCACTTAATCAGCATTAGGGTTTTAAACCCTAAACTGAACTTTTTTCCATTCAAACAGCATTAGGGTTTTAAACCCTAAACTGAACTCTTTAATTTAGTCAGCATTAGGGTTTTAAACCCTAAACTGAACTCTTTACTTTAGTCAGCATTAGGGTTTTAAACCCTAAACTGAACTCTTTCCTTCGGTCAGCATTAGAGTTTTAAACCCTAAACTAAACTTTTTCCATTCAGTCAGCATTAAGGTTTTAAACCCTAAACTGAACTCTTTCCTTTAGTCAGCATTAGGGTTTTAAACCCTAAACTGAACTCTTTCCTTCAGTCAGCATTAGGGTTTTAAACCCTAAAATGAACTTTTTCCATTCAGTCAGCATTAGGGTTTTAAACCCTAAACTGAACTCTTTCCTTTAGTCAGCATTAGGGTTTTAAACCCTAAACTGAACTCTTTCCTTCAGTCAGCATTAGGGTTTTAAACCCTAAACTGAACTTTTTTCCTTCAGTCAGCATTAGGGTTTTAAACCCTAAACTGAACTTTTTCCATTCAGTCAGCATTAGGGTTTTAAACCCTAAACTGAACTTTTTCCATTCAGTCAGCATTAGGGTTTTAAACCCTAAACTGAACTTTTTCCATTTAGTCAGCATTAGGGTTTTAAACCCTAAACTGAACTCTTTTCTTCAGTCAGCATTAGGGTTTTAATCCCTAAACTGAACTTTTTCCATTCAGTCAGCATTAGGGTTTTAAACCTTAAACTGAACTTTTTCCTTTAGTCAGCATTAGTGTTTTAAACCCTAAACTGAACTCTTTCCTTCAGTCAGCATTAGGGTTTTAAACTCTAAACTGAACTTTTTCCATTCAGTCAGCATTAGGGTTTTAAACCCTAAACTGAACTCTTTCCTTCAGTCAGCATTCGGGTTTTAAACCCTAAACTGAACTTTTCCATTTAGTCAGCATTAGGGTTTTAAACCATAAACTGAACTGTTCCCACTTAATCAGCATTATGGTTTTAAACCCTAAACTGAACTTTTTCCATTCAGTCAGCATTAGTGTTTTAAACCTTAAACTGAACTCTTTCCTTTAGTCAGCATTAGGGTTTTAAACTCTAAACTGAACTCTTTCCTTTAGTCAGCATTAGGGTTTTAAACCCTAAACTGAACTCTTTTCTTCAGTCAACATTAGGGTTTTAAACCCTAAACTGAACTTTTTCCATTCAGTCAGCATTAGGGTTTTAAACCCTAAACTGAACTCTTTCCTTCAGTCAGCATTAGGGTTTTAAACCCTAAACTGAACTCTTTCCATTCAGTCAGCATTAGGGTTTTAAACCCTACACTGAACTTTTTCCTTTAGTCAGCATTAGAGTTTTAAACCCTAAACTGAACTCTTTCCTTCAGTCAGCATTAGGGTTTTAAACTCTAAACTAAATTTTTTCCATTCAGTCAGTATTAGGGTTTTAAACCCTAAACTGAACTCTTTCCTTTACTCAGCATTAGGGTTTTAAACCCTATACTGAACTCTTTCCTTTAGTCAGCATTAGGGTTTTAAACCCTAAACTGAACTCTTTCCTTCAGTCAGCATTAGGGTTTTAAACCCTAAACGGAACTTTTTCCATTCAGTCAGCATTAGGGTTTTAAACCCTAAACTGAACTTTTTCCATTTAGTCAGCATTAGGGTTTTAAACCCTAAACTGTACTCTTTCCTTTAGTCAGCATTAGGGTTTTAAACCCAAAACTGAACTCTTTCCTTTAGTCAGCATTAGTGTTTTAAACCCTAAACTGAACTCTTTCTTTTAGTCAGCATTAGGGTTTTAAACCCTAAACTGAACATTTTCCTTCAGTCAGCATTAGGGTTTTAAACCCTAAACTGAACTTTTTCTATTTAGTCAGCATTAGGGTTTTAAACCCTAAACTGAACTCTTTCCTTTAGTCAACATTAGGGTTTTAAACCCTAAACTGAACTCTTTCCTTCAGTCAGCATTAGGGTTTTAAACTCTAAACTGAACTTTTTTCCATTCAGTCAGCATTAGGGTTTTAAACCCTAAACTGAACTCTTTCATTTAGTCAGCATTAGGGTTTTAAACCCTAAACTGAACTCTTTCCTTTAGTCAGCATTAGGGTTTTAAACCCTAAACTGAACTCTTTCCTTCAGTCAGCATTAGGATTTAAACCCTAAACCGAACTTTTTCCATTTAGTCAGCATTAGGGTTTTAAACCCTAAACTGAACTTTTTCCATTTAGTCAGCATTAGGGTTTTAAACCCTAAACTGTACTCTTTCCTTTAGTCAGCATTAGGGTTTTAAACCCTAAACTAAACTCTTTCCTTTAGTCAGCATTAGTGTTTTAAACCCTAAACTGAACTCTTTCCTTTAGTCAGCATTAGGGTTTTAAACCCTAAACTGAACTTTTTCCTTTAGTCAGCATTAGGGTTTTAAACCCTAAACTGAACTCTTTCTTTTAGTCAGCATTAGGGTTTTAAACCCTAAACTGAACATTTTCCTTCAGTCAGCATTAGGGTTTTAAACCCTAAACTGAACTTTTTCTATTTAGTCAGCATTAGGGTTTTAAACCCTAAACTGAACTCTTTCCTTTAGTCAACATTAGGGTTTTAAACACTAAACTGAACTTTTTCCTTTAATCAGCATTAGGGTTTTAAACCCTAAACTAAACTTTTTCCATTCAGTCAGCATTAGGGTTTTAAACCCTAAACTGAACTTTTTCCTTTAATCAGTATTAGGGTTTTAAACCCTGAACTGAACTTTTTCCATTTAGTCAGCATTAGGGTTTTAAACCCTAAACTGAACTTCTTCCATTTAGTCAGCATTAGGGTTTTAAACCCTAAACTGAACTCTTCCATTCAGTCAGCATTAGGGTTTTAAAACCCTAAACTGAACTTTTTCCTTTAGTCAACATTAGGGTTTTAAACCCTAAACTGAACTTTTCCTTTAGTCATCATTAGGGTTTAAACCCTAAACTGAACTTTTTCCTTTAGTCAGCATTAGTGTTTTAAACTCTAAACTGAACTTTTTCCTTTAGTCAGCATTAGGGTTTTAAACCCTAAACTGAACTCTTTCCTTTAGTCAGCATTAGGGTTTTAAACCCTAAACTGAACTTCTCCATTCAATCAGTATTAGGGTTTTAAACCCTAAACTGAACTTCTCCATTCAATTAGTATTAGGGTTTTAAACCCTAAATTGAACTTCTCCATTCAGTCAGCATTAGGGTTTTAAAACCCTAAACTGAACTCTTCCCTTTAGTCAGCATTAGGGTTTTAAACCCTAAACGGAACCTTCCCTTTAGTCAGCATTAGGGCCCCAACCCTAAACTGAACTTTTCCCTAGTTGGTCAGCATTAGAGTTTCAACTCTAAACTGAACTTCTCCCCAGCTAGTCGGCATTAGGGCTCCAACCCTAAATTGAACTATTTCCATCCCACCAGCCTTAGGGCTCCAACCCTGAACTGAGCACTCATATCTTGTGGCCGTACAGTGGATCCAATCCCGGAATTGGCATTTGGAAACTGAAATTTTCCAAATTCCTTCATCAATTCTATGAACTTCCTGGCAAATAACTCACGAAATTTTTCCTAGTGAAACTGGGGCAGAAAATTTCGTTCGTTTGTTTTTCCTCGCAGGTCTAACTGCGAGCCATATGAATCGAAACGACCCACGAAATGAGTCTCAACTCAGAATCAAAAAAGAAAAAGACAAAAAGAAGATGTCCCGAGATACCGGAGAAAATGGAAGGCGGATCGCGCCAGGACTTGATCAAGGTCCCGAACTTTGCCAATCCCGTCTCTCTCAATATCCCAGAGATCAAACAAGCACCTGCAACGCGCAAGCATCAAGATTCGGATCAAAGTCTCCAAGCAAAATCAGCTAAGATCCAAGATCAAGTCGCAAAAGAATCATAGATAGGAATCTTGTAACTAGCAGTTGACATGCATATAAGTATTTAATTCAGTTTCAATTTTTCTTTGGTTGTAAGAAGGCGGTCAGTAAAGCAACGGTGTCAACAGCAACAGCAGTAACAACAAGCATTGCAATCCCATGGTAGTCCCAGCTGCCAAAATTTCCCGAACTACATTGACCTGATTCCTGTTTAGCCCAGGATATGTAGGAAAATCTTTGAAGCAAAGATTCGGTCAGATCTTTCAAAACATGCTTCACACGGAGTAGTCCAAATAGGCAAAAATCGCTCATATCCGCTCACTTTATCTTTGCACGAAAACTCTTCGTGTTTCCGAACAAAGAGGGGCAGCTGTGAGCACGTGATTTTTGTTTTACGCGACAATCACTCCAAAAAAGAAAAAAAAATTGGTCTTGCTGTACAATTTTTTGGATTTTTACGTAGTATGTTGTTAATTATTTATGATTTTTGCCCATTTTTATTTTTATTAAAACAAAATACAAAAATGTGTGTCATGCGTAGTTTGAACCGTAATCCGGTTATTAAATGGAAAATCATAAAATATGCATTTTGTCCTAATTGTTGTCTTGTTTAATTTTACCTACTTTTAACATTTTAATATGCGTGAATAATTGTGTTAAGTATCTAATTAATGTAATTTAATTTTGTTTAATTAGGTTTTGTTTTTAAAATGAAAAAAAAAATATAAAAGAAAAAGAGTGCAAAATTGGCCTGAAATCAGGTTTGGGCTTGTTCCCATTTAAAATCCGAGGCCCAAATTGAGCCCAAAAGCATGTGCTTGCCCCGGTCCAGACCAGCTGACTTCAAGAGCTTCCAAACGACATCGTTTTGATCTGGTCTGATCTAGGCCGTTGATCTCAGAATGATCAACGGTCAAGATCGCATCCCCCATACCCACGAACAAACCCGACCCGTTCAACCCCCAAACCAACCCAAACCCTGGCATTTGAAACGACACCGTTTCCCCATCAGTTGAAAGATCCTGGCCTTCCATCTCGCCTCATCCAACAGCTGAGATCAATCCACCCATTCCATATATAAACTTTCCTACCATACCTTGCCCCCCTATCCAAGACCCCCGCCTTCGTCCTCATCCCCTTTCCCCACGAAACCCTAGCCGCCCCCTTTTCCTTCACCATTAATCCCGGCGGCCTGGACGCCGGTGACTCCCACCTTAACACTGTAGGACCACCTCACCGCCCTGAACATAGATCTGTTAACCGCTTAGCTCGAATCCCATCCCACCTTCTCGAATCTTCATTTGAAGATTCGAGTCAAAACTCGATCTACACCGATCTGCCCTAGATTCGTACCAGACAGTCCCCGGACCTCCCTCGTGACCAAATCATGCTTGGTTTGGTCCGAATCTAACCATGGAAACCCAAATCCCAAATCTACCATCTGTGAACCCTAAAAACCCCAAGTCTGGCCTGTGTCCGTTTGAGCTAAAGTGATTAGGGTCTAATGGACCTTAATCGAAGTGTTCTCAGCTGAGAACACTTTGATTATAGTCCGTTCAACCCTAAGAAGGGTCCGTTCAAACACGAGCTGATTTTTCTGATTTTTTCTTTCAAAGATCTTAAGGTAAGTTTGTTTGCTTTTCTTTATTTCATTTCGTGTGTTTGTTAAAGGTCTGTTCGTATGACCAAACGTTTTTTTTTAATTTGTGTTTTGAATTTTACCAACTGTTTTTTGCTCACCTTGCCTGGACCTCTGTATTTGGTCAAATGTTTCCTCATTCACCGATAATGTGTGTGTATGTAAACTGCATAATCGATTGTTTTCAAATTTAGTAGTTTTAAGTCAAATCAGTTAGTGCTCAAGTAAACCAGATATTTGCATAACAAGTACAAGAACAACTAAGAGTCACACCTCCTTTTTGCGCGCCCCGCCCCGAAGGGTAGAAAATGTGCGAGGGAGTTTTTCCAATTTAAGTGACAATATTCGAAATGGGATTATTTATTTAATTCAGAGTCGCCACTTGGGAAAGGTTTGGCTTTTGGTGTCCCAAGTCACCGGTTTATCTTGAATCCCAAATCGAGGAAATTTTCGACTTTTCCAAATGAAGTCTGCGAACCAGAAATTCTAAGTAAGGAATTCTGTTGACCCGAGGGAAGGTGTTAGGCACCCTCGAATCCCGTGGTTCTAGCACGGTCGCTTAAATTGTTATAATGGCTAAATATCTGATTTAAATACATGTTATGACTTACGTGCTTTTATTAAGTTTAAACCGCTTTTATTATTATCATTTATTTTTATAGAATTGCAACGTCGTGAGAATGCATCTCAAAACACGTCACAATCAATGCACCCGTGATCGTCAACACATTTTGACTCCGTTGAGATTTGGATTTGGGTCACATCAATGTGCACCCGTGTTTAAGAAGGTTAAATTATTAAAGGTGCGCCTAAAGCAACTAGCGTATTGTTATTTTGGGAAGGCCGTAAAATTCGCTAAACGGCCTGTCCCGAATTCTAAGTATTTTAATATATACATTTAGAGGGCCCCGCAGCTTGTGCATTTTTGTTTGTCGAGGCTCGTCTCATTTTTATTTAAAAGGATAAACCTACAGTGACTATATTTTCTATTAAGTTCATCTCTAAAATAAAAGAAAATTTCTTAATTATTTACAACTTCGGATTCTTATTTGATTATCTGATTAGTTGTTTATGAGGCATGAATTGTTTTGTGCCTTATTTCGTGGATGAACATGCTGTTAAATCGCTAGAGGAGATTAATATACAAGATTAATAAAACTGCTAAAGCCTATGTTAAATGTTCTTCAAACCCGAATTTGAAACTCACTTATTTAAACCAGGTCAGTAGAATTAACTATCGGAAACTGCTACTAATAGGGTTTGAACGTGGTCATGTGAACTGCCTAACGAGATCCGATAAAGTTAGAACTCGAAAGATTAAAACTACATTATATTTGGCAAGGTTAAGGCATTCTTCTCTATGCATATAAAATATAGCCGAAAGGTTAAAACATTCTGCTCTATACATACCAAATATGGCCTAAAGGAAGTCTACTTATCTGTGTGCCAAACACTCATGCATTCCTTATCATACAACCAACTAAATAATTGAAATCACAATTTTAAAACAAACTAAGCTTCAATTAAGTACAGGCCACCTAATGTGTTTCTTTATTGAGTTACAAACTAAACAAGTTACACAAATCTAACAACATTCATAAAACTGTAACCACAGCAACGAATGATTAAACTCCCACGTATCTTTATTTCATGCTTTTACTGTTACATCAGATGCGGAGTTCTAGTATGTACCTGGATGTTGGATACAACAGAAGAAGCAGGGAGGTCAGTAGAGCACTAGAAGCAATACCAAACAGCAGCAATAACGGCAGGTAACAAACAGAACAAATCCTAGTGCAAGATGCAGCTAGAGCCGATGGAAAAATGGCAGAATGACAGCAATAACCAGTAGTATAGAATTAGAATTCAGGCAGAACAAAGCCAGAAGTGAACTAATGCTACAAACAAACAGTAACTTCAGTCAGGTCTCGGAAGAAATCAGTGTGGAGCAAACAAGTCCAGACCAGTGAAAGTCAAGACAACAATGGAAATGCAGTTCCTATTTTCTGTGTTATGCCTCTCTCAATGTGTATCTGTATATGCCTCTCTATGTCTCTCTTCTTTTCGAAATTCAGTTCCCCCCAATCTGTATCCTTACTTCTCTTATCTTTTTATGTATTAATTTTGACAAGTCCAGAAAAATTCAGTCTCCTCTTGTCTCCTTTTTTCCCCCCAGTCCCCTTTCTAATGGAAATTTGCTTCTCTTATAAGCCAAGCCTCAGCCCTTTACAGTCTCTAGACAAATCAGAGCCCCTCCCATGTGGTCTGTGGTTTTTCCACTCAACTATTTAAAATAAGACCCCTACCATGATATTCCCTGACAGACATATCTCTGAATGGGCTTATTATTTCTAAATTAAAATAGGGTATGGGCAGTAGGGGTGTGTTCTGACAGCACCTGTTGACAAGCTTATTTTAATCCTAAAGGTCCTAAATGCATATGCTGTGCACAAATGCACATGACAATAATTCAGATTGCAACTAAACAAACCAAATCCTGTTATATTTCTGATTCAAATCAACAACTATAAGTAGCTAAACTCAATCCCTAATTGATTCAGACAATGCTTAACAGAAGCAGATCAATTTGTTATTGTTCAAACAGCTGAAACTAATCGACGACATATGTCGACTCGACTATACTAATCATAACATGTACAATCGAAAACCATGATCAGAAATCTAACAGTACTAACAAAGGGGTTCAGATTGCAATGTCAAAACAGAGATTAACTTGGGGATTGACTACTCAAACAAGAGCAATGTTTATCCATAACAAAGTACTGAATGGATAAGCCTATTATACCCGGTATGGATAATCTTCTACCGGGGGTAATATTTATCCATAATCGGGTACAAAAGTCATAAGATTCTTTGGGAAGTTTATTTCCAATAGAGTACTAAATAGATAAATATATTTACGACGGAGTCCCATATGGATAAGCTTCTTCAGGAAGCTTATTTACAACGGAGTACTAAATGAACATCCATAATATAATATATTTATAACACTCCCTCTTGATGTTCATTAAAAGATAATGTGCCTCATTAAAACCTTACTAGGAAAAATCACGTGGGAAAAAATCCTAGTGAAGGAAAAAAAAGTACACATATTTAGTAATATGCATTGCTAGGTGCCTAATTAAAAACCTTATAAGGAAAACCCCATGGAAAAAACCTTAGTAAGGGAAAAAGAGTGCATCGCGTATTTTACTCCCCCTGATGAAAACCTTGTTTCAAATATTTGAGTCTCCACATTCCAATCTTGTATACCATCTTCTCAAAAGTTGAAGTTGGCAAAGATTTAGTGAATAAATCTGCTGGATTATCACTTGAACGGATTTGTTGCACATCAATCTCACCATTTTTCTTAAGGTCGTGTGTATAGAATAATTTTGGTAAAATATGCTTCATTCTATCTCCTTTTATAAATCCTCCCTTCAATTGGGCTATGCATGAAGCATTGTCTTCGTATAAACTTGTGGGTCTTTTCTCACATTCCAAACCACATTTTTCTCGAATAAAATGAATTATTGATCTCAACAATACGCATTCCCTACTTGCAACAATAGATTGCTTTGTGGAGCACCATGATATGACAGTACCTCCATATGTAAATACATACTCGGTTTGAGATCGAGCTTTATGGGGATCAGATAAATAACCTGCATGTGCATAACCAATAAGATCTGCACTATCTTTGTTAGCATAAAACAAACCCATATCAAGAGTTCCCTTTAAATATCACAATATATGCTTAATCTCGTTCCAGTGTCTCCGTGTAGGAGAAGAACTATATCTTGCTAGTAAATTAGCAGAAAATGCTATGTCAGGCCTTGTAGCATTAGCAAGATACATTAGTGCACCAATTGCACTGAGATAGGATACTTCGAGACCAAGAAGTTCCTCGTCCTCTTCTGGAGGTCGGAACAAATCCTTATTCACTTCAAGTGATCGAACAACCATTGGTATACTCAATGGGTGCGCTTTGTCCATGTAAAAGGGTGTTAAGACCCTTTCTGTATAGGCAGATTGATGGATAAGGATCTCATCTGCTAAATGTTTAATTTGCAGACCAAAACAAAATTTTGTCTTTCCAAGATCTTTCATCTCAAATTCTTTCTTAAGATATTCAATTGCCTTTTGGAGTTCTTTTGGAGTTCTAACAAGATTTATGTCATCAACATAAACAGCAAGTGTAACAAATTCCGATGCCATTTTCTTTATAAAAATACATGGACAAATAACATCATTTATGTAACCTTCTTTCAGCTAATATTCACTAAGGCGATTATACCACATGCGCCCAGATTGCTTTAAACCGTACAAAGATCTTTGTAATCTAATTGAATACATTTCCTGAGATTTTGCTTCAGGGATTTTCATATAAATTTCATTATCAAGTGAACCGTACATATAAGCTGTAACTACATCCATTAGATGTATTTCAAGCTTTTCATGCAGTGCTAAACTGATGAGTATCGAAATGATATGGCATCCATAACAGGTGAATATGTTTCATCAAAATCGACTCCAAGTCATGAGAATCCTTGTACAACAAGGTGAGCTTTGTATCTTTCAACTTCATTTTTATCATTTTTTTTTCGCACAAAAACCCATTTATGACCAACTGGTTTTATACCAGCAGGTGTTTGGACTACTGGTCCAAAGACCTCTCTTTTAGCAAGTGACTTTAATCCCGATTGAATTGCCTCTTGCCATTTTGGCCAATCAGATCTTTGTCGACATTCTTCGACAGATCGAGGTTCAAGATCCTCACCATCTTGCATAATATTAAGTGCAATATTATATGCAAAAATATTATCCACCACTATTTTAGATATATTTAAATTAATCCCATCACCGGTCGAACTTATTAAAAGTTCTTCACTCACATGAGCTTCGGGTTCATTGATTTCTTCAGGAATCTCAGAACCAATCAGATCTTGGATCTCTTCAGGAGATCCCTTCATAGTATCATTTTGATTATTTGTCGATTTTCTTTTTCGAGTATTTCGATCCTTAGAACCCAAAGGCCTACCACGCTTCAGGAGTGCTTTAGGTTCACTAGCTCTCATGCTAGTAGATGGTCCTACTGGGATATCAATTGGGATAAGCAAATTCTCTGCTGGGATATGTGACTTAGTTATCCTTTTCAAATCAGTAAATAGGTCTGGTATTTGATTTGCTATATTCTGTAAATGGATGATCTTCTAGACCTCCTGATTACATATAGGGGTATGGGGATCAAAGTGAGATAATGATGAAACTTTCCACACAATTTCACTTTTGATTTCCTTTTTCTCTCCCCTTAATTGTGGGAAATTTGTTTCATCAAACCGACAATCTGCAAATCGAGCAGTAAATAAATCTCCTGTCAATGGCTCAAGATAGAGAATAATTGAGGGTGATTCAAACCCAACATATATTCCTATCCTTCTCTGTGATCCCATCTTACTACGCTATGGTGGTACTATTGGCACATATACAGCACATCCGAAAATTCGTAGATGGGCAATATTTGGTTCATGACCAAAAACTAATTATAACGGAGAATATTTATTATAATGTGTCGGTCTGAGACGGATAAGTGATGCTGCATGTAAGATAGCATGGCCCCAAACAGTAGTGGGCAATGTTGTTTTCATAAGTAGTGGTCTTGCTATCAATTACAGGCGTTTAATAAATGACTCTGCAAGGCCATTTTGAGTATGAACATAAGCTACAGGATGTTCAACTTTTATCCCAACTGATAGACAATAATCATCAAAAGCTTGAGATGAGAATTCTCCACCATTATCAAGGCGAATAACCTTTATAAGATAATCTGAGAATTGTGCCCTTAATCGAATTATTTGGGCTAATAGCTTTGCAAACGCCATGTTGCGAGATGATAGTAGGCACACATGAGACCATCTTGAAGATGCATCTATTAGGACCATAAAATATCTAAACAACCTACTTGGTGGGTGAATAGGTCCACATATATCCCCATGTATACCCTCTAAAAAAGCAGGGGATTCAATGCCAACCTTCATTGGTGATGGTCTAGTAATCATTTTGCCTTGATAACAAGCATCACAAAAAAATTTGTCATTTGTAAGAATCTTCGGGTTCTTTAGTGGATGCCCACTCGAATTTTCAGTAATTCGTCTAATCATTATTGATACAGGATAGCCTAAACGGCCATGCCAAAGCACAAAAGTATTTGAATCCGTAAACTTCTGGTTTACGATAGAGTGTGCTTCAACTGTACTAATTTTTGAATAGTTTAGGCCAGAAGATAAAGTTGATAACTTTTCTACAATGCATTTCTGGCTAGAAATATTCTTTGTAATACAAAGATATTCCACATTCATTTCGTCTATTATCTCAATATGATACCCATTTCGGCGGATATCTATAAAACTCAACAAGTTTTTTCGGGACTTGGAGGAGAACAATGCATTGTCTATAATAAGTTGTGTTCCCTTAAACATAAATATAATGGCTCTTCCAGAGCCTTCAATCAAACTTATATTACCAGAAATTGTTGAAACATTTGCTTTTTCCTTATGCAAATAAGAAAAGTATTTCTGATCCTTGAATATGGTATGAGTTGTTCCACTATAAATAATACAAATATCTTCATGATTTGTCTTTGATCCAAACATAATTTGAGGATTATCCATATTCTTCAAAATGACATAAATAAAATATATTATAGTAAACATCATTATAAAAGCATAATATTTATTTATGTACAACAATTACATAACCATACTATTTATTACAAACAACAAAAATTAAAATATTTATATTTCTACAAATTCACTACCGATTACATGACTTGTTTCTCCTTCTGGGAGTGCAAAGTAATCAGCTACATCCAAATGCATGAAGTCTAAATTATCTTTAGAAATAAAATTTGCTTCAACATTTTTCTCTGTCTTCTTCAGGGAGGCTTGATAAAGCTCAACCAGGTGCTTTGGCGTACGACAGGTACATGACCAGTGCCCTTTTTCTCCACATTTGTAGCATGCATTTTTTACATTTGGTGCTTGCAATGCTTCATGTTTTTGTTCATTCCTTTTCCACTGCTGGTGGTGAGGAGGCTTCTTTGGGGAATTATTATTACCATGATTGGGGTTTCTTCCCCGACCACGGCCATGACCACGACTGGGGCCACAACCTCTTCCACGTTTAGCTTGGTAGAAGTTCATCTCATTCACTTTAAAGAATGGACAAGAACCAGTAGGTCAGCTTTTATGGTTTTTTTAATAGCCCATTATGTTGCTAGACTATAAGAAGATGTGAGATAAGTTCAAAATACTTTTTAAATCTCATCTCTCGATATTGCTGTTGCAGGAGCATATTCGAGGCATAAAAAATGGTAAAAGTTTTCTCCAACATATCATGATCAGTAATATTATCACCACATAATTTCAATTGGAAAATAATTCTGAACATGGCAGAATTATACTCATAGATTTAAAATCTTGTAGCCTTAGATGAGTCCAATCATATCGTGCCCGTGGAAGAACGACCATCTTCAGGTGGTCATATCTATCTTTCAAATTATTCCACAGTATGACTGGATTTTTAATAGTAAGATATTCCATTTTTAGGCCCTCATCAAGGTGATGGCGTAGGAATATCATTGCTTTGGCACAGTCTTGGTTTGATGCCTGATTTTTGTCTTTGATGGTGTCTGCCAGACCCATTGCATCAAGATGAATTTCAGCATCAAGCACCCAAGACATGTAGCTTTTGCCCGATATATCTAGGGCTACAAATTCAAGTTTAGAAAGATTTGATATTATTTAGGAAAAGAAAGTTCTTGCCTCAGATACTTTCAAAATATTTGCTCGAGATGGCAGAGTCTAGTGCTGATAACGTGTTACAAAATAAAGACTGTAAAGTAAAGACAAGTATATAGAGAAACTATTATATTATTCGAATTCAAACCGATGTACATAATGAACTGAAATCTCTTCTATTTATAGAAGAAAGGAAGCTGTTGTGTAAGCTGCTGCAAGTTGCTGTGTAAGTTGCTACGCAAGCCGCTGTGTAAGCTGCTACTGCAAGCTGTTGTGTAAGCTGCTATTTATACCAGATATGGATAATCTTCCACTGAAAGCAATGTTTATCCATAATAGAGTACTGAATGAATAAGCTTATTATACCCGGTATGGATAATCTTCTACCGAGAGTAATGTTTATCCATAACCGGGTACCGAAGTGATAAGCTTCTTCAGGAAGCTTATTTCCAATAGAGTACTAAATAGATAAACATATTTACAGTGGAGTCCCATATGGATATGCTTCTTCAGGAAGCTTATTTACAATGGAGTACTAAATGAACATTCATAATATAATATATGTATAACAAAATCTAATCTCTTTAGATTTGAAGACCAAAAAAGAATCTTTAAAATATTTTTTTGTATTCGAGTATTAGAAAAGAATTAATTCTTATCTAATGAGGTCATTTACGACCATGCACAAATTTGTAATTATGAGTCACTTCACGAGCCAACTAAGAATATCAATATAAAGGACATGAATAGGTTGACTCTTTTGTAATCCGGTATTAGATACATTGCGTTCTTTCCAATACTAAATATTTACAGATGTCTACGAATCATTGGTTAGCTGTATATCTATAACTATAAAAGTTACTTCTTTCTCAATGAATTAAAATAACATTATTCATATTATACTATTTCTTTCACATTATGCAAGAGTATAAAATTACACTATAAATTTGACGATTTACCTCCTCATCGGTTCCTTTGAAAAGTTTTATATGTTTATTTATACTGATTAAATTCACATATTTGTAAGTTTTGCTTATTTTAAATCATATGTACTTGATTTCAAGTTGCCGTTCATACTTGCAGTTATGGGAGACATAATTATCATAAATCTTGCCATTTTCTTTTCTGCGATCCGAAAGATCAAAGATCTGTTTAATCTCAGGTGCACGTGTAATTGTGTTTATATTTTCATATATACATATGTACAAGTCTCTTCTTTAACTTTTCATATTTGTTTTAGATTATTTCACTTGGATCTTTTGAGATAAAGAATAGAGTTGAGTTCCTTGTAAGACAACAATTTACTCAAGTCTCTTTTATGATTTAAGATGGTTTCTAGATCTAATGAATTGACATATTTCCAAAAATTTGCAAAACAAATTTCTAATTAGACTATAATCATAAAAGACTCAAAAAATTTCTATTAATTCCTGTAATCAGGATGTCCTTATAATTATCAATCACCATAAAGGGAATTTTAACTTTTTAGTTTCCGTTGTGTAAAATATAATTGAATTCACCATTTAATTCGATAATATTATTTGAACTAGCTTATTAATTAATCTCTATAAAATACTATTGCTAATGTGATGGCGATTTCCCAATTAGTAATTAATCGAATATGAAAAACAAGAAAAACTGACTTTAATAATGTAGTACGTCAATCTGTTGTTTAACTTAGGTATTTCATTTGGGATGTGATTTAGTCTATCTTATTATATTTTTATGAAGAAAAAAAAATGGTATTAACGTTTCATCATATTTTGCATTGTTGATACAATAAATTTACTTTAAGTCTTTCACAAATTTAAGAATTTTGTGGTGTGCAATTTGTGTCTGTCTTCGTTATATTTAACATTTTCCCTTTCAAATTAAGTGTTAAATTTTTTATATTGATGTTAATGCATTTCCAAAATTTTAAAATCATAAAATCTGAAAGTTTTTCTCTTCTAGTTACATTCACATTTACTTTGGTAAGCACATTAAAGTATTTTCTAATTCAAGTTAAATTTAAGATCTGGTTATTATTAAGTTGAATGCTTGATTTTCACTATTGGTAATATATTTTCCTTTTCAAGTTAAATGGTAAATTTATTTACATTTGTGCAAGTAAAAAATTTGATTTGTTACTGTAAAAGATTGAAAGTCTTTGGTACGTAACCAATGTTTCATCAATTTATGTTCACAATTGTTAATTATTACTTGGTAAATTTAATTAAGTATATTAAATCAGTTACCTCTTTTAATATAAACTTTTAGATTTGATTGATGTTACTGAGGTGCAAATCATATTCTAAGTATCAAATCAATTTAAATTTTTTACTATAATTTTCAATATGAAGAAAATTACTTTCTAGTTTAAGATTTGGCTAGAAATTCAATTACTATTGTCAATAAATTCTTAACATGCGTATATAAATACCCATGACATTATCATTTTCTATAAGCCACTTTTATTGAAAACAATTAAGCAATAAATTTTATTTTATTTTATTTTAGCAATGGATAAGGAGAAGAAGACTGAAGGACGCCAATCAATTCCTATGGAAAAAATAGAAAACCCAGAGGATCGCTACACTACATTCTCTAAGCGTCGGTCG
The DNA here is from genome assembly GCF_000393655.2 of Nicotiana sylvestris. Taxonomy (NCBI): domain Eukaryota; kingdom Viridiplantae; phylum Streptophyta; class Magnoliopsida; order Solanales; family Solanaceae; genus Nicotiana; species Nicotiana sylvestris. The sequence goes on along the minus strand of NC_091065.1, from coordinate 188,680,256 downwards.
GGATTATATAAGAAAGCGAGGCGCTTTCTCTCATTCCACTCGTCCAGCCCTTTTCACAAACTTGTACAATCGATGCCACAAAGATAGTCTTTTTGGATTCTTATGTTTAATCCAGGAGCATACAATTGCCAACTGTAAACAATCACATGAATTGTTCAATCCATCTGAATGAAATGCAGGAATATACCCTAGACAATGGAAGAATGTGGCGTAGATATAGGAATAGCTCTTTTTTCGCCGGCTGGTAATCCATTTTCTTTTTTTCACCCAACGCCTAATATATTCTTAGATCATGTTGAGAATCCTAACATAGAATTGAGTGAAAGTACAAAACTTGTTGCTGCATATACACGAAATATTGTAAACCAAACGAATAATAGGATTAATGAGATTGAGACAATAGAAGAGGCTACAAAAAGCAAAATGCTTTTACTTGAACAATTGAACAAAACTAGACAGATAGATTCACAGGAATCCATTGACCAGTTCAAAGCAGATGATATAACCAAATATGAAGCTTGGTTAAAGGGCGTTGTCTTTGGCTTGGAAAATCGTTTAAAACAGCTAGAGAATGGAGCTTCATCTTCATCACAAGTACCTCCGGATAATGCAGATAACTCGCCTAGCGTTTCAAATGAATAATTTTCCGATAATATTCGGAATTGTATGCGATCAAAACATGAATTTTTTTAACTTCTTATGATTAGTGTGTGCTTTTAATTCTTTTTCTTTTTCTTTTTCTTTATTTTCTTTTCCTTTTTTTTTCTTCGTTTCAAATTTCAATGATGGTATGACTACATGTACTCTGCAATGGATTCTATTAATAAAATATATTTGGACGCATTATTAATTTGCTTTTTTTTATGCCCCATTCTCACTCCTGCCTGTTTTTTTTTCACTTCATATATTAGTTAACAACTAACAGTAACATATAATTTAAATAAGCATTTGAGATGCCGCTCGATATATACAATAATCACTCTCGAAATATACACAACTCTCCCAAGACCCGGAACACCGAAAGTCACAAACTTCTAAGATCTTTGTCTAATATCTTATATATCTGTACTAGAATAAGTAAAAGGGAAGCAACATCAGAAGGGATAGAAAGGGACTCCGAGGTCTGCGGACGCAGCAGATGTACCTTGAAGTCTCCGGAATGGCAGCAACGGTGCAACTAAAAACGAGGCTGGTAGGAGGTATCTAGATCTGCATACGAAAAATATGTGCAGGAAAGGGCATGAGTACACCACAACAGTATCTAGTAAATGTCAAGCCTAACATCGGTCGAGTAGTGACGAGATCAGGTCATGGCCCTACTGGTGTAGATATATTAAAAACAAGACAAAATGAAATATCGTAGTAAAATAAAGACCAAGTTTAACAAGAATGAAGTCATAGAAAGGGAACAACTGAGTACACAGAGATAGCAACATGGGATCTCCCGAGATACTATCTCGTAGTCCCAACGTAAATATATAGGGGGATCTCCCGGAATACCGTTCCGTAGTCCCAAAGTAAATATGCAAGGTAAGGGGATATCCCGAAATATCATTCTGTAGTCCCAAAGTAAATATGCAGGGGGATCTCCCGGAATACCGTTCCGTAGTCCCAAAGTAAATATGCAGCTCAAACAACAAAAATAACAATTACAGCAAGAAAACCTACAGTTTGGACTAAGTTTAAGTCAAGGGAAAGCAGGAAATTCACTAAACATGCTGCTCAGAGTTCAGATAAACAATTAAGGCAAGTAGACATGCTATTCGAAGCTAACCGGATACTACACATGCTGATATAACTCCAATAGGAAGAAGATATGTTATTACTCAGTAGAAATCGGGTTTTCACAATAATTAGCTCATGTACGTACTCATCACCTCACGTACACGACGCTCACATATCAAAGCAGTACAAAATCCTAATGGGAGTTCCACCACACAAGGTTAAGCAAGCCACTTAGCTTGAACCAAACTCAAATCAATCCGTAACAATGCTTTTTTCATGAATATCCGACTCCGAATCACCGAAATCTAGCCAAAATCAATTTCATATCATAAATATAACTACAAGAAACTAATCTAACTAATGAAAACAAAGCGAAAGCAAGAAATCAGAAAATCGCCGAAAAAAGCCTCCCCGGGCCCACATCTTGGAATCGGGTAAAAATCACAAAATATGAACATCCATTCACTCACAAGTCTAACCATATAAGAATTACTCGAATCCAACCTCAAATTGCCTTCCAAAACTCAAAATTTTAGTCTATGAAGTCTGTCATTTCCCCCCAAATTTCCAACTCAAATCCCTAATTAAAATATGAAAATAGCAATAGATTCATGAAATATAACCCAATCCGAGTTAGAATCACTTACCCCAACAATCTTCTCGAAGAAACCTCAAAAAATTGCCACACATCGAGCTCTCAAAGTCCCAAAATCTAAATGGGAATCAAACCCTCGAATTTCTCTTTTTTGCCCAGTAATTCCGCATTTGCGGACCTGCCATCGCACCTGCGTCACCGTGCCTATGGAATACCCATCGCAGGTGCGGATTCCACTTAAAACTCAGCGTCCCCTTCTGTGATCAGAGGGTCGCACCTGCATGTGCGCACCTGAGGACCCATGTTCCACTTATGTGGTCCTTCACTGCTCCTGCGTACACTCTATCGCATCTGCGGGCATCGCAGATGCGGAGTTCACCTTGCACTCGCGACCCCTGGAAACTCCTCCATTTTTCCGCTTCTGCACTTGACTCTCTGCACGTGCGATCCCGCACCTGTGGTCTCCCCACCATAGGTGCGAAAACACCAAAACTCAGATAGCTTCAGCAATTGCATAAGTCCAAAACTCAATCCGTTAAGCATCTGAAGCATACCTGAGGCCCCTGGGACCTCAACCAAACATACCAACAAGTCCTAAATCACCATACGAACTCAGTTGAGCCCTCAAATCACATCATACAACGCTAAAAACACGAATCACTCTCCAATTCATACTTAAAGAACTTGAAACTTCAAATTTAAACAATCGATGCCTAAACGTATCAAACCACGTCCGATTGACCCTAAATTTTGCACACAAGTCATATTCAACATTACGAACCTACTCCAACTTTCAGATTCAGATTCCGACCCCGATATCAAAAATTTCACTACCGATCAAAATCTCCGAAAATTCAACTTTTGCCATTTCAAGCCTAAATAAGCTATAGACCTACAAAATACAATCCGGACACGCCCCGAAGTCCAAAATCACCCAACGGAGCTAACGGAATCCACGGAACTCCATTCCGGAATCTTTTTCACACAGTTCCAACTACAGTCCAAATCCTAAGACTTAAGCCTCCGTTTAGGGACTAAGTTTCCTAAAATACTCCAAAAACCAAAACGGAACCTCCGGGTAGGTCACATAAGCATAAAAAGATATGGGGGAAGCAGTTAATAGGGGATCGAGGCTATAACTGTCAAAACGACCGTCCGGGTCGTGACATCCTCTCCCTCTTAAAACAATCGTTCGTCCTCGAACAAGTATAGAGACATGCCTGAAGTGGTGGAAAGATGAGGATAAGGGTTGCGCATATCCTACTCGGCCTCCCAAGTCGCCTCCTCGACCGGCTGACCCTTCCACTGAATCTTCACCGAAGTAATGTTCTTTGTCCTCAGCTTTCGAACTTGCTTGTCCAAAATAGCCACTGGCTCCTCAACATAAGATAGATCCTTGTCCAACTAGACTGAGCTGAAATCCAACACATGAGACGGATCACCGTAATACTTCCGGAGCATAGAAACATGGTATACTGAATGAATTCCTGCTAGACTAGGAGGTAAGTCAAGCTCATAAACAACCTCCCCAACTCACAACAATACCTTTAATGGACCAATGAACCTTGGACCTAGCTTGCCCATCTTTCCGAACCTCATAATGCCCTTCATAGGCGACACCCAGAGCAAGACCCGCTCTCTAACCATGAATGAAACATCATGAACCTGCCAATCCGCGTAACTCTTATATTTGGAATGGGCTGTGCGAAGTCTATCCTGAATCACCTTAACCTTCTCCAAGGTATCCTGAACCAAGTTTGTACCCAATAATCTGGCCTCGACCGGCGCGAATAAACCCACTGGGGACTGACATCGCCTACCATACAGAGCCTCATATGGTGCCATCGGAATGCTGGACTGATAACCGTTGTTGTAGGCAAACTCCGCAATTGGCAAGAACTGATCCCAAGAACCTCCAAACTCCATCGCACATGCACTGAGCATATCCTCTAGAATCTGAATAGTGCGCTTCCGTCGGAGGGTGAAATAGTGTGCTCAACTCCACCTGAGTACCTAACTCCTGTTGTACGGCCCTCCATAACCGTGATGTAAATTGCATAACCCGGTGAGAGATGATAGATTCTGGCACGCCATGAAGCCTGACAATCTAGCGGATATAAATTCGAGCTAGTTGCTCGGAGGAATAAGTAGTTAGCACAAGAATGCAATGAGCTGACTTGGTCAGCCTATCTACAATCACCCAAACTGCATCAAACTTTTGCTGAGTCCGTGGGAGCCAAACAACAAAATCCATAATGATCCGCTCACATTTCCACTATGGAATCTCTAACTTCTGAAGCAATCCACCCGGCCGCTAATGCTCATACTTCACCTGCTTGCAATTTAGACATCGGGCTACATATTCCACTACGTCCTTCTTCATTCTATGCCACCAATCATGCTTCCTCAAATCCTGATACATCTTCGTGGATCCCAGATGGATGGAGTATCGCGATCTGTGAGCCTCCTGAAAAATCAACTCACGCAATCCATCTACATTGGCCATACATAGTCTGCCCTGCATCCTTAATGCATCATCATCCCTAATAGTGACCTCCTTAACATCACCGTGTTGAACCGTATCCTTAAGGACAAACATATAGGGGTCATCATATTGACGCTCCTTGATATGATCATAAAGAGAAAACTGGGAGATCACACAAGCCAAAACTCGACTCGGCTCAGAAATATCCAATCTAATAAACTGATTGGCTAAGGCCTTAACATCCAGTGTCAATGGCCACTCTGCTGCTGGCGAATATGCTAAGCTCTCCAAACTCCCCGCCCTGCGACTGAAGGAATCGGCCACCATATTGTCCTTCTCGGGATGGTACAAAATGATGATATCATAATCCTTAAGCAGCTCTAACCACCTCCGTTGATGCAAGTTGAGATCCTTTTGCTTGAACAGATGCTGCAAACTCCCGTGATCAATGTAGATCTCATAAAGGATACCGTACAAATAGTGCCTCCAAATCTTCAAGGCATGAACAATAGTTGCTAACTCAAGGTCATGGACAAGATAGTTCTTTTCATGCACCTTCAGCTGTCTGGATGCGTAGGCAATCACCCTATGATCTTGCATCAACACTGCGCTGAGACCAACTCGCGATGCATCACAATAAAGAGTATAAAACCCCGAACCTGTGGGCAATACCAATATTGGGGTTATAGCCAAAGCTGTCTTGAGCTTTTGAAAGCTCTCCTCACATTCCTTTGTCCACCTGAACGGAGCACCCTTCTGGGTCAGCCTGGTCATAAGTGATGCAATAAATGAGAATCCCTCAACAAATCGACGGTAATACCCTGCCAAACCAAGAAAACTCCGGATCTCTGTAGCTGAGGACGATCAGGGCCAACTCTGCACTGCTTCCACCATGTTTGGATCCACTTTGATCCCTTCACCCAACATTACATGACCCAAAAATGCCACTGAATCCAACCAGAACTCATATTCTGAGAACGTTGCATATAATTTCTTTTCTCTCAAGGTCGGAAGCATTGTTCTGAGGTGCTGCTCATGATCCTCCCGACTCTGGGAGTGCATCAGAATATCGTCAATAAACACAATAACGAAAGAATCAAGATAAGGCCGAAATACATTGTGCATCAAATGCATAAATGGTGTTGGGCCTTGGTTAGCCCAAATGACATCATAAGGAACTCATAATTACCATACCGAGTCTTAAAAGCAGTCTTCGGGATATCTGGCTCCCGAATCTTCAACTGATGATAACATGAATGCAAGTCAATCTTCGAAAACACTTTGGCACCCTGTAACCGGTCAAATAGGTCATCAATACGAGGTAAAGGGTACCTGTTCTTCACAGTGACTTTGTTCAACTGACGATAATTAATGCACATACGCATAGAACCATCCTTTTTCTTTACAAACAAGACAGGAGCACCTAAGGTGACACACTAGGCCGAATGAAGCCCTTATCAAACAATTCCTGTAACTGTCCTTCAACTCCTTCAACTCAGAAGGGGCCATACGATAAGGAGGAATAGAGATGGCCGCAATGCCCGGCAACAAATCAATACCAAAGCCGATATCTCTGTCGGACGGCATGCCCGGAAGATCATCTGGAAATACATCAGGGAAATCTCTTACTTATGGGACTGACTCAACTAAAGAGGTATCAATACTGACATCTCTCACATAAGTTAGATACGCGTCACACCTCTTCTCAACCATACATTGAGCTTTAAGAAATGAATAACTCTGTTGGGAGTGTAATCTAAGCTACCCCTCAACTCTAATCATGGTACACCTGGCATAGCCAACATCACAGTCTTGGCGTGACAATCAAGAATAGCATAATGGGGCGACAACCAGTCTATGCCCAAGATAATATCAAAATCTACCATACTGAGCAATAATAAACCGGCTCTGATCTCAAAACCACTAATAACAATCAAACACAATCGATACACCCGATCAACAACAATAGAATCTGCCACGAGTGTAGACACATGAACAAGAGAACTCATAGAATCACGGGCTACGCGCAAATACGGGACAAGATAAGAGGACAAACAGGAATAAGTGGAGCCTGGATCGAATAGAACCGATCATCTCTATGACAGACCGGAACAATACATGTAATGACAAAGTCACAAACAACTGCTCAATGATCTTGATTTGCAGCAAGCTAGCCTTCTTGGTGCTTCCCCTGCTCTTGCAGCACCCCAGAAATAAATGATTTAATTTAAATTTGTGGGTTTTGTTTTGTTTTGTTTTATGTAACGTTTTAGCGGTGGGTTTGTGATTGAATAGTATGGTTATTTGATGAAATATGTTTAGACGGGCAGCTCTGAACACCTAATTTTGCATATTTTTAATACTCCTAAATAGTCCAATCCCCTTTGTACTTCAGAAATACCCGATCCAGAGATAAAAAAGAATCAAATTTTCTGCTAGATGCGGAAGTTGCGGGTTCGAGCCCCACATCTCAATGATCTTGATCTTCAGCAAGCTAGCCTTCTTGGTGCTCCCCCCTGCTCTGGCAGCACCTCATAAATGAATGATTAGTTTAATTTGTAGGTTTTGTTTTGTTTTATGTAACATTTTAGTGATGGGTCTGTGATTAGATTGCTTAATTTAATAGAATAGTTTGTGTTGTTAGATGCTTGAGCCTCCTCTGCTAAATTGATTTTATCAGGTGAAATATGCTTCTCTTTGGTTTCTTGCTGCCCTTGATCATAGTGATGCGACGCTATAACAGCAGCTCAATAACTTGATCTTCAGCAAGCTAGCATTTTATTTGCTTTGTTTCGTCAAAGAATCATTTTTTCATTGAACTTAAGTGCTTCTGTACTATCGAGCCGAGTGTCTTTCGGAAACAACCTCTCTACCTCCTCAGGATAGGGGGTCTGTGTATACACTATCCTCCCAGACCATTTGTAGGATTCCACTAGGTTTGTTGTTGATGAATTTAAGTGCTTCTCATCGAATTTATATCATGTACACTAACAGTTTAAAAATATTTACATAATCAGGTCACTTAAAAGGTAATTGTGGGTAACTCTATTTAATAGCATTGATTGCTAATCACTGATAAATGGTGTAAGTAATATGTTATGATAAGTTAAATTACACTGATAGTATAGAATTGCACAGTTTTAGCATATAACTTAAATCCTTTCTCATAAAGTTTATGGCATTGTTCTTGTCTTTTATCTAGTGTTATGGTGACAGGATTGAGATTGACTTGCTCAATTATAGAATAGTTTCATAAATGAATATTTGCGCCTCCTCAGGTAAATTGGTTTTAATCAGCTGAAATATGTTGTTTTTTGATTTGTTTGCTTTATTGTTGCGTCTGTGACATTGTTTGTGCGAATATAATTGTTATGTAGAGTACTTCACTAGAGGCGAAGAAATACAAATCTAGTTGACTCTTTGAGTAATAGTGGCTCAAGAACACTGCCTATGGATTTTATCATTAAAAAAGAAAGGGAAACTAAGTAAAAGATTTGTGCTTTTTTGTAGAACACTGCCTGTATGATCTCTGGTTATGTCCTTCGACAAAATTGCAATGTATGAAGCATGTCGTCTTGCCTTAACACTTTGCTGCTACCCATTGTATCATTTTAAAATGCTTCAAGTGGTGACAGGGCAATAAGTATATGTAAGTTATGCGGTCGTCACAAACACAATGTAAAGAAATTTGAAGTCTCTTTAGTGCTTGTTATTGGTTTCAGTTTTCCCCCCTCTCCCTTTGGTCAAGGATTAGCTGATTTGTGTTTCTTGCTTTGGGTGTACGGCGTCTGTATTACCCTTATTGAAGGGTGTTCGTTGTATCGTTTGACAAGCAAGGCCGTGCCAAGAAATAGAAACCTTCACTGGTTGATTCCTTAGCTTGCATTCAATCAATATAAGTGCTTTCACTGGTTTGTTGCATCTCCTCTCTGAGATGAATGTAAGATCTTATATGTCTATTAGTATGAGTTATTATTGGGAGCCTGATCAATTTTCTCAGGCATGGTTTGGTAAATTTGCTAATTTTCATGTTATGATTGTAAGTCTTCATCTGCTTTTTGATCTTAGTTTGGCCAAATGAAAATATGGGATTTTGTGTTTGAGTCATTTGAAGGGGAGCCTTGGAACAACGGTCAAGTTGTCTCCAGTGTGACCTTTAGGTCACGGGTTTGAGCCATAAAATCAGTTACTGATGTTTGCATCAGGGTAAGCTGCCTATATGTTATTCCCTTGGGATGCAGTCCTTCCTCGGACCCTGCTTGAATGCGGGATTGTACAACAGGCTGCCCTTTTAGTGTTTGAGCCAATTCTAGGCTATTTTCAATCAAATAGTTGGCCGCGTCATTGTCTGGATTAACATTGATCCCCAATCATCGTTGTTGTGTCTATCTTTGAGAAACAAGAATTAATGGATAGTCTCGTGTTGCCCCCCAAAAATGGATAGTCATTCTCAACTCGGTTATTTGTGAACAAAGAGAAAGTTTATGCTTTTTGTGTAAATCTGTAATTTATAATTTTAAGATTTCTGGGATTTCTTCCTTTTGCTTTTCTCCGGAGAAGTACTGTGGATTTTGATAGAAATTGATCAGCTTTTGGGATCATTTGACATTAGTTATTTTGAAGCTTTCTTTATCTGTAGCATTAGTACAAAGAGTTGGTTCTTTCTGAACAAGAGCTCCTTCTGAAGCTTCACCTAAAATTAAATGTGAAGGCCCAGTAATATCAATGGACAAATTAGCCATGTATGCAGCAGTTTGTCTTGCATTAACACTTTTCTGTGTAGCTATTGTGTTTTTTGTCATTCTTGTTTTAGTAACTGATAAGGTTGCTGCCATGCGATCAGGAGGTCACGGGTTCGAGCCGTGGAAATATTCTCTTACAGAAATGCAGGATAAGACTGCATATAATAGACCCTTGTGGTCCGGCCCTTCCCTGGATCTCACACATAATAGGAGCTTAGTGCAACGAACTTTCCCCCTTCTTGTTTCAGTTCTAATAATTGCTTAATTAAGATGGTAATTTTGCTGCATTAGGAAGTTTTGCAGCTGCCATGAAATTAGTGTGGGAAACTTGAAGTTATCTCATTGATTATTGTTGGTGAAAGTGCTTTATTGATGAATGACTATCGGATAACTGCTTTGGACGTGTAACTTCTAACCTTGAATGAACTGCCAAAAGTGTGACCTAGTAGTTAATAAAGTTGATACAACACTAGAACCGAGGTTTAATCTCAGTAGAAACAAAAAATTAGGTAATATTCCCATCTTTCTAAGCTTTAGTCGGTAAAGTTACTATTGTCTATGCTGGTGAGAGATATATGCATGCCTAATGAATCAGTTGAGGTACGCCCAAGCTGTTAAGTATGACAAATATGCCAAGTAGAGACCTTGAATGATTGATTCTCTCTACTTGGCTCTCCAGCTCTGGGTTGAATTTCTGATCTTCTCGTATTTTTGTCGATCTTTTTTTTTTTAATTATTTTATAAATCACCGTAATTTGTTTTGAAAGTAGGGTCTCGTATGTTGTGGCTGCAAGTGTCACTCACTTTTGTGATCTTAGTTTCCCTAGATAAATAGATTCAGTTTGAAGTCAATACTAGTACATTCAATCAAATGGAAAGTGAAAATGAAGTTCACTTAAATTGCATTGATCCTCCTAACAACTTGTTTGGATTGTTGTTACATGTAATTTTGATAATGTATCGTATTGTATTGTACAATACATTATATCGTTTGCTGTCGTTTTATGATATTATGCATCAACAATATGAAGAATAAACTTATAATATTACTAAGAAACAATAGAATCCCGAATAGAATTATTGTATAAATAAGTAAAGTGAATGGGTAAAATATGGTTATTTAATAATAAAAAAGGGCAAGATGAGAGGTAAAAGTAAGGCAACAACGCCACTACACCAATTCCATCGTTTTATAAAGTGACATTTTTCGTCGTTACGTAATGACGGATTAAACGATATGACACAACAAAATTTAAGTAACAATCAAAACAAATATTGTATTTAAAGTAATAATACGATACAATACAAATAGATAACAACCATCCAAACAAGATGTAAGTGTTGATTCGGATTAAATTAATACTTCTATCACCAATAATAACGTAATAGTGTCATACCATCGTATTGTGGTAGAGTTCGGAATTCAAATAAAAGAATTTTAAAAATAAAAAAATATGACACATAAAATTTGAACCTCTTACACAAAGTAATTTTTTAACCCAATCTGCCATTTCATTATGATATTTCCTTATATCAACAAAATTACCAACTTATATATAATTAACAATTTTTTTTGGCTCTGTTTGCACTGTATAATTTTTCAATGATTGGGAATTGAATTGAACCCCCTCTCGCCCCCTCTTTCCAACCATTTTGACATGACGTGCTTCAAATATAATCCAAGTATGCAAAGGGGTCAGGGTGTTACAATACATATATGGATTAGTTACCTCTTATAGCAAAGATTGATACCTTATTTATTTTAAATAAATATCTCTTTAAAAATTATATTTCATAGTATATTTTGATTTTTTACAGTCAAATATCTATTTATGCTCACCTCTTACCCTTAAGCCATAAAATAAGCTTTGTATTATTTTGGCAAAATACATAGTTTACCCATCCACCATGCACCCAAATCCCTGTTATACACCTGTTGACCACGAGTATAACTTTACACACCAAACCTTTCAAATGTGTGTCAATTATACACTACTTTTGACCAGCCTAGTTAATATTCAATGATGTGTATACACGCGCTTATTTAAATTAAAAAACAAACAATTCTTTAATTAAAATGGACAACACGACCCTTTTTTAATCCCGACCCAAAAAAGATCCAACCCTGTCGATTAAAAATAACTCCTCGACCAGATTAACAAATATAATTCTATTTTTACCAAATGTTCTTCAGCCCTAACCTTTTAAGACGGCTCCGACGAGAACACATCTGGTGTTTATTGTTGTTACTTTCGTCATTTTCAGGTTAGTATTCTCATTTTAGGTTGTTCAATCATTTTGGTTCTTCATATGCTGAAAGATTTGCTTCAGATATGGAAGGTGAAGATGGTGAAGAACATAAGAGGAAAATGGAGGAAAAAAAGAAAAGAAAAAGAAGAGATTAGTCTTTGATGTGGAATTGGGCATATTTTGGAATTAGGACAACTTCAAAATATTAGATATGGAAGGTGAAGATGAGGGGTGGGTTTTTCTGAAATTGGTTCCTTTTAATATGAAGAAGATGAAAATGGTTGTTTTTAATAAGAATGAGATAAAGAATTGGGCGTTAGGGTTAGGAAAATGGGCCCAATTCCAGTAATTAGCCGTTATAATTTGTCAGGTGAGTCAGAAAATAACTTTTTATGCGCCGCATTGGTCGTGTTTCACACGTCCCATAGGCTGGTCAAAAGTAGTGTGTAATCGACACACATTTGAAAGGTTTGGTGTGTAAAGTTATACCCGTGGTCAACAGGTGTATAACAAGGATTTAGGTGCAAGGTGGATGGATAAACTATGTATTTTGCCTATTATTTTTTATCTCTCATATCCCCTCAAATTTCTCCTATCCCCTAGCCCATATCTATTCTCCCTCTCTCTCTACTTCCCGATCTCATATCCTCTTTCTTCTTCTTGTACAATCTCAACAATTGGCAGTGCCTTTATCAAAGCCTTTATCGCCGGCGGTGAAGGCCATTCCTGGTGTCGTGGATTATAGGTAACTAATCCTACAAAAGGATTATAAGCCTTTGTCGCCGAGAGATTCTTGATAAAAGTTTCTCTTTTGTAGGATTACTACTTCTGGAATCCATGGAAATTTTGATCACGTACGGTCTCCGATGCAACAACAGTTGAAATTAAAGGCGGCGCTGGATCGTCGGCAACCTGAGGCAACGGTGACGGCGAGCGAGGACTGGATATTGATGCTGCTTCAATGAGACGATATTAGGGTTGTTCTTGAACAAAGACGACGGAGTTGGAGGCTGAACAATTTGAATTTTCTGTTAATATATTTCAATGCATCTCGCTGTATTTTATTATATTCATTGTCTTTTTTTCATTGTATTTCAATGTATCTCGTTAAATTATATGTATTTTATTGTATTCATTGTCTTTTTTTCATTGTATTTCAATGTATCCCACTATATTCTATGTATTTCATTGTATTCACTGTCTCTCTGTATTCCATGAATGTATTCATATGTTTTTTTTAATTAATATAACTTATGTATTCAGATATATTATATAATATTTCTGAAAATTTCTATATTTTTGGGGTGTTTTTCCGTTGAGAATCTTTTTTATAACTAGAAATACAAAATTTGTGTGTTATAATTGAGTTTGTTGAGTTATATTAGGAGTCTATTATGTTAATTGATTCACTTTCCGTTGCCGTGAATATAGTCGAATACAATAATCTGTCCAGCTGTAATCCCATGTTTCACGCCATGAATACAATCGAATACAAAAATCTGTCTAGGTGTAATCCCATGTTTCACGCCTAGAAATGCTACTGTATTCATGAATACAGTAGCTTAAATACATCGAATACACTCTAAAAAAATTTGAAAACATAGCTATAGGAAGTAATATAGTAAATAGTAACTACAACTAGTTAATAACCACTAAAACATAGTTGTTTCTAAAAGTTTCTCTACACATATATAGTACAATATTAAGAAGCCTAACATGTATGAGACAACTTATATAAAATGACATAATATTTCATTAATAGAGCAAAGTACATGCAATCGTACCATCATTGAAACAAAGAAAAAAAAGGAAAAAAAGTACACACTAATCATAAGAATTTAAAATTTCAATGTTTTTGTGGCACACGATTCATGATAATATCTGGAGATTTCACCTACGAAGAACTAGATGAGTTATCTGCATTCTCTGGAGGAGCTTGTGACGAGGATGAAGCTCCCTTCTCTAGTTGCTTTAAATGATTGTCCAAACCAAAGACAATGCCATTTAACCAAGCTTCATACTTGGTTATATCATCAGCATTCAATTGGTCAATGGATTCTCGCTGATCTATTTGTCTAGTCTCATTCAACTGATCAAATAAAAGCATTTGTTGGGAAGCAATTTTTTCTCTTGTTTTAAATTCTTTAAGCCTATCGCAACTTTGGTTTACTTTGTTACGTAAATAGGCAGCAACAAGTTGTGCAGTATAATCTAGCTAATTCTATATTTATATTCTCAAAACGATCTAAAACTATATTAGACGTTGGGTGAAAAAGAGAAAATAGATTACCAGACGGTGAAGAAAGAACTATTCCTATATCGGCGCCACTTTCCCTAGCAAGATAATATCATGGGTATTATATACGCATGTTGAGAAGTTATTCACAATAGTAATTGAATTTCTAGCCAAATATTAAACTAGAAAGTAATCTTCTTCATATTTGAAAACATAGTAAACAATTTAAATTGATTTGACACTTGGAATATGATTTGCACGTCAATAACATCAACCGAATCCAAAATTTTGAGTTAAAGAGGTAACTAGTTTAATAGGAAAAAACTTACCCACACTCGGTATATACACCAAATTTAGTTAACTTAACCATAGGAAATAAACTAACATCTACTAGATGTTTTTAATAATAAAATTAAGAAAAGGTAATAAACAGTCCTAATATAATTGAATGTTATCATTACTCTTAGAGTTTTTCCGATTTCAGATTTTTAAGTCTTTGGTTAAGCTTATTTAAACTTGCCTAGATGGACGGTGATATAATATGATGTTATTTGTAAAGGAGCTCTTAGACATCTTTAATAACCTCATAGGATGCATTCTTTGAAAGCTAAGTTTTCTTATAGTTAACTTCGTTGCTACGTGTTAGAGCTAAGTAGAAAAGTAATTTTGTAAGCTGCTTTGTTGAATGCATTTAACAGTAATTAGTTTTGTGATTTCATAGCTAATTTTATGTTAAAGAAGAGTTGAATTATCTATTATAAGTTAGTGTGGAAAGGAGGAAGCTAGTATATTTTTGGCTTTATGAGATCTTGAAAAAATCAATAAGATAGTATCGTATTTATATTCTCATATTGTACTTATCGAAATACATTAAAAAATTATTTAAGTAATACAACGAAGGTGTACTCATAACAAACATTTATTTAAGAAGAAAGAAGGAGATTTTGGGTGCTTAATGGGAAATGTGTCAGCCTGATTTGCTCGCTCGCGATAGTGTCTTCCTTTTGATATATTTTTTGTGGAACAACAAAAATATATAGCTAGAAAATATTTAAGATTATTATTATTATTATTATTATTATTATTATTATTATTATATAAAAAAATAGATGGAGTTAACTATGGTTAAATACTACTAGTTATATAATTAAATAAGGTGACAAGTGTCATTTAATTATTGGCTTGGTGTATACACCGTGTGCGGGTAAGTTTTTTCCAATTTAATATACTTAATTAAATCTATCAAGTAACAATTAATGATTACGTCCAACTATGCCTTATAAAAAAAACAAAGCGGTCGTTGCAAATATAATTTGGTTTACAAGTCCGGAGTCAAATCCCCCACAGAGAACTAAGACTTAGCTACAGTTGTTCACTATCACCAAGAATACAAGCTTGAACAATTCCTAACCTATAGATATTAAGATTCTTGTGTTTAACTAACTAACTAACTAATTAAAATAATAAATTAACACTAAAGATACTACGGGTTGGAGAAAAGATTAAGGTGGTCTAGAGTTATGATTTCCCCAATTGTCGGAATTCTTCCCGCTATGTCTTCTATAATTTCGCCCTAGTATTCTCTACCGATCATGAGCGCTTTACGTGTTGTAATTCTCTTCCGAGTAATTACGACAATTTAATAGACATACTCTCCCGAGTTACGCTAGCTGGCTTTAATTACAGCTCACTTAGATCGCACTCAGTTTTGTTATCCCTAATCTCACCTTTAAACCCTTGGTTATTGATTCCTCACATACTTCGGGAGTGATGTTGTTCAATAACTACCTAAATATGCACTCTCTCCCGAGTAATACATAGTAAATAGGCACAGCTAATTGAGGGCCCTTCAATCAACCACAAGAATAATATAGTTGAATAAATAGAGAAAATACTACGGCTCAATTATATAAAAACATAACAAGAATTTATCCTACAAAAGGTTCCATCAAAACCCTAGATAACAAATTAGCTATTCATAATAGTATGTAAAACTACAATACTAAAAGTCATAACCAACAATGAAAAATAGGAAGAGGAAGGAAAAACTCGTAGAAGAATTCTTTGCCTTGCTCCTATTATGTCTCTGCCTCCTTAGATCGAATCTTGGTCTCCTTAGCCTCCTTAGGTCTAAATTATGTCGAAAGTCCTCAAAATACCGTTTTCCATGTATATATACCAACTAGGGTTGGTACCAAACAATTGCACATTCTCCTATGCGAAAAAGGACACATTTTTCGGATAGGACGTGCGCGGTTGCGCTTGGACCGCGCTCAGACCGCGCATATCCACTTTGATTCTGCCTGACGAGCGCGGCCGTGCACTTGACACACACTGTTCACTCTGTTATGTTGGGAATTCGAAAACACGTAAAACATGAAGGTTATAGTCCTTTGAGTTAGCTTTCCAACCATATATTGTGGAGCCCAAATAGAGTTATGAGCGAAATTTTATGTGCATTTTACTAGACAGTGCGCAATATACTTACTCGATTCTTTGTTCGTTCTAGCTATTATCCGTTGATCCCCGAACACGATCCCCTCTTAATTCCTTGAGCTTTTACTCGTACTTCAAAGGTCCAAATCACTTGAATTCATTCCATAACATCCATATAGCTCGGAATCACTCCTACAAGGCATAAAACACACAATTAGTGCAAAACACTAGCGATGAAAGCTCAAACTCAATTAAAGTGCAGTAAATTACAGTGTAATAAGCGACTAAAATACATAATTATAGTCTATCATCAACACCCCATATTTAAACCATTGCTCGTTCTAATGCAATCAAACTACACTTTATATAGACACGGCCTTTTTAAACAATTCTCCAAACTCATTACACCAAGAATATTTAAAATAGACTAAGCACAAAAGCGTAACATCTTCACCTCAAGATTTGACTCACAAGTACCACACATTATTCATAACTCACCCACTTACTCTAATATAGAGGTCACTGACATTACCTTTCCTTCATGAATCAAGTGCTCTCACACAACAAAAGAGAGTAGTTCCACACACAATACAATTTAAGAACAATTAGGAACTCAAGATAGAAAGAATTCACTCACTCTCATAAATAACATTCATATGCCACAAAAGATGCACCATAGGCTTGCCCGTAGTGTACTACTCTACTAATCGAGCTCATTCAGTCTAGGATCAAGTAGTACTTTATTTGGTTGTAATGTAGGTTGCGGGACGAGTAGGATACATTTGGATATAAGAGTGACTACACTTCCCTAAGCACTTTAATACATATACTTTAACATTTAAAACCCCACACTTATGTCAAACCAAAACGCCACCTTCACATCAATGTATATTACCCCAGACTTCTTTAAGCATAATTAAATCAAGAACCACCACTTATCAAGGAATATTTTTCGCAATAATATAACTTTTTTTTCCTTTTCTTTCTTTTTTTATTCATGTGGCTCTTACTTTTTTAAAATAGTGCATCTTTCTCCTTATTTCATTAGTTCCACTGAAAAGCCAAACCAACCATCCCACACTTTAACTTTTACATAGCTCATAACAATTCAAGTGCTCATGAGAGGTTAGAAGGTTCAAATAGATGGTTAATTCAAACAAATAGGTAAGGCTTATAATGTGGTTGCCAAAGAAATAGGATTACAACCCCAAAGGAGTTAACTACGATACATAACATTTAGGGGGGTAAAATATACATATCTGGCTCAACAAAGAAATGCCTATATCACTTCTAAGACTGAACAAAACTACTATTTCGCTTTGCAAACACACGGGGAAAGTTCTAGGCATCAAATACAATGCACAGAATAACACCCAAACCTCACACACACATGACACATAATTCACTCAGGATTGGATTCATCAAGACACTCTAGTCAAAGCAGTTAAGCAAAGTTAAAATCATACAATTTAAGGTACTTATACAAGAGTCAAAAACTGAGCCTACGCATCACAACCAAAGTACTCACTATTCTCAAGGCATAACAAAGTCAAGAGATATTGTTTCATTTCAAAATACAACATAATGGCTCCTATTCCTAAAAAAAGACTAACTACATCCGGTTCAAATAAAACCCTTGAAAAAGAACCGCGTCACAAAGAAAAACCAAAGGGGAATTGCTACACTACCTAACAAAAAAATCTTTTTTTTTTCTTTAGTCTTAAATCCCTCAAGAAAATTGTCTAATCGATCCACCGTCGAGAAAAGTCCAATCTTTTCTATTTAAAAAAAATATTCAATTAAATTTACATGACTAAAATAGCATAGAAAGTACCCCCAGACAATCTCCTCACCCCACACTTAAAATTGTGCATCCCCAATGCACACCCATACATACAAGAGGGTAAAAGAAACTCCCTGGTAGGCCAAAGTCCGAAGCACTAACATCTTATGGGGTACTCAGACTTCTCTCAGGCCTGGTCCTTCGTGCGGGTACCTCACACTTTGTTCCAGCCATCTGGTTTGCTGTTGCATCCTTCCAATAGCTTTGCTTTCCATGCTCCTAGAAAATAAAAAATCGACACTACAAAAATAATATAATAAAATAATAAAAAAATAAAATAAAAGAAAGCAGTAAAGTTGGGTTGTCTCCCGACAAGAGCTTGATTTAACGCCGCAACACGACGTGAATCACTTTCTGCCTCCACTTCAAACTTATGAATTGGACCCCAAGTTTTGATTCTACTCTATGATCATGCGCCTGGGGTGGTAGAACGAATCTGACTGGCCCAATAAAATAATGTAGTATTCTGCACTTCTTGGCCTTTGGATGAGATGTGTATTCCAAACTTTATAGATGAAGAATTCCAGAATGTAGGCATCTTGTTCCTTACTCCTTGACTCCTCTAGTGGCTCAGACGACTCTATTTTCATATCATCATCCATACACAATGTGGAAAAATGCTTGGATTGTGGTCCAATGCGCTCAACTACACAAACATTGGGATTGTCAACATCCTTAACACTAATGACACTAGAGTCAACTAAATATGTATCCTCAATATCCTTGGTTGACTCTAGTATCTCTTCTACAACATCGGCATCCTCAAAATCTAGTTCGATTGATTGTTGGTGTTCTACTCTGGCCTTCTCCTCTAGCTCATCCTCGTATTTTTTTAAATCCTCCAGTATAATAGCAATTTTTGCAGCCATTTCATACTCATATTGGCTATTATCCACAATGTCAACTTGTTGCACTTTACAAGGTTCAATTAATTTATTGAGCCTCTAAGTTGTGAATAGTTGCCCCTTGCCTTTGTACCCGCAGTTGTATCTCATCATATTGTTCCATAAGGCACTTTATCATATCCTTGATCTCTTTCAAGTCCTCATACCTGGGTTCTTTGTTCCTATTAACTTCACAAGAAAAAGAAGAACCATCAAAGTAAGGGGTTGGGGGAAGATAAGAAATATAAGAACAACCATTAAAGTGACCATCTTGACCACCACACATATTACACACATTCCACACATAAGATTGAGTTGGTGCACATAACTCGCTCTCGGGAATATTTTGATAATTTTGCCCTGCGTGGTTTCCTCCACAATATGCAAAACAAGGATCAAAAGTAGAATTACCAACATCAAAACTCTCATAATTCCAAGATGACATGTCTCTCAGATCAAAAATAAAAAAATTAAAAATAAATAAATAATCAAATACACGAAAACAAAAATAACAGTTCAAACTTGCAACCTAGAAATATGTACACCTACAGCTACATCGTTAGTTCCCCGACAACGACGCCAAAATTTGATCACGCCCAACTATTCCTTATAAAAAGGACAAAGCGGTCGTTGCAAATATAATCCGGTTTACAAGTTCAGAGTCGAATCCCACAGAGAACTAAGTCTTAGCTACAGTTGTTCACTATCACCAAGAATACAAGCTTGAACAATTCCTAACTTATAGATATTAAGATTCTTATGTTTAACTACTAACTAACAAATTAACACTAAAGATACTACGGGTTGGAAAAAAGATTAAGGAGGTCTAGAGTTATGATTTCCCCAATTATCGAAATTCTTCCAGTTATGTCTTCTATAATTTCGCCCTAGTATTCTCTACAGATCATGAGCTCTCTACGCGTTATAATTCTCTCCCAGTAATTACGACAATTTACTAGCCATACTCTCCCGAGTTACGCTAGCTGACTTTAATTACAGCTCAGTTAGATCGCGCCCAAGGTTTCATTATCCCTAATCCCACATTTAAACCATTGGTTATTGATTCCTCACATACGTCGGGAGTGATGTTGTTAAACAACTACCTAAATATGCACTCTCTACCAAGTAATACCTAGTAAATAGGCACAACTACTTGAGGGACCTTCAATCAACCACAAGAATAATATAGTTGAACAAATAGAGAAAATACTACGGCTCAATTATATAAAAGCATAACAAAACTTTATCCCACAAAAGGTTTCATCAAAACCCTAGATAAAAATTAGCTATTCATAATAGTATATAAAACTACAACACTAAAAGTCATAACCAACAGTGAAAAATAGGAAAAGGAAGGAAAAACTCGTAGAAGAATTCCCCGCCTTGCTTCTGTTGTGTCTCTGCCTCCTTAAGTCGAATCTCGGTCTCCTTAGACTCCTTAGGTCTAAATTATGTCAAAAGTCCTCAAAATACCATTTTTCCATGTATATATACCAAGTAGGGTTGGTACCAAACAATTACACCTTCTCCTACGCGAAAAAAGATACATTTTCCGGACAGGACGTGCACGGCCGTGCTTGGACTGCGCATATCCACTTTTATCCTGCCTGACGAGCGCGGACGCGCACTTGACGCGCACCTTTCACCCTGTTCTATTGGGAATTTGGAAAACCGTAAAACATTAAAGTTGTATCCCTTTGATTTATCTTTCCAACCATATATTGTGCAGCCCAAATGGAGTTCTGAGAGAATATTTATGTGTATTTTACTAGACAGTGCGCAATACACCTACTCGATTCTTCGTTCGTTCTAACTATCATCCGTTGATCCCCGAACACGATTCCGACTTAATTTCTTGAGCTTTTACTCAGATTTCAAAGCTCAAAATCACTTGAATTCATTCCATAACATCCACATAGCTCGAAATCACTCCTACAAGGCATAAAATACCAATTAGTGCATAACACTAGCGATGAAAGCTCAAACTCAATTAAAGTGCAGTAAATTAGAGTGTAATAAGCGACTAAAATACGTAATTATAGCATATCATTAATTAACAATTATAAACATAAATTGATAGAACATCAGTTACTTACCAAAGACTTTCAAACCTTTATAGTAACTAAATAAAATTATTTACTTGCATAAATAGATATAAATTTACCATTTAACTTCAAAAGAAAAATATATTAATATATATATGTTGTCACGACCCTAAACTCGGACCCGGTCGTGATGACACCTCTCGTGAAGACAAGACCAGCCGACACATTTCCAATCCAGTTTTTAATAATTAAACAATAAGCATTTAGTCTTAAACCTGATATAAATCCAAAAGTAAATAGTGACAATACAAAGCAATTCGCGGAATACAGCCCGATACCAGGGTGTCACTAGTCATGAGCATCTACATAAGTCTAAAAATACGAAAAAGGGGCTACATAGTCTATTACAAAATCCAGTACAAGAGAAAGAAATATGATAAGAGGGAGAAACACTGGGCTGCGAACGCCGAGCAGCTACCTAGTGGACTCCAGAAATCTGCTGGAAGCTATCAACCCTCTCTAGCAGAACCTGAAGCACCTGGATCTGCACACAGAGTGCAGGTAGTAAAGTTAGTACTCCAACTCAGTGAGTAATAATAATAAATGCAGACTGAGTAATAAGAAACCACGTAAGGCACATAATAGTCTATAAGGAAGCAGTAAAAGCCAAAAGAAACAGTGAAACAATAAAGAGGTGTAAAGTCACTAAGTTCAATTAAACTTCATAAAAATGCCTTTTAACAATTAAGCAAGTAAATGACATGCAAATAAGAAAGATAAACACATAAAGGATTACCCTCGGGCTCAATGTCAATAAACCCGCCCCTCGGGCAACATCTCAGAACAATACCAGTCCCTCGGGCTATATCTCACATCACAATGGGTACTCGCGCTCACTGGGGGTTTACAGACTTCTGAAGGGGCCCCTTACGGCCCAAGCGCAATATCAAGCCATCTCGTGGAATCATCATTAGGCTCTCGGCCTTATATCAACAAGCCATCTCTTGGCGTACAAATCTTAGGCCCTCGGTCTCATAATCAAAATCAGTATTTTCTCATAATATAGGCCATCGGCTTTACTCAGTCAGAATCTCATAAGCCCCTCGGGCTATAGTAAACCATGATGTTCAGTCCAAAATATCATTTAATGTGTTAAAACAGAGTAAACATGGCTGAGTTATGAAAACAGTAGAAAATAGCATGACTGAGTTCAAGAGTAAAATCAAAATAGTGAGGAAATATCAGTAAAAATCCCCTAAGGGTTCAAATAGTTGGCACAAGCCCCAAATATGGCATTCGACCCGAAACATAATGATAGCAAACAGTTTTCAGTCAAATACGCGGTAAAACAATCATTCAGGATGGACCAAGTCCCAATACCTAACAGTACACGGCCTCACGCTCGTCATCTAGCGTGTGTGTCACCTCAATATAGCACAACGATATGAAATCCGGGGTTTCATACCCTCAGAACAACATTTACAATCATTACTCACCTCTATCCGGTCCGAACTCTAGCCCGTGATGTCCTTTCCTCTCGATTCGGCCTTTGGATGCTCCAAATCTAACCAAAGTCAGTACATAACCATCAAAATATGCTAAGGGAACAAAGACCACTCGAAAATAATCAAATTACAATACAAGTCCCGAAATTGGTCAAACCTGACCCTCGGGCCCATGTCTCGGATTCCGATAAAAATAAAAAAACTAGAATCCTTATACTCTCATGAGTTCATACATACTAAATTCATCAAAATCCGACCACAAATGACCCCTCAAATCCTTAATCGAAGGTCTCAAATCTCAAGCCCTGGTTCTTCAATATTAGGCTTAAATTCCATATTGAGCACAACATTTCATCCCCAGACGGACGGATAGTCCGAGCGGACTATTCAGATTTTGGAGGATATGCTCCAAGCTTGTGTCATTGACTTTGGAGGCTCGTGGGGTTAGTTTTTGCCTTTAGCAGAGTTTGCCTACAACAACAGCTACCAGTCGAGTATCCAGATGGCTCCTTATGATGCTTTATATGGTAGGCGGTGTCGGTCTCCGCTTGGATGGTTTGAGCTGGGAGAGGCTCAGTTGTTGGGTACGGATCTAGTTTAGTAGGCCTTAGACAAGGTCAGGATTATTTAGGATAGGCTTTGTACAGCTTAGTCCAGGCAAAAGAGTTATGCCGACCGCAAGGTTCGAGATTTGGCTTTCATGGTTAGTGAGCGGGTATTTCTTCGAGTGTCGCCTATGAAGGGCGTGATGAGATTTGGGAAGAAGGACAAGCTTAGCCCTAGGTTCATTGGCCCGTTTGAGATTCTTGATCGAGTGGGAGAGGTGGCTTATAGACTTGTATTTCCGCCGAGCTTATGAGCCGTGCATCCAATGTTTCATGTGTCTATGCTTCGGAAGTATCACGGCGATCCATCCCATGTGTTAGATTTCAGCACTATCCAATTGGACAAGGACTTGTCTTATGAGGAGGAGCCGATAGCTATTCTAGATTGGCAGGTTCGTCATTGAGATCGAAGAGTTTTCCTTATGTTCGTGTTAAGTGGAGAGGTCAGCCTCCTAAGGCATCTACCTGGGAGTCCGAGTTCGATATGCGGAGCCGTTATCCCCATCTTTTCCCTGACTCAGGTACTTCTTCTATCCGTTCGAAGACGAACGGTTGTTTTAGAGGTGGAGAATGTGATGACCTTTTAGGTTATCACTTGCTTTTAAATTGAATTTTGTGTTCCGAGGCCTTGAAAACCTCATTTAGTATCACCTCAATTTGTGTGCGTAGTCCGAGCGCGTAGCCGGAAAACCTAAATGTGAAAATCTGTGAAAAATAATAAGTTTTGACTATAAAATGAATTAATTTGACTTCAGTCAAAATTTTGGGTAAATGGACCCGAACCCGTGATTTGACGGTCCCGGAGGGTCCGTAGGAAAATATGGGACTTGGGCGTAAGTTCAGAATCGATTTTCGAGGTCCCAAGCCCGAGAAATAAACTTTTAAAGAAAATTGTTTTCTGAAATTGTTTAAAGGATTTGGAAATGAATTCTTATTAGAACATGTTGGTATCTGGCCCATATTTTGGTTACGGCACCCGGTACAAGTCTTATATGTGATTTAAGATGATCCTGTGAAGTTTGGTGAGAAACGGATGTCATTTGACGTGTTTCAGACCTTGAATGCAAAATTTGATGTTTTAAGAAGTTTGAAATAATTCATTGATTTTGAGGTTTAGTTCGATGTTAATGATGTTATTTTGACGATTTGATCGCATGGATAAGTTCATATGATGTTTTTGAGTTAGTGCGTATGTTTGGTTGGGAGCCCCGATGGCTTGGGTGAGTTTCTGATGTGTTTCGGAAGGTTTTAAACTCTTAAAAAGTTGCAGGTTTTTCCAGTTTCTGGTGTGCTGATACTTTCTTTTTCGCGTTCGCGGGAGGACCCTCGCGAACACAATGTGTTATTTATGCTGAAGGAAAATTCCTTCTACGCGAACGCGAGACCCAGGTCGCGAACGCGAAGCTTTGGGGGGTTTTCCCTTCGCGAACATGGGCCTGGTATCGCAAATGCGAAGGCTTGTGGCCTGGTTAGGGGAAGGGAAACTTATACCTACGCGAACACGATCACCTGGATGCGAACGCGAAGGCTCAAGGAGTTATCTCTCCGCGAATGCGAGCCGTCTTCCGCGAATGCGAAGGTCTGTCAAACCTAACTCATCACAAACGCGATGAGCTTGTTGCGAACGTGATGACCAAATCCGCCCAGTTATTTTAAAAGTCGAGAAACAGAATGCATTACGAGATTTAACCCATTTTTCACAAACTTCTTCTTCTCCACACCTCTTGGGCGATTTTTGAAGAACTTCTTCACCATAACCTCTTGGGTGAGTAATCTTTGACTTGTTTTCTTCCATTTTTATTAACACCCACTAGATATCTAGGCCTAAAACATGTGATTAAGGGTAGAAAATTAGGGATTTGGATAGAGTTAGAGCTTTTTGATTATTTGGGAATTTGACCTCATTTTGGGGTCAGATTTCAAAATAAATTATATATTCGGGCTCGTGGGTGAATGGGTGATCGGGTGTTGGTACGAACCTCGTATTTTGACCAAGCGGGCCCTAGGTCGATTTTTGACTTTTTGGAAAGAATAATTGAAAAGCTATAATTAAGCATTGGAATTGGATTTTTTAGTGTTTATTGATATTATTAAGTCGATTATGTCTAGATACAATTGATTTGGAGCCGAATTAGAAAGGGAAAGCGATGTTTGAGGCTTGAGTTGGCTGTGGAAGTTCGAGGTAAGTGTTTGGTCTAACCTTAACTTGAGGGATTATGAGTTGTGTCCTATTTGCTATTTGCTTCTTGTTGAGTACGACGTATAGGCATGATGACGAGTATCTATACGTTGGTGTCGAGCATGATCGTGAGTCTTAAATTGAAATTTGTTGTGTTCTTAAATGATACTACGGATGCTTTAATTGATGATTCTCGATAATGAGCAAGGATTAAGTTTGTTTTTCGTGGAAATTACTTAGGATTGTGTATTGGTGTTAGCTGGGATGAGTAGAAGTTGGGTTAAGATTGGTTATAGCTGCTTTTCCCTTGCCGGGACGTATTTACTTTTACTATCGAATCCCTAGCCGGGATAGTGTAGTTTATTGTTGATCCCTTACCGGGACTCTTGGTATGGTTGATAAAGGTATATAAATGTTATATTGGATCGGGTTGCACGCCGTAACAATGTTATATCGGATCGGGTTACACGCCGCAATAATGTTATATCGGATCGGGTTGCACGCCTCAACAATGTTATATCGGATCGGGTTGCACACCGCAATAATGTTATATTAGATCGGGTTGCACGCCGAAACAATGTTATATTAGATTGGGTTGCACGCCGCAACAGTGTTAAGTGATAGGGATCGGGTTGCGCGCCACAACAATATTATTATTGTTTGTTGTAGATCTTGAGTTGTTCTCTCATAGTTCTCTTAAGTTTCTGCTGGATTTGATATTTTCCCCCGTAGCATGTACCCCCTCCCATGTTAATTGTTTATTCTTGTTTATTTTTCCGCTGTCTATTATATAACTGCACAGGTTTATCTGGAGTCTGGTTCTAACCTCGTCACTACCTCGCCGGGGTTAGGTCAGACACTTACCAGCACATGGGGTCGGTTGTGTTGATGCCACACTCTGCACTATGTGCAGATACTAGAGCAACTTTTGGACAGTAGCACTCGGGGAGCCAACCTTCAGTCCAGTAAGAGATCCCGAGATAGTCCTGCAGGCATCCTCAAGCCCGGCGTTCTCTTCTATTTCATTATGTACTCTGTTTTCATTAGATTTTGAGACAGATTGTATTCCTTTCAGACATTGGTTGTAGTAAATCTTAGTCCATCCGTGAATATTGTGACACCAGATTCTGGGTAGAGGAGTATACTGGCACTATAGTACTGATTTTGATCATTTTTAGCTGTTTAAGTCTTCCGCTTATTCTATTATCATTAATCTTTAAATTGTTGATTACCTATTGATTCAAGTTGTTAAAGAGATTAAAATGAATAAGTTAGAATTTCTATATTTCGTGGCTTGCCTAGCTTCTACAAGTAGGCGCCATCACTACCCCCAAGGGTGGGAAATATGGGTCGTGATAATGGCACAGGAAGAAATAAGCTAAAGAGTGAAAAGCTTGGAATGAAGGTTGAGAAACATGCAAGGGTTGGCAGGTCAGAAGAGTATTGCCTTCAAGGATCTATGTATGTTCCCCGATGTCCACTTGCCACCTGGTTTCAAGGCTCCCCGATTTGAAAAGTATGATGGACATGGAGACCTCATAGCCCACTTGAAAAGGTATTGCAATCAACTAAGAGGTGCAGGAAAAAATGAAGAATTGCTAATAGCTTATTTTGGGGAAAGCCTTATGTGAGTAGCATCCAAATGGTTTTTGGATCAAGACACATCTCGCTGGTATGTTTGGGATGACATGGCACAGGCCTTTGTCAAACAGTTCCAATACAACATTGACATTGCTCCAGACCGCAATTCCCTTTCAAACGTGAAGAAGAAACCAAGTGAAAGTTTCAGGGAATATGCCATTAAATGGAGAGAGCAAGCAGCTAGAGTTAAGCCACCCATGGATGACCACGAGCTAATCACCGTCTTCCTTGAGGCGCAAGAGCCAGATTACTTTCAAAACATGATGTCCGCAGTTCGCAAATCCTTCTCGGAAGAAATCAAAATGGGAGAAATGGTAGAGAATGGCCTTAAGACAGGCAGAATTATAAGTCAAGCAATTCTCAAAGCCGCAACTCAGGCTATCCAGATTGAATCTGATAATTTTAGCGACATGAATGATAAAGACGAAGAAATCATGATGACATCAGGGTCGAGAAGAGGTCCTAGGAGAGCATCTCGAAGGTATGACCAGCCTCATCTATTTTCCTATGACTCCCCAGAGCACTACTAGCCACCTCAGAACTCACAATACTATGTCGCTCCACCTCAGTATGTTGTCCAGCCACCAAAACACCCTAGAAGGCGAGCACGAGGATCACAAAATCTTCACCAGCCTCCAAAAAATTTTAAAGTGCCCTATAACCCACATCCAAGCCAATGGTATAACGGAAAACAAAGATTGAAAGATAATTTTACACCAATAGGAGAGTCTTATGCAAGCCTGTTTGAGAAATTAAAGCATTATGACATGATTGCACCTATTCCTCCAAATCATGTGGACTCACGTGCAAGAAGTTTTGGCCCTTCTAAAAGGTGTGAATACCATTCCAATGACCAGGGGCACAATGTTGAAAGCTGTCGGGATTTGAAAAGAGAAATAGAAAGGATGATCCAGGAAAACCTGATTGTGATCCAAGACAGTGACACCCAGAATATCATGCAAAATCCTTTACCTGCACATGATGATGTACACTTTGTGGGGATGATGCCTGGTGACATGGAGAATGAGAATCCTCTCGGGAACTTGCCAACTGAAATTGGAGAAGGCTATGGTGATTTTGATGAGCAAATTTGCGGCTAAATGTCTAGCTTAGCAGTTGAAAAGTCATTCACTCATCACTAGGAAGGAATATTGGTAGCTTGTTTTGATGTTTTTTTCTACTATCTGAGTTATTCCAGGGTTGTCATCCAGATTTTATTTGTTTTATTGAGTCAAACCCTTCTATCCCTCCATTCTGTTTGTGTGAGTCTTGTCTGTCTGTTCTGTTGCTATTTTTATTATCCTGGTTATTTTAGGGTTGTAACTTGAATTTTAGGTTGTTTGTCTTGTTGTCAAACCCTTCATCCCGTACTCAATGCAATACAGTTTGTCCTTTTGTGCCATTCTATTCTTAGTTCTTTTCTTACTAGTTCTAATGATATGACATGCATGCGGAAAATTTGGCCAAATCTTAGAAACTGATTTAATCTGGAATTGTATAGCTGGAAAAAAGAAAAAAAACACTTTCAAGGATGAATAAAGAGTTGAAATACTTTGGAATTAAGGTCGAGTAAAATTCACCTTCAAATCATTGTGAAGATCGGGCTTGAGGATGTTTAATCAATTGAAGTATGTTGGAAAGTTTGATATTAGGGTATGGAAAGTGTCTTGTGACTATGACACACCAAGAAGACAGACATGTTCGTCAATGCTGTGAGAAAAGATACTATGTTTGGCGTTTGTCACCCCTTTGAACCTGTGTTATTTTCTTTGACTTTCCTCTTTTGGAATCAAGTTTAGAGTCAATAGTCAAAAAAATAAAAAAGGAAAAAAAAGGAAAAATAAAAAGGAAAAAAGGTCCATGCCCCAAGAGTACAAACTGGGGAAGCTCTTTGAAAGTTCAAGTGAAAAAAGAAGAAGAAAAGAACTGTCTAAGTCCATGATCTCAGAAGATAGAAGCTGGGGAAAACAAAAAAAGAAAATAGGAGAAAAAAAAAAGAAAAAAAAAGAAAGATGAAAAATAGTTTAGGTCAGATGTGTGAACTACGTTCGACCTGATTCCTTAAAAAATAAGGATACATAGACAACCTCACGATTCGGTCCAACCAAATAAGAATTCAGAAAGAAAATAAATCCCAAAATATCCTTAGTATCTGAAACTGGGGCAGAGATTTTATTTCACTTTTGAAAGAGTCGATTCCAAGAGTTGTAAGTCTACAACCCCTCATTTTGAGTCTACTTTGAGCCTTCATGTTGTCCTTTCTTTCCAACCCTATCCAAAAACCTTCCAAATAAAGACCTCCTAATCAGCCTTCAAGAATTCCAAGAGACGCATGCAATGAGCAACAGTTTTCACACGACGTAGAACATTATCACGTTGCTCACAAAAAAAGAGGGAAAGAAAAAGAAGAAGAAAAATGAGAGAATCTTATTAGTGAAAACCCTCAAAGGCACTGTACAGCGACGACAAGCAGAGATGAATAAATGAGAGAGACTTGTTGGTGAAAAATCCTCGGGGCACCACTAGTCGAAGGTGAGTCATGAAGCCGATGCAAAGGATCGGTACGAACAAGCCCGACTTCAAAAGTCACAAGATTGGTAAAAGGGAAGATTGGAATAGTTTCATAGATCAGGTTGTTGAGTCCAATATGCATATCATGATCATTAAGGCTAGTTATTTGAAAAAAAAACTCTTCCTTCTGTCCTTCCCGATAAGAGCATTTTCTTGTTAATACTTGTTTCTTTGCATCATTCTGTCCTTCACTCCGAGTTAGTCCTTGTCAAAACAAGCAAGAAAAGATTTCAAAATCTGCTACCAGCTTTTCAATTGGACAAAGTAAATTTGGCCAGCATACTCAGTTTGTTACTGTCAATATACCTTGAAGATTTATGCAAAGGCTTCCCCAAAAGACTCTTGTCAGCCAACTTGGCGCAAGCAAGGACAACTAGTGATTCTCTCTGATAGACAAACTACCCAAAAAGCAGGAAGTCATTCAAGATACCAGAAAGGTCACCTAAGAAAGATCTCTAGTTGGGATAAGGCTGATTGAGCCACAAATACAAATGGTACTGGGTGTGAAACAATTAGGGTTGATGCAGAGCAAAAGTCTCTTGAAACCGACTCAATCTGATTAAAGCAGAAGCCAATCTGCCCAAGACTCAAGGCCACAAACCGACCACCATTTTCAAAACTGACAAAGTTTTCTTTGTGTGAAACAGGAACAAAGCAGTGCAAGGAAAGTGGTTCAAAAAAAATAAAAAAAATGAGAAGGAAAAGAAAAGAAGAGAAGAACCGACAAAGGGAAGTTTCTCAAATCTTTGTCTTTATTTGTCTTGCTATTGTGCATTAAATCTTGCCATTGATTTTCACATTTGTTTTCCTCATAGGATAAAAAATCTTAGTCTGATTAATCTTTCTCTTAAGATATGTAAAAAAAAGGAACCTAGTCTAATGAAGTTTCTCCTATGATCAAAATCTTAGTCTGATGAATCTTTCTCCTAAGATAACAAAGAGACCTAGTCTGATGAACTTTCTCCTAGGATCAAAATCTTACTCTGATGAATCTTTCTCCTAAGATATGACCTAGTCTGATGAACTTTCTCATAGGATCAAAATCTTAGTCTGATGAATCTTTCTCCTAAGATAGAAAACCTAGTCTGATGAATTTTCTCGTAGGATATAAATCTTAGTATGATGAATCTTTCTCCTAAGATAACAAAAAAAGGAACCTAGTCTGATGAACGTTCTCCTAGGATCAAAATCTTAGTCTCATGAATCTTTCTCCTAAGATAACAAAGAAACCCAGTTTGATGAACTTTCTCCTAGGATCAAAATCTTACTCTGATGAATCTTTCTCCTAAGATATGACCTAGTCTGATGAACTTTCTCCTAGGATCAAAATCTTACTCTGATGAATCTTTCTCCTAAGATATGACCTAGTCTGATGAACTTTCTCATAGGATCAAAAATCTTAGTTTGATAAATCTTTCTCCTAAGATAACAAAAAAAGGAACCTAGTCTGATGAACTTTTTCCTAGGATCAAAATCTTAGTCTGATAAATCTTTCTCCTAAGATAGAAAACCTAGTCTAATGAATTTTCTCCTAGGATAAAAATTTTAGTGTGATAAATCTTTCTCCTAAGATAACAAAAAAAAGGGAACCTAGTCTGACGAATCTTCTCCTAGGATCGCAATCTTAGTCTGATGAATTTTTTTCCTAAGATAGAAGACCTAGTCTGATGAACTTTCTCCTAGGATAGAAATCTTACTCTGATGAATCTTTCTCCTAAGATACCAAAAAAGAAGTAGAAAAGAGTCCTAGTCTGATGAACTTTCTCCTAGGATCAAAATCTTAGTTTGATGAATCTTTCTCCTAAGATACCCCAAAAAAAGAGACCTAGTCTGATGAACTTTCTCCTAGGATCAAAATTTTAGTCTAATAAATTTTTTCTCCTAAGATAGAAAACCTAGTCCAATGAATTTTCTCTTAGGATCGAAATCTTAGTCTGATGAATTTTTCTCCTAAGATATAAAAACCTAGTCTGATGAATTTTCTCCTAGGAAATTAAAAAAGAAAAGAAAAGAAAAGAGGATGTCTCGATTAAAAAAAAAGAAAAAAAACATTTGTTCATGCCTTTGAAAAAAAACATTGGGGAAATTTGTTTAAAAGAATGATTTTCTCAAAAAAAAATATGATGATTTTTCTATAAAAAAAAAGAAAAAAAATAATAAAAAAACAAAAAATCCTTCTTGGTTCATTTTAGCATAGGTACACAATTCAGTTGTCTCACTTTCCAACATAGGGTCTCACTCCCTAGCGGATGCCAGCATAACCTGGTAATCTTTTCCAACATAGGGTCCACATTCCCTAGTTGCTTTCATTTTAGATATAGGGTCTCCACTCCTTAATCTCTTTTTCCCAAAGATACACCATCCTAACTTTTATTGCTTTCAATAAAGAAGTAGTTTAGAATTTTGTTACAATAACTCACGAAATTTTTCTAGTGAAAACTGGGGAAGAAAAATTTCGTTCATTTGTTTGTTTTGGTGTTTGAGCAGGTTTTACCTCGAGGCAGAGGGTTCGAGACAACCAAAAGAAGCAGTCTCAATCCAGAATAAAAGAAAAAAAAAAGAAGAAAAGAAGAAGAAGAAGAAGAAGAAGTGAACTCAAAGTGCATAAGTAGAGAAAAGCTGTGGGATACTCAAGAGGTGATTGAAGCCACAAGCTTTGCATGTCCCGCCTTGACCCGAAAAGCTGAAGAAGATCGAACCAACACCTGCAGCTAACAAGCATCAAGATTCAGATCAGAGTCCGATGAAGAACCAATCAATACTCAAGATCAAGCTTCAGAAGACTCACAGATAGGAATCTTGTAACTCGTAGCTGATAGACTTAGTTAGTCCTTTTAGATTTTGGTTCTGATGTAATAACTGGACCGCGGACCGGAACCTCGACGGCACCTCGCTTGATTCTCAACCTCAGTACCCCATCACCTCATTCGCTTCTGAACTACACGTGGCGTGATTCCTTTATAGCCAAGGATATGTAGGCAGCTCGGTTGCATTCTCCTTTTTTTTTAGTTATTGGTCTCTCCAAATAAAGGTCGGGTCAAAAAGCATGTCTCGTCGTTCTTTATCTGAAAACTCTTCGCGTTTCCAGTCAAAGAGGGGCAGCTCTAGACATGTGATTTTTGACCCTCCCCAAGTGTTTTTATATTTTAGCGTGTAAATATTTAATTTAGGCTTAATATCACCATTTCAACTAATTTTGACTCTTTTACTTTATTTTATTATAAGAAAAATGAAAAATACAAAAAATAGTTTCATTAATGCTTTGTAGTCATTTTTAATCTTGAAAATACCAAAAATAGTTTTGTTTTAGCGGTCAGTCTTATCTTAATAGTTATTTTACTTAAGTAAGATTAATTAATAAATGAGATCGTATTTTTAGTTTCGTTCGCGGGGAAAGATAAAAATTTGGGCTCAAGCGACCTATTTTTAGGCCTAATTTCGGATCTAGCCCATAATAACTCAAGTCCAATACCCCTAAAACCCTAGACTTAGACTATAAAAAGACTTGCACCTAATGACCTAAGACCTAGACTCTACACATGACCAATCTGCCGTTTGCCTTCTGAAAAATCAAAGAAAAGCCAAAAAATTACAAAAAACAAGGACCTGGACCTAACGAAAATCTGAAAAGAGCTAACCTAGAAAGCTACAAAAAACAAAAAGCAGCACCGTTTTTTTTTTTTACAGAAAATGAGACCTAGAGCTAAGACCATTTTCGAGAAATAGATGGCTTGAAAATGTCAGTTTAAGAACTCCATTTTCGAGATTCACAACATTCAACAATGGATTCAATACTTCCGATTGCGATTGTATCGTGGTTATTCCTACGTAGTACAAGCACATGCTTGGTGGACCTTCATTGAAAGTCGATTTGCATAATGGACCATAGCTGAAGGCATCTTGTTCTCATAATGACCTTTCTGGTCTTTCGTATTGTACTGAGGGGTCCTAGAAATGCACTTCTAAAAGAATTGGTTGCTTGCAATGTCACCTGAGGTCGATTCGAGTTGTTGTTTGCCAGTGTCGATTCGAGGTTTTGGTTTACAATTTTGGTGTTTCGGTCCATGGATTATTGCTTTGCTTAACCCTATTGATTTGTAATTTTGAGCTTTGTTCATCAATAAAATGTCCATTTTTAATTTTATTCTCATTTCATTGTGTTATGATAGCTCGGTGCGCGTGTTGGTTGATTTTTATTTCTACGTTGTTTGAGTGGCATGTCTTAGTTTTTAATTAAATTATTTTAATTAATTTTTATTTCGATTGTGATGTACATAGTCTTGGTTCTTGAATAAATGCTTTTAATTGAGCAGATGAAAAAATTGAAGTTGTTTCTTTATTGGCAAGGAATAAAAATAGGCCATAAGGTGGGTCTTGAACCATAAGGAATTTGGGCCAAGTAATAGATTATGTTAGCTAGCCCTTTGCCCCAATAATATCTTGTTCATAAATTTGGCCTTACCACAATCTCAAAGTTTAGAAAATAATTTATGAACATCGTAGCTTGCTTTAGGCGCGTCTAAATAAATCATCATGGCTACGGGTACGGCTCCCGTGATGTAGTTGTGATTTATTATAAATTTGAGTGTACATTTCATGTGACCTGACTCTAATTTCCAACAAGGTTAAATAAAATGTGTCGTGAATCGCGGGTGCATTTCATGTAGCGTGGCTTACGATGTGTTGAAATAACTTTGAATTTCCTGAAAAATATTAAGAGCGGTTAAAAAGGTTAAAAATGCACGGAGGTTTAAAACATGTGATTAATCAGATAATTAGGCCAATTTTAATAGTTTAAGCGACCGTGCTAGAACCACGGAACCCGGGAATGCCTAATACCTTCTTCCGGGTTAACAGAATTCCTTATCTAAAATTTCTAGTTCGCAGACTTTAAAAAAAAGTCCTCGATTTAGGATTTAAAATAAATCGGTGACTTGGGATACCAAATAAATTATCCCAAGTGGCTACTCTGATAAATAAAATAACCCCATTTCGAATAATATCACTTTAATTGGAAAAACTCTCTTATACCTTTCCGGGGTAGAAAAAAGGAGGTGTGACAGCTGCATGGTCAGTATGAACTATCACCTTGGCACCCATGAGATAAGGTCGAAACTTCTCCACGACAAACACAATTGCTAGCAAATCTTTCTCTGTCACCGTGTAATTCACTTGAGCATCATTAATTTTCTTTCTTGCATAATATACCGGGTGAAACATCTTGTTAACGTTTTGACCCAAAACCACTCCTACCGCAACATCACTTGCATCACACATGAGCTCAAAAGGTAAGCTCAATTTAGGTGCGATAATAATGGGAGTGGTTGTCAATTTGTACTTGAGAAGTTCAAACGCCTTCATGCATTCATCATTAAACACGAACTTGACATCCTTTTCCAATAACTTTCACAAAGGATCCACTACCTTAGAAAAGTCTTTGATGAATCTTCGATAGAACCCCGCATGCCCAAGAAAATTCCTAACTCCCTTGACAGAGGTGGAAGGAGGGAGTCTTGCAATCACATCTATCTTTGCTTTATCCACTTCTATACCATCTTTGGAGATTTTATGGCCAAGGTCAATGCCTTCCTCAACAATAAAGTGACATTTCTCCCAGTTGAGCACAAGATTGGTCACTTCACACCGGGCCAACACCTTGTCAAGATTCTTCAAACATTCATCAAATGAGTCACCCACAACACTGAAGTCGTCCATGAACACCTCTAAAATGTCATCCACCATGTCGGTAAATATGGCCATCATACACCGCTAGAATGTAGCCGGTGCATTACACAACCCAAATGGCATCCTAGAAAAGGCAAAGGTACCATACAGACACGTGAAAGTGGTTTTCTCTTGATCTTCCGGAGTAATCAAAATCTGGTTGTACCTAGAGTACCCATCTAAGAAACAGTAGAAGGTACGCCCAGCAAGTTTATCTAGCATCTTGTCAAGAAAGAGCAATGGAAAGTGATCTTTTCGGGTCACTTTATTCAGCTTGTGGTAGTCCATGCACACCCTCCATCCGGCAACAGTCATGGTGGGAATCAACTCATTTTGCGCATTGGTAACCATAGTCATACCACCCTTCTTCGGTGCACATTGCACTGGCGAAGTCCAAGAGCTATTTGAGATGGGGTACACAACCCCTGCATCCAACCACTTGATCACCTCCTTTTTGACTACCTCTTGCATAGCCTCATTCAACATCCTCTGATGTTCCACGGAGGGCTTGGCATCTTCCTTAAGAATAATCTTGTGCATGCAAAAAGGCGGGGCTTATCCCCCGGATATCAGCTAGAGTCCAACCAATTTCCTTCTTCCATTTTTGGAGCACCGCCAATGTGGAATCTACCTGCATGTTAGTAATACAAGAGGAAAGAATAACTGGCAAAGTTGAACTAGGGCCTAATAATTCATACCTGAGGTTTGGAGGCAATGACTTTAACTCCAACACGGGAAGTTCCTCGATTGAGGGCTTTGTTAGTGGAGTCTTCCTGTTCTCAAGATCAGAGAGAGCTTCAGAGGCTCATAAGAGTAAGAGATCATTCCATGTAGAGCATTGACACACTCCACCCGGCCTTCATCCTCATTTAAATCAAGGTTAAACAACACTGCCTCTAGAGGGTCCTCCACATTGATCACTGCACTAGTATCATCAACCATCACTTCCGTGACAAGATCCACGAAAGAGCACACTTCAGTAATGTTGGGATGCTTCATTGACTTGCACACATGAAAGACCACTTTTTTATCACCCACCCAGAAGGTGAGTTACCATGCTTCCAAATCAACTAAGGCCTTCCTAGTTGCAAGGAAAGGTCTTCCCAATATGATCGGAACATCATAATCAACCTCACAGTCCAAAATCACAAAATCAGTAGGCAAAATGAACTTGTCCACCTGAACAAGAACATCATCTATAATACCAAGCGGCCTCTTCATAGTTCTATCCGCCATTTGCAACTTCATTGATGTAGCCCTCGGTTACCCGATACCCAAAGTTTTGAACACGGAGTAAGGCATCAAATTGATAGTTGCACCGAAATCGCACAATGCCTTTGCAAAATCCGCGCTCCCAATGGTACACGGGATGGTGAAAGCGCCGGGATTTTCAAGCTTTGGAGATATCGAGTGCACAATTGCACTTACTTGGTGAGTCATTTTGATAGTCTCACAGTCCATAGATCTCTTTTTAGTCACCAAGTCTTTCATGAACTTGGCATAACCTGCCATTTTCTCAAGAGCCTCCACCAGAGGGACATTGATTGTTAAGCTCTTCATCATGTCAATAAACTTTCTAAATTGTTTCTCATTCTTTTGCTTTGCAAGCCTTTGAGGGTAAGGTGGAGGAGGCCTTGGCAAGGGAGCCTTAGCCTTGGGTACTACCGTCTCTGGTATTTCTATTATGTGTTTCTTAGACGGGTTCACGTCATCTTAGGTCTCCACCTCATGATCATGAACATCAATCCTCATTCCGCATTCACGTTCTCTTCTCTCACTTGCTCATCAACTAAAGGAACATCATCATCTTGCACTTGAATCCCATCACTCACAATTTCCTTTTGCTTGGAGGTATTCACATCACCACCTCGAACAATTCTAGTAATCACCGCCATTGTATGCCTGATGTTATTCCCACCCTTCGGGTTTACTACCGTGTCCCTAGGTAGAGCCCCCTTAGGGCGAGTATTCAAAGACTGTGAAATATGGCCAAGTTGAACCTCCAAATTCTGGATTGAAGTGTTGTGGGATGCCAACTGGGCATCAGAGTCGGCGTTCTTCCTCATCATTTGTTCAAACATCATCTCTATCCTTCCCATCTTATTGTTTGACAATCTAGGACCTTGGGACGGAAATGGAGGTGGGTTGTTTGGTTGTTGATACATCGGAGGCCTTTGAAAGCCTTGCCCTCGATTCCCTTGATTGCCATTGTTCTAACCCCCTTGGTTGTTGTTTCCTCCTCAATTGTTGTTGTTGCCGCTCCAGTTTCCCTGATTGTTCTGGTTACCCCTATTTTAATTGTTGTTCCCCCAGTTGCTATTTCCTTGTTGGTTTTGATTCCCCCAATTTCCTTGGGATCTCCATTGTTGTTGTTGGTTAGGAGCATTGCCCCTTTGTCCTTGGTAATTGTTCACATATTGCACTTCTTCATTTTGCTAATCATAGCCCTCATTATGATTGAAACGACCACTACCTTGGTCATATTGATCCAGACTACCTTGACTTCGTTGACTTCTTTGACGCCTCTTGTTGACCAACATGTTGAGACCTTCCATAGCATTTACTTGTCTAGGAGCTTAAACTTGTTGCAATTGAGCTTTTGCGAACTGGTTCATTGTGGTAGTTAACTCTACTATTGCCTGGCCATGGTCATGGAGCTCTTTGTGCAAGTGGATGACAGTGGGATCACCCCGTGGTACATTGGCTCGACTTTGCCAAGCTGAGGAAGTATCTTCCATTTCATCCAATATCTCACACGCCTGATCATAAGGTGTGTTCATAAAATTTCCCCTTGCTAGTTGGTTCACTACACACTGATTGGTCATGTTAATGCCACGGTAGAATGTCTGCTAAATCATTGCCTCGGTCATGTCATTATTCGGACATTCTTTCACCATTGTCCAATATCTCTCCCATATCTCATGAAGGTGTTCATTTGGTTCCTGTTTGAAGGACAAAATCTCATCTCTCAAAGTCGGCATATGCCCCGGCGAGAAAATCTTTGCTATAAACTTGTCCACCAATTCATCCCAAGTAGTAATGGAATGGTTGGGAAGCCTTTCAAGCCAGTCCAAAGCTTTCCCTCTAAGTGAAAAAAGGAACAATCTCAACCAAAGTGCATCCTCTGACACATTTGTTTGCTTGCTCCCCAACAGGTATCCACGAAGCCTTTAAGATGTTTGTAACCATTCTGATGGGGAGCACCTATGAAATACCCTCACTGCTCTAATAGAGTTAACATCACATTTGTAATTTGGAAATTTCCTGCCCAGATCTGAGGTGGGACAATTGCACCAGCATATCCTTGGTTTGGAAGAACCCAAGATGCCATTCTTGGAGGTGGCGGGGGAGGGTCTGGAACATTATCATTGGCCTGGTGGCCTCTCCTTTGAGCTTGAGGCACTATAGGTACCTCATCATCAATATTGTCATCAACCTCCTCCCCCAGAATAGCATTTCCAAGAGGATCATTATTTGCTGCTATTTTGTACCTATATTGAATAACTCTCACAAATTAGTAACACAGAAGAAAAGAAAACAGTACATAAAACTATTTAGATAGATACCCAAAACTGTTAGCTCCCCGGCAACGGTGCCAAAAAGTAATCGGGTCTAACCCTACACCACTACGGAGTGACAAAAGAGGTTGATGCAGCTTTTACCCGAGGAGGTCGGGATAGAATCCGCAGGGAGCTAATACAATGTTGGGAGTTGGATTCCTATCTAACCTAGCAGTGTGTAGTGCTCTTGATTACACTTCCAATCATTCTTGTTTGTTTGTTACTTCTAATTCTAATACTAATGATGCACTAAATTAAGCTAAGTAGATATTTTTGTAAGGTTTTCTAAATGGGTAAAAAGGCACTAGGGAAGTGACTTACTCCTATGTAAGTATCTAATGGGATCTAGTACTTAGGGAAATAATGTTATAGTTGGGATCATGATATAGCCAATGTACGAAACTACTCACTCTATACCTCTCGGTAGTAAGAGTGACTTTGTCCTAATTGGCTTTCTCAAGCCAATTGGGTGTTCAATTTGTGCAAGCAATGTTGGCTCAAGTCGGGTATTACTATATCTAGGTTTAATCCTTTAATTAGGGCTATCAATCTCTTGAATACACACCAATTCCTTGTTGACCTGAAATTCCTAGACTTAGTTTCTCTTTCTCAAGAAGAGCCTAAGTTAAAAAGGCACAAATTAGTGTTTGCAACCACTAATTCAACATAGAAAGCATAAATCAAGCCAGATAACAATCACCCATAAACATCTAAGCCCTAAACTAAAAGACCCATTAAATACCCACACTAGGATTGAGCCACAATCCTAGCTGATGGATTTAGCTACTCATAATTGAGAAAGAAATCATAGATTGAGAAGAAGAATGATCCATAAATTGTAATTACAAGATAAGAGACTAAGATTAATTGCTAAGTAAGCTACAAAATTACTCAAAATAGACAAAAACGGCACTTCACGTGCTCATCTAAGGTTAGATGACCTAAAACTCTGAAAAGAAAGTAGTTATACACAGCTAAATTTTCCGGACAAAAATGCCCCTGACATATGTACCGCGGAAAATGGACCGTTGCACTGATGAGGTTACCGCAGCCGCAGTAAATCAACTGCGGACCATGGTCTTTAGCTTGTGATCAAACTCCAGGCCCTTTGAATCTCTTCTCCGCGAATCGCGGTAGGGATACCACGGTCGCATAAAATCACCGTGGACCACGGTAATTAGCAATGCCTCAATTTGCATCTCTCTGAACCTTGCCATTGCGGAATGCAATAAAAGGACCGCGGTTGTGGTGGGTCTTCTGCAACCACGATGGACTTTCCGCTGTAGCGCTGCTTTTACTTGGCTTTGAACTTGTGCAAGTTTCACTCCTTTTTGAGCTGGTTTTGACATCCTTGTCTCCTTTTGACCAAACACTGCAAACAAGTACAACAAGTTAGCTTTTCTGAATACTTATACACATTTTAGTCCAAAACTCAAGCAAAAAGGAGCATAGAATAAACTAGAATCCCTAGTTATAAGTAAGGAAGAGTGTAAAGCACGAAGGGTGATGCAGTGCAATGTTTTGTGAGTGAGTGATAAAGTATGATAGGTGATATCGTGCCATATTCTGTGAGTGTTAATGCATGAAGGGTGATGTCGTGCCATATTCCGATATTGATAATACACTAAGGGTGATGTCGTGCCATGTTTTGAGAGAGTTAATGCATGAAGGGTGATGTTGTGCACATGTTGCAATGTTATTACTTCTGTTGGTTCAAAGCATGATATTTACTGTGTTTTTGTACTGTACTATTTTCAGAATTTGACATTCCCCTCAGCATGTTTTCCCCCTTCCCATTATTATCTATTAAATTTTCGTTATTATTGTTTCTCGTATATGATGTAACTGTACAGGTTCATGTTATTTGTTGTGTCCTAGCCTCGTCACTATTTTGACTAGGTTAGGCTCGGTACTTACCAGTACATAGGGTCGGTTGTACTGATACTGCACTCTGCACTTCCTATGCAGATTTCGATGTCAGACCTCGTGATTAGAGTTGGGTTGCTACCTTCAGTCCATCAGGAGACCCAAGGTAGATATGCCGGCATTCACTGACCCCGGAGTTCCCTTTCCTCTATCTTAGTTGTCCTATCTCCTTTCATTCGAGAACATATGTATTTCTTTTAAACTAGTATTTGTAGAAAATTCTTAGAAGTTCGTGGATTGTAACACCAGATCTTTTGGGTAGTCGTGTATTAGTGTTTTAAACCGTCATAAAATTTCCGCACTTCATATTTGTTTAGTTTAAATTATTGTTAATTACTGTTTTGGTTAATGGATAATGTGTTAGAACCGTATCTGTTGTCTTGCCAAGCATTCTAAGAGTTAGGTGCCATCACAATCCTGACAGTGGGAAATTCAGTTCATGACAAGTTGGTATCAGAGCACTAGGTTTCCTAGGTCTCACAATTCACGAACAAGATAGATAGAGTCTGAGGAATCGGTACAGAGAAGTCTGTGCTCAACCCCAGAGGCTACAGAGTTTAGGAATAACTTCACATCTATTCTTCTTTATCGTGCGATTTGATTTCTCAATGCTAATTGAACTTCTACTATGTTCTTTCGCAAATGGCGAGAACACATATCGTTTCATCAGCTGATCAGCAGCCTGATCCCCTAGTGGCAACTCCTACGAGGGGCGGAGGACGAGGTAGACGCCGTGCTAGAGGCCGTGGCAGAGGAAGGGCTCAGCCTAGAGCTCTAGCAGCAGCACCAGTAGCGGAGCCTAGGGTGGAGTTTGATGATGAGGTTCCGGCTCAGACAGTTCCAGCAGGGCCAGCTCAGGTGCCCGAGGGGTTCATCGCTACCCTGGTACTTCAGGATACTTTGGTCTGTCTAGTCATCCTTATGGAGAGCATAGCTCAGACTAGCACATTTCCTGTATCACCAGGCGTCTCTCGGGTTGGGGAAGGAGCCCAGACTCCCTCTACCCAAACTCTGGAGTAGATGGCTCCTCAGTTCTAGACTTCGGCAACTCCACCAATGGGAGTAGCTCAGCTAGTTGTTACGGCTCAGGCCGCTGGTGGATCTTCTTTGTTGAGGTTAGATAAGTTAACCAAGCTTTTTTGGTTTATTTCAGTGGGGCAGCTTTTGAGGACCCCCAGGATTATCTTGACCGCTGCCATGAGGTGTTGCGGAACATGGGGATAATAGAGACCAATGGGTTAGACTTTCCTATATTCCAGATGATAGGGTTCGCCAAGAGATGATGGAATGATTTTATGTTGAATAGACCAGTTAGGTCGCTTGCCTTGACTTGGGGCTAGTTCTCTCAGTTATTTCTCGATAAGTTCCTTTCTGTTACTTAGAGAGAGGACTACCGCTGGCGGTTTGAGCATCTTCAGCAGGGTTTTATGACTGTCACTCAGTACGAGACTAGGTTTGTTGATTTGGCTCGTCATGCTCTTCTTATACTTCCTATCGAGAGAGAGGGAGAGGGTGGAGAGGTTTATTGAGGGACTTACTCAGCCTATCAGATTGTAGAAGGCTAAGGAGACAGGAGCGAGATTTCTTTCCAAGATGCGGCCAATGTGGCCAAGCGAGTA
Organism: Nicotiana sylvestris; assembly: GCF_000393655.2. Taxonomy (NCBI): domain Eukaryota; kingdom Viridiplantae; phylum Streptophyta; class Magnoliopsida; order Solanales; family Solanaceae; genus Nicotiana; species Nicotiana sylvestris. The sequence continues at coordinate 188,637,685 of NC_091065.1, read as the reverse complement.
AGATGGTTTTAGCTCAGGGGAATGGTCAGGGGTCTGACAAGAGGCCTTGTCATTCTGGTAGGTTTAGTGGTTCCTCGTATGGAGGCAGGGATTCTTTTGGTAGAGTTAATCCTCCCAGGCCATTTCATTCAGCACTTTAGGCTTCTCACGGTGCTTCAGGTGGTTGTGGCTCTCATATGCAGTATTCCTATCAGCTACCCTACAGTGCACCACCAGCTCCTATTAGTGTACCTATGCTCCACAGTTTTCAGAGTAGTTACCCAGGCCGTCAGGGTCAATTCCAGGGTCAACAGTCTCAGTAGCCAAGGTCTTGTTATACTTGTGGCGATCCGAGACACATTACCAGGTATTGCCCTCGAGCATCAGGGTTCTCGTTCCATGGTTCCGGCAAAGGGTGTTCCACCACTCGCTTAGTCAGGTAGAGGTAGGAATCAGACATCTAGAGGTGGAGGTCGGGGTGTTAGAGTTAGAGGTCAGACCGCTAGAGGTTGAGGCTAGCCAGTAGGAGGTCGTCCTAGGGATGCTGTTTAGAGTGGTGGGGCCCAGCCCGATGTTACACTTTCCTAGCTAGGCCTGAGGCTGAGGCATCCGATGTCGTTATAACATGTATGGTTTAAGTTTGCAGTAGAGATGCTTCAGTTCTATTTGATCCAAGGTCTACTTACTCCTATGCGTCATCTTAATTTGCTACGTATTTGGTTATTCCTCGTGATTCTTTGAGTGATCATATATATGTGTCCACACCGGTGGGTGATTCTATTTTTGTAGATTGTGTCTATCACTCATGTGTGGTTGTTATTGGGGGTCTTGAGACCCGTGTAGATCTCTTACTTCTTGATATGGTTGATTTTATTGTCATTTTGGGAATGGATTGGCTGTCACCTTATCATGCTATACTGGACTGTCATGCCAAGACTGTAACCTTAGCCTTGCTGGGGTTGCCTCGATTGGAGTGGAGAGGTACTCCTGGTCATTCTACCAGTAGGGTTATTTCTTGTATGAAGACTCGGCATATGGTCGAGAAGGGGTATTTGGCTAATTTGGCTTATGTTCGCGATTCCAGTGCGGAGGTTCCTTCTATAGATTTTGTACCAGTTGTTCGTGAATTTCTAGAGGTATTTCCTGCAGACATGTCGGGGATGCCACCCGACTGGGATATTGACTTTTGTATTGATTTGGCTTCGGACACTCAGCCTATTTCTATTCTGCAATACCGTATGGCCCCACCAGAGTTGAAAGAATTGAAGAAGAAATTGAAAGATTTGCTTGATAAGGGATTCATTAGCCCCAATGTCTCACCTTGGGGTGCGCCAGTGTTGTTTGTAAAGAAAAGGATGGATCAATGAGGATGCGCATAGATTATCGGCAGTTGAACAAAGTCACCATTAAGAACAAGTATCCATTGCCGAGGATTGATGACTTATTTGATCAGCTTCAAGGTGCCAAAGTGTTTTCAAAGATTGATTTGAGGTCTGGCTATCATTAGTTGAGGATTAGGGCATCTGATATCCCTAAGATAGCTTTTCAGACTCTGTATGGGCATTATGAGTTTCTAGTGATGACATTTAGGTTGACAAATATCCCAACAACATTTATGGATTTGATGAACCGAGTGTTCAAGCCCTATTTGTATTCCTTCATGATTGTTTTTATTGATAATATCTTGATCTACTCCCGCAGTTGCGAGGAGCACGGGCAGCATCTTCGAATCGTTCTTCAGACTCTGAGAGATAGATAACTATATGCTAAGTTTTCAAAATGTGAGTTTTGGTTGAGTTCAGTTGCATTCTTGGGTCACGTTGTATCAGCAGAGGGTATTCAGGTGGATCCTAAGAAGATTGAGTGTAACGACCCAAACCGATGGGCTGCAATGGGCACCCGGTACCTTACTCAACCGAGTACCAATGTAACATATCATTCATATCATTCTATCATAGGTAAATGAACTGGAGTAAAGCATGAGGAAATATAAACTTATACATATGAAGTACAGGCTATAAGACCAAAATAACCACTCATGTACTGAACATAGGCCGACAAGGTCATACAAACTTTTACGTGCATGATATCTGTCTACAAGCCTCTAAGAATACATAATTTTCATAAAGGTCGGGATAGAGACCCGCCATACCGAACAATACACTTCTAAATCATACGAACGAAACAAGCAACTCCGAAGCAATTGGAGCGCACCAACATCTTCCGCTGAGCTGATAGCCTACTTAGAGGGCTCTCGACCTGTCTATTGGGACTTGCGGGCATGAAACACAGCATCCCCAGGCAAAAGGTACGCCAGTGCGAATAATGTACCGAGTATGTAAGGCACATAATAAGTACATAACAGACTTGGAAGAAATATAGAGTAAATGACTCAACTTGTAAGTCTGGATACTCTGTAAATCATGAAATATTTATAGTATCATGCATATGCGTACAAACATCATGTAATGCATAGGTCTGTACGTACATAACGCCATAAGGCCTCTAAGGGCATCCCGTCATATCATCTCAGCCACTGTGGACAAAATCATCATCGTATACCAGCTGATCAGGTGGTGATATGTATATAATATCGTAACCTTATCCCATATCCCATATACATATATACGCGTATATAACGCCGTCAGATTCATGGGTAAATGTACATGTATAATGAATGCAATGCATAATGAAGTAAGTCAATATGATCTCTTGGAATATTATGAGACTCATGAATAGACAATATGGTAGAAGGACATACGGGAAATCAGGAACATAGGCAACCTTAGTACTTTTAAGAATAGAATCATTTCTGAAACTTTTGTGCTTGTTCGTTTCGTTGTATCATATGAATCATGACAAAAAAGGAAAGAAAAGATAGCCTTAACATACCTGGAGTGAGGAAATATTTGTATGATATTCTTGGAAAAAGTTGCATCATACTCCTTAAAATCACAAAATCTCACGTTGTAGTGTTTTGTAGGAATTTCTATGAATTGTAGCAATCTGTAACAAATCACTTTGCTAATCTCTAAAACCTCACGTCTAGGTGTAGTATTTGAGAATGAAAATGTAGTTTTGTATTCCAAAATCCTAGAATTGGATATATGAATCTTTCTTAAGAATGGATATTTAATTCTTTCTTAAAAGTGGATATATGACTCAATGTTATAAGACTTGCCAAATTTTTACATTTCTAAATTTGCCACCTATCAAGAATGACTAAGAGTCATCTTAAACTACAAAAGGGGGCTGCCACATTTTGGCTTGTTAAGCCTTACCCAATATCTTAATTAATTATCCACTAATTCTTAATTAGCTAGTTAATTTCCCACTAATCAATAATTAACCAATTGCCTGATTATCCACATAATTAAAAATTATCCCAAATTACTTATAATACTACTCACTTTAAACACACCTTACTATCATGACCATAGGGTACTTTATATGGTACTAGTCCATAAATATCGGGTATTAACGTTCGGCCCGTATTTTATCCCAACATGCCAAACTTGGACGAAAATTCATTTTCTTTGACTTGCTTCCCCTCTCACCTTCACGAATTTACTCATTACTTGTTTGAAATTGCATAATCCTTATAATCTCCAAATAATCTTTTCCTTTGACTGTTGTCAATTACCTTACGACAAATTCAATACACAATACTACAGGGTGCACCATCATCGTAATTTAATACTGCGAAGCGTAACATCATCATAATGTAATACTGCAAGGCATAACATCATCGTAATATAATACTGCATAACGTAACATCATTGTAATATTGCGGGGTGTAATATCATTTCCCCCTGTGGAACATTCATCCTCGAATGTTGACTGATGCTCTTATCATTTTCATAACTTATAGCTATTGTGAATACCTTAATACTCTCCTTGCCATTTAGGCAGTTGTTCTATGAATAAATCCAAAGTCTAGTGTATTCGCCCCTTTAGTCTTCTTTCTCATATCACGACTTGTGGTCGAAAGCTTTCCAATCTAGAAACTGTTTCTACCTCCTGTTATGCAGCATGTATGACTCTGGCTTTGTAAGTGTTCTTATGCGACTCATCTTTCCTTTTCCCTCCAGCTTTTAGCCAATCTCTAGGCCTCACTTTGTAAACATATACATAGCTTGACAAGATGTCCCTCTGGTACTTTTTTGAACTTACAAATATTGCTATATCTTATTTCATAGATCCGCTTATACATTCATATGGCTTTATCGTTACTGAGGTCTGCAACCAACTCCAGGTTATTTTCATTGCTTATCCTTAAGACTGATGGTCTAATCTCATCTCATACTGTTGAACTTTTATCCATCTAGTTTTTATTCACCTAAATGTTAATTCATCATCTACCACTGATAACTTGATCTTTTATGTAACATCGCCTAGGGCTCGCGTCTTATCGGGGACATCTGAAGTAATTAGATTGATCCACCTAGGGGTGATACAATACTATCATAACCATACTTTATAGCATCCTAATGTGACTCACCTTATATGGGTATTTTAATCTTGTCCAATTCATAAAATCCCTTTATTTTCCTCGTCAGACCATTACTCAATCGAAGGCCCAAACGTCTTCCTTTATCTATCACAATCACACCCTCATTCTACTACCAGGACAACATTCCATCTCTTCTAAATGCTATCACTCTTAGACTCATTTGAGTTCATTCAGGCTACAGTGAGCTTTGTATAACTTAGAGAAACCATCTGCTCTTCTTGTTTTCATGGGCTTAATCCTGATGACTTATCCATTTTCGTTACCTTCTCACTCGCCCTTTCTTATCCTTACTCATGTCTTCTAGAACCTTGTCGTTTCACCATACAATAGCTTGCGACCTACATATATCTATTTATATTACTTGCAACCTTTTAACTTGGTTGCATCATAGAGTTCATTATGTCATTCTGGAACATCAAGCGAGACATCACATCATCTCTAACTTTTCTTTACTCTCTTAATCAGGCTTCTCGATACCTAGACCATAGGCTGGAAGATATGTTACTGACGATGCCTCTATTATTCCTAGATATTGAATCCCTGCACTTCTAGCATTTTATCTGAAGTAAGTACTATTCACAACCTTCTGTATTTGAGTATTTGTACGTTGTCCACCTTTACCTTACTTATCTTAAAGTCTCACATCATATCTTTTATCTCTTTGATGACTTCTCTTCCACATAGGTATAATCACATCCACAACTTGAAACTCTCTTATAATACTTGCACCTCTAGTGCATACATAATCTGGTGGTAGCTCCATACTGGTACTCTTCTAACTGGCTCTATCGTAGAGTCGTTATAGAATATGGCTACTGTACTATTTTTCATATACCTCTAATATTAAGAGTGATTCTACAATGTTCTCAATCATGATGTTTGTAACTTTCTGGGTCTAATAAGCAGACTCCTAATTTACTTAGTTGATCTAACTCTTTAGTTTCCTCTTTCTTCTGATTAGCCTTTATGTATGCTTAAGCTATCTTCCAATCTGTGGCTCATGGCATTTAGTGATTAGTTTAGCCTTTTATGGATTCTATTAAAAACTATGATATAATCTTCTAATGATTCAATCCTTTTTCTATGACCTGGACCCAATTCCTTGTTTTAGCTTATACCGGAGTCCTCTACAGCTGATCATTAATCGAATAATTCCTTTCGTTCCATTTCAGCTTCCTTCAAACGTAAGCAATTACTTTTCCTGGTCTTTTTGCCCCCTTTTGCGTGCATACTTAGCTTATTTGAGTTCTCACGCATGCCAAAGTTTTTGTGCAACTCATATGGTCTCGAATATTACTTTTGTTTTTTTTTACTCCCTGCTCATTAGCCATGGTAGGTGAAACTTTCTTTTGGAGTGCATACAATTTTGTTGTTCGACTATTGTTACACAACCCTTTCTTTTTTAGGCCATTATGCTTTGGTTGAAGCCTTCTTCCTTATTTCTTCAACTAGTCTTTCATTGTAGTACTTGGGGGGGATCCTCTAACTCTTGTAAGGCTACGAGCTTATCACATCGTATGTCTGACAAAACTTTTGATGTTCTTCCTCACCTATAATTACCCATAGTTACTTATCTACATGCCCTTGTGCTTGTACGGTTACTCCAGAACTAATATTTTGACTGTCTTAATGGTGGAACACTCTTTTATTTTCGTAACACTCATATGATACCTTTTTAACTTTCCCAACTCCTATGGATATTTTTCAAGGATCACGATATCATCTGTGAGGCTGAATTCCCCATATTGAGGTTCCCTAACCTTGTACGATATGTTGATTTGTCTGTATTCTCTTGTCTAGCCATAGCTAGGCTCTTCTTGAATCAACTACTAACCACTTGTTGGCCCATTCTTGTATCAATATTACGCATAATCTTTCTTGGGTCATTTCCTTTGTCTTAGCTTACCTCTTGCACTGGCTCCTTATTAATCAATAATATCTCGGGCAGAAACCCTTACTTCCTCTCCTTGACGTCGTGTTTGCATAATGCTCTGGTATCGTAGCATATATGTAGGCTTTGAATAAGTGCAATCTCATCCCTTTTTTCATTTTATCGCATTTTTTCTCTACCATTCCATAGTTACTAGAACCACTTAATTCTGACGTAATGCCACCTGACTCCACATTCCCCCTTTAGGGAAGTACTAATATTTAGCGCTACAATGATCTACCTATAGATGTTTTACCTCTTCATCATTGGCATCTTCTCATATTATCGATGACCCTTACTCTCTTTGCGGTAATCCTTCTGTACCAAGGATAACAAAATTCCTTGCTCGCGAGGGTGGCACTTAGTGTAACTGGTACACATAGTCCCTTAAGCTTAACTTTTCTCACATTGCTTGCTTTAGGGAAGCGTCTCCCTGAATGACCATTCTCTGAATTTCTCATGAATATTCTTCTATAGTCCATTCTATTACCGACGGAATGAAATCTAAAACTCTATTGATGCCGACTATTATCCAATCACTCAGTCCCTAATTCACGTTTAGTTTATCTTGTTCATAAGCCCATACTGATTTCTATTATTCTGAGGTCTAACTTTTCCTTCCGGTAGTTGTTTTGGAGTCACGAATTTATTTCTCGAAGTGAGGATATGACTTTATGGCCTATACTCTTTTGTTGTCTCACGGCCTGTCACCTCTCATTTTTTCCTTCACTTGACTATAGACTCTGTAATATTGTCATCTTTTTGACCTACCGTTGTCTACCATGTATCACATCTTAATCTTAATGCTTCATTAGCTCTCTTCTAATTTCCTGCTAACATTTTTGTCTATCACTTTATTCTAAAAACTTCAACAAGATATTTTTTATTTATTTTTGCTCCATCCACTAGCTCTTCGGGTTACCTAGCATTATCTTTCTACTAGGAAAGGGAGTTATACTAAGATAATATTTATCCTTTCTAGACTTCCAGGTGCCTATCTTTATAGCACTCATATTAGCTGTACTATTTTAGAGTGCATCATCTAGGTGTCTTACAAGGAGATCCATTACCACGTTTGCACTATCCTTCGGAAATGTCAACTAACTCTACTAATCCATCTCCCATTTTGGGTTACTCTAACCCCAGTCGGATCATGATAACCCGCCCTTCTATTAAACTATATTTGTTAGCTCCCATAGGGCATAACTGAGATTATTGTGGCCGATTGTACGTACATCTGTCACTATTGAAGGTAGCTCAAAATGCTTATATCTCCCTTCCTAAATGGTAAATAATGATAATCTTTATTAACTGGGTACCTCGTACCCTTCTTCAACTTGCTCATTTTACTTGCTGAAACTTGTGTCTTCCTTCTAATATTGTTATTCCTTTTTACCGTAAGAGTGGATAAGTATTCTTGTCTTAGGGATCCTTTCCAATAAGCTTACACAACTCAGTATACACATAATCTGTTGAATACCTCATATTTATCCATCATAATCATGATACAAAAATTGAAATCCTCTAACTCAACTCTTCCACAGCTATATCTTTTACCAGCCATCTTTCTGTATGTAGGCATTATTGTATTATGAATAAAATTGAGTTTAGGAAATTGAGTTCTTACAATTGAGCTCTACCACATGATCTAGAGTAGGAAGAAAGAGTGACAATCCTAAATTCCCTGTAGCCTCCTGCTTATAAGTGTGGTGCATGACACACTCATAAACAAGACTCTACTAGACATGGCTTGAAGACTCCCTAGGACAGAACTGCTCTGATACCACTTTTGTCACGACCCAAACTGATGGGTCGCGATATGAACCTGGTACCTTACTCAACCGAGTACCAACGTAACATATCTTTCATATCATTCTATCATAGGTAATGAACCAGAGTAAAGAATGAGGGAATATAAACTTATACATATGAAGTACGGGCCTATAAGACCAAACTAACCACTCATGTACTGAACATAGGCCGACAAGGCCATACAATCTTTTACATACATGATATCTGTCTACAAGCCTCTAAGAATACATAATTTTCATAAAGGTCGGGACAGAGTCCCTTCATACCAAACAATACACGTCTAAATCATACTAACCAAACAAACAACTCCGAAGCAAATGGAGTGCACCAACATCTTCCACTAAGTTAATATCATACTTGGAGGGCTCTCGACCTGTCTATCGGGACCTGCATGCATGAAACACAGCATCCCCAGGCAAAAAGGATGTCAGTACAAATATTTACCGAGTATGTAAAGCACATAATAAGTATATAATAGACATGGAAGAAATATAGAGTAAATGACTCAACCTGTAAGTCTGGATAGCTCTATAAATCATGAAATATTTATAGTATCATGCATATGCGTACAAACGCCATGTAATGCATAGGTCTGTACGTACATGACATCATAAAGCCTCTGAGGGCATCCCATCATATCATCTCAGCCACTGTGGGAAAAATCATCATCGTATACCAGCTAATCAGGTGGTGATGTGTATATAATGCCATAACTCTTTCCCATATCCCATATACATATATATATATATATATATATATATATATATATATATATATATATATATATATACATATATACACGTATATAATATCGTCTGAGTCATGGGTAAATGCACATGTATAAATGAATGCAAGGCATAATGAAGTAAGTCAATATGATCTGTTGAAATATTATGAGACTCATGAATAGACAATATGGAAGTAGGACATATGGGGAATCAGGAAGATATACAACCTTAGTACTTCTAAGAATAGAATTATTTCTGTAACTTGTGTGCTTGTTCGTTTCGTTGTATCATATGGATCATGCTAAAAAAGGAAAGAAGGGATAGTCTTAACATACCTGGAGTAAGGAAAAATCTGTATGATATTCTTGGAAAAGGTTGCACCATACTCCTTAAAATCACAAAATCTCACGTTGTAGTATTTTGTAGGAATTTCTACGAATTGTAGAAATTTGTAACAAATCACTTTGCTAATCTCTAAAACCTCACGTCTAGGTGTAGTGTTTGAGAATGAAAATTTGGTTTTGTATTCCAAAATCCTAGAATTGTATATATGAATCTTTCTTAAGAATGAATATGTTAGGAATGGATATTTAATTTTTTCTTAAAAGTGGATAGGTGACTCATGTTATAAGACTTGCCAAATTTTCACATTTCTAAATTTGCCACCTATCAAGAATGACTAAGAGTCATCTTAAACTACAAAGGGGAGCTGCCACATTTTGGCTTGTTAAGCCGTATCCCAATATCTTAATTAATTATCCACTAATCATTAATTAACTAGTTAATCTCCCACTAATCAATAATTAACCAATTACCCGATTATCCATTTAATTAAGAATTATCCCAAATTATTTATAATACTACTCACTTTAAACACACCTTATACACCTTACTATCGTGGCCATGGGGTACCTTATATGGTACTAGTCCATAAATATCGGGTATTAACGTATGACCTGTATTTTATCCCAACATGCCAAACTTGGACGAAAATTCATTTTCTTTGACTTGCTTCCCGTCTCACCTTCGTGAATTTACTCATTACTTGTTTGAAATAGCATAATCCATATAATCTCCAAATAATCTTTTCGTTTGATTGATGTCAATTACCTTACGAAAACTTCAACGTACAATACTACAAGGTGCAACATCATCGTAATTTAATATTGCGAAGCGTAACATCATCGTAATGTAATACTGAAAGGCGTAACATCACCGTAATATAATATTGCAGGATATAACATCATCACAATATTGCAAGGTGTAACATTGAGGCAGTCAAGGACTGTCCTAGACCCACATCAGCTACAGAGATCCAGAGTTTTTTGGGCTTGGCAGGTTACTACCATCGGTTTGTGGAGAGGTTTTCATCCATAGCAGCCCTGATAACCAGGTTGAACCAGAAGGGTGCCCCATTCAGGTGATTGGAAAAGTGTGAGGTGAGCTTTCAGAAGCTCAAAATAGCTTTGACTACAACGTCGGTGTTAGTGTTGCCCACAAGTTCAGGGTCATATATAGTGTATTGTGATGCATCTCGTATTGGACTTGGTACGGTGTTGATGCAGAATGGCAAGGTTATTGTATATGCTTCGCAGCAGTTGAAGATTCACGAGAAAAACTATATGGTTCATGATTTGGAGCTAGCAGCCATTGTTCATGCGCTGAAGATTTGGAGGAATTATTTATATGGCATATCGTGTGAGGTGTTCACGGATCACAAGAGTTTGCAATACTTGTTCAAGCAGAAGGAGCTAAATTTGAGGCAGAGAAGGTGGTTGGAGCTATTGAAAGACTATGATATCACCATCTTTTATCATACAGGAAAGGCCAATGTGGTAGCTGATGCCTTGAGTAGGAAGTCAGCTAGTATGGTCAGCCTTGCGTATATTCCAGTCGGTGAGAGACTGCTTGCATTAAATGTTCAGGCTTTGGCTAATCAGTTCGTGAGGTTAGAAGTTTCTAAGCCCAATCGTGTTCTAGCTTGTATAGTCGCTCAATCTTCCTTGTTTGAGCGCATTAGGGAGAGGCAGTATGATGACCCTCATTTGCTTGTCCTTAGGGACATAGTGTGGCACGGAGATGCCAAGCAGGTTATAGTTGGAGATGATGGAGTTTTGAGGATGCAGGGTCGTATTTGTGTGCCTAATGTGGACGGAATTTGTGAGTTGATTCTAGAGAAGGCCCATAGTTTCTGGTATTCTATTTATCCGGGCACCGCTAAGATATATTAGGACTTGCGGCAACATTATTGGTGGAGGAGGATGATGAAGGATATTGTTGCATGTGTAGCTCGATGTCTGAATTATCAACAAGTAAAGTACGAGAATCAGAGACCTGGTGGTTTATTTCAGAAGATTGACATTCCTGAGTGGAAGTGGGAGCGTATCACTATGGGCTTCGTTGTTGGACTCCCACAGACTCAAAGGAAGCTCGATGCAGTATGGGTCATTGTGGATAGGCTGACTAAGTCATCGCATTTCATTCCTGTGGTAGTTTCCTATTCTTCAGAGTGGTTGGCAGAGATTTATATCCATGAGATCGTTCGTCTCCATGGTGTGGCCGTGTATATCATTTATGATCGAGGTACGCAGTTTACCTTGTATTTCTAGAGGGCAGTTCAGCATGAGTTGGGTACGCGATTCGAGTTGAGCACAGCATTTCATCCTCAGATAGACGGACAGTCAGAACGTACTATTCAGATTTTGGAGGATATGCTCCGCGCATGTGTTATTGACTTTGGAGGTTCTTGGGATTAGTTCTTGCCATTATCGTAGTTTGCCTACAATAATAGTTATCAGTCGAGCATCCATATGGACCCCTATGAGGCGTTGTATGGTAGACGATGTCGATCACTAGTTGGATAGTTTGAGCCGGGAGAGGCTCGATTATTGGGTATAGATTTAGTACAGGATGCCTTAGATAAGGTTAAGATCATTTAGGATAGACTCCGTACAGCTCAGTCCAGGCAGAAGAGTTATGTCGGCCGTAAGGTTCGTGATGTGACATTCATGGTCGAAGAGAGAGTGTTGCTTTAGGTGTCGCCCACGAAGGGCTTGATGAGATTTGGGAAGAAGGGCAAGTTAAGCCCTAGGTTCATTGGGCTTTTTGAGATCCTTGATCGAGTGGGAGAGGTGGCTTACAAACTTGCATTACTGCTAGGTTTATTAGTTTTACATCCAGGGTTTCATATGTCCATGCTTCGAAAGTATCACGACAATCCATACCACGTGTTAGATTTCAGCACTGTCCAGCTAGACAAGGATTTGACCTACAAGGAGGAGCCGGTAGCCATTTTAGACAGGCAGGTTCGTCAGTTGAGATCAAAGAGTTATCCTTCGGTCTGTGTGCAGTGGAGAGGTAAGCTTGTTGAGGGAGCTACCTAGGAGTCTGAGTCCGATATGCGAAGCAGATATCCCCATCTTTTTCCTAGATCAGGTACATTTCTATGTCCGTTCGAGGATGAACGGTTGTTTTAGAGGTAGAGAATGTGATGACCCAAAAGGTCATCTCATGTTTTAGAACCCAATTTGGGGTTTCAAGGCCTTCAAAACCTCATTTTCTTTCTCCTCAATTTATGTGTGCAGTTCAGGTGCGTTTCCGGAAAGCCTATATGTGAAAATTTTAGAAAATACTAAGTTTTGCCTTTAATATTGATTTAAGTTGATTTTGGTCAATATTTTGAGTAAACGGTCTCGGACCCGTATTTTGACAGTCCTGGAGGTTCCGTAGTAAAATATGGGACTTAGGTATATGCCCGAAATTGAATTCCGAGGTCCTTAGCCAGAGAAATGAATTTTTGAAGAAATATTGTTAAATTGAAAATATAATGGTTTTTAGAAATTGAATAATGTTTGATCTTGTTGGTATCGGGCCCGTATTTTAGTTCCGGAGCCGGGTACAAGTTTAATATGGTATTTAAGTCATGCCTGTGAAATTTAGTGAGAAACGGAGTTTATATAACGTGATTCGGACAATCGGTTGTGAAAATAGAAACTTTAAGTGTTTTTGAGAATTTCATTGATTTTGATGCTAAATCTGTAGTTTTGTTATTATTTTAGAGATTCGATCACCCGAGCAAGTTCATACGATGTGTTAAGACTTGTGTGCATGTTTGGATTGGAGCCCCGAGGGTTCGGGTGAATTTCAAATAGGCTACGGGATGTCTAGGCTTAAAAACGATCTGGTGTAGGATAGTTGCAGAGTTGCAGGTCTCTGAGCCTAGGAGTGCGGTCGCGCTGGAAACATCACGGACCTCGGTGGGATTTCGTGACCGCAGTGGAGGGCTTCACGGACCATGGTGGGTAAGGCCAAATTTCCACGGCTGCGCCCATTAATTCGCGGACCGCAGTGAGGTTCGCGGTCGAGCCCAGTATTTCACGGCCCGCGTAATGGGGATCAGATAGGGCTATCTAAACGGGACTTTTCATTCAATTTTCAATTTTTCAACACTCTAAAACATAAGAGGCGATTTTCAAATACGTTTTCTTCCCCAAATCATAAGTAAGTGATTTTAAACTCATTTCTTTCACTCTTTAACTTTTTTTTACAAGATTTCATCCTAGAATCTAGGGTTTTCATGGTGGAATTGGGGATTGTTGTATAGAACTTAGGAATTTTGAAATTTGGGAATTTAGACCTCAAATTGAGGTTGGATTCCAAAACCAATTGTATATCCGAGCTCGGAGGTAAATGAGTAATTGAGTTTTTGTTCGAATTTTGGGTTTGGACCAAGCGGGCCCAGATGTTGACTTTTGTTGCCTTTTTTAAAAAATGACCTAAATTGAATTCCTTGCTATCGTGGGTAGTTCCTAAGGCTTAAATGGAATTGTTTGGTTGGTAATTTTCTAGATTCTATTGGTTCGGAGGCTTGTGTGAAAGGAAAAGTTGTGATTGAGCTTTGAGATCAGCTGTGGAATCGAGGTAAGTGTTGTGGTTAACCTTAGCTTGAGGGAGTAGGTATTGTTGCCTTATTTGCTACATGTTTAGTTGTTGAGTACGACATATAGGTAAGGTGACGAGTATCTATACGTTGTTGTCGGGTCATAGTATGCGAGTCAGTCTTATACTTGTGATTGTTGTGTTTCTTTATACGTACTGTTCATGCTTAAACGGGTTATTCATCAGGTTAAACAAGTCTTATTATGTTTTCCTGATATTGAATAGTTGTTGAGTATTGACTTAAGTTGAGATTTATATTGTGAAGTTAAATGTTGAAACAAGGTAGTTTAATGATGATTCCTTTGTTGGGTTGCTATTGTTTCTGCTGTTTAGGTGAGGAAGAGTGTAAAACACGAAGGGTGATGCCGTGCAATGTTTTGTGAGTGAGTGATAAAATACGAAGGGTGATGTCGTGCCATATTTTGTGAGTGTTAATGCACGACGGGTGATGTCGTGCCGTATTCCGATATTGATAATGCACAAAGGGTGATGTTGTGCCATGTTATGAGATAGTTAATGCACAAAGGGTGACACTATGTCGCTCCTATTGTTTCTTATGGTAAAGACGAGAGTCAAAGCACGAAGGGTGGTGTCGTGCCATATTCCGATATTGATAATGCACTAAGGGTGATGTCGTGCCATGTTTTGAGAGAGTTAATGCATGAAGGGTGATGTTGTGCACATGTTGCAATGTTATTACTTTCGTTGGTTCAAAGCGTGATATTTACTATGTTTCTATATTGTACTATTTTTAGAATTTGACATTCCCCTCAGCATGTTTTCCCCATTCCCATTATTATCTGTTAAATTTCCGTTATTATTATTTCTCGTATATGATGTAACTACATAGGTTCATGTTATTTGTTGTGTCCTAGCCTCGTCACTACTTTACCGAGGTTAGGCTCGGCACTTACTAGTACATGGGGTCCGTTGTACTGATATTGTACTCTGTACTTTCTATGAATATTTTGGTGTTAGACCTCGTGATTAGAGTTTGGTTGTTGCCTTCATTCTATCAGGAGACCCAAGGTAGATTTGTCGGCGTTTGCAGACCCTGGAGTCCCCTTCCCTCTATCTTAGTTTTCATGTCTCCTTTCATTCGAGAACATATGTATTTCTTTTAAACCAATATTTGTAGAAAATTCTTAAAAGTTCGTGGATTGTGACACCAGATTATTTGGGTAGTCGTGTATTAATGTTTTAACCGTCATAAAATTTCTGCACTTCATATTTGTTTAGTTTAAATTATTGTTAATTATTGTTTTGGTTAATGGTTAATGTGTTAGAACCGTATCTATTAGCTTGCCTAGAATTCTAAGAGTTAAGCGCCGTTACAATCCCGTTAGTGGAAAATCCGGGTCGTGACAACTGAGCGGGCGGTGAAGCAACTGGCGCAGGGACCATGGCACGAGTACCCTGCTGCTGTGAATTACCCTGTGCCCGAGGGCAAAATCTAGCAATGTGTCTTGGATCACCACAAGTATAACAAGACCTCGCTTGTTGTGATTGTTGACCCAGCACTTGGCCCTGTCGGCCTAAGTCACCACCCTGAAAACTCTAGAGCAGAGGTGCATTAATAAGATCTGGTGGTGCACTGTAGGCTAACTAGTCGAAATGAGGCATATAAGGACTGCGACCACCTGAAGCACTGTGAGATTCCTGTAGCACTGAATGAAATGGCCTGGGAGGATGGCCTCTACTAAAAGTACCCCTGCCTCCAGATGAGGCACCACTAAAACCACCGGAATGACGAGGTCTCTCATCAGATCCCTGCCCTCTCTCCTGTGAAAGAACCATCTCGATCTACCTAGCGACATTAGTAGCCATTAGAAAAGAAATATCACCCCCAGTCTCCTTGGCCATCTGTAGCTTTATAGGGTGAGCGAGTCCCTCAATAAACCTCCTCACCCTCTCTCTCGATAGGAAGTAAAAGAATAGCATGACGGGCTAGATACACAAAATGGGTCTCGCACTGAGTAACAGTCATACTGCCCTGCTGGAGACGCTCAAACTACCTGCGGTAATCCTTTCTCAGTGTGATAAGGAGGAACTTCTCTATGAATAGCTGAGAGAACTGGTCCCAAGTATGAGAAAGCGGCCCAACTAGTCTGGTCGATACAAAATCCTTCCACCATCTCTTGGCGGAATCCGTCATCCGAAACACAGCAAAATCAACCCCATTGGTCTCAACTATCCCATGTTCTGTAGAACCTCATGATAGCGGCCAAGATAATCATGTGGGTCCTCATAATGTGCGCCACTGAAGTAAACTAGAAAGAGTTTTGTAAACTTTTCCAATATTAATAAGCCTTCAGAAGACATGGTGGGTCCATCACCGGTTTGTGCCACAACAACCGGCTGAACTACTCCAACTGGTGGGGTTGCTGGAGTCTGATACTGGGGAGCCATCTACTCTGGAGTGTGAGTAGTGGGAGTCTGTGCTCCTCCCCAGCTTGAGAGATGGTTGGTGCCATAGGAAATGTACCGGCATAGGCCACACTCTCCATAAGGCCCACCAAACGCACTAAAGCGTCCTGAAGAACTGGGGTGGCGATGAACCCCTCCGGGACCTGAGCTGGTCCAACAAATACAGTCTAAACTGGAACTTTCTCATAAAAATCCACCTAAGGCTCCACTGCTAGTACTGCTACTCTAGGTCTAGGCTGATCTGTCTCGGCCTCTGGTGCAACCTTGGCCTCGATGTCTGCCCCTCATAAGAGGGGCCACTGGGGGCTCTGGGTGTTTTCCAGCTAAAGATGCAGTATGTGTTCTCACCATCTGCGAGATAACAAGAGTAGAAAAGTTCAGTTATACATGAGAAAATAAAATTGTATGACAGAGAAGAATAAAAGTGAAATTTGTTCCTAAACATCATAGCCTCTGGAAGATAAGTACAAATGTCTCCGTACCGATCCTCCAGGCTCTATTAAGCCTGCTCATGACTTGTGACACCTTGGCAACCTAGTGCTCTGATACCAACTTGTCACAACCCGAAATTTTCACATTCGGGATCGTGATGGCGTCTAATATTTCACTTACTAGGCAAGCCAACATTAGAGGATCTTTAAGCCAATTTTAATCATTTCAATTAAGTAAAACTAATTAAACTAAAATGAAACCAATGCAAAATGCGGAACGACATATAACCAATAATATCTAAGTACAAGCCAAATCTAGAGTCACAAGTTCATGAACTTCTAAAATTTCTACAAACAAGTTTGAAATAAGTACAACTGTCTCGAATGAATAGAATTGTAAATAGGGGAAAAGTGGAAGGGGACTTCAAGGTCTACGAATGCCAGCAAATCTACCTTGAGTCTCCATATGCTAATCCAAACTGAAGTTCCTCACGGACAACTAGGACCAGTACCAAAATCTGCACAAGAAGTGCAGAGTATAGTATGAGCACAACTGACCCAATGTACTCCGTAAGTATCAAGCCTAACCTCGGCGAGGTAGTGATGAGGCTATGACAGGATATCTGTCACACCTCCTCTTTTTCCTACACCCCCGAGAGGGTGTATATAAGGGAGTTTTTCCAATTAAAGGACAATCGAAACGGGATTTATTGTTAATCAAATTCAGAGTCGCCACTTGGAATAATTTTATGGTGTCCCAAGTCACCGGTTCAAATCCCGAGTTGAGGAAAAGATTGACTTTGTATTATATTCTGCGAACCAGAAATCCGGGTAAGGAATTCTGTTAACCCGGGAGAAGGTGTTAGGCATTCCCGAGTTCCGTGGTTCTAGCACGGTCGCTTAACTGTTATATTCGGCTTAATTATCTGATTTTAAACAATTA
This sequence comes from Nicotiana sylvestris, assembly GCF_000393655.2. Classification (NCBI taxonomy): domain Eukaryota; kingdom Viridiplantae; phylum Streptophyta; class Magnoliopsida; order Solanales; family Solanaceae; genus Nicotiana; species Nicotiana sylvestris. The sequence continues at coordinate 188,619,984 of NC_091065.1, read as the reverse complement.
TGAACCTATGTGCAAATTTTAGTTTTAACCGCTTTTATTTAAGTTTTAAAGAAAATTGCAACATTATTAAAACACGTTTCGAACCACGTCACATAAATACACCTGCGGTTCTTGACATATTTTAATATCATTGAGACTTGGATGTGGGTCACATAAATGCGCACCCGAGTTTTAGGAAGGTAAATTATTAAAATATGCGCCTAAAGAAACTACGCGTTAGCAACTTTGCGAGGGCCATGGAAATTTGCTAAATGGCTCGCCTCGATTTCTAATTTCGATAGATGTTTGAATTATTCTTTGGAGGGCCATGAATTATGTGCTTGGCTAAATGGCACATCTCAAACCCATTTTAGGAACCTAGTCGGTGAAAGGGCGCTTAAAGGAGTTCTAATTACTTTTTAAAACTCAAGAATTCGAATCTACTTTGTAGCTAACAGGTGCTGCGTTAAATAACCAAATTATTAAAAAAACTGCTTCAGCAACGCTAACTAAACAAGGAAGAAAAATGGATTCAACAACACTGAACGGGCTCAAATGACATGAAGTGCATAACCCATTTACAAGTGCCTCTAAGGCTTGAGCATGAGATGAACCCGTTTCTTTTAGAGACTGAGATCAGCAAATGCAGGACTCGAGATCGAGTCCCCATGGCACATGAGCAACAACTGAAAATTCTAGAGGTATCTACGTGAACCCATCTGATTACCAGTAGAGTAAATCAAACATCAAGCCTTCAAGTTTGGTCCTTAAGGAGCCCAAGTCTTAGTAAAGAATGAAAATCCAAAACTCAAACTCACAACGAGTAAGTGATGCCCCCGATTCCATCGCTCGTATTGCTCAAATCTGTGGCCTAACATGGACCAATGCCTACTTCAGACCAACACTTGAGATAATAACATACCAACCAACATCAAACCCAAAATTTAAAACTAACATTTCCAGATGAGACAATTATTAGAACCTGCTTTCCCTTATATGATCAAGCATGATAGTAAGTCTCATTAACACTTGAAAATCAACACTATGCTACCATATAACCTACAATTAGTCCTTAATAATTTCTATGTTTCAAGAATGATAAGAATTCCACTACTACAACTAAAATTCAACCTATGTTTCTAACAGAATACTAAAAGTGCATACCAAATATGCATATACAGTAGCAGTAAAATCCTTGTAATTTCAGTAATCAAAGAAGCCATTCGGGCTGAATAAACTGCCACTACACCTGACTAACAGGGTCCATACCTTGTATACATTAGATGCATAGGAAACTTAAACAACATTAGGATTCAGAATGACAAGCTAAGATTTGTACAAAAAAAAGATTTGAATAACAAGTTTGACACATCAACAGCACACATGACTGATTTCTAAAGAACGCATGCTCTGTTCCAAAACTCATTATCATTTATATGCAAATCCAAGGGTTTACACAACTGTGATGGACAAATCATAGGCTAATGGGATCCGGGAAGTACCTGAAGATTAAAAAGGGAAACCAAGAAATATGGAATCAGTTGCAAAGCAGCAATAGATTAGAACCTCAGCAGCAGCAAAATAACCAGCAAAAATCAACTTTGAACCAACAGGCACAGCAAACTAAAACCCAATTTCAATCAAACAATACCCCACAACCTTAAAATCAAGCTTTTACAAACCCAAATTCAATCCATTCTAAACCCCAGATGAATCAGAAAGTATTTTGGAACTTGAAAACTTCAGACATCAAAGAAAAGAAAAGTTCAATAGAATAGTAAAAAATTTTAGCCGTTCATTTTCTGGATTTTTCTCCTCCAAGAATCTGCCTTGAAAGGCAAGAAAAGCTGCCTTTATAGGCAAGGCAAGTAGGGCAGCCTTAAGGAAATAAATTCTGCACTTAGGCCCTTCTCAAATTTCCATTTTAGCCTAGATACCCCTGGTTGAAAATTCAGAAGTTCAAATAAGTTCCCTTCCCCAGCTTCCTAGAAGCTTCCCATTCAGTTACACAAATATTTCCTTCCCCAATTTCCTAAACTACCTTCGAGCCCTGATTATTTACCCCTGAAACCAAACGGGCCATGGGTCAAATTGACCCAATCGTTAAAACCCAGTCCGGCTTGCAAAACCCAGGTCCAAGTCCCTTTTGGGCTCCTGATTTCAATGGAACCTCAATTCCATAATTGAAAGCTCAAAAACCCTACAAGTTCATTTACAGAGTCCCAAGGACTCATGCAATTTTGGGCCCAACGCAGAAACAGAAACTCTAAAACACATTAAAACTTAAAAAAAATAACAAAGAACAAACACTAATTAAATAAATTGTAAAACTGACATGCAAATGCGGACGATTTGAAGAGATGACAAAACAACAAAAAACAAAACAAAAAAAAATAAAAAATGAAAATCAGAAAAATAAAAGAAAGAGTAGAAGAAGATAAGAATAGAACAAAAATATCTAAAGGTAAGGAAAAATACCTAAGAGTCTCGAACCAATAAGAAACGGGGACTAGGTCTTTAAAATTTTCCCAATTTCGGCCCAATTCGATATTAATCAAGTGTTCTTAGCAAGAATACACGAATAAAGTCAAGATAGACCTAAATCTTCAACGAAATTTGATTTGGATACTTTTGGTATTTTCAAGGCTTGACTTAGATCTAAGATTCGAAGAGCTTGAGTTTGATTCGAGGGCAAAGGATCATGAATTTGGGATGGGGAAGTAAAGGAGGTTCTAGGGTGTGAATTTGGGTTGGTTTGGGGTGGCGCCGCCAGGCTCGAAGCGGTGGAAACTGGGGGCGGCGGGTTAGGGTTTAGGGGTGTTTCTGAAGACCGCAGTTGTATGAAAGACGAGGTGGGAGGGGGTTCTGAGGGGGTGGGGTTTATTCGGACACTTAAATACATATGAAGGTTCAGTTCTGAGCCGTTTGATCAATGGGAGATCAACGGCTCAGATTCCACAATCCAAAACGGCGTCATTTCGGATGAAGGGGTGACCGGACCGGGTAATGGGGCGGGTTTGGGCCGGATTGGGGCTGGTTTGGGTGGGTTTTACATTGGGCCTGGAAAGATTAATTACTTATCCTAACATTCCAATCCTCTTTCTTCTTTTCCTTTTCTTTTCCAATTTCAAATCCTTTTCTTTTTCAAATTAAAAATAAAACCTAAATTAAATTTTTGAACTAAATTAACCTACCCAATTAGATTAATCAATCACTCTAGTATTTACAATAATTAATTAAATCCTAAATTCAAAGGAAAACTATAGAATTCATAATTGAAGTGTTAAAAATGCAAAATGAGCTATTTTCTTTTTTTTGTGATTTTTCTATTTTTATAAAACAACTAATTTGTCAATTAATCCTAAAAGTTAAAATTAAATCCTAAATGCAAATGCAACATATTTTTTGTATTTTTTATTAATTAAACAAAAATAAAAATGCACAGACAAATGCAGACAATTATCAGAAAATGCCACAAAATCCTCAAAATTCCAAATAATGAGAAGAAATTATTTTGTTTTGAATTTATGGGAGTAATTCATATAGGAAAAAATCATGTGCTCACAACTGTCCCTCTTTGCTCGGAAACACGAAGAGTTTTTGTGCAAAGATAAAGTGAGCGGATACGAGCGATTTTTGCCCGTTTGAATACTTCGTGGGAAGCATTTTTGAAAGATTTGACCGCACCCTGCTTCCGAGGTTGCCTACATATCCTTGGATATAAAGGAATTAGGTCAGTGTAGTTCAGGAAGTTTTGGTAGTTGGGACTACCATGAAGCTATGATTTCACTGTTGTTGCTATTGCTGCTACTGCTTACTGAACCCCCTTATTACACCATGATAAAATGAAAAGAAGCTAGACTAGACTATGATCTATGCATTATAAAATCCTATCTATATCTTCAGACTTGCTCTTGTGGTACTTGTTGCCTTGTTGACTGGTATTCTCCTAGTGGAATCCCCTTGTTGCCGCCTTGAATTGTAATTTGAGATGTTTCCCTTTCTCCAGGTGGACGCCTGATTGCTGAAACTTGAATGTATTCCCTTGTTCTCCATGTGGGCTCCTGACTTCTAGCTTGAAATGTATTCTCTGCTCTCCAGGCGGGCTCCTGACTGCTGACTTGAAATGTATTCCCTGCTCTCCAGGCGGGCTCTACTCTCCAGGCGGGCTCCTGACTGTTGACTTGAATGTATTCCCTGCTCTCCAGGTGGGCTCCTGACTGCTGAACTTGAAAAGTATTCCCTTGCTATCCAGGTGGGCGCCTGACTTCAACAAAATAGACAATTCAAAGAAAATTTTTCTGCCCCTAGTTTGGGTATCTGAACACATATGTAAGTGTAAAACGAACCACATTACCAAATATCAATAAGAACTTGATAAAACTTGAGTTATACTCCCCTGTTCTCCAGGTGGGATCCTAATTGCTGACTTGAAATGTATTCCTTGCTCTCCAAGCGGGCTCCTGACTTCTGACTTGAAATGTATTCCCTGTTTTTCAGGCGGGCTCCTGATTGCTGAATTGAAATGTATTCCCTGCTCTCCAGGCGGGCTCCTGACTGCTGAACTTGAAATGTATTCCCTGCTCTCCAGGCGGGCTCCTGATTGCTGACTTGAAATGTATTCCCTGCTCTCCAGGCGAGCTCCTGACTGCTAAACTTGAAATGTATTCCCTGCTCTCCAGACGGGCTCCTGACTGCTGAACTTGAAAAGTATTCCCTTGCTATCCAGGTGGGCGCCTGACTTCAACAAAATAGACAAAAACAAAGAAAATTTTTCTACCCCTAGTTTGGGTATCTGGACACATATGTAAGTGTAAAACGAACCACATTACCAAATATCAATAAGAACTTGAAAGCTAAAACTTGAGTTATACTCCCTTGTTCTCCAGGTGGGATCCTGATTGCTGACTTGAAATGTATTCCCGGCTCTCCAAGCGGGCTCCTAACTTCTGACTTGAAATGTATTCCCTGCTTTTCAGGCGGGCTCCTAATTGCTGAATTGAAATGTATTCCCTGCTCTCCAGGCGGGCTCCTGACTTCAACAAAACAGACAAAAACAAAGAAAATTTTCTGCCCCGGTTTGGTGGCTGGGCACAGATGTGAGTGTAAAACTAAATCATATTACCAAGTATTACTAAGAATTTGAAAGCTAGGTCCCATTATCCAGGGGGTCCTGACAACTCTTAACTAAACGATAATTTTAAATCTAAGCTATATCCTTTAAAGGTGTGGCTTCTGCTAAATATCTCTATCTAAGAGGACATTTAAACTATTCTCCATTATCCAGGAGGGTCCTGAAAATCAAAGGTCAAATCTTATCTTAAGGGTGACAACTTTCATGTCTAAATTATACTATCCTATAGTAGAGTTTACGTTACATGTTGTTATCTAATCGAAATCTTAAAGCTAAGTCCCATTATTCAGGAGGGCCTTGGAAAGTCCTAATTAAATCATATCTCGAACATGCAAACTTCTAATCTAACTTATATTCCTTTGGGATACATTTATGATACATTATGTTATTTCTAAACTTTAAACTAGGTCCCATTTTCTAGGAGAGTCCTGAAAATCAAAAATTAAACCTGTTTGGTGACTGCCTTTCTCCACGGAGTGTTTCTCCGAAACAACCGAAACTTTCTGCCCCTGTTCTAATCAAAGAAAAATTTTGTCAGTTTAAAATGTGGTGGTTAGTTGATGGCATTCTTTGCTGAAGATCTCTCTTTTGCATTGTTTTGTTTTGACTGGCTTCCCGCACTGACCCTGGTTCTCTTGATTTTCCGACTGACTTTCAAAACCCTATGACTTTGGATGACCCGAGTGTTCTATACCCGAACCGTTGTTTCACACCTCTGAACCCTTTAACTGAACCTCTGCATCTCCCATGAAATTACCAAATCATTTTGCCGATGGAACTCTTGCTGGCACTTTACCCCATTTTACATCATGCTATCTTTGGTATGCTCTGGCCACACTATGCTTTGCAATCTTGAATCTGGTAGTGAGCTTTGAAATTCCTTCTTGTTTGCTTAAACAGAACTGATATCGGGAACATCTTAGAGAAATAAACCCAAAAGAAATGAAATGTAATGACCTTCAGAGTTAAGGAATCCAAAATTGGAAGACTATCTGAAGAGAAAAAAAAAGAAAAGGACTTATCTGAGTGGAGCAACTGGCACCAATGATCATGACATGCATTTTGGATTAATCGGCCCAACCTGTCCAACCAATCAACTTCCAGTTGCCACACTTTGTTGCCCCAAAATTTCTATAACCTGATTTCTTCACCCCAAATCCTGACCTTGTTCATCCTGTGGTGCCTTGAAAAGTTTTCACCAGCAAACCTCTCTCATTCATTCATCTCTCAACTCACTTTCGCCTTACAGTGCCCGTGAGGGTTTTCCCCAATAAGACTCTCTCATTTTTTATTTCTCTCAGCTCCCGTCTCCTTACGGTGCCCCTGAGGGTTTTCACCAATAAGACTCTCTCATTTTTTAATTTCTTTTCCCTCTTTGGACCAGAGTGTTGCCCCTGATGTGAATCACCTCTACCTGCTAGACTTAGTATTTCTCAAAGACTGCTCAGAAGGTCTTTCTTTGGACCGTAATGTGGGCTTTTGGATGGGGTTAGAAAGAAAGAGTATAAAAGGGCTCAAAACAACTCAAATGGGTTAAAAATTAAAACTTTCAGAATCAGATTTCTTACAGCAATCATAACTTCTGCCCCAGTTTTTTTGCTTGGGGACTTTTGGAATTTTATTTTGATGGGACCGAACCGTGAGGCTACCTACGTATCCTTAGAAGGAATCAGGTCGAACATAGTTCAAGACATAGGAATTACTTTGTTTGTTATGATTTTTCTTCTCTTTTTCTTTCTCTTCTTTTTGTTTTTCTTTTTGTTGTTTTTTTCTCTCTCTTTTCTTTTTCTTTTCTTTTTCTTTTCATTCTTTTCTTTCTCTTTTCATTCTTTTCTTTCTCTTTTCATTCTCTCTTTCTCTTTTATTTTTCTTTCTCTTTTTCTCTCCTTCATTTACTTATCTTTACATTTGTGTTTCCGATATTTGCTATTGATTCCGAAAGAGGGGTATGAAAGAAAATAAATGAGGCTCAAAGGGGTAACGAGGGATAAAATATTTAGATAGCAGAACAAAATGCCTTCGTCATTTCAATATTCGAGACATGCCAAATACAAACAAGTACAATCAAAGAAAGAAATCATACATAGTATCTCTTGACTGCATCAGAATTGATAGCCATTTCTACATATTTGCCTTCTACATCTGTCAAATACAATGCACCATTGGACAACACTCTAGTCACAACAAACGGCCCCTGCCAATTTGGGGCAAATTTTCCTTTTGCTTTAACCTGATGAGGAAGAATGTGTTTCAATACTAACTGCCCCACTTCAAACTTTCGTGGACGCCCCTTCTTATTGTACGCTCTTGCCATTCTCTATTGATACAACTGGCCATGACACACTGATGTCAGTCTCTTCTCATCGATCAAACTCAATTGTTCCAAGTGGGTTTTGACCCACTCCTCATTATCGATCTCAGCCTCCGTGACAATTCAAAAGGATGGAATTTACACTTCTGCGGGTATCACTGCTTCGGTGCCATACACCAACAAATAAGGAGTTGCTCCTACTGAAGTACGGATAGTAGTACGATAACCAAGCAATACAAACGGCAGCTTTTCATGCCACTGCCTAGAACCTTCCACCATTTTTCGAAATATCTTCTTTATATTCTTGTTGGCTGCCTCAACTGCTCCGTTCTCCTTGGGGCGGTACGGGGTGGAATTACGATGTATAATCTTAAACTGTTGACATACTTCTTTCATCAGATGACTATTGAGATTAGCACCATTATCTATGATGATTACCTTCGGTATCCCGAACTGGCAAATGATATTTGAGTGCACAAAATCAACCACCGCCTTCTTGGTTACAGACTTGAATGTTTTAGCCTCAACCCACTTGGTGAAATAATCTATAGCCACCAGAATGAACCTGTGCCCATTTGAAGCTGATGGCTCGATTGGTCCAATGACATCCATTCCCCAAGCAACAAAAGTCCATGGTGAAGACATCGTGTGTAAGTCAGATGGTGGAGAATGGATCAAATCTCCATGCACTTGGCACTGGTGACATTTACGCACAAAACTGATACAATCTCGCTCCATAGTGAGCCAATAATAACCTGCCTGGAGAATCTTCTTTGCCAGCACATACCCATTCATGTGCGGTCCACAGACTCCAGAATGTACTTCGGTCATGATAGCCGCGGCTTTTCTGGCATCTATACATCTTAATAACCCGAGATCTGGAGTTCTTTTGTACAAAACTCCTCCACTGAAGAAAAATCCACTTGCCAAGCGACGAATTGTTCTCTTTTGATCACTTGTGGCTTGTACCGGATATACTCCCCTTTGGATGTATTCCTTTATATCGTGAAACCAAGGCTCCCCATCGAGCTCTTCCTCCACCATATTACAATAAGCATGCTGATCGCGAACCTGAATATGCAACGGGTCAACATAAGCCTTATCCGGATGATGTAACATCGATGCCAGAGTAGCCAAAGCATCAGCGACCTCATTATGAATCCTCGGAATATGCCTGAACTCTATTGCTTGAAACCGTTGGCAAAGATCATGCAAACATTGCCGGTACGGTATGAGTTTTAAATCCCGTGTTTCCCATTCTCCCTGAATCTGATGCACCAGAAGGTCCGAGTCACCCAAGACCAAAACTTCCTGGACACCCATATTCGCAGCCATCCTTAAACCCAAAATGCATGCCTTATACTCAGCCATGTTGTTAGTACAGTAGAACCGAAGCTGAGCCGTAACAGGGTAATGATGCCATATTTCAGAAATAAGTACCGCTACTATCCCAACGCATTTCATGTTAGCAGCCACATCAAAGAAAAGTTTCCATCCTGGCCTTTCAATCTATTCCAACTCATCAATGTGAATTACCTCTTCATCAGGGAAGTAAGTCTTCAAAGGTTCATATTCTTCATCCACAGGATTTTCAGCCAAATGGTCAGCCAATGCTTGTGCTTTCATCGAAGTCCGAGTCACGTAGACAATGTCAAATTCTGTGAGCAAGATCTGCCACTTTGCGAGCCTTCCCGTGGGCATAGGCTTCTGGAAGATATACTTCAACGGATCTAAGCGAGAGATGAGGTAAGTAGTATAAGATGACAATTAGTGTTTCAACTTCTGGGCTATCCAAGTTAGGGCGCAACACGTCCTCTCAAGATGAGTGTACTTAACCTCGTAAGATGTGAATTTTTTACTGAGATAATATATGGCCTGCTCCTTCCTGCTGGTGATGTCATGCTGTCCCAACACACATCCAAATGAATTGTCCAAGACTGTCAAATACAGAATCAAAGGTCTCCCTAGTTCTGGCGGGACCAACACAGGTGGGTTTGACAAGTATCCCTTTATCTTATCAAATGCTTCCTAACATTCATCTGTCCACTTGACTGCAGCATCTTTCTTTAATAGTTTGAAGATAGGCTCACAAGTTGTTGTGAGCTGAGCAATAAACCAACTGATGTAATTCAATCTTCCCAACAGACTTATCACCTCAGTCTTGTTATTGGAGGTGGCAATTCCTGGATGGCTTTGATTTTTGACGGGTCTAATTCAATACCTTGTCGGCTGACCATGAATCCCAACAACTTTCCAGACGGAACACCGAACGTGCATTTTGCAGGATTGAGCTTGAGATTGTACCTGCGAAGCCTTTGGAAGAACTTTCTCAGATCTCTGACATGGTCAGACTGCTTTCTAGACTTTACAATCACATCATCCACATAAACCTCGATCTCCCTGTGTATCATGTCGTGGAATATGGTCGTCATTGCCCTCATGTAGGTTGCCCCGGCATTTTCAAACCAAATGGCATGACCCGATAGTAGTACGTTCCCCATGGCGTGATGAATGTTGTCTTTTCTGCGTCCTCCTCATCCATCAAGATCTGGTGGTAACCCGCATAACAATCCACAAAAGAACCAATTTCATGTTTGGCATAATTATCGATCAATATATGAATGTTTGGCAATGGGAAGTTATCCTTGGGACTTGCCTTGTTGAGATCTCGATAATCAACACACACCCTGGTCTTACCATCCTTCTTCGGCACAGGCACAATATTTGCTAACCAGGTGGGATACCGGGTGACCCGAATGACTTTGGCCTCAAACTGTTTGGTGACCTCTTCCTTAATTTTCACACTCATATCAGTCTTAAATTTCCTCAGCTTTTGCTTGACCGGGGGGAATGCCGGATCAGTGGGCAATTTGTGAACCACCAAGCCAGTGCTTAGACCTGGCATGTCGTCATAAGACCATGCAAAAACATCTTTATACTCGAACAGTATTTTAATTATCTCCTCTCTGATTTGTGGTTCAAGATGGACACTTATTTTAGTTTCACGGACATTGTCTTGGTCCCCTAAATTGATTGCTTCTGTGTCACTCAGGTTAGGCTTGGGTTTTTCTTCAAAATGGCTTAATTCTTTACTAATCTCTTCAAAGGCTTCATCTTCGTCATATTTCGATTCAACATCACATTCTATTTCTTGAATTACTATTTCAGAATTAGATCGGCTTTTAAGACTGGGCCAGAGATTCCGCATGCATGTCATATCATTGAAGCCAACATAAAAAGAACTGTACAAGGAAGAAAGGAAAACAAAAATAAAACTATCAGGAAGAGAGGAAAAGAGAAATTTCATTTCATTGAAATTAAAGATAACGGGGTTTATACATCCAAATGGACGGAACATAGAATCTGAATTACAACCCTGGCATAATCCAGATAAATTGAAAGAAAATCAAAGCAAACTACCAAAACTCCCTCCTGGTGGGGAGAGGAGTAGCTTCCCAATTGTTAATCTTTGCACTGGGCCCAACAAATTGCACATCCGCCTTGCTAGAACCCTCTCCAGTTTCCAACACGTTCACATCGGTGAATATCCTCTCGAACCTTTCCATCAAATCTCCATCCACATCAACCACCAAACTGGGAACCATCGTCACTAGGTGCCTTCTGGTACCAGGCATGACAAATGATCGGGAAAGACGTGGGACTGGCTTTGGAAGGGCCCATGCTCTCTGTTTCATTTTTCTGGCTCTTCTCACGTCTGCGACTGTGGGCTTGAACCCCAGACCAAATGTATCCAAGTTTTTAGGAAGAGAAACCGGTTGTACGATACCTTGCAGAGATGCACCCAAACCTTTGCCCAGTACAAAACCATTTTTTAACATTTCAACGGCTACCATGACTGATGCAGCAGCTACCCTTGGAGTCGGCACGCACTTCCCTTCAAGAATTTTCTCTACTGATACCGTGTCAAAAACCTGATAAACCCATGGCCCCTTGTCGTCTTCAAACTCTATGAATGGAATAATGGCATCACTGGGAACACACAAATTATCTTTTCCATGCACAACTATTTCCTGTCTATCCCATTCAAACTTAACCATTTGATGCAGAGCGGACGGGACCACTTTGGCAGCATGAATCCAGGGTCGTCTTAGCAACAGATTGTAAGAAACGGCCACGTCAAGCACCTGGAATTCCATAGTAAATTCAACTGGCCCTATTGTAAGCTCGAGCACTATGTCCCCGACTGAATCTTTCCCTCCACTGTCGTATCCCTGAACGCAGATACTATTCTTGTGAATTCTTTCATCATCCACCTTCAACTTATTCAGAGTGGAAAGAGGGCAAATATTTGCACTGGAACCATTGTCAACCAGTACCCGAGTAACCATGGAATCTTCACATTTCACCATCAGATAGAGGGCTCTATTGTGCTCTGTACCCTCCATAGGCAACTCATCATCAGAAAAAATGACTCTGTTTACCTCAAATATCTTGTTAGCTATCTTTTCCAAGTGGTTTACTGAGATTTTGTCAGGAACGTGGGCTTCATTCAAGATCTTCATCAAAGCCCGACGGTGCTCGTCTGAATGGATCAATAATGATAAGAGCGAGATCTGAGTTGGTGTCTTCCTTAATTGCTCCACAATGGAATAGTCATGTACTTTCATCTTTCTCAGAAATTCTTCTGCTTCTTCCTCGGTCACCGCTTTCTTCACTAACACTGGGTTATCTTTTGAGGTCTTAGATTTTCTCAACTCTTCGGGGCAAAGCATCTCCCCGATCGAGTCAAACCATGGGTCTCACACACTTCTTCTTTAACCTCTTTCCCCTTGTAAGTCACTGTCACTCGTTCATAATTCCATGGGACTGCCTTGCTGTTGACTATGGGTGATTAAGTTACCGGTTTGATAATGACAGGATCTGTGCAGGCACCCTTCACAATTACCACAGGCTTGTTCGTAATTCCTGGCACAACCACTTTTGCTCTTTCGTGTTTTCCTGCAACGTCACTTGAGGACCCCTTCTTGACCTCCACAGATAGTTCATTATTTTCCCCGTTCAACCTGATCACAGACTTCTCACTTGTTGACTTTTCAAACGGCTTGGCTTCACTAGCCCGAATCATCATGACGGTTTGCGAAGGCTTCTTAGGCTCCCCTCCCTTATGCATTATCTCAATCATATTAGTCTCATGATGGGCCGACAACGGGTTCTGGTTGATGTTGGGTGCCTCCGGGGCTTGGACCTCAATCCGATTAGTACCAATGAGCTCTTGAATAGCTGTTTTCAATTTCCAGCATTTCTCTGTGTCGTGACCCGGGGTCCCTGAACAATACTCACAACTCACCGAGCGGTCAAGATTTCTGAGAGGGGGATTCGACCGTTTAGCCTCGATCAGATTCAACATACCCAACTATCTCAGTCTGTGTAATAGACTAGCATATGATTCTCCCAATGGAGTGAAAGTCTTCTGCTTCTGCAACCTCTCATTCTTAAAGGCTTGATTGGGCCGAAAACCTGTTCCAGGGGGATTTTTGTAGGCTTTTGGGGGTGGATAGGCATTTTGTAGAGCTAGGTATGGACTTTGTGGAGTCGGCGCACGCCATTGTGCGTGAGCAAAAGGTTGGGTATAGGTTTGTGCGTGATGGACGGAAAAATAGGGATTTGGCGGTGGGTAGTAGTGTTGTGATGGATTATATGGAGTATGGGGTAAGTTTGGTGATAGGGTCGAGGTAGGTTATAGTAACGTGGAAGGTTCCTGGAACCGACCAAAGCTCCCGACTCAATCGTCGCAACGTCCTCTTTCTTCTTCTTCCCGAGTATACCTCCAGTACCGTTTTGAATGGCCTGGGTGGTCGCTTTGATTGCTGAATAACTCATGATCTTGTCGGACTTGAGTCCCTCCTCAACCATGCCTCCCATTTTTACAACTTCATTAAAGGATTTTCAATTTCATAAAAGCAAACGCTTTGATTACAAAGACTCAACACTAACAGACTCCAAGAGAAACTAATAGACGCTTCCAAAAATAAACTATCATACTCCGACGGAAGAAAATGCAGACTTGACAACAAATGACAGACTCCAACAGAAAGAAAATACAAACTCAACACAACTGACACACTCTAACGAAAAAGGAAATACAGACTCAAATGAAAAATCATGAATACATCAATGCTCCTGGTGCCCACGGGACATCATTCGGTCTCGCCGCGGGCCTATATGTAAGATACCTTTGAAGTCAGTCCAAGTCGTTCATTATCTGTTTAACAAATGTCATCACTACTGCGAAGAAGGTGGTGCGAGTCATATTCTCATAGACTTGGCACTTCATAACAATGTAATCGGCGATGTTTCTAATTCTCTCTCTTATGACACCTTTTTCTTGTAACAAACGCCCGATCTGCTGGGCCCTGGCCTCCAAAGTTTGCTCGGACACTTGATTCTGCTCCTGAAGTTATTGCAAATCTATTTCTAATTGTGCCAATGCTGTATAACAATGCTCTCTTTCAACTTTAAAGTCTTTAGCCTATTTGATCATTTTGTTTTCCGTGGTGATAACCTTTTTCTTTAATCCCGCGACCTCATTGTCGTACTTTTCTTTCAACGGCTTAACCAGGCATGCTCGTTCATCCGCGTTTTTAGCCAATTTCTTTCGAACTCTAGCTAGCTCACTTTCTATTTTGTTCAAATCAAAACTATAGTCACCCACTTTCTGCCTCAGGTTATTTATGAGTTTTTCATCTTTGGCACTTCGGGAGGGGTTCTCTGCCTCTATTTTCATTTTTTGAATTTGGGCTCGAAGGGCCTCATTTTCTTTAGCTAGCTTTTTCTTTTCACTTTCGTCCGCCGCGACTTGCAAGCTATTCTCGAATTGAAGTTCTTTGACTTTTTTTTCAACTTTCCTATTGTGGCTCTGTACTCATTCTCCTTGGTCAACCAAGCCCACTGTTCTTGTGACACCACGACGAATTCCTGAAGATGGGGTCTTTTGGCCAGCCTCCCAAACTCAATTTCTCTTATGTTCCAAGCAAGGTACCCTGGTGAAACCTCACCTTTGGATCGATCACATACACAGGTATTGGTTGTTAAGTATTGACATTCGCTCCAGATTTTACGGACTGCTGCTTCATGAAACTGACCGTTAGGTCCAATCTCGACTACTTGAGCACTAAGATCTTCATCTCTCGGAACTATCTGGCATCTCCCGAGCTGCCTCAAAACCCGATATGGAGCATAAGGCTGGATACTCCTGAGTCCCATCAAGAGGAAATAAGGCCTGGTGGCTGGCATGTATATGACCTCATCCAGACACAACCATCCAAATGTCCACTCTATTTGGTTTGCAGTGATGAAATTGAGGCGCGCTTCCCACTCTATGACCCCCTCCGGCAGGCTGATCCCGTTAACCCTTGTATAAAATTCTTCTACGCATGTCTTCTCTGTCTACCCATAGCTCATAAATTGAGGACGATGGCATAAGTGTTCGATCATCCACATCTGCAACAACACGTTGCACCCTTCGAAAAAGTCTCTTCCGGCTTTGCAGGCTGTGAGAGCGTGGAAGATTTCAGCTACTATCATGGGTGCGAGGGTGTTGTTGGCCTCAGTAAGCAAAGTGCTGACAACTCCGGCTACTTGTATGTCAATATTCTCATCTTTTCTAGGAAACACCAAATGTCCAAAAAAGACCACCATAAATGCGAAACACCTATGTTCTTCCCACTTAAGGCGGTTTCCTTTGCTGCATATTTTATTTTCCGGCTGGTTGAACCCTCCTACATGACCATATCTGTTGTATATAAACTGCAAAGTACAAAAACCAGCTGCCAAGTCTGGGTTGTGGACCCCCTTGCTTATTTTCAAAAAGTCTAAGAACCTGCGTATGGCTATGACCCTTGGAGCAATCAGGTACAGGTGTCTCAGGGGAACTTTGGGATTCCCAATATATCCGGCTATTTCTTCCAATGTTGGGGTAAGTTCAAAATCTGAGAAATGAAATACGTGTGGGCCGGGTCCCAAAATGTAACCAACGTCTTTATGATGTCCCCCCTAGGATTAATCTTCAACAACCTAGTGAGGCCTCCCAAGTATTGATTGACCGTGTCTTGTCCCGATTTACCCAAATCATCCTACCACACATGCAACTCCAAAAGGATCTTGTTCACGACTGTTATTGGCAAATTCTGACTTGTGCTCATTTTGCACATTTATTAGGGTGGTTAAGCAAAAATCACGATTCAATTGACTCAAAAACAATTTGACACTTTTTTTTCATTTAAAAAAAATCCAGTTTTGCAAATACGGCCTTTCAGCACCTCGGAGTCGAAGATTTTAAGGCTGTATTGGCTAACTAGTGAAAACCTTGAAAAAAAATGACCACAGGTGGCTGTTCTTGCAAAAACAACCTTCCGGCGCCCTTTTAGGGACATTCGGTTATTTTTGACAAGAATGGCATCACCCTAATTATTTTCAAATAAAAGTAAATTTTTGTTTCTTTTAGGCTATTTTTGCAAAAAGAAGTTGGACCCAATGAGGGTTGCCTACGTATCACACACCCTATGAGAATCAAACTGACGTAGTTCGGGCAAATTTGTCAAAATAAAACCAACCATTTTCCTTTCTAAAACACAAAGATTTCCCTCTTTTTTCTTTTCTTTAAAAACTACAAAATTCTCTTCTTCTTTTTTTCAAAATTTCGGCAGAGTTTCGGTATGTTTGGGACATTGGTTTTCAAAACAGACACTTATCCCTCTCAACCATCTCACTAACCCTTCTAATTTTTCCTTATAAGTCGGTCAACATGCAAATCCGAAGCAAATGAATGCACAAGTAGCAAGTAAGATGCATCATAATGGTCTTTACATTTCGGGTACACCTGTCCTAGACAGACCCAACCCCTGTGTTGAGTCTCCAAAGTCAAAATGCACATGATGTAAACAAACGTTCCTACTAGGGATCCGGCATGAGGCTGAGTTATTATAGGTTCAAAACCTGGGTATATGTTCTAGACTGTGTACCTGAGCAGACAACTCGAGCCGAGGAGGGGGCTACGTACCAGGAACCAAAAGGCCATCCGGCTTAGTAACTTGTCCGAGCTTCTTTCTTATTTCAAGGTATGACACTAACAGAATAGGGAGTCTCGACCAGCGAGCACATCCCCGAAGATTAGAAGATAAGGGTTTCGTAGCAGTTTATATACAGTTCATATAATATCAAAGCGGTAAAAGCAACATTTAGCACATTAGGCCCAAACATGTAATAAAATTAGATAATAGATAAAGTCAAATATAACAATTCATCTAAGCTCGAACTTTGAACCCTGAACCAGAGATTCTGGGTTCGATCCCAGCAGAGTCGCTAGAGCTGTCACACCTCCTCTTTTTCCTACACCCCCGAGAGGGTGTATATAAGGGAGTTTTTCCAATTAAAGGACAATTGAAACGGGATTTATTGTTAATCAAATTCAGAGTCGCTACTTGGAATAATTTATGGTGTCCCAAGTCACCGGTTCAAATCCCGAGTTGAGGAAAAGATTGACTCTGTATTACAGTCTGCGAACCAGAAATTCGGGTAAGGAATTCTGTTAATCCGGGAGAAAGTGTTAGGCATTCTCGAGTCCGTGGTTCTAGCACGGTCGCTTAACTGTTATATTCAACTTAATTATCTGATTTTAAACAAATATGAACCTATGTGCAAATTTTAGTTTTAACTGCTTTTATTTAAGTTTTAAAGAAAATTGCAATGTTATTAAAACACGTTTCGAGCCACGTCACATAAATGCACTCGCGGTTCTTGACATATTTTAATATCATTGAGACTTGGATTTGGGTCACATAAATGCGCACCCGAGTTTTAGGAAGGTAAATTATTAAAATATACGCCTAAAGCAACTACGCATTAGCAACTTTGCGAGGGCCATGGAAATTTGCTAAATGGCGCGCCTCGATTTCTAATTTCGATAGATGTTTGAATTATTCTTTGGAGGGCCATGAATTATGTGCTTGGCTAAATGGCACATCTCAAACCCATTTTAGGAACCTAGTCGGTGAAAGGGCGCTTAAAGGAGTTCTAATTACCTTTTAAAATTCAAGAATTCGAATCTACTTCATAGCTGACAGGTGCTGCGTTAAATAACCAAATTATTAAAAAAAACTGCTTCAGCAACGCTGACTAAACAAGGAAGAAAAATGGATTCAACGACACTGAACGAGCTCAAATGACATGAAGTGCATAACCCATTTACAAGTGCCTCTAAGGCATGAGCCTGAGATGAACCTGTTTCTTTTAGAGACTGAGATCAGCAAATGCAGGACTCAAGATCGAGTCCCCACAGCACATGAGCAACAACTAAAAATTCTAGAGGTATCTACGTGAACCCATCTGATTACCGGTAGAGTAAATCAAACATCAAGCCTTCAAGCTTGGGCCTTAAGGAGCCCAAGTCTTAGTGAAGAATGAAAATCCAAAACTCAAACTCACAACGAGTAAGTGATGCCCACGATTACATCGCTCGTATTGCTCAAATGTGTGGCCTAACATGGTCCAATGCCTACTTCAGACCAACACTTGAGATAATAACATACCAACCAACATCAAACCCAAAATTTAAAACTAACATTTCCAGATGAGACAATTATTAGAACCTGCTTTCCCTTATGTGATCAAGCATGATAGTAAGTCTCATTAACACTTGAAAATCAACACTATGCTACCATATAACCTACAATTAGTCCTTAATAATTTCTATGTTTCAAGAATGATAAGAATTCCACTACTACAACTAAAATTCAACCTATGTTTCTAATATAATACTAAAAGTGCATACCGAATATGCATATACAGCAGCAATAAAATCCTTGTAATTTCAGTAATCAAAGAAGCCATTCGGGCTGAATAAACTGCCACTACACCTGACTAACAGGGTCCATACCTTGTATACATTAGATGCATAGGAAACTTAAACAACATTAGGATTCAGAATGACAAGCTAAGATTTGTACAAAAAAAAGATTTGAATAACAAGTTTGACACATCAACAGCACACATGATTGATTTCTAAAGAACGCATGCTCTGTTCCAAAACTCATTATCATTTATATGCAAATCCAAGGGTTTACACAGCTCTAATGGGCAAATCATCGGCTAATGGGATCCGGGAAGTACCTGAAGATTAAAAAGGGAAACCAAGAAGTATGGAGTCAGTTGCAAAGCAGCAATAGATCAGAACCTCAGCAGCAGTAAGATAACCAGCAAAAACAACTTTGAACCAACAGGCACATCAAACTAAAACCCAATTTCAATCGAACAGTACCCCACAACCTTAAAATCAAGCTTTTACAAACCCAAATTCAATCCATTCTAAACCCCAGATGAATCAGAAAGTATTTTGGAACGTGAAAACTTCAGACATCAAAGAAAAGAAAAGTTCAATGGAACAGTGAAAAATTTTAGCCGTTCTTTTTCTTAATTTTTCTCCTCCAAGAATCTGTCTTGAAAGGCAAGAAAAGTTGTCTTTATAGGCAAGGCAAGTAGGGCAGTCTTAAGGAAATAAATTTTGCACTTATGCCCTTCTCAAATTTTCATTTTAGCCTAGATACCCCTGGTTGAAAATTCAGAAGTTCAAATAAGTTCCATTCCCCAGCTTCTTAGAAGCTTCCCATTCAGTTACACAAATATTCCCTTCCCTAATTTCCTAAACTACCCCTCGAGCCCTGATTATTTACCCCTGAAACCAAACGGGCCATGGGTCAAATTGAACCAACCGTTAAAACCCAGTCCGGCTTGCAAAACCCAAGTCCAAGTCCCTTTTGGGCTCCTGATTTCAACGGAACCTCAATTCCATAATTGAAAGCTCAGAAACCCTACAAGTTCATTTACAGAGTCCCAAGGACTCGTGAAATTTTGGGCCCAACACAGAAACAGAAACTCTAAAACACATTAAAACTTAAAAAAAAATAACAGAGAACAAACACTAATTAAACAGATTGTAAAACTGACATGCAAATGCAGACGATTTGAAGAGATGACAAAATAAAAAAAAAGAATAAAAAATGAAAATCAGAAAAATAAAAAAAAGAGTAGAAGAAGATAAGAATAGAACAAAAATATCCAAAGGTAAGGAAAAGTACCTAAGAGTCTCGGACCAATAACAAACGGGGGCTGAGTCTTCAAAATTTTCCCAATTTCGGCCCAATTCGATATTAATCGTGTGTTCTTAGCAAGAACACACGAATAAAGTCAAGATAGGCCTAAATCTTCAACGAAATTTGATTTGGATGCTTTTGGGATTTTTAGGGCTTGACTTAGATCTAAGATTCGAGGAGCTTGGGTCCGATTCGAGGGCAAAGGATCATGGATTTGGGATGGGGAAGTAAAGGGGGTTCTAGGGTGTGAATTTGGGTTGGTTTGGGGTGGCGCCGCCAGGCTCGAGACGGTGGAAACTGGGGGCGGTGGGTTAGGGTTTGGGGGTATTTTTGAAGACCGCTGGTGAAAGAGAGACGAGGTGGGAGGGGGTTCTGAGGGGGTGGAGTTTATTCAGACACTTAAATACATATGAAGGTTCAGTTCTGAGCCGTTTGATCAAGGGTAGATCAACGGCTCAGATTCCACAATCCAAAACGGCGTCGTTTCGGATGAAGGGGTGACCAGACCGGGTAATGGGGCGGGTTTGGGCCGGTTTGGGGCAGGTTTGGATGGGTTTTACATTGGGCCAGGGAAAGATTAATTACTTAGCCCAACATTCCAATCCTCTTTCTTCTTTTCCTTTTCTTTTTCAAATTAAAAATAAAACCTAAATTAAATTTTTGGACTAAATTAACCTACCCAATTAGATTAATCAATCACTCTAGTATTTACAATAATTAATTAAAT
The DNA here is from genome assembly GCF_000393655.2 of Nicotiana sylvestris. Classification (NCBI taxonomy): domain Eukaryota; kingdom Viridiplantae; phylum Streptophyta; class Magnoliopsida; order Solanales; family Solanaceae; genus Nicotiana; species Nicotiana sylvestris. The sequence continues at coordinate 188,599,726 of NC_091065.1, read as the reverse complement.
CCTAAATTCAAAGAAAAACTATAGAATTCACAATTAAAGTGTTAAAAATGCAACATGAGCTATTTTCTTTTTCTTTTTTTGTGATTTTTCCATTTTTATAAAACAACTAATTTGTCAATTAATCCTAAAAGGTAAAATTAAATCCTAAATGCAAATGCAACATATTTTTTGTATTTTTCATTAATTAAACAAAAATAAAAATGCACAGACAAATGCAGACAATTATCAGAAAATGCCACAAAATCCTCAAAATTCCAAATAATGAGAAGAAATTATTCTGTTTTGAATTTATGGGAGTAATTCATATAGGGCAAAAATCACGTGCTCACAATACCCACGTAATTAAACCTATGAAGATATCAAAATATATACAACATAACAAGAAATAAAGGCTAAACATGTACTATTGGGAAGGGACATGCGAAAGAGGGTGCAAGATACAGTTTGCAACAGGAAATAACAACATGAAGCAGTAAATAAATCTTCAACCAAAGGGACAGATAACAAAATGAATAGAAACTGCACGGCATCACCCTTCGTACTTTTACTCTCAATCTCTTTATAAAATGGTAAATACGACATGGCCTCACCCTTCATGCGTTTACTCTCAATTTCATCATGAACAACAGATAAGGCACGGCATCACCATTCGTGCATTAACTCTTAAATACGGCACGACATCACTCTTCCTGCATTAACTCTCAAATATGGCACATCACCTTTCGTGCATTAATATTCTCCCTTATTATATAACAATGAATATATAACAACAAGGAGATAGAATAGACAAGGGCAAACCTTACGTCAATAATGGTTCCACAATATCAACTTCAATTTCAGAAACGGTACTCAATTATCACGTATAGCCCATAAATGCATAAAGAACGATCAATTTAGTAATTAACTAGTCAAACAATGGATATCATGATCAGAGAAAAAAATAACTCACAAGAAACAAGTCTCACTCGAATGATGTAACCCAACAACAACGCATAAGTACTAGTCACCTCACATATACGTTGTACCCAACATTTAAACGAGTAGTAAATAGGAAAACAAGTCCAAATCCCTCAAGTCAAGGTTAACCACGACACTTACCTCACTCCAAAAATCAACTCAAAGCTCAACCACAGCTTTGCCTTTCAAACAAGCCTCCGAACAAACCAAATCTAGCAAATTACCAACCAAACAATTCAAAATAAAGCCTTAGGAACTACCCACGATTGCAAGAGATTCAATTTAGGTCATTATTGAAAAAGTCAACAAAAGTCAACTTCTGGCCCGCTTGGTCCGAACCTGAAATTCAGAGCAAAACCCAATTACCCATTCACCTCCGAGCCCGGTTATGTAATTTGTTTCGAAATTCGACCTCAATTTGAGGTCTAAATTTTAATTTTACAAAAATCTCTAATTCTACCCAAACCCCTAATTTTCACCATGAAAATCGTAGATTTTAGGTTGAAATCTTATGAAATGAAATGGAAGATTGAAAGAAAATAGGTTAGAATCACTTACAAATGAATTGGGGTAGAAGGGTTGTTGGAAAAATCGCCTCTAGGGTTTTCTAAGTTTGAAAATTTGAAAGAATAAGAGAAATCCGTCTAACTCAGATTCTGTTCAGGCGCAAATGTCACAACTGGACTTGGGGTGAATGCGAGAAATCCTTCGCAATTCTGAAGGTCTCACATTCTTGCTGTCATCGCAATTGCGATGGTTTGTTCGCAATTGCGAACATGAACTCCTTGCATATGCGATCATTTGATCGCAAATGCGACGCTATCCCTCCAGCCCCACTTTGCAATTGCGAAGAAATTGGTCGCAAATGCGAACCTGACAGGGATGCTGCCATATCATAATTGCGAGGTCTGAGGCCTGCAGTAGAAACTGAAGAACACCAGCATTGTTTTCTAAGTCCAAACCACTCTGTAGACTATCTGAAACTCACCTGAGCCCTCAGGGCTCCAAACTAGACATGCACACAAGTCCAAAAACATCATACGAATTTGCTCGCATGATCAAATGGCCAAAATAACACCTAAAACTACGAATCATACTCCAAATCAAATGAAATTTTCAAGAAAAGTTATGAACTTCTATTTTAAAAACTGGACGACCGAATCATGTCAAACTAACTCTGTTTTTTCACAAAATTTGACAGACAAGTCATAAATAAAGTAATGGACCTATACCGGATTCCAAAACTAAAATACGGACCCGATATCAATAAAATCAAACATTAGTCAAACCTTTAAAGTCATTAAACCTTTAAACTTTCAAATTTCGACAAAAAGTGTTAACTCGAGCTAGGGACCTTCGAAATCGATTTCGGGTATACGCCCAAGTCCGAAATCATGGTACAGACCCACCGAGACCATCAAAATATGGATCCGGGTCTGTTTGCTCAAAACGTTGACCGAATTCAACTCAAATAAATTTTTAAGGCAAAATATCATATTTTATCAATTTTTAACATAAACTTCAGGAAAAACAACCGGACTGTTAAAGAAGCTATTGGAGGTTTCAAAATACATATTTAAAGTTTAAAACTCTAGATGACCTATAGGTATCACACACAAGTCACTGCTACTATATTTACGGAGTCACTTCACAAGTCAACTAAGAATATCAATATAAACGACATAAATATGCTGACTCTTTTGTAATCCGATATTAGATACATTGCGTTCACTTCTTTCCAGTACTATATATAAATAGCTGTTCACGAATTGATCATTGATTAGTTGTATATCTGTAACTATAAAAGTTACTTCTTCCTATATAAACTAAAATCACATTATTCAAGAGAATAACGTTGATATTATACTTTTTTCATATTATTCAAGAATGTAAAATTATTGTATAAATTTTACAGTTTACATCCTCATCGGTTCCTTTTTATATATTTATTTATATTGATTAATTCACATATTTTCAAGTTTTGCTTATAGTAAATTATATTTACTTGATTTCAGGTTGTCATTCATGCTCGATGATAAGAAGATACAATATATCTTGCCTTCTTCCCTTTTTGCAATCCGAAAGATTAAATGTCTGTTTAATCTCATGTGCGCATGCAATTATATTTATATATTCATACATACATATGGACAAGTCTCTTCTTTAACTTTTCATTTTTTTTTTTTAGATTAATTTACTTGGATCTACATTAAGAATATATCTGAGTTCTTTGTAAGACAACCATTTACTCAAGTCTCTTTTATGATTTAATATGATTTCAAGATCTAATAAATTAACATGTTTGCACAAAATTTGCAATTTTTTTTTTAATTAGACTAGGGATATCTATTAATTCCTATAATTACGACGTCTTTATAATTATCAATCACCATAAAAGGAGCTTTAACTTTTTAGTTCCGATTGATGTAGAAAATAATTAAATTCACCATTTAATTCGATAATTTTATTTGAAGTATATTATTAATTGACCTCTATAAAATACTATTGGTAATGTGATGCTACAATTGGTTAATGCGATTTCCCAATTAGTAATTAGATAAATATGACAAACAAGAAAAATTGCCGTTAATAATATAGTTAATCTATTATTTACCTTTGATATTTTATTTGACATGTCATTTATTTAATCTTATTATATCTTTTATGAAGGAAAAATAGTATTAACATTTCATCATATGTTGCATTGTTGATATAATAAATTTTCCTTAAGTCTTTCACAAATTTAAGAATTGTGTGGTGTGCATTTTTGTGTTGATCCTTGTTATATTTGACATTTTCCGTTTCAAGTTAAGTGTCAAAAATTTTCTATTGATGTTAATGCATTTCTAAAATTCTAAAATCATAAAATCTAAAAAAAAATCTCTTCTAATTACATTCACATTTACTTTGGTAATTAAGCACATTAAAATATTTTCTAATTCAAGTTAAATTTCGGATCTAGTTAATATTAAGTTGAATGCTTGATTTTCACTATTGCTATTAATTTCTATAAGCATATTTATATTAATATATTTTTCTTTTGAAGTTAAATCGTAAATTTATTTCTATTTATGCAAGTAAATAATTTGATTTAGTTACTATAAATGTTTGAAAGTCTTTGGTAAGTAACTAATGTTCTATCAATTTTTTCATAATTGTTAATTGTTACTTGGTAGATTTAATTAAGTATATTAAACCAGTTACCTCTTTTAACTTAAAATTTCAAATTCGGTTGATGTTACTGACATGCAAATCATATTCTAAGTATCAAATCAATTTAAATTGTTTACTATATTTTCAAATATGAAGAAGATTACTTTCTATTTTAATATTTGACTAGAAATTCAATTACTATTGTGAATAACTTCTCAACATGCGTATATAAATACCAATGATATTATCTTTTTCTGTAAGCCACTTTTATTGAAAACAATTGAGTAATAAATTTTATTTTATTTTATTTTATTTTATCAATGAAGGAGGAGGAGGAGAAGACTGCAGAGAAGAAGACAGCAGGGCGTCAAAAAGTTCCTTTAGTAAAAATAGAAAGGGAAGACCACCGCTACGCTACATTTTCAAAGCGTCGATCGGGCTTATATAAGAAAACAAGTAAACTTGTTAGGGAAAGTGGCGCAGATATAGGAATAATTCTTTCTTCACCGTCTGGTAATCTATTTTCTCTTTTTCACCCAACGTCTAATATAGTTTTAGATCGTTTTGAGAATCCAAATATAGAATTAGATTATACTACACAACTTGTTGCTGCATATTTACATAACAAAGTAAACCAAAGTTGTGATAGGCTTAAAGAGTTTAAAACAAGAGAAAAAATTGCTTCCCAACAAATGATTTTATTTGATCAGTTGAATGAGACTAGACAAATAGATCAGCAGGAATATATTGACCAATTGAATGCTGATGATATAACCAAGTATGAAGTTTGGTTAAATGGCATTATATTTGGTTTGGACAATCATTTAAAACAGCTAGAGAATGGAGCTTCATCCTCGTCACAAGTTCCTCCAGAGAATGCAGATAATTCATCTAGTTCTTCGTAGGTGAATTATCTCCAGATACTATCATGAGTCGTGTGCGACAAAAACATGAAATTTTAAATTCTTATGATTAGTGTGTACTTTTTTTTCTTTGTTTCAATGATGGTACGATTGCATGTACTTTGCTCATTAATGAAATATTATATCCTTTTATATATATGATGTCTCATACGTGTTAGGTTTCTTAATATTGTACTATATATATATATATATGTGTGTGTGTATTGTAACACCCCAACCCCTTAGCATACTTGGATTATATTTGAAGCACGTCATGTCAAAATGGTTGGAAAGAGGGGGCGAGAGGGGGTTCAATTCAATTCCCACCATTGAAAAATTATACAGTGCAAACAGAGGGGGAAAAAAATTGTTACTTATATATAAGTTGATAATTTTGTTGATATAAGGAAATATCTAGGGAAACTAAGATCACAAAAGTGAGTGACACTTGCAGCCACAACATACGAGACCCTACTTTCAAAACAAATTACGGTGATTTATAAAATAATTTAAAAAAAGATCGACAAAAATACGAGAAGATCAGAAATTTAACCCAGAGCTGGAGAGCCAAGCAGAAAGAATCAACCATTCAAGGTCTCTACTTGGCATATTTGTCATACATGACAGCTTACACGCACCTCAACTAATTCATTAGGCATGCATATATCTCCCACCAACATAGACAATAGTAACTTTACAGACTAAAGCTTAGAAAAATGGGAATATTACCTAATTTTTTGTTTCTACTGAGATTAAACCTCAATTCTAGTGTTGTCAACTTTATTAACTACTAGGTTACACCTTTGAGAGTTCATTCAAGGTTAGAAGTTATACATCCAAAGCAGTTATCCGATAGTCATTCATCAATAAAGCACTTTCACCAACAATAATGAATGAGATAACTTCAAGTTTCCCACACTAATTTCATGGCAGCTGCAAAACTTCCTAATGCAGCAAAATCACCATCTTAAGCAATTATTAGAACTGTAACAAGAAGGGGGAAAGTCCGTTGCACTAAGCTCCTACTATGTGCGGGATCCAGGGAAGGGCCGGACCACAAGGGTCTATTATACGCAGTCTTATCCTGCATTTCTGTAAGAGAATATTTCCACGGCTCGAACCCGTGACCTCCTGGTCACATGGCAGCAACCTTATCAGTTACTAAAACAAGAATGACAAAAAACACAATAGCTACACAGAAAAGTGTTGATGCAAGACAAACTGCTGCATACATGGCGAATTTGTCCATTGATATTACTGGGCCTTCACATTTAATTTTAGGTGAAGCTTCAGAAGGAGCTCTTGTTCAGAAAGAACCAACTCTTTGTACTAATGCTACAGATAAAGAAAGCTTCAAAATAACTAATGTCAAATGATCCCAAAAGCTGATCAATTTCTATCAAAATCCACAGTACTTCTCCGGAGAAAAGCAAAAGGAAGAAATCCCAGAAATCTTAAAATAACAAATTACAGATTTACACAAAAAGCATAAACTTTCTCTTTGTTCACAAAGAACCGAGTTGAGAATGACTATCCATTTTTGGGGGGCAACACGACACAACAACGATGATTGGGGATCAATATTAATCCAGACAATGACGCGGCCACCTATTTGATTGAAAATAGCCTAGAATTGGCTCAAACACTAAAAGGGCAGCCTGTTGCACAATCCCACATTCAAGCAGGGTTCGAGAAAGGACTGCATCCCAAGGGGATAACATATAGGTAGCCTACCCTAATGCAAACATTAGGGTAGAACCCGTGACCTACAGGTCACACCGAGGACAACTTGACCGTTATTCCAAGGCTCTCTTCAAATGACTCAAACACAGAATCCCATATTTTCATTTGGCCAAACTAAGATCACAAAGCAGATGAAGACTTACAACAACAACATGAAAATTAGCAAATTTACCAAACCATGCCTGAGAAAATTGATCAGGCTCCCACTAATAACTCATACTAATAGACATATGATCTTACATTCATCTCGGAGAGGAGATGCAACAACCAGTGAAAGCACTTATATTGATTGAATGCAAGCTAAGGAATCAACAAGTGACGGTTTCTATTTCTTGGCACAGACTTGCTTGTAAAATGTTACAATGAACACCCTTCAACGAGGGTATTGCAGAGGCCGTATACCCAAAGCAAGAAACACAAATCAGCTAATCCTTGACCAAAAGGAGAGGGGGGAAACTTGTATCAATAACAAGCAACAAAGAGACTTCAAGTTTCTTTATATTATGTTTGCGACAACTGCATAACTTACAAATACTTATTGCCCGGTCACCACCTGAAGTATTTCAAAGTGTTACAACGGGTAGAAGCAAAGTGTTAAGGTAGGACGACATGCTTCATACATAGCAATTTTGTCAAAGGAGATAACCAGAGATCATATAGGACTTCAGGTTACGCTTCAAAAGGAACTCTCGTTCAGAAAGAACCAACTCTTTGTACCAAGACGCACCAGAAAAACATCAAAACAACCCATAAATTTCTATCAAAATCAGCTGTATTTTTCAGAGGAAAAAGGAAATAAATCTCAAAAATAAACATCAAACCTCTGATCTACAAAAAAGCACAAAACTTTTACTTAGCTAGCGCTTAGACAAAGATTTGCTTGAAACTTGAAACATAATAGTTTTTGAAGTTGTGTTGTCATAACATGTTACTTATCATTTATTAGTTATTAGCAATCAATTCTATCAATACAGTTACTTGTAATTACCTTTTAAGTGACTTGATTGTGTAAATATTTTTAAATTGTCCGTGCACAGAGCATAAATTCAACAAGAAGCACTTAATTTCAATGAGAAATTATTTCTTTGACGAAACAAAGCAATTAGAAGGTCCATCACTATGACTAAGGGCAGAGATATCAAAGAGAAACATATTTCACCTGATAAAATCAATTCAGCAAAGGAGACACAAATACCTAATAAAACAAACTACTCTATTAAATTATGCAATCCAATCACAAACCCATCAGTAAGACGTTACATAAAACAAAACATAACCAACAAATTTGAACTAAATCATTCATTTCTAAGGTGCTCTTGAGCACCAAGAAAGCTAGCTTGATGAAGATCAAGATCATTGAGCTGTGACTATTTAGGAGGATGACCATTTAGGAGGATTAAAGAGATGCAAAAATTAGGTGTTCACAACTGCCCGTCTAAACATACTTCATCAAACAACCATACTATTCAATCGCAAACATCACTAAAATGTTACATAAAACAGAACAAAACCACAAATTTGGATTAAATCATTTATTTCTGGGGTGGTACAAGAGCAGGGGAAGCACCACGAAGGCTAGCTTGCTGCAAATCAAGATCATTGAGCTGTTGTTCACATAAAATTAGACTATTTAGTAGGATTAAAGAGATGCAAAAATTAGGTGTTTACACCTATCCGTCTAAAAATATTTCAATTGATAAAATCAATTTAGTAAAAGAGGCAGCACAAACATCAAATAGCCATACTATTCAATCACAAACCCGTCACTAAAATGTTACATTAAAAAAAGAAAAAAAACCAACAAATTTAAATTAAATCATTTAATTCTGAGGTGCAATTGCAGCAGAAGGGGGAGCACCGAGAAGGCTAGCTTGTTGAAGATCAATTTCATTGAGCTGTTGTTCACGATCCATCACTATAATTAAAGGCAAACCCAGAACCAAAAACGTAGTCGCGACGATCCACGCAGCTTTTCCAGTGCTTTTAGCAAGTTTTTTGCCTACATACGTGGCATCACTAGCTGCTTGCTTTCCTTTGATCACTATAGATGAGCGAGAAACCCTAGAGATTATGCCGTCGTTTTTGTTGCTGCTGTTTGATTTGGTCAGAGAGATGCGTTTGCCGCCGGCAGATGCCATTGTTGAGGTGGTTGAAGAGGGAGGTTTAGGGTTTTGCTAGCTTGAGGTTTGGGCTAAAACCCTTGTGGCCTTGTCATTTATTGAGATCTAAAGAAAAGATTTATAGGAGAAATGAAAAAAGTAGAAAAGCAAGCTTAAGTTTATTTTTAGATCCATTTTTACTCTATTTAGTTATGCGTCTTGCTTTCTTTTTTAGTCTGTTTCAAAAATAAATTCTTTTTTTATATTTAGCAACTCTTTAACTCTAAATTTCTACATTATTATATATTTAATACCACAAGACTCAACGATATTTTAATACACACATCTTTAGTTTAAAATCGTAAAATTTAAAAGCCTTCCATAATTTCTTAAACGCTGTGCTTAGTCAAATTAAGACACATAAATTAAACTGAAGAAAGTATTTTAGATAAATACTTGTAAAGAAAAGCACTTTGCGTCTGTCCAATTCATTTGAAAAGTGTTTTTTTCCTAGTATATGATAAAAGAGGTATTTTTTGGTCAATCTTTCAAAAATATATTTGAGCATCACAGGGAAAAGATAGTAGTATTGAAAAAAAAATGTAAATCCTCAAGAGTTCTTACACTTTCATGTTGAGAACTCAATTCATTTAGTTACTACAAAAATAAACTCAATTCATAGTACGAATTATAAAAAAAAATACCTATTAAATCGATTTCAAGAATACCAATTACAATTTTTATTATCCAAAGAGAAATCCTTTAGTAGTATCGGCCATTTACTCCCCCACCTTCTTTCCTCTAAAATTTATCAAGTGATCATGCTAAAAAAATAAAATATTATCCATAATTAAATTATGAAATCTTACTAAATGAGTTAAGAGAATCTTATTTATTTCTCTTTCATTTTAGTAATTAAGAAATAGTTCAAAAATAAAAAAGCATTTTGAATAGAAGTCATTTTGAAAATAGGTAAGAAATTTTCGTCAAAGTTAATCCTTTCTTCCGTTCGAAGCCTTTAACCACCTTTCGAGTTTTGTATCTGACTAGCTTGCCATTTCCGTTTTTTTGAGTTTAAAGACCCATTTGCATTTGAGTGGTCTTTTACCCTTTGGAAGTTTAACCAGCTTGTGCGTGCCAGTTTTCTATAGAGATTCAATCTCTTCTTACATAGCTTTCATCCACTGGTTCTTTTCTGGATGGGACACCACCTCCTTAAGACTTTCTGCCTTCCCCTCATCACTGATGAGGATAGAGTATCTGCATGACTCTATCCTTGGCCTTTCTGATCTCCTCAGAGGTTGAGGTTGTTCAACTCCTTGGGTGGGATGCTCCCCTGCTCAATAGCCTTATCAGGTTGCTCTCCCTGTTCGGCAATCTCGTCGGTCCTACTTTCTGCATTTGTGGGATTGTTAGAAGTAGAAAGAATGGTAACAAAGTTAGGGATTATACCATTCTTGACTTTCTTTGACATATCATCAGCAGTTCCAACTTCACTTTCTCGGAAGACTACATCTCTGCTTCTGATGACCTTCTTTATTACAGGATCTTACAATCTGTATCCGAACTCTTTATCTCTATATCCGATGAATATGCAAGGAATGGATTTATCATCCAGCTTTGTTCTCTGCTCATTTGGTACATGTGCAAAAGTTTTGCAACCGAACACCTTTAGATGCGAGTAGGCCATCTCCATGTTGGTCCAAACTCTCTCTGGGATGTCAAACTCCAATGGAACTGCTGGACTCCTATTGATCAGATAACAGACTGTCTTAACTGCTTCACCCCAGAATGACTTTTAGGCAGTTTAGCCATTCTGAGTTTGCTTCTCACCTTCTCAACAATGGGTGTGGTTCATCCTCTCGGCTACACCATTGTGCAGTGGGATTCCAGGAACTGTCTTTTCATGTTTGATCACATGACTTGACCAATACTCTTCAAATTACTTTGAAGTTTACTCACTTTCATTGTCACTTCGGAGACGCTTTAGCTTTCGTCTGTCTCCCTTTCCACCAGAGCATGAAACTTTTGGAAAACTTGAAATATCTGATTTTTTATTTTCAAGATATAAACCCATAATTTTCGTGAAGCATTATTAATAAAAGTAACAAAATCTTTGTTACCGGTCATCGATTCTATCTCCATTGGAACACAAATATCAGAATATACCATATCAAGTATATTCAATTTTCTTTCAGACGATGTCTGAAATGAGACTCTATTCTGCTTACCAAATAAAAAGAGATGAGTAATTTCCTGACAATAATCTGCAATCCCTTCTCGCTCATACGACCCATTTTTTTGTGCCACAAATCTGCAGAAATCTCATCTTGTACCGCATTTAATTTAACTCGCCATATTTCTGTATTTGTCCTGTACAATGTGCCACGAGCAACTCCCTTTGCAATCACTAATGATCCCTTGGTGAGTCTCCACTTTTCATTTGTAAAATAGTTCTCGTATCTATCTCGGTCTATAGCAATTTCCGAGATCAAGTTCATCCGCAAATTAGGTACATGTCGTACGTCCTTTAGAACCAATGGGCATCCGACATTTATCTTGATACAAATGTCACCAATCTCCGCAATCTTTGAGTAACTTGTGTTACCCATTCTCACAGTGCCGAAATCACCTGCTACATATCTGCAAAAAAAATCTCTTACCAGTATAGCATGGTAAGATGCGGTTGTGTCAACCACCCATTCCGAATCTGGACCTGCCAAGTGCATGCACTCCTCTTCGTCATTTATGAAGAGAACAACGTTTTCATTATTTTGCATTGTCGCAGTTGTATTTTCATCATTCTTCTGGCCACTGCTTTCACCTTTACCCTTTCTTAGATTTGGGCAATCTCTTTTGAAGTGGTCTAGTTGATCGCAATTGTAGCAATTTCTGATTTTTAATTTGGATCGATTCTTGGACTTCCCACGACCTTCGGATCTACCATAATTGCTTGAACTATTATGGCAACTCTTGCCTCTACCTTCTATGATGAGAGCTTGTCCTTGATTTTCAGGCTTCAATCTCATCTTCTCATTGAGTAGAAGAGTCGATGTTACGTCTGTCAACTCAATGGTGGTCTTACCGTACAAGATGTTTGTTCCCAAATTATCAAATGAAAACGGCAACGAGCTCAAGAGCAAGAAGGCTTTATCTTCTTCCTCGATCTTTACTCCGAGGTTGGTGATCTGTGTGATTAGTCCGTTAAACATATTTAAAAGTGACAAAAAATTCATACCTTCACCCATGTGTAGGGCGTATAACTGTTCTTTAGGAACAATTTATTTGTCAACATTTTGGACATATATAGGCTTTCCAACCTTGTCGAAATACCATATGCGGTGTTTTCATCAATAATATTATTTACTACATCATCTGATAAGTGCAACCTGATTGCACTAGCAGCCTTTTCATCCAAGTCAGCCAAATCTTCATCTTTTATGGTATCAGGCCTTTTGGCATTAGCATCTAGTACCTTGTATAATCCCTATTGAGTAGATCCATCGTTCTTCTTTTCCATATTGAGAAACCGCTATGTCCCTTGAATTTTTCTATCTCGTACTTTACTCCGGATATTTTTTTAGAATAGTACTACCGACCGTGAATAATATTTTTGTGTACAAGCAGAACTTGTACTCTGATACCAGTTGTTGGGAATAATCCTCCCACAAGAATAATATTCACGGTAATAATAGTGGAATAATAACGTAGCATCGAGATACGGTAATCAACAATAATAAAAGAGTGACAATGACACCAATATCTTTACGTGAAAAACCCTTATGAATAAGGGAAAAAACCGAGAGGAGCAACTAATATCACTATAGTAAGAAATTTTACACTTTGTAGGCCCGAGTAAAATACTACAAAGACCACTTCAACACTCAAAAAAAAAACCTTTTTTTGATATTTTCACCTCACTATAATATCATTCACACTCTCTATTTTCTTCATAGACTATTTTCTGATACCTGTGTGTGATGTCTCACTCTTTCTTTTTTTCTTTGTTGGTGTGATTGAAGAAGTGAGAAAGCTACACTGTTTACGGGGAAAATAACCTTGGGCTCCAAGTGTGCAGTGGCGTACACATAATTTTTCAGAAACGGTGTCACCATTTAAAGAAATAAACAAATAAATAACTTATTGTAGTTGTAAGAGGTGTCATTTTCTATATTTATCCCTAATATTTTTATTTTTCTTATACAAAACTAGTAAAAAAATTCGGCGAAGCGGTGTCCCATGACACCGCATAGGGCAAGGTGTATACACCCCTGCAAGTGTGCTACAAGAGAATTTTGATTTTCCTCCACATTTTTGCATACTTTGGCTCTAAGTAAAATCTTCCGCCAAATTTTTCTGCCAAAGTAAATTCATACGCAAAAATAGGCACAAGGTTACTGCCAACTATTGCCAACAAATGGGATGGACACCACAATCCAATATAAAATATATAAAAAAAAGGCTATGAAGAGACGCTGTTCAAGTCTGGGTTTCCTTATTTTTTTAATGGAGTTAGGCACTAACTTAGCTAGAATTGAAGCTACTCATTATTCTTCAGGGAAATCTCACTACAAGGTGATGTATAACATCATCTTTTTCCACCTTAATTTGACCAGTAAATAACAGTTACATGCAGATTAACTCAGTTGCTTGATTCAATCTGTAGGACAAATCCTGAAGCTTGAACATTGTGTGATCCTCCAAAAGATGATCAGAAATTAGCTCTTTGGAGTTATTGAACAATTTGAGAAACCAAACTATTGTCAAATTGAGTGTTGAAAACATCAAAGCTGATTAGACTGTGAATCCATTAGTCATTAGTGGTTAGGCATTTGTAGCAGCCACAGCTCCATGAAAACATGGCACTCCATTATGATTGTCCGATCCTTCGTCTTCGTCTTCATCGTCCTCCGTTTCCCACAAAAATCTAGCATATGCTGCACGTACATCGCTGAAAGCAAAACCGCACAGGTTCACAACGAATAGAGATGAATTGAGAATATAAACTTGACAAGTTCAACTATATATTAGCACTGATAACATATAATGTACTTAAGATATTGTGGGTTCAGAATTCGAGTACTTCTCGAGAATTTAGTCGTAGTAGTATTTTACACATATATCTATGTAACGGTTGTGAAACCAGGTTTTTCATTAAGAGTATCAAAGTATAAAGAAGTAAACACACAAATAAGTCAAAAGAATTCAACATATAGTGTAATATTTGGCGAAGGAGTGTCTATTCCACATTGTCCTATGTTCCATATCGGAAATATTTGATTAAGTTGAAACCTTCGAAAATAGGCTCCATCGCGCTATGACAATTAATGAACTTGATGTGAAACAGCATAATAAATATGCAGAACGTTAATCTTCATTTTTCTCCTACTAATGTTATCAGTGTAGCACTTTCCACCATTCCATTGTAGTAATCAAACTAAAAGGAATCTGTCTAACTCCATAGGTATTTATATTTCTATTTGTATTAAAGTACGTAGTTAATATTTCTATAATTGGAAAAAAATTTATGGCTGGCCACAGTTCATCGTTTACCTGTTTCCGGGAGAAACTTCAACTGCCCTCTTAAAGTAAGAGTAAGCCTTATCTTGATCATGATGAAGTTTCCATATCAACTTTGCATACTGTGAAATAATTTCTCCCTTACACTGCCAGGCCAATAACAAGAAGCACAATGACAAATATTATAAACCTGTAACAAGTAACATCTACTAACATTCATTTCAATGCAACGTAGAGTTTTCCGCTTGAAAAAGTATGCTATAAGTGTCTCAAGGTAGTCTATTTTCATTTGTTGTCTGTATTTGCACACATTTTGATTGAGGCGAAAGCTCATGAACAACAACAACGCCTCAGTCCCAGACAAGTTGGGGTCAGCTATATGAATCCTTACTTCTCGATTTAAGCTCAAGCCATGTTATCATCAATACCAATGACGTGAAAGCTCATGTACATAAAATATCCTTCATACAGAGTCAGTACTATTTTTCGACCGTAATTGGAAGTGGCATATTTCTAGGCTTCAATTTAATTATCTCCCTGCTCGAACGATCTAAAGAAAAACTAAACCAAAAAAAAGCAAATATTTCGCATGTTTATTTTGATGACATCCTTGAACAATAAGGAAGAGGAAATAATGGATCTCAATTTGCTTCATTTTAAGCGTATAAGTGCTAACCTAGAATGAAAATAAGGCCGCATTACCTGATCAAGGAACTGAGCATAGTTTCTTAAAAACAAGGGGTTATTTGGATTTCGTTGAATCATACTCATGTAGTAATCCTCGGTATTTCCATTACCAAATCTACCACTTCCAATCCCAAATCCTGCAGCAAGATGCAATGGAGGGGTTACTGGTCTGTTATCTCCTTTACCATCCATGTCCTGTAATATTGCAACTTCTTCGATTTCCTTGAGATATGGCGCATAGAAAAGACACAACTTCAATCCCAAAGAATTGTTACATGTACACTTGAAAGAAAGTAGAGAGGATGGGATAAATACCTGAGTTTGATCGGAGTGTGTGTTTGTATCGTGCTCGTTGTCAATGTCGTCATCAACATTGATCTCCCAAAGAAAACCAGCATATGCTGCAAGTACATGGCTGGAAACAAAAATTGAATGTCAATACCCCGTAGATCTGTCCTCTAACGAGAAGTAAAGATTCAATACTACAGATTATTACTACCTGTCCTCAGGAGCAGCACGAGTGGCACGTTCAAAGTAGTTCAAGGCTCTATCTTTATCATGGTGCAGCTGCCACACCAATTTAGCATACAAAGACAAGATATCCCCGTCTTTTGGATCTGCTAGTGTTGCTTGGAAGTAAAATTCCTCGGCCCCAGAAAAATCACCCTTTGACTGTCAAAGTTGCAGAAGGTTTATGAAAGACGCAAATATCAGATGAGAACCAAACAGTTATGGACAAAATTAGCGGTGGCAAAATGGTCGAAAGAAAACAGTTAACCACCTGCATATTATCCACTAAAAGATGGGTTGGATAATGAACTTTTTAAAAACGGGTCAAATATGGATAAAAATCATATTATCCATTTAGAAAATGAATAACCAATGAGTAATCAATGGGTCTAACTTTTACATTTGTAAAACCTCAAATTGGGGGTTCCTCAAGTTAGAGAGACTAAGAATTCTCCAAAAGTGATCATATACAAGAAGTCATGGATAATATGGGTAACCCATATTATCCGCCGGTTAACCCGTTTTTTATCCGTATTAAATATGGGTCGGGTCGGATAATTGATCCGTTTTTCCATTACCCGTTTTCAACCCGAACCATATCCGACCCGCCCGTTTGCCGTTCCTAGACAAAACAATGATGCTAAGACCACTAAAAAAAGAATACACACACTTCCTTTTATCACTTTCATCTATCGGTATCTTCAGCTGAAATCGGAGGGAGGAGTCGAGAAGATTTCTTGGTTCTTGATCTCATTCAATCATACTTTACATATCAGAATTCTTTTGTGTATGTTCAGTTTGCGCAGTCATTCACCGTCAACATCTGAGGAGAGAAGATTATGATTCCTCTTACATGTTCTTATGCAAATGATCTATAAGGGACATAATTTTTGAAGTAGCCTATAGCCTATTAGAGAAGAGCATGGATACTTTGTCGGACATGGTTTTAACTATTACTCCCTCCGGCCTAGATTATGCGAACAATTTGACTTAAAACTTCTCATTTTACCCTTATTAACAAGTTTTTACTGCCACACAAATGTTATGGCATGTTAAAGTCCACAAGTTCAAAAGTCTAATACACATACGAATAGTATGACATGTTTAAGGACGCAAGTATTAAAAGTCTTTCTTTCTTAACTTCGTGTCCAGTCAAATAGATTCACATAAATTGAAACTAAGGGTGTACTAATTTGCAGTTGTAGCTCTCATTGAAGACTTGCAGCTGTCGAATCCATAAAGAAATTGAGCATGGTACGAGGAGAATTAGCCATGTTCATAAACTGAAAATAAAAATATACTCTGTCAAGGGAATGGTGAATAGAGTCAATAGATTGACCTGCAAAAACTGGGCATAATTCCTCAAGACCAAAGGGTTGGACGGATATTCTTTGAGCAACCTCTTATAATGTGCTTCAACATCTCCATTTTCATCAAAATCTGAAGGTATAGAGTCGGAACCATGCAGTACCGGAGTCAGGATTTTCGCTAAGTGTCAAAATTTAAAGTATATTTATCTAAAGGTATAGAGTCACAACCATGCAGGAGTGAAGTCAGAATTTTCACCAAGTGTCAAAATTTAAAGTCTAAACACACGAAAAGTCAATGGGATTCAACACATAGTATATAGTATATAATAAAATAAAAATTTTACCTATCGAAATAGTGTAATTTTCTGGCGAAGGAGTGTCACTAGAACGATGACCTGCTCTTATCAGCACGCCCTCCGTCAATGGCGTCACAACACCACTATTATCAATGCTATTGCCATTAATTCCAAATCCAGAAGCAAGATACATTGTACTAACTCCACTTCCTCCTTCAACTCCCATGTCTTTAAATCCATCCAAACTTCTTTCTTTATCTTGTTTCCCTTCACTAATTCTTCATTATCATCTTCTTCTATCAGCCCCATAACTCTTTTTCCAAAGCTGAAGTCATCACTAATTACTATTTCTGCTAATATATCATTTCCTATAGTAACAGACTTCACAAATTTTCCATCATTGAACTCCTCCAAATCTTGATTATAAATAGAAAGTGATGGTTCTGTTTGCAACATTATCTTCTCTTGCTTATGACAAGATCTTGAAACTACCTTTGAAGTTTGATCTATACACTTGTTCAAGATTTGAACTTGATACCAACCCTATTAAATTCCCATCAGATTGAGCTCTCTGAAACGATATTCCACGAAGATAATTGCGTTTTGGGCTGAATTCAAAGTTGCATGAAAAAGAACATAAATGGTTTGAAGGATGAAAGGAGACTTTGCTAATATAGTGATCAGAGGTTTTATCAGTCTCTCTTTGGACTTTCTGGCGCTAAAAACTTTCAAATTCCGTAAAACGATGTCGAAATCTATCAAATCATGTCCGATTGACCTCAAATTTTGCACACAAGTCACATTTGACATTACGAACCTGCCCCAACTTCAGGAATCGGAATTCGACCCCGATATCAAAAAGTCTACTCCCGATCAAACTTTCTAAAATTCCAACTTTCGTCTTTTCAAATCGAATTCCACTGCGGACCTCCAAATCACAATCCGAACGTGCCCCTAAATCTAAAATCACCCAACGGAGCTAACAGAACCATCAGAAATCCAATCTGAGGTCAAATTCTAAAAAGTGTTTGTGAAATAGGAGTTGATGAGCTTCTGATGAGGAGCATATTGTTGGATATGGCTGTTGCTTGAGATTGCAAATCTTGATTCAAGATCCTAAATAAAGTGTTCAAAAAGATAAGTTGGTAGTTAATAACTGTCACCCTCAACTTTGACTTCCATAATATATTTAATTATTAAAAAATAGTAATTCCGAATTTATTAACAAAGAAACTTTTGGTAAGTCAAGCTTTTTAGAATTTAGATGATATTTGAAGTGGAAAAACAACTAGTACAACTCAATCTAAACAGAGTTTAAATCGATTATATGAATACTCACTAATCATGTTTCTTAATTTAAATTTAAATATCAAATAATTAGATTCTCTATGTTTTTTTACTCATAAGAATTTCAAGAGGACTAAAATACAGCTCACAAAAAAATATGATTTAAAGTAAATGTGTTAACATGACTAAAACAAAAGAATTTGGATGGGAGAGTGTGATATATAGATAAGAATGCACTCACATGCATCCACTGAGTTGTCAGAAGCTAAGGTTAGTCGCTAGTGTTGGGATATATACTATTAACCATGAATTTGATTTAGATATAGTATTTATTATGGAATAATTATTTATTTAATTTTAATAAAGTTTTAAATAGATCATATATTAGTCTGCGTCATTTGCTTATATAGTAGATGATTTAGTATATAAAGTTTAGCTTATACACAGAAAATTAAATTATCGGTTCTTATAAGTATAAAGTTTGAGTTCATAATCTAATGATGGAATTGGACAAAAGCTCATCAACTCCTATTTCACAAACACTTTCTGTAGAAAGTCCAAACAGAAACTTTGATAATACCTCTGAATACTATATTGGCAATGTATATTATTATTATTCAATTTATCAGGTATATCGACCCATGAAAGAATCTCGCATTTTAATAAATCAAAACAATAATAATGTACACATCTAATAATAATTATACCAAGATTAAGAGTATAAGGACATTCAATGCCTAGAGAGTTGATTTTATTAAGTTAGTATAAAATACTTATATCTACCTGGTCCGTTCAATACATATAAAATGTACTAGCACAAGAAGTTGGAATTAAATCATTTCCATAATTAAGATAAATTATATGTAACCTTGTGCTATAATCATCCATGATGGTTGTCCAATTCCATCATTAGATTGTGAAATCAAACTTTATACTTATAAGAACCGATGATTTAATCTTACGTGTATAAGCTAAACTCTATACAATAAATCATTTACTATATAAGCAAAGGACACAGACTAATATATGATCTATTTAAAACTTTATTAAAATTGAAGCTTTTCATAATAAATACTATATCTAAACCAAACTCATGATTAATAGTATATATCCCAACGGCTGGAAATAATGAGCTATAGATATATGCTCGTGAATTTTTTTCCAACAAGTCAACCTTTAGAGATCCTACATTAGCAACTCTTTCTGCATTTTTTTCTTTATCATTTATTGTGAGAGTACTAATTAACTACAATAATTCAAAATAATATGAAATCCAAAGATGAATAAACTCCACATGTTATAAGAAATATATACGTGGAAATATAAGAAACCTAGCTCTCTATAAAGATTTTAGAGCGTAATATGAAGCTAAGAGAGTTTTCATTGAGAGAAATATTTATTTTTCAATTATTTACGTAATGGGAGGGATAAGGGGAAATTGAAAAGAATATTATAAGGTGTAGAATCGAACTCATCCAAGTAAAAATTCATATATACACTACTAAAATTCACCTTTGTTTCTTCTTAGCTATAGTAGAAGTTGGTGCATGTAATGATGCAAAGATGTTTGAGATATGGTATTGTTATGAATTCTATTCCAACTATTAATAAGAGGGAATAAGCACACACGAGGTCAACATGCCTGTTTGGCACATCAAGGGCGTTTTGGTAAATTCACTTAAAATGGAGCAATGTGATTGGCCGAAAAGATATATTACTGTAGCTGCCATATAAATCTTTGAGTGACTTGACCAAATTACCCCTTGCTTATCTCATCATACATCACCATAGTTTTCAAAAGCTTTTATGAAGTGGGTCCCATCTGAGTCTTTGCTTAACACGTTCCTATCATTTTGCAAGCGTAGAACTAGGGCTAGGCATATATTGAGTAAAACCGATAACCCGAACCGTTAATTGTTTATTGGGTTATCGGTATTGAATTATTGGGTTAATGGTTTGGTAACGGTTTAGAATTTTTTTTACTATTGGGTTATCGGTTCGGGTCTTGGTTTGCCAATTTTATTAATGGGTTAACCGATAACCCAAGAAGAATTAATAAAATTATGACTTTACCCTTAAGTATATACATAGCTAGGGCTTCAGTTCATTCTCTCATATTCTTTCTCAGCCGTACTCTTCAGTTGCTTCATCTTCATTCTTCATAGACCTTACTAGTTACTCCTAGCGTAAACCTTTAGTCTTATATATTAGGCTTTTAATTTCTATAACAAAATTCATCTTCATATAGGGATTGCTCTATAGTTTCTTTTTTCAGGTTAGGCATTTGACAAACAACATCTATATTATATTGGACTGTTTGAGGGCTTCAACACTTGTGGAAGTGCAGGTATTGTGTGAAATAAAAATTCTAAATCAACTATTGTTGTTATTATATCGGAGGAGGCAGCTAATGCCTTGGAATATTTTATGGGAATTGCTGCAGTTTGATAAGTATTTATCCACTGATTTTTTTCGTGAAGCCTATAAGAATTGAGTAGTTGTTGTTTTGTTAACTTGAATTTAAATTGTTAGTACTATATGTTTGGACTAGTTAATTTTAAGGTGAAATTGCTACTACTTTGTATTATTATTAATGTATTTGGGCAACTGGTTGTTGAAGTATTAGTACTACTCCAGTTATGGCCACTAGACATAATGCAAAAATGGGTAGTATAGTTAGTGGCGGATGCAGCGTATAACCTACGGGTTCAACTAAACCTATAACTTTCGACGCGGAGTAAAAATTTATATGTA
The DNA here is from genome assembly GCF_000393655.2 of Nicotiana sylvestris. Classification (NCBI taxonomy): domain Eukaryota; kingdom Viridiplantae; phylum Streptophyta; class Magnoliopsida; order Solanales; family Solanaceae; genus Nicotiana; species Nicotiana sylvestris. The sequence continues at coordinate 188,578,508 of NC_091065.1, read as the reverse complement.
AAAATTCATTAAAATTGCAAAAATAGTAGATATGAACCCATAAATTTAAAAATACAATGGGTTCAATGTTAAAAACCTTAAAATTGAACCCATAAGATTTAAATACTGGATCCGCCTCTGAGTATAGTATATGTGAATTCTTCTCTCTTTTGCTTAACTCCAGTGAATTGTCTTATCTTTTTTGTTTAACTCTAGATTGAGTTATCTTATCGGGTAAACTGATAACCAAACCAATAATGATCGATAACCGATTAACCGATACCCGATAACCGATAACCGATAATATTCATAATCGAACCGAACTGACCGATGCCCACCCCTACGTAGAACCATTTGTATTGTACAACTTATTGAAGAAATGGGCTCACTGAAGTTCTTATTCATATATGAGTATTAGTTTGCACCTTAGCAGTCATTTGAGACACTTACTGTAAAATTTAGTTTAAGTGTACCAAATATGAATTAAAAGGTGAAAACTGCATAAAAACACTTAGAATTCTAATGATCTTTATACGTAGATTTACCTTTAAACTTAAACGCATAATTTACGTTGTCAAATTTTACATCGAAGACTTTTGATTTTTATTTAGAGAAAATAATATATAAACGTACAAAGAAAGTACTTGAACGAGAAAAAAACAATAAAATATTTAGCAATATGTATAAGTTTAACATAAATATCTTAAGATTAGATTATATTGTTAGTAGCTTTTATTCATTTACAGTTACGGAGGATGATTAATTAATGTGAATTCCGTCTAGACCATCATCAGAAAAGGTGGAAAAAGAATTATTTGAAGTTGGAATTACATAAATTTTAACTTTCCCCTTCTCACAAATTTATAATTAATCATGTGTAGCTTATACTTTGGGTACTTGTAGTCTCACTTTTTTTCTTCTTAAACATGAACTTCATAGTAAATAAAAAATATATTTTTATATTTTTTCAAAGTTTTTTCTTCGTAATAAAGAAAAATATATCTAACTTCAACATATTTATTTTTAAAATCTATTAAATTAAAATTAGAGTCCTTTTTTTGGTAAGCAAGGGAAGCTCATGGTTTTAAATTAAAATTAATCTTTCATTTCTACCAATGTAAATTAATATTAATCTAACTTTAGCAATAGTCATCTAAAATCTTATTAAAAAAATAGTAGAACATAATAGAGTCCAACTTAACGTCAAAAAGAAAAATAATTAATGACCTTGCCTGTAAAGTTATTTTCCTAATTAATTTTTAAATAGCTTTAAAAGGTATATATATAGGCTTTTGATGCATTATATGGTGTCTTACCAGTACATTTAGTAGCTTTTATGGACTTCTCTATGATTAAAAGTACATTTTATTTAGTCTAATTTAATTTGGCAAAAGTAATTAAGACTTTAAAAAATCAAAAAGGCATTAATTAGTATTTTCCCAAATTATCCTTGAACCAATAAATAATCTACAAAATATGAATATATACAAAGAGTAATTTAAGAAGATATAAAGGATAACTTAATTATATAACAGTTTTATTAATGCTATTAAATGATTCTCTTAATGGGTATGTCAAAAATTTAGAAGCACTTATTTTGAACAAAATGTAGCATCGTCTAAGAAATTATCCATAACTATTTTAATAACTTGATATTTTAAGTAAAATTTCATATTACCGGTGCATATAAATTAAGAAGAAAATTTACGCACATACTAATTAGCACAACCTAAGAGTCCGTTTGGACATACATTTTTTTTTTGCTTTTTTTCAAAAAGAAATTTGAAAACAATGTTTGGACATACAATTCTTATCTTTGAAAAAGTGGTTCTCAATTGAAACGGGATTTTTCAAGTTTTTAGTTTTACAAATTTACCCCATATTTTTAAACAATAGCATTTTAATTGTTTATGATATATCTTTTGTTGATTTTTTTTGGCTGCTACTTTTTTTTCTTTGTAACATCTGCATCTTCTTGATGTCTTTGGCTAATAATATTCATTTACTTCATCAAAAATAAAAAAAAAATAGCATTTTAATTATTTATTTTAAGTAGGATAATCAAATTGGGGATGGTTTTGATATTTTTTACAAGTTGTAGGGTATTAATCATGTTTTATGGTTTTGAAAAAAAAAACATCCAAATATGTTGCAAATTTTATAACCAAACACTAACTTCATCTTCAATTCAAATTTTAGTGAAATTCCAAATTTGAAAAAAAAAAAATTGGAATCGTGTCCAAACGCCTACTAAGCATAGTATTATTGCTTACTAGTCATGTTAGAAACTAATAAAACCACATAACTTGAGAAACCAACTTCTTCTTCTACATGATTCGTGTTGGTGGAGAGGAATATTTAACTACAAATTTTCGTTGATTAGGAAATATATTTAGCTTCATAAATATTTTCCAATTCTCTCGTCTATGAATAAGGAATTATAGATACAAAAGCTATTGGATAACCAAAAAATAAAAATAAAAAGATTTTGGCAACAGCTTAGGCCTTAGAGAATAGGAAAAAGCCTCGTGCCTCCATGGAAATATACGTGTAAGAGTTTCAAGCTTCGTAGTCCTTCTCGGACATCCATTAAAGAAAATAGAAAGAAGTTTTTTTTGGGTCTAGTGTCGGATATTTGATTTAGCCCAATTAAACTAGAAATGTCGTGCAAGTTCTATTTAGAGAAATTTTCAAAAATCACTACGTTTCGGTGATTATTAGTTTGCCATAACTATCATTTATTAACTTACTTCTTATAGTTATGTTTTAATTTGTTATAGAGTGTATTCGATGTATTTAAGCTAATGTATATTCATGAATACAATAGGAAAAATCGGCGGAAAAAAGGGAATTACAACTAACGTATAGATTGTATTCATATGTATTCGCGAGCTATATTCGTGGTTACAGTAACGGAATTTACAAGAAAAAAAGGATTCAGCTGTTTAAAAACGGTAAGTGAATTAATTAACGCGATAGACTCCTAATATAACTCAACAAACTCAATTATAACACACAAAATTTGTATTTTCAGTCATAGAAAAGATTCTCAATCGAAAAATACCCCAAAAACAGAGCAATCTTCAGAGATTCAATCCATCATTTTTTTTTAGTGGTATCTTTACTAAAATATTTTTTAGTGGTTTCTTTACAAATAGACTTACATATTGAAATTATATAATTACATTGAATACAGTTAAATACATAAAAATACATTGAATACATGAAGTATAGCATGTCATCTATAGTGCAAAATATATGAATACATACTGCAGTTACATTTGAATACATATACATCTGAATACATAAATTATATTAATTAAAAAAAATATATGAATACATTCTACAATATATTGAATATATACTGCTAGACAAAATAGTGAAATAAAGCGAAGCTTTGAAATTATATAATTACATTGAATACAGTTAAATACAGTGAATATATTGAAAAAGTAAAAAAAATTAAAGATAGTGAATACAATAAAATACATGGAATACAACGAGATACATTGAAATATAATGAAAAAAAAAATAACAGACTCTTCAAGTTCCTCAACCCCAAACTCCGTCCCCAAACTCCGTCCCCAATCCACCGATATCTAGGTCGCCGCCATGTGGGGCGTCGCCGTCGGTACCGACGCCCTCTGAGTCGTCCAGGTAGTGAATCTCTCATTTCTACTTTGAAATATTTGAGATCTCCACTTGTATTTATCCAAATCTTCGTTTCTCCTTTATCTTTTTTTTTTTCCAGATCTTTGTTTCTACTTACCACAACTCTTTGGAGCAAAAAAAGTTGAATGCAACACAACAAGGAAGGAGGGAAGTGGTTGCCGGTCGGATCTGTCGTTGGCGGAACATAGCCTCTGCTAGGGTTTCTAAAAGTATGGGAGGAAAAAATCGGGGGAAAAGAGAAGAAAGAGAAAAGAGAAAGGAGCAGAGAGGGAAGAGAGAGAGGGAGAGAGAAGTTTACTTCCTATACGGTAATTTTCTAAGAGAAAAAAAAAAGGAGAGAGAAAAATAATACACATTGTATTTAATGGCTTAAAGGTAGGAAGTGGTCATAAATAGATATTTTGCTATAAAAATTAAAAGATAGCAGTAGAAGATAATTTTTTAAAAGGATATTTATTTATAATAAATAAGATATCAACATTTGCTACAGGAGGTAAACTTTCCTTCTATTAAAGAAGACAAAGTTCTCTATTAGAAAACATTATTTTTGAAATTGGACCAAAAATCTCTTACTAGAAGAAAAAATTATTTTATATTTCCTTGAATGATATTTAATTATTTACTCGCTGTTAGCGGTACAAATAATTCAAGCAACAATAATAATAATAATATGTTCAGTGTAATCCCACATAGTGAGTTTGGAGAACAATGGTGTCACGTATATTGAAGAGTGTTAAGTTCAGTTGAACACCCTTCATCAGAAAATTATACCGAATATATAAAAAAATTATACTATGTATATAGATCAAAAATTACTTTTTATAAATAAGTATATATTAAACCATAGACATCCAACAACAACAAACAACAACAATAATAACATACCCAATATAAATCTACGGGTATATGAGGTAAATTTTTTGGTTTCGCCACTATTGAGGAGGATAGTATCATATGAAGGTGTAAGGTTCAACTCTCATTAAATATTTCTTGTTCTCTTTACCTTTTCCCCAGTATCTCCTCATCCCCAAAAGCTCTTTCATTTTAGTTTATTTCTCTCTTTTGAGTTTTGACAAGCTTGCGTTCCTAAAGAAAAAAAAACTTTACACTTATTCTCACCTTTGCTTCTTAGTGTATCTGCCCTTTAATAAGAATAATGCCTAAAAAACTTAATTATAACATATGGTATATTTTACACATCAAATTATTATGTGAAAGAAATACACAAGAAGAAGACGACTAAATGCTTTTCGGAAAATTCCACGTATGACTGAATTGTTGCCTAAAAATAAGGCCCATATAGTGATGCCCTTTGAACCTAATAACATTTAAACAATAAAAAGAAAATCCTCTAAATGCGTCAATACGCTATATTATGTAAAACACAAAGTTGATTCTAACTTAATTCTTCATTGTATATGTTGCTTTCATGTTCTCTCGAGAGCTCACCTATTCTCTACCCCAATTTTACTTGGGGTCTCGCCTCCACGTCCATCCCAAAACCTTTCCCTCGTCGTCCTTTTCAGACGGACGACGAGCGAAATCTCGTCTTTCTATCACCACGATCACACGATTATTCTTAACTCTTCAAAATGCCACCAATTTCCAAGATGGGAATGTTGAAATCATTCCAACTCTTGGAAATAAACATCATATCCGCCCAAGATTTGGAACCTACATCCAAGAAAATGAAAACCTACGCCACCGCGTGGGTCCATCCGACGCGAAAACTCACCACGGGCGTTGATGTCGAAGGTGGCAACAACCCTACGTGGAACGACAAGTTTGTTTTTCGAGTGGACGAGGAATTTCTCCGACAAGACACCTCTGCTGTACACATTGAGATTTTTTCCGTCCATTGGTTCCGAGACTCTCTCGTCGGAACGGTTCGTGTCCTCGTCAGAAACCTAATTCCTCCTATTCGAGCTCATGGCCACCATAATCACCATCTTGGAATGCGTTTTGTTGCACTGCAAGTATGTTTGTTCATTCCTTTTTTCTCTTCATATGTTAATTCTTGGTTATCGATCACTAACATTATGTATTTACGTACATACGTAGTTGCATGCATGCATGCATGCAATCAATTTGAGATATTTTCTTTCATCTCCTCTATTGTTTAATTAATTTCTCTTCTTCTTTTTTGGTTCTTTTGTCCCAATTTACCTTTTCTGAATGCATGTATTTTTCTTTTCTTTTTATTTTCGTAGAAATTCCATATTTGCATCCTTTTAGTGTAGGTGACAACGCCTTAAAATAACATGTCATAAATTAGGTACTTCCGTTTTTTTTTTTTTTGTTCAAAAAGATTGGCGTTACTCCCTTATTAGTTTGGTCCAAAAGATTGACACCTTTTAATATTTCCTTAATAGGAAGCATTTATAGCCACACACAGTGGCAGATCTATGATTTTATGTTCGTGGTTGTTTAATTTTTCTTGATATGTAGTAACTACTTAATTGTTTGGTTGGTAGGTGTTTTCTTTCCTTCTATATCAGATGCCTCAAATTTCTTATATAACTATACATATGTTGTGTAAAGTTTAATGGGTGCGGAAGCACCTAAATTTAGTAAGTAGCTCCGCCCCTGGCCACACAATTGCTATGACAGGTTTCTGACCACAAGTTTCAAAAGTTTTACGGTCACACAAATGCTATATCTTATTTAAGACCACATATCTTAAAAATCTTCATTCTTTATTAAAGTTTGTGCCAAGTCAAACTAAGACAATATTTTTAAAACATAGTAGTGAGTAGATATTAAGACACCGATATAAGTATATATTGCTTATCATTATTCTTCCTAACAAATGTAAATGTTTTCATAAAAAATTACATGTAGTTAAAGTTATAGAGTTAATTAATTTGTGACTATGGTGATTATTACTTAATGGTTCAATATTTCTTCAATTAAATCTACCTTAACATTTAAAAGGTTTATTTATTTTTTTGTACATAGATACGTCGTCCATCAGGTCGTCCTCAAGGTATACTGAACATCGGTGTGGCGTTGCTTGATGGTTCTATGAGAAGTATGCCACTATATAGGCAAATGAGCACGTCAGCAGTTGGATATCGCGATTTAATGGAAGAAGACACACATCTACCACGCAATAACGAAAGCAAGCAGAACAACACCAGCACCAGCAGCAACAACAACAACAACAATAATAATAGTAACGCCAACAATATCAATACTTTAAAACCTATACTACGACGATCAAGAAGTGAACGTAGCGAACGTGTCACGTTCGATGATATTTCCATGGGTAATAGTTCAATGGTTGCAATTCCCTCTAAAACAAAGGCAAAGACTCAAGAGAAAGAGAGCTCAATACTTAGTATTTCATTTGAGCCTCCAACTCATATGATGAAAAAGAAGGGAAAAGCAAGTTCTTTTATTAGTGGTGCAGAGCTAAGGGAAAAACCAAAATCAGAAGGTAAAAAAGGTAAATCAGGTTCTGTTTTGAGTGATTCAATTGTGAGTAAAGAGTCATCTAGTTATAATTGGGCCAATAATGAAAAGCCCAAGCCCAAGCCCAAACTCAAACTTATTGAGTTAGAAATGGGTAACAAAAATGAGCCCACAACTAAAGTAATTGATGAACAATCAATTACAAAGTCCAAAGGCTTGGGAGTTAGTGACAAACCTAAAGAGACAACAATACCACAAATTGGAAAGCCCATTATGAAGTATAGTGGAAATGAATATGGAGGCCCAAAAGGCCCAATTCAAAATGGCAAGTTTGTTTATGGAGGCCCATTAAAGGCAAATTCTCTTTTTTCCGAGTCCGAAATTGGGCCTTCAGCATCTGAAGTGGCAGCTGCATTGGTCGAAAAGAGATATCCATTGGATGATAAAAAGAGCTCGGTTTTGGATGGTTGGAGCTTGGACGAGAGCGTTGAGGGGCTCCGGTCGAAGCTTGAGAGGTGGCGAACGGAGCTTCCACCGATATACGATCGGGGGATGGACTCGAGCAGCTATCATTCGACCGGACGTCACCCGAGAAGGCATTCGGATGGAGGGAGTAGCTTGTTTTCTTGCTTTGGTAATATTTGTGGGTTTGAATGCCAATGCATTTGTGGGAAGCCTCAAAGGAGAAGTCTTAACAACAAGTATCGTAGCCCATCAACTGCTAGCCGATCATGGCTTTGAAAGCCCAATTCCAAGCCCAAGCCCAAGCCTAAGCCCAATTAGATTTTAAGGCCCAATGCAAGAAGAATGTTATATTGGTATTGAGGAATTTATTTGGGGAATCTTGTTGTTTAGGTCACTCATTTCACTTAACTTGTTCATTGTTATTTTTATTTACAATGCTGTAATTATTCTTGTACTTTTGATTTTCAGGAACAGAATTTGTTATAATATATATATGATTTTCTTTAGCGGAATTTCTCATAATTATATTATCTTCTTTTTGATTGATACCCTTTTTGATAGTGGTAGTCCGTACCAACTTGCACGCACTTTCTAACGTTTATCTCAAAACCTTTTTTCTACTTCACGGACCACTAAGCCACACCCGTTGATGTTACGAAGCTATGTGCGTTTCTAAATTTGATCATGGGTGTAGACAAGCCTTCTGAGACTGGAAAAATGACATTGTATAGCCGCTGTAAAAATAATAGCCGGAAAAATATATAAAATTTGTATAGTGTGTGTATATATATATATATATATATATATATATACATTTTGTATGTTATATATAAAAATTATACAAATTTTATATACTTTTTCAACTACCGGATATAAATAATTTCTGACGCGGGCTAAAAGTAATAATACCTCTCTGATATTTGAGGTAAAACAGTTTCTATAGAATATATATATATATATATATATATACATTTTATATGTTATATATAAAAATTATACAAATTTTATATACTTTTTCAACTACCGGATATAAATAATTTCTGACGCGGGCTAAAAGTAATAATACCCCTCTGATATTTGAGGTAAAACAGTTTCTATAGAAGGCAACATTCAGAAGATTTGGGCTTAACAAGCAAAGGAAGAAAAACAAAAGTCATTAGTTTAGCTTTCAAGAAAACATAAATCAGCATATTATTATGACAAGCAAATTCTTGTCCCCATGCAATAACCATTAGCCTCCAGTAATACAACAAAGAAGACAAATAGCAGTAAGGACTCCTCATTCATTTCAGAACATTCATTTCCTGGAGTAAACAAGAGAAAAAAGAGAACACATATCGCGCTGCCCTTTTCGGTATACCTAAGCATAAGAGCTTAAGCTGCAACTCATCTATTAGTGATACAACATACTACCAACTCCTAAAACGAGTTAATCAAAGCGCTTCACTGCAAAAACTCCCTGGGATCAGTGACATAACCAGTCAATGCTGAAGCTGCAGCTGTATACGGCGATGCAAGATATATCTGGCCTTCCTTGTGTCCCATTCGACCAGGAAAGTTCCTATTCGTAGTTGAAACACAGACCTGCAAAACAACCGTTCGTAATGTCAGGTAACGACCTACATCCCAATGACAAGTTTGACTCTCAAAATCATCAATAGAAAAGGTTCTGCATCTGGAGAACTTGGTTTCTGGAGACCGACAAGGAGAAGGAATATAGCAAGCAAATTTACATAGGTCAGATGCCGATGTTAGGAATTCTGGAGGGTCTACCGGAAACAGCCTCTCTATCTTCATAAGGTAGGGTAAGGTCTGAGTACACACTATCCTCCCCAAACCCCACTTGTGGATTTACACTGGGTTGTTGTTGTTATGCAAAACAGATATCAAAAAGGAAGCAAAAACCCAAAGGAACAGATATGGGAAGACCTTCCAAAGTAGGTTCGGGATTCTAGTATGTTAAAGCTACTGCGTTCTAAATCAATAATTTTGTACATATTGAATGAAATGTTTTAAGACAAATACAGGGTTTTGACTAAAGTTATCGGGTTCGGCTGAACCCGTAACCCATTCACTAGTTCAGCCCCTGCCGGCCAATAACCTCCCAACATCATGACTACAACATACATAACAATACGCCTCACTCCCAAACAAGTTGGAGTCAACATGTTTCTTCTGCGTCTAGTACAAATGAAGTTCATACAATTTCTTGCTATTGTAAACTATTCTGGACTCGGTCTATGTGCTAAATATCGTGTTGCTAATTATAGCTGTCGATTATTTGTATACTAGACGCAGAAGAAACATTTATGATTTCAAAGAAAGGGTTAATCACAGGAAGAGACAAACATGTTTCTCATGTTAATACTTCTGAAGCTATCTCTTCATTTATAATTATTCTAAACAAAAAATTTGCGATAAGAATACATCAAATTTCAATGATGTGACCACTATAAACTAGCTTTATAAAAATATGTTCGAGCTTGTAAAGTGTCCAATGCATACTAAAGTACGGCATAAGATTGAATTAACTTATTCCTGGTCTTCTATAACAACCTTGTTTGTTCCGATATTTTTTGGTTGTTATAGTGAAGTATTGTTATAGAGGACATATATTATAACATAACATAAGAATCAGTTCCGAGAATAATTTGGCTTTTATAGTGGATGGTTGTTATATAGAGATGGTACTATAGAGAGGTCTGATTGTATCAGATATCCTATTTGTTCCAGACACACCAATGATGTTTGCTCAAGAGTCGACTACACCTAAATAGTACTCCCGTTGTTTCAAATTTATGTGGCAACATCACTATTTGGGGAGTCTATGAGTTCGTTCTTTGACCATATTTTTCTTAAATATTTTATAAATATTTTGAGTTATAAGTTATTATGACATACTCCCTCCGTTTCATATTAAATGAGGTACTTTCCTTTTTAGTCTGTTTCAAAATAAATGACACATTTCTAAATTTGGAAATAATTCAACTTTAAACTCTTTCATTTTACCCATTTACCCTTAATGAGAAGCTTTTATAGCCACACAAATGTTATGGCCCCACAAACTTTTTACCCCTTAAGCTTTTAAGACCACAAGTTCCTAAAGTCTTCTTCTTTTTTCTTAAATTCCGTGCCGAGCCAAACTACCTCATTTAATATGAAACGGAGGGAGTAATACTTTTGAGGTAGCTTCCAAAAATGTAAATTTAATTTTCAAAAGCTTGAAGAATCTATGTCTAATTTCATAGACAAAATTAAGAACTTTGACCCTCGTACTCCGAATGCTCCACACAAATTGGAATAGAGGGAGTAGCATATTAATGGTAAGTCAACTATTCAAAACAACTAACAACTTGCCTGAGCTTCATTCATGCGCGCGTAAGTGTCTTTAGGGCCACCCAAACAAGCACCACAACTAGGACTTGCAGGTGTATCGCAGCCTGCCTCCTCAAAAATCTGGGAACATGTTTTGCCGCCGGATCCTGGAACTGGGAGGCTATATACATCCATCCATACCTGAAACAGTTTTTCAACATTTACATCGTATGGTACTTCTGCAGTGATATTTTGCAGCTAAGATACCAAGATAGTAGCAGGGTGAAAAATAAGATTAACGAACCTTTTGCGTAGCAGGAACAAGGAAAGTTGGAACCTTTACCTTCTTACCCTGCGTAAGACAATGTTATTTGTTTAGCATGAAAGATTTAATATATCCTGCTTAATTGGAAGTACACCATAGAACTTACACTTCCATTTTCTAAGTTATAACAAAGAAACAAAAGATTGAACATAGAGAATCAATTGAAGATCTGATCCAGGGTTCTGAGTCTTATTGCATGGTAAACATGAGATAAATAAGGACTAAATCATGAAAAATGAGTAAGTAATTCCTCTCCCAGCAAGAGCCGGAGCAGAAATAAACGAGCTAAGATTGCCACAAAAAGAAGTAACGAAGCAATCAGAATAGTTGCAGATAAGCAGAAATAAACGAGCTAAGATTGCCACAAAAGGTAGCAACAAAGCAATTAGAATAGTTGGAGATAATTGTGAAACATGGTGAAGCATCATTGCACACGTGTATGCCACCAATATAGGAAAACAACAATCTAAACAAAAGAGAATATAGACTTGCAAAAAAAACTAGCCTAACATGGACAGCAATATTATATCATGCGCGTCAGGTTGTCAACTGTCGAGTCCAACCATAATCCAGAAGTCAAAATGGACAAAATCGTGAAGGTAAAGAAGCTAATCAGTCAGTCATCTAAGCCTCAATTCCAAACTAGTTGGAATCGGCTAGAAATAGGCTGTTTGCTACTTTTACGAGAAGTGCCAGAGGGGAAAAAAGGTACAATCAAATCACAATAGTAGCTGTGTTTGCTGAGTGCACCCAATCAACAACTACATGGTCAAATATAGAGAAATGGAGTAACATCTTACAGAAGCTAGAAAAACTTTTGCAGCAGCCATGAAGTCCTCCGTTTTTCCACCAGTACAAGATCCGATGTATACTCTATCGATTTTAACATCTTTGCATTCTCTTGCCAAAGCACGATTATCAGGAGAATGAGGCTGCAGGATTAACAGAAGATTTAGAACATTTGGAGCAGACAGTAATCAACATGAGTAGAAATTTATCTCCAGAGAAAATAATACCAGAGTATTGAACAAGAAGACAAGCTTAAAGCTATGCAAAGAGCGGTGTACTAGTGTTCTTGATCTCTCAATAATATAAAATATAGTTCAAATTTTGACAGCTTATGAATGATATTCACAAGCCAACACTGTTAGTACCATTGATCATTGATGAATTCCAGAAAGCGAGAAAGCTAGAATATAACCAACCTTAGCCACCAATGGCTCCAACTTTGAAATATCGAATCTGTACTCCTTAAGATAGCTGGGTATACAAAAATAAAGTTACAAAAAAATGAAGCATCAATCCAAAAGTCAGGGCAATTTGAGCTGACAAATGATAACTTAGTATTCTCTTTTGGTTGAGGGAAGAAGGGTAAATAGAAGATGACTAGATGTCCGCAACACTTATGATAGAGTTGTATCAAATAAATAAAATCCTACAATCTCGAAGATTAAATAAGTCAATTTCATGAAGGAGGCTATTGCTTTACTAAAAGACTTCTATATCCCAAACATTTTGAAAAGAAACCAATCTTCGACCCTTCTGGTGTTAGCTCTAAATAAATACAAACATTCCACAGCCAAAAGAACATTACAATTACTTAGGCAACCGATTCAAGTTAGAATTTCACGACAATCCGTAAGCACAAAAATTTCATCAAATGAACAACAGTATTTCCAGGCGTTCATCATGGGCCAGAATTCCATTATTGAGGAATCTATCGGCTAGACACAGAGGCATAGCTAATAACTGCAGTCCAATAACATTTTCTGAACTTTCTCGGCCTTTAAGCTAAGATCAAATGCAGTCTAATAATAATTTTTTGATTTTGCCAGTTTTCAGGACATCTAGTCCTGCCTCGTATCTTCATCAACTTTACTAAATTACTATGGCAAGAAAGGCATTTGTTTTTTGCTGTGAAAATGTGTCACCATATTCTCCAGGAATATAGAATAATTATTTCTACAGGTATACTGTAGAAGAAATCTTTCTCGTCAACTAATTTCCCAATTTTTTCACCAAAAACATGTGTCGACCTTATTCTTGAACTTGAACATATGCTGACATCTTCTTTGCGACAAAGTCACTGATAAAGAGCTCTGCTCCTTTGCATTTGATCCCAAATCTTTCACTTTTTGGCATATATTTTGCACATTCTAGTATTTGAAGTATCAGACATTATTTGAATCAAGTTGAAAATTTAAATAAATCCAAACTGAGACAAATGCACACTAGAACGATATGGAATCGAATAGTGACATAGCTACAATGGTCTTTGGTGTTAAATACCTGGCTCCTTCATCACTATAAACAGGTTCGTAAGGTACAGATGTCCTGCCCTGAGATAGCAGAAAATGACGGATGTTAGCTTCAAATAGCAGTTCTTTATTTCAGTCACCCATAAATATAAAGTTATAGGATCTTTTTGGAAGAATTTAAAGAGGTGAGGTTTAGTCCCCAGCCTCCCCACTTACCTCAAGATAGTCATATGTCGTTTTATCCGCGGGGATGACACCATTCTTTCCACCAGCTTCAACAACCATATTGCATAATGTCATTCTTTCTTCCATCTAATGAAACAGTGTGCGCCAATATTAATTACCGATCTCGCCTTGTTACTTCCATGAACAAGATTAGAAAAAACTTACCGACAAGCTTTCAACTGTCGAGCCGACAAACTCCATTGCTTTGTATGTTGCACCAGCCACAGAAATTTCACCAATAATCTGCAATTTGGAATAAAAGACAATAATTTGAACTCCAAAATTTTATTGCTCAAACAACGCTGTAGCAAAACAGAAAAAGAGACATAACAAATTACTAACAGCTTGTTTTATTGACATGAAACAGTACACATAAATGAAATGTAGAGCATCTAATGGTTACTTACTTGCAAAATCAAATCCTTAGCAAGCAAGTAGTCGGGCATTTCACCATCCATTACAAATCTCAGAGTTGGAGGTACCTGCATCATAAAGATGTTAAATTTCATAGATGATGTAAATTAGCAGAAAGAGAAGTTATTTAACTATGTAAAGTAAAAAAATGTAAAAGAGACAAATGTGACTGTCAGTTCTTGTTCATCGTTCAATCTTCAAAGAGAAAATCATCAAGTCTACACGATGTCTCTCTAATACATTTTTCCACCATATTTTCTTCAAAATACATTTTTTGCAGCATATTGTTTTTTCTTCTTTTGACATGCATTAAACCACGTTTAAGTAGAAGGTTTGAACCTTCAACCAAAGAAGGTGCTATGATTTCTCATTCATCTTGCGAGATGCAAAGGAGAAACAGCCCAGTTCCATGCTCTATGAGCTTATTATTTACTTCCTCCGTCCCAATTTATGTAACATTCTTTCCTTTTTAGTCAATCCCAAAAAGAATGACACCTTTCTTTATTTAGTAACAATTTAACTTTAACGTGCCGACTTTACCCTTAATGAGATGATTTGTAGCCACAAAATATCTATGGCTCATTTTAGACTACAAGTTCAAAAGCCTTCCTTTCTTTCTTCGGTAACACACTGTCACATAAATTTGGACGGAGAAGTACTATTCTAAGTCTTTGGTAACAACAACAAACCCAGTATATTCCCATAAGTGGGATTTGGGAAGGGTAGTGCGTACGCGGACCTTACCCCTACTAGCGAAGGTAGAGAGGAATTCTAAGTCTTTGGTAAGAGACAACAAAAAGGAAGTAAGTTACACCTCTAAGGAACGGTAGACAAAGTAAATAAAGCTCCTCTGGATATTAATTAGGAATTTCTTATTGGCAAGAAAATCAAACAACATAACCATAAATCCAGAACTACATCCCATAAAGGCAAGAATCACATACCTTGAGCAGAATCTTGCCAGTACCCAACACAAAGCCTGCATCAGTATTTCCAATTCCAGTGGCGAATTGCCCGAAAGCTCCAGCAGTACATGTGTGGGAGTCTGTACCTAGCAAAACCTGGGAACAAACATATGGATTTCATAAAGTTAAAGCATACGCCAATACATACTAATACGTCTTGACGGTGTGGATATTTATTCACCTCTCCAGGTCTGCAGTGACCTTCTTGCGCAAGAGCGACGTGGCAAACACCCTTGTAATCAGGATTAGCCTGTATAGTTAGCACAGATTTAGTTTTTCATTTGCTAAGAGCAGACAACCAAAGTAAAAACTTCAGCCGAACACAGAATAAGGTGGAATTTTCTTAGAGGAAATAGCCATACGCGGAAGTTCCCCAGATCTTTAATGTCATAGAAATACTTAATATTTTGTTCAGTGCAGAAATCCCTCAAGATGTCCACGTTACGGTTTGCTCGTTCATCAGTTGTGAATATGTAATGGTCGGGTATAATGACAAGCTTCTCACGATCCCAGACCTATGATATCGAAATAAGGAAACACTCATTAGATATATAAGTTGAATAAATGCGTCTATCAACAACATAAGCTCTTGCCCCGGAAACATAGTTTTAGTTCATACAAACTTTAAAAATACATTTTTTATCGAACAACATGGAGTACAAATTACTATCCATGGCTTTAATTTTGATGAAGTCTGATATGCTATTGAGAATTAATCAGTTTAGTCTAATCTATGGGATGTTATTAAGTCTTCTACTCTCTTACCAAGAAAAAAAGAAAAAATCTTCTACTCCAACTGCCTACATGGCAAAAAGCAATGACTGAACGAAAGCAAATTCAGGATTGATTACAATACATTTTCTAAAAGAAAGAAGGAATCAACCTGCTTTGATAATAAAAAATTATAAGCACCTGCTTTGATAATAAGCTATAAACAACACGTAAAGTACTCTATGCCTATTCATTAAAGCATGATGTTACCTCATAACAGGAAATTAGCATAGATGCACAATGTGAAAAGAAGGAATTACGCTATCAGCTAAACATTGTACTGGTCACACGCAGAGATTAGAGTAATAATGCAGATTTTACTCTGCAAACAAATACTGTAGTTAGTTATACGGAATTCTAAGCCTTGTATTATTTCCCTTACACCGGAAACCAAAGGAACCTAAGACTCTAACTTGAAAGATCACTTATTTATTTTTGTTTCTAATTGGTCAGGAGCTCTTTTACCTCGGAAATATCATACAATTACCTCATGGGGAGTTAGCCACACCCGCGAATGATATAAATACTACTGTTGCTTTGGCTTTACTCACATTAGTGGCTCATTTCTATGCGGGTCTTACAGAAAAAGGATTAGGTTATTTCAGAAAATATATTCAACCAACCCCAATCCTTTTACCCATTAACATCTTAGAAGATTTCACAAAACCTTTATCACTAAGTAGTTTAGACTTTTTGGGAATATCTTAGCTGATGAATTAGTAGTTATGGCATAGTTTACATAATTTCACTTACTGATTCACATATTTCCACATTACATAACACCATTATCAGCCAACAAGATAATTAAGAAATTTTGGTCTGTGCATAGAGCTGCATAACCAGTACTGAAGAAAAGTAGCAAATCAAGAATCAAAAACAAATACTTGATTGACATTGCAACACGGTCAATTTGCAAGATAAAACTACACTATTGGCAGCACATACCTTAGCGTTCTGTCCAAACTCTTTCTTAAAAATTCCAATAGAGCCAGGGCCACATACATCATGTGTCATAAGAACATCAACATTGACCCAAACATTGTCACCGGGGCTCACTTCAGGCTTGTCAGAAGCCTTAGCTAATATTTTCTCAGTCATAGTCATCCCAGTCTTTACCTAAGAAAAAAATATTCAACAAACCCATAATCAAAAAACATCAAAACTGAAACCTCACGGTAAAACAAAAAAAAAAAGTTTACTTTTTCAATTAAATAGCACAAAACAATCAAACCTACAACGCCAGTAATCAAGATTCACCAAACCCAAAATCCAATACTAAAAAAGCCAACTTTTTTCAATTAAAGAGCAAATCACCAAACCCAAAACCCCATGGTAAAAAAGCCAACTTTTTTTCAATTAAAGAGCACAAAACAATCAAAAGATACAAACCAAATAATCAATTCACCAAAACCAAAATCCAATACTAAAAAATCCAACTTTTTCAATTAAAGAACACAAAACAATCAAAAATCACCAAACCCAAACCAAATGGTTAAAAATGCCAACTTTTATCAATTAAAGAGCACAAAACAATCAAAAGATACAAACCCAATAATCAAAAATCACCAAATCAAAAATCCAATACTAAAAAAGCCAACTTTTTTCAATTAAAAAGCATAAAACAATCAAAAATCACCAAACCCAAAATACAATGGTTAAGTAACCAACTTTTTTTCAATTTGAGCAATAAACAATCAAAAGATACAAACCAAATAATCAAAAATCACCAAACCCAAAATTCAATACTAAAAAAACCAACTTTTTCCCCAATTAATGAGCACAAAACAATCAAAAAAATACAAACCCAAAATCCAATACTAAAAAAGTTCAATTTGTTTTCAATTAAAGAGCGTAAAATAGTCAAGAATCCTAACTGAGCCAGTGGTAGCAGGTTTTCTTTCAGTCTGCTGCGGTGTCATCACAGAAACTATTTTCTTGGAAACCCTTTTCTTTGCAGTTTGAACTGAAATTGAATGTTGTGAAGAAAAAGCTGATAAACCCACATCTTTCTGCATACAAAAAACAATGGTCAGTGGAATTTTCCTCAAAATGCAACAAATCTTGACTTTTGCATGAATTTAATTGTTACCTTATTGATGAAAGCTGTGGAACTTGAAGCAATAGAAGAAGAGGCCATGGTTGAGTTACGGTGAAGCTTTAGGGGTCGGCGAAGAAATGAAGGGAAGAAAATAAAAGGCGGCTTTGTTTAATTCTGAGATATGGGTCCCACAAGATGACAAGATCTTATGGTTGATAGATGATGATTGGTACAAACTGTGAATCGTGTGGAAGCAACGCTTCAAATCGGTAAAGGTTGAGTTTTGCAATCGGCTACGGGAAGGATGTACAAACTTTGCCTCAAATGTTTACTATTTCATTATGTGACATATAATTTTTTATCCGTGAATTACCTTTAATAGTCATAGTATTTTTAATGTATTTATTTGAGTTTATTTCTATATAATTCTATTTTATTATTAATTTTAATTCTATTTTTAGGCACAAAATATTAAAAAAATATAAAAATAGTTTCTTGTTTTATCTTATTTCTGTTTAGTTTAGGTTATAAATATTTTATAGTGATATTATTTTAATTTTATCATGACTTTAAAGTATTTTTCTTTATTCTTATTTTAATATGATATTTTAAAAAATATCAAAAAATAATTTCATATTTTATATAGGTTAGTTTAATTAAGTAGATTGATCTTTATATTATATAGTATATATATATATATATATATATTTAAAAAGAACCTAAGTAAAACTTGGGTATTGTTTTAGCCCAAAACAGGCTCAAATCTGGGCATTCCAATCCCGTAACCCCTTCAACCCAGCTGACCCCTTGCCCTGAACCAAACCCGCCCCAAATACCCGTCCAACCCGCCCCACCTCCCCATTAAATCTCAGCCATCAATCTATTTTAATCCAATGGTCATAAGTTAGTCCCTCACCCCATATAAATATCAGTTTTTTGGTATAACCCTAACCCTATCTCTTCTTGAAACCAAACAGCCGCAGCCTTCCTCTTACGCCTCTGCCCGCCTCCAGCTCGCCGGAAAACCGGCGAGTTCACTCAAACCCTCATCTCTCTCCCTCCACGTCACCAAACCCTAACAAACTCTAACAACAAAATGATTCCATCCGGATTTTCACGCGTTTTTCATTCTTTTTGGAGCAAATCCGGATCTATTAGATAAAAGATTAGTAAAATGGGGACCGTTGGATTATGGAATTTGATCCAAAGCCCTCCATTTCTCTGATTTTTTATTTGAAAAATAGATTTTCGGATTTCGTGGGGAGGAAGTATAGAAGGTTCTAGTCTCTATATATATATGGGGGTCTTCTTTCAAGAAGGGGAGGAGAAAAAAATAGAGTTTCGACAAGAGGGGTTGCTCTGATGGTAAGTAACCCCACTTCCAACCGAGAGTTTGTGAGTTAGTCTTCCCAAGAGCAAAGTGGGAAGTTTTTGGAGGAAAGGATGTCGGGTTTCTATTTGGAAACAGTCTCTCTACCTTAGGGTAGGGGTAAGGTCTGCGTACACACTATCCTCCCCAGACCCCACTAAGTGGGATTACACTGTTGTTGTTGTTGTCTGGTTTTGATTTTTGGGGTTTTTGGTTGTTGAATTTTGTTTTTAGGTTAGAAATCAGAAAAAAAAATACCAAAAATATATAATATAGTTCTGCCTTCTTCAGTTTTAATTTCGAATTTTGGTTTCACTATGGAGTTTGTTTGAGTCGAGTTTGTTTCAAGTTCGTCGCTTCTATTGGATGTCGTTCGGGGTTTAAATCCAGCGGGTCTGGTTTGAAGTTCATTGGTGTTTCTCGAGGCGACGATTCTGACACCAGTTCGGCTTGTAATTGCACTCTTCAACAAAATAATTAAGAACTCTCATTCAGGTCCATTTCTTGATTCTCACTCATTTTATTTGGTATGATTAAAGTATGATAGAGCCATGAGGAATTTATTTCTAGACTAGTAGTTCTGTTCTTGTCATTTGATAATCTGCTCTGTTATCCGAGATGTTTGAGCTTGAATAGTTGGAAAAATGAAGAGTTCATATTATACTTTAGTTTACGGGTTAGATCGACTCGTCTCTGGCTTACTAATACTTTGATCTGTCTGTCTTTGCTAGCATCTGCTTGACGCTTGCAGCAATTTGCCTCCTTGTTTCATGTTGAAATGCACTTTGATCTTCGCGTTTTAAGAATTGTACGTCCGTTGCATTCATAAGCAGCTCCTTTGAGTATTCTGTCTGTCTCCTGGGATTACACTTGAAATAGGTTGGTTTAATAATAGAGTTGATTTTCCAAAAGCATGCATTAATTGATCCTAAACTCAGTTCTGGTAATTCTTTTTGGTGTTCTTAGGTAGTAATAGTGTTTAGGATGAATCTTAGTGGTCTAGGTAGTGCGTGACTCATTGTGCTATCATGTTTTTTCTTTAATTTTTAAAATCTGACACTAATCTGCATTGGCTTGCTATTTGTCTTGGTTTCTGACTTTCTTCATGTTAAATGTTATGAGCACTAGAATTCTCTGTTGCCTACATGAATTTGTGAGCTATTTTCCATATAGTCCATTTGTTCGCGAGGTTTGGAAGTCTGAGTTAGTGTGCGTTAATTCGGCATGAATCAAAGCAGGTTGTGATGTTTGCTAATTGGTATCCAACCGTTGATTGCACTCAATCTCTTGTGTTGCAACTGTCGAAAGTTTTCATGTTCGTCTCCTAGTATGTTAGATAAGAATTATGTAGCCTGACCATGCATGTCAAAAGGTGAAAAAAAAATGAAGTTGGTGGCGTATTTTCCTCGAGTATTTGCTGGATCATGAATATGAATTATTTGCCTGACTTTGTGAATGGGTTATGTGTGAAAATGTGCCTGGTGTGGAGTTATTGTATGTGTGCAAGAATAATTTTACAGGCACAATAAGTATAACTAAGATTGCTTCTTGAGGAATTTGTCTTATATTGGGGGTAATTGTCGTAGTGGGGGGTTTCAGGAGGTGTCTTGATGTGAATTTCATTGGAACAAAAGCCATGGCTCTTATCATATTTTATCTACCGCTCCTTAATTTTATTTCATTTTCTCTGTTCCATCGAGTTTATTATATATCTCTTTTCTTTCTTGCGCTTTCTGTACGTGGTGCTATCTTTGTGCGTAGATATTTTGAATGGATTATGTGGATGATGAATAGAGCCGTGGGGAATTAGGAAAAGATCGAACCCACTAGTATTTAATTAAATTACATACTTTAGGATTGGGTTGGTCTAAATACATGAAAAATGAAAAGTTAAAAAAGGAACGAGCATGAAATTAATTGTTATTTCTTTTAGTTTTATTTATTTACCCTTATTACCTTGTCCATTAGTAGCATGCTTAGGACGACCATATTTGGGTAGGCAAACTTTTAGAATGTTCGTGTTTTAGCTTCTTTCCGAGGCGAGAGGTCCCCTTAGTTAAAGTTATCCGGGAAATGCCCTTAAGGATTTGTTTTTATTTTATTTCGGGGTATGCCCCGAAGTATTTGTATTTGGAGGTCGATAGTAGAACTCGTAGTATTTTTATTTTTATTTTTATAGGTGGGGACGATTTCGAGCCTCATGTGTGTTTATTTTGCTTTTCTGTGTTATTTTTACCTCAATTTGAATATTCTAAAAGCCAATTAGATCGAGTATGCAATCGTACTAGTTACGGGACATGGGGAGTGCCTAACATCTTCTCCCTGCTTGAATCTCTGGTGCGGACTTGGTTTTAGAGTCTAAAATGTTTTAAAAGGAAAACTCATTTAAAAAAAACGGTGACCTGGCACACCGAAATCAAAGTCAGGTGACGACTCTGAGTTATTTCCTTTTGAACATAATTTTGTCACTTTCAATGTTGAAAACCCTTTTGAACTATACAAAAAAAATTATTATTTTAAGAGGGTTAGTTAGTTTTGTAAAAAAGGGGTGTGACACGTTCAGCTTTGTCCAATGTGTTATAAAATAAAGACTTTAAAGTAAAGAAACCGTTCACAAGTAGAGAGAGATTTATTATTCAACTTCAAATTCATGTGTACATAATAAACTGAAATCTACTCTATTTATAGAAGAAAGGAAGATGTTGTGTAAGTTGCTACTGCAAGTTGCTGTGTAAGCTGCTACTGCAAGCTGCTGTGTAAGCTTCTTGTAAGTTGCTACTGTACCAAATATAGATAATCTTCTGTCGGGGGTAATATTTATTCATAACGGAGTACCAAAATGATAAGTTTCTTCAGGAAGCTTATTCCCAATAGAGTACTAAATAGATAACCATATTTACGGCGAAGTCTCATATGGATAAGCTTCTTCAGGAAGCTTATTTACAACGGAGTACTAAATGGACATCCACAATAATATTTCCATTACACTCTTCTTTGGATGTTCATTATTATGTGTCTCGTTAAAATCTTACTAGGAAAAAACCCGTGGGAAAAAATCATAGTCAAGGAAAAAGAGTACACTAATAATATACATTGCAAGCTGTCTCATTAAAAATCTTACTAGGAAAAATCCAGTGGGAAAAAACTCGAGCAAAGGAAAAAGAGTACAGTGCATAGACGGGGGTATATCTGGACCAATGAGTTCATCATTCTCTTTTGGAGGTAAGAACGGATCCTTAATCCGTGTAGGAGAAAAACTATATCTTGCTAGTAAATTATCAGAAAATGCTATGTCAGACCTTGTAGCATTAGCAAGATACATCAGTGCTCCAATTGCACTGAGATAGGGTACTTCAGGACCAAGGAGTTCCTCATCTTCTTCTGGAGGTCGGAACAAATCCTTATCCACTTCAAGTGATCGAACAACCATTAGTGTACTCAATGAGTGTGCTTTGTCCATGTAAAGGCATTTTAAGACCCTTGCTGTATAGGCAGATTGATAGATAAAGATCTCGTCTGCTAAATATTCAATTTGCACACCAAGATAAAGTTTTGTCTTCCCAAGATCTTTCATATCAAATTCTTTCTTAAAATATTCAATTGCCTTTTGAAGCTCTTCTGGAATTCCAACAAGATTTATGTTATCAACATAAACAGCAAGTATAACAAATTCTGAAGTCATTTTCTTTATAAAAATACATGGACAAATAACATCATTTATCTAGCCCTCTTTCAGCAAATATTTACTGAGGTGATTATATCACATGCGCCCAGATTGCTTTAAACCGTACAAAGATCTTTGTAATCTGATTGAGTACATTTCCTGAGATTTTGAATATGCTTCAGGCATTTTAAATCATTCAGGGATCTTTATAGAGATTTGATCAAATGAGTCATATAGGTTATGACTCGCATTTAAATGGCATGACATCTTTAGGTGTCTGGACTATTGGTCCGATCCTCACAATATTTCACAGTATTGTGCACTATATTGTATCAAATATATCGTCGACGATCATTTTATATCGGTTCGCAAGCGACATAACTTGTTGAGATCTCATCATTTTCTTTATTTTCAGGTACTTGAACTTCTTCAAGAGTTTCGTGAAATGTTATGTCGTGGGCTCTTCTGGAGCTTATTTCCTCCTTATTATGATCATTTTGACCATTTGCTCCTATCCTTTTCAAGGATTGTTACCTTTGGAACCGATTGGTCTACCACGCTTTATGCGTACAGTAAACTCCATTCTTCAGGGGCGTTAATTTTAATAGGAGCATTTGCAGCTGAAATATGATATTTAATTTTGGATCAGCAAATGCTTCTGGCATTTGACTTGAATTATCTTCTAAGTGAGGATCCTATTAATGATAATTCGATTCATAAAGCATATTTTTTAGCTGTTTATTCCATCCCCCAAATGTTAGAAAAATTAACATATATTCCTAATATTTTTTGGGAAATATATCTTTTTGCATTATGGTAGAGAAATTAATCATTATACCACACATCAAAATATAATAAAAATATTTGGTTTCTGATCCTAAACCAATTGTGAGGGGAGGACTTATCATATATTGTTGGTCTGATGCATACAAGTGTTGCTATATATAATTTAGAAAATCTTAGACCAACACATGAGGCTTTGTTCTCATAAGCAATGGTTTAGCCATTAATAAGAGGTATTCAATGCTAAACCAGCATTATCAAGATGAACTATCTTGATTTCATAATCCTGAAAATTATAAACTCTTAATTGATAAAAGCATTTTCAAATGTCAAACTGCAGGTTGACAATAAACACACATGTAACCATCTCATATATGCATCTATAAGTGTTTCACATAATAGGTGAATGAGCCCATATTCACCTTTTATATATTTCAGAATTAGAGGTCTTAGTCCCAACTTTAGCTGGTATAATCAATTTATTATGAGAATAAGCAACACAAGAGAATTCTTGAAGAATCTTCTAGTTCTTTAGTATATGCTTATCTGAATTCTCAAATAGCTCATTTAAAAATGGCAAATGAAAAATTCAAGTTTATCATGTCATGTACTATCTCTTAGTAAACTTCTGGTTTACTATGGCATAAACTTTTGCGTTAGTAAACTTCTGATTTACTGTGACTGCTTTTGCATTAGTAAACTTCTGGTTTACTTTGATACATGATATAGTATAAAATTGAAGAGTAAGCCGGGTAACTTCTCACATACATATTATTTTACCCCCTATGATTATGGAAACATGAAGATTTTCAATCTTCAAATCATTTGTAGTCTCAATATGATAGTCATTTGTATTAGTAAACTTTAGGTTTACTACAACATATGTTTTGACCATAATCATATAATATGAATGACATATTTGTATATAAACTCTTCGAGAGCCTTCACTTATTATCCATAATTTAATATTTATCATACACTACTGGTGTCATGTGTCTTCTAGACCAATAGTTAGCTCTTCAGGAGTTGTTGATATATTTTGTACTATCAAATATTGCTCAGACATTTCTGGTATTATGAGAGAAAATCATAATAAAATGAACATTACAAAGACAATTCTAAATTTATAAATGTAAGAAATTAAGAATTTCAGTATTTTTACCACCAGCTTTGTGATAAATATTTCCTTCAGGGAGAAACGTCATTTAACATCTGAATATTTTATATCAAAGCGACAACCACATAATCATTATATCCTTCAGGGAAAGATACATGAGTTGTTATTTTCTTTGGGGAACTCGATAACTAACCATAACATATTAATGTAGTTGTAGTACAAAGCATTCTACAAGAATGCTTTTGCCTTAGAATGATATTTAATAAAATTATTCAAGATAATTTACGTACAACGGGTACGTGCGACAATGATCTTTATGCCGAAAAAACAAGATTTATATCATTTGTTATTCTACCTCTTCAGGAGGTGAGTTGTTGTATTTATTCATTCACGTCAGGGAGTGAAAATGTGCTTCAAAATAACTTTGAATACAGACAGACACAGTTTCATAATATTTTCCTGCTTCGGGAGAAAATTTTAATTGTGTTACTTCTTCAGGAGCAAATTTAAAATACGAAAAATTGGGTATATATTCTCTCAATCATATTACCTCTTATGGAGGTGAATTGTAATACATTTACATCAAAAGCGCGTTCATATTTACGAGTTTTATTAATATTATCACATTCACTTCAGGGAATAGATTAACATTTATCAAAAGTTCTCATCCTTTAGGGAACAGAACATAATTATCTGAACGTGCATTAATCACACCAAATTGTGTGATGTCTTAGAAGCTCTTTTACGATAATGCTACTTCAGGAGCAAATCGAGGCATGCATGTACTATAGAGAATATTTCTCTAGCTTATCTTCAATTGTAACCATAGAAAACCTAAATTATCACTTCTGGTGGCCATAAGCATATACCACTTCTGGTGGTTAACAAAAATTTAGTTATAATGATATATACGAAACGTAACCACTTTTGGTGGTTGTATATTTCGTGCAAACTCTGTTGGAGTATAAGTGGATCTAACAATGTCATCCACTTTATAGTTTCCTATGCAATATTATTTCTGGAGTAAAATTAAAATCTTAATTCGAAAACGAGTAAGTGAAAAACGGAGCATAAAGATATACAAATTATAGTATTTTAAAATTCATAAAATGCTCCAGAATCTCGTCCAATGATTATGGCTCACTTACTAAGTTCCTAAGTACCTTTTTATTTTATTTTAATGGCAGTAGCACACATAGCGAGTAAAACGCATAACTTATCTTTGATGGTGTCTGCTAGACCCGTCATATCAAGATAAATTTCAGCATCAAGCATCCAAGACACGTAGTTTTTGCCCGATATATCCAATACTACAAATTCACGTTTAGAAAGATTTGATATTATTTACAAAAAGAAAGTTCATACCTTTGATACTTTCAAAGTATTTGCTCGAGATGGCAGAGTTTCGTGCTGATAACGTGTTATAAAATAAAGACGTTAAAGTAAAGAAACCGAAGACAAGTAGAGAGAGAGATTTATTATTCAACTTCAAATTCTTGTACATAATGAACTGAAATCTCCTCTATTTATAGAAGAAAGGAAGGTGTTGTGTAAGCTGCTACTGTAAGCTATTGCGTAAGCTGCTTGTAAGCTACTACTGCAAGCTGCTGTGTAAGTTGCTTGTAAGTTGCTACTGCAAGCTACTGTGTAAGCTGCTACTGCAAGCTGCTGTGTAAGCTTCTTGTAAGTTGCTTGTAAAATGTTATTATACCATATAAGATAATCTTCTACCGGGGGTAATATTTATTCATAACGGAGTACTGAAATGATAAGCTTTTTCAGGAGGCTTATTTCCAATAGAGTACTAAATAGATAACCATATTTACGGTGAAGTCTCATATGGATAAGCTTCTTCAGGAAGCTTATTTACAACGGAGTACTAAATGAACATCCATAATATATATATATATATATATATATATATATATATATATATATATATATATATAACACAATGTTGATACATATTGATTTTACATAATAAAAAGGAAAAAAATATATCTATCTATACAATATATATATATATATATATATATATATATATATATATATATATATATAACACAATGTTGATACATATTGATTTTACATAATAAAAAGGAAAAAAATATATCTATCTATACAATATCAAAAGCACGAGCCCCTTAGTGAACTATAGTTTATCTTTTTTATCATTTAAAATTATATTTTACATTAAACAAAATAAAAATAGAGTTATTTTTTTAATATTTAGGACATTAAAATTTATAATTAAAATCTTTACTTATTTGAAATATATAGGACATCTTAATATTTAAAATTTTAAAATCGATTATTATTTGACCTTATATGTCACAACCCAATTCCCACTATCGATCGTAATAGAGTCCTGTGAACAACTAATTTTTGACACACCCGAATTATATATTATTTTAGTGTAAATATTTCTTTTAGATATAATTTTGATATTGTAAACTTTTATCTTACTCTTAATATGTTTTATTTAAGAAAATTAAAAACTACAAAAAATATTCACATTCTTAGAGTATAACTTTTGTTCCTAATTTAAAATAGAAGAATAAAATATATATTTGGTTTTAAGCTATAGTATTTTTTTCTTAGTATAATTTTAACTACAATGTAAATATTTAGTTTGCTTATGTACATAATATTTAAGTCTAAAAGTAGCTGACTAATATTTTTAGCTATACATTTTGCTTTCTCTTTTTTTCATTTTTTTAAAAAAAAAATAATAAGTAAAAATGGTTTTAAAAAGAAGCAACTAGCGAAAATACAAAAAAAAAAAAAAAGTAACAAAAAAAGTAATACAAAATTTTTCTCTTAATCTTAGTTACATCACGTCCCTTCCCCTCACCCCCTCACGTCTCATTCATATTGCACACAAACACACACGACACACATGGGCGAAGTTACATGTTATAAAGTTATATAGGTAAAATATTAGATTTTAGAGGTATATAACATATATTGAATACTCTTTCTCGGGGAATTTTTTTCACATCATTCAAGTTTGAACACCCTTGCGTAAATTCCTGACTTCGCCACGGACGACACAATGCACACACAGTGCACTAGTTACATTTTCCCTCCACGACTCACACACTGCACCATATAAAACATTTCACTTTTAGCATTTAGAGTGGGGGGAAGATCTTAGAAGAAGGAAAAGAACGTGAGAGAGAATAAGAAGTAAAAGGTATTGTAGAAAAATCAGAAAATTTTCAGCCATAAAAATTCCATAATTCGAGCTTCAACTCCGACTCATATCCCTAAATATAGCACCTTAATACCACCTGAAATTAGAGTCGATTTCTGTTCGAAGTTCCGGTCTTGAGTCAGCTGCTGGGTTGTATCATCAAATCTCTCGTGCTCGTGATTGTTTGGCGCGTTCTGTCGAGAACTTTGTTATATAAAGAAGAAAGCATTACTCTAAAGGTTCAATTTCCCCTTTTGTTTATGATAAATTATCATCGACATCTTATTGAATGTGTTTATCTGTTTGTTTGAAAGCTATAAGTCGTGTCATCCCTTCATCGTTGATTATCTTTTTGTAATATGGATATTTTGTTGTTATTGCCTATACGTATGATAAATCTGCAACTCACTAGCTAGTTGTCCCATCTTCATTTAGTTTTGTAGTATTTATGTTGTTTTAGATAGATTTTTATGATGAAAGGTAATGAAGAAGAAGAAAAAGTTTTTAAGACAATTTTATCTAGCTTTTTATACATTACTGTTCACGTCCAACTATGCCTTATAAAAAGGACAAAGCGGTCGCTGCAAATATAATCCGAGTATTTAGCCCAGAGTCGAATCCACGGGGAATTAACCTACCAATTACTCTTGTTAGACTCACTAAATTCTTCGTAATCAACTTTTCAGATATTTTGAATAACAATTGGAGATGTTTTTACTAACTATAACTGAATGAAAACAAGTAAACTAAAAGCTAACTATGACTGGGTTGTATGCAAATAAGAGAAGGATCTAAGGTTATGATTTCCCCTATTGATGGAATCCATTCCTGTTATGTTTCACATAGAATTGTTGAATCGTCTCTATCGATCATGAGCACTCTTACTACCGTAAATCTCTCCCGAGTAATCACGACAATTTACTGGATGCACTCTCCCGAGTTATGCTAGCTGCCTTTTATTACAACTCACTTTAGATCGCACCCAAGGCTTCGTTATCCCTAATCCCGCCTGTAAACCCTCGGTTATTAATCCCTCATATACTTTAGGAGTGGTGTTGTTCAACAATTACCTAAATATGCACTCTCTCCCGAGTAATACATACTAAATAAGCACAGCTAATTGAGGATCCTATCAATTAACTACAACAAGAACATAGTTGAACAAATAGAGATTAAACTGGGAAAACTATATTAACATAACACGAAGTTCATCCTTCAACAGGTTCCATCAAAACCCTAGACTAACTATTTAGCTACTCATAATCGTGTTCATCATAACAATAGCAAAATTCATCATAAATGGTAAAATACAAAAGAAAGAAAGGAAAAACTCGATGTTGAATTATCCTCCTTGCCTCTTGCCTCTCCTTGCCTTCAACTAAGCCGTAAAAACCTTAATAATATCCTTTTGGGCGAGCTGGACCTCTTATAGGTTAAGTGGAATCAGCCCTGAACTTTCAAGTTTACCCCTGAAATTATACAATCCGAACTGGACTAGCGCGGCCGCGCTCGTGCCCGCGCTAATGGCCGTGCATATAGCATAGTATTCTGTCTCGAGGTTCTGGACTAGCGCGGTCGCGTTAGTGGGCGCGCTAATGTCTGCGCTAAGCTGGTCATCATTTTAGCTCATCTTTTCTCTCTTCTTTCACACGCACTCAGCTCCGAGGGGCTTCCCTTCCTTCGATTTAGCTCCAAACACTGTCCTAAGTTCTCATAAGCGTAATTCGCTCCTGCAAAACATGAAATTCACAATTAAAGCCTATTTATCGTCATTTAACTATCCTAGATCAGTGAAATATAGTCAAGCTGGGGCATAAACAGTTGCCAAATTACGTAAATCTAGCCTATTATCAACACCCCACACTTAAATCATTGCTAGTCCTCGAACAATCCACCACACTTTATAAAAGTTCCTTCACTAAGCTTTTCCCTTAACGTATCACACCAAGAACAAATCACCAAAGTTACGTCTAGTAGTGTACAACCTTTTCCTCAAAAGTCGACTCTCACGTGTCGTGCAATATTCGTACTTACTAAAATTACTCTATACAGAAGTCAAGACTTACCTTTCCTTCGTGAATTACATGCCCTCACATCGCACAAGAGAGTAGTTCCACAAATAATAATATTAAGAACAATTAGGAACATATATAGACAAAATTCGCTTCCTCTCTAAAAGAAAATTCATATGCCACACAGATGCACCGTAGGCTTGTCCGTAGTGTATTACTCTACTAATCGAGCCCATTCAGTATAAGATCAATTAGGACTTCATTTGATTGTAATGTAGGCTAAGGGACGAGTAGGATATATTTGGATATAGTGACTAACCTCCCTAAGCATTTTTAATACAATCACATTAGCATTCAAAACCATACTTATGTCAAACCAGACATTCCACCACACTTCTCTTTATAATACCCCAACTCCATTAGGTGCAATTGTATCAAGTCACCACTTATCAAATTCTACATTTACTCATTCTCTTTTTTTTTCTTCTTTTTTCTTTTTAAGTGGTGCTTATTCTTTTACTTTTTCAAATAATGCACCTTTTCTCTATTTCATCGGTTCCACTCAAAAACCAAACCACCACCCCACACTTTAGCTTTTGCATATTTCATAACCATTCAAGTGCGCATGGGAGATAAAAGGGTTCAAACAGATGGGTCATTAAAAAAATTGGGTAAGGTTTGTAATGTGGTTGCCAAAGAAACAGGCTTATAGGTTCAATGGGGTTAACTACGATGTATTGCATTTATGTGAGTCTACTTTATATATCCGACTTAATAAAGAAATGCCTATATCACTTCTAAGACTGAATAAAGCTACTATTCGTTTTGCAAACACACAGGCAAGTTCTAGGTATCAAATGTAGAGCATAGAATACAGTACAACTCACACACACATGACACATGACTCACTCTAGATTGGCTTATCAAGACACTCTCGCTTGAGTATTCAAGTCAGTTACAAACATACAATTTAAGGCACTCTAGCAAGAATCAACCACTGAGACTAAGCGTTACACTCTAGTGTCTACTGTGTTCAGGTGTATCAACGCCAAGGGTTTCTCTTTCTATTTCAGCTCGTAGGCATCAATACTAACTAAAAACTAGAAACAAAATAAACAAAAACTAACTATACCCGGTTCAAGCAAAACCATTGGAAAAGAACTGTGGCCCAAAGAAAAACCAAGGGGGAGTTACTACACTACCTAAAACAAAAAAAATCTTTTTGGTATTTTCTTTAGGCTTACTTCCCTCAAGAAAACTATCTAGAAGATCCGTCCTCAGGAAGAGTCCAACATATTTTTGTTTTTTCTTCTTCTTCTTTTTTCACGTCGACTTAGACCCTCAAGAACCCCGTCGAAAGAGATTCATCGTCGGGACAAGTCAACTTACCTACTTTGAACTTACCTAATTTGATTACTACTCAAAACCACAAAAACAAACAAGAAAAACAAAGAAAACAATAAACAGTCAAGTTGTTACATATACACACATACATTGAAGTATCCTCCACCCCACACTTAAAAGAAAGACATGTCCTCATAGCATACAAAATAAAGAGTAGTGAGGTAAAGACACTTCCCTGAATGATCATCTTGATTGGAGACCGTGTCTGGGTTTAGATTGCATACACAACCCAGAGCTCTCAGCCACACCAATATTTTCTTCTCCGATTTCACCTGCTGGGTAGCCACCGCGTCAACACGTGTATCCAAGTCAGTGACCATGGTACGCAGTCCGGCCACCTCCTGCTCCAAAGCTGTGAACAGGGTAACCCGAGCGGCCCCAGATGGTGCTGCAGCTGCTATAATTTGCACATGGGTTGGTGACTCGGCCCTCACATCCTCCTGCTCAACCTCCTCGTCCTCAGAGTCATCAGATTTACCACTATCATCACCACCCGCTACCACCGGCTCTTTCCTAGTAGTGACCTTATTTGCTCGAAATTTATGGTCTTTTGGCACTCTCCCATCCACAGCCTGATTTTCCGGCACCCGAGTTGCCCGGCAAAGTCGAGTAACTAAGGAAGGGAAAAAGAACCCATACCTTTTCACCGAGCAACAGGTGATCCTCTCCTCATGAATCACCTTGGCCATGTTAAAGTTGTGGCCAGTCATAAAACACCAAATCAGAGCCGTCCGAGGACCATTCACCTCCGTGGTATTGGAAGACGGGATCAGGCGGTTGTTGATCACATACAACCCGCACTTCCCTTCAAAGGTTAGCACCGCGAAGTGAAACTTCTGACCCTACTTCATCCATATAATTTCGTTGTTGGGTGCACAGATTGTTGGAAAGAACATATCCCACTGAGTGTGTGATCTGCCATACATTTCATAGTCGTCTTCATACGGATCCATAGGAGCGGGCAGTTGGTATATCCTCCGTATAGCCTCAACAGAGGCATCCACTACCTTTCTGTGAACTATTACTACGCCATTCACATGTTCCTTTACATTGGTGTAGAACTCACAGACAACCATTACATTTCCCTCATCTAGCTCTTCAAAGAGTATTTGGAGTCCCCGCCTTACCAGCTCATTATACAAGTTAGGGCAGCCCAGATGTAGTGACCCTATATCCATTTCCCTTTCTTGTATCGATTTCTTAGGGGCCTTATTCGCAAAGCGGTCCTGAGCCTTGGCAGAGACGAACCTGCTACTATCAAATGGACGAGCAGGAGCTGACCCCGCACGCCCTGGACGATCTAGCTTGACTACTGGAAGAAGCACCTGTGGTGCGGCGTTTCCTAGATGGAGCCACGGTACCTGTAAAAGGGATAGCATTAGCACAGCCCAAAAACAAATATGACTAAATGCGGTTACTCAGACTTCACGCGCATAATTGGTCACAATTACTCATTTAACTCACTGTGGCATTTAAGCAAATACCTTGTGGGCATTATATACTCACACCCCAATTCAAACATATTGTAACCCCAATACTATCACAATTTCTCCAAATTCACCCACTAAGTGAAGATACAACTCCACCAACATTACCACCCACAATCACTACAACATACACTACAAGTTTCTACTTAAGAAAAGAAAAGAAAAAAACTACTACATAAAAAAAATAAAAACAAAAATCTGGATAAAAAAGAAATTGGCAAAAAAAGAAACCTTACCTGTAGTGAGAGAAGATAGTGAGAAGTGAAGAAGAGTAAGGGGGTTGGGCTTGAACCTTGGGGAATTTGGGTTGGGAATTTGGAGAAGAGTGAGTTTGAAGAAGATGGAATTTGAAGAAGAAGGGAGTTAGGGTTGGGGGTTTTTGAGCGTGGGGGAGTTTGAGAGTAAAGAAGAGGGGAGTAATTAGAGTGGGGAGGGGGGGGGAATAGTTAGGGGAAATAACCCTTAAATAATTATAAAAATAATAAATAAAAAAATAAAACAAAATGTTAAGTTAAACAGGCGGAACTAGCGCGGTACGAGCGTGACCGCGCTAGTAAAGACAGTGTACTTGGCCATATGTGCGGCCACTAGAGTGGTCATAGCGCGGTCGCGCTAGTGGTTGAGAAGCTGAGGCAGAACGTTTGCCCATATGCGCGGCCTATAGCGTGGTGGGTAGCGCGGGCATGCTCCTGGGCACGAACATTTTTCATTTTTTCACCTGTTCTTTCCGCGTCCGATGGACTTATCACCTGCCCAAGCTCACATGCATTGGTTAGTACTTCCCAAAATCAAAATTAACAACTACTAACAATCATTGGGTTGCCTCCCAACCAGCGCCTTAGTTAATGTCGTGACACAACAGTTACAACAAATTAATGGGTTGCCTCCCATGCAGCGCCTGATTTAACGTCGCGGCATGACGTAGATAAGCATATTTAAGGCTCGCTTGACCTTTGAGGTTCAGTCAGATGGATCTCTGACACTTCCTTTGGTTCATTCATGCCCACATATAGTTTCAATCTCTACCCATTGACTCTAAATGTATGAGAGTCTTTCTTTGAGGCAATCTATACAGCACCTGAAGGGAATACTTCGACCACTCGAAATGGTCCAGACCATTGTGACTTGACTTTACCCAGAAATAGCCTTAGTCTTGAGTTATAAAGCAATACCATGTCTCCGGGATTAAAATTTCGTTCAATAATGTTCTTGTCGTGCAACCTCTTTATTCTATCCTTATACAACCTCGTGCTCTCGAAAGCAAGATATCATAACTCGTCGAGCTCATGCATTTCTGTGACTCTAGTTGTGCCCGCAGCCTCAATGTCTAGATTCAGCTGTTTTATTTCCCACCAAGCTCTATGTTCTAGTTTCACTGGCAAGTGACAGGCCTTCCGAACACCAGCTTATATGGTGACATACCAATAGTGTTTTAAAAGTAGTTCTGTAGGCCCAGAGTGCATCATCTAACTTTTTTGCCCAATCAGTTCTTGTGGTATTCACAGTCTTCGTCAGTACACTCTTTATCTCTCTATTCGACGCTTCAACATGTCCACTAGTCTAAGGATGATACGGGGTTGCCACCTTGTGGCGTACATCATACTTTGCTAACAATTTCTCGAAGGCTCGATTGTAGAAGTGAGTGCCTCTGTCACTGATAATAGCTCTCGGGGTCCCAAAACGGGTGAATATATTCTTCTTCAAAAACCCCACCACCACTCTTGCATCATTGGTGGGAAGTGCAACAGCTTCCACCCATTTGGACACGTAATCTACAACAACAAATATGTACTTATTACCAAAGGAGCTGACGAAGGGGCCCATAAAGTCTATCCCCCAGACATCGAACACTTCAACCTCTTGAATTGGGTTCATGGGCATCTCATGGTGACGGGAAATGTTCCCGGTTTGCTGACATTTGTCACACCTCCTTTTTCCGCGCCCGGGGGGCGCAGGGGGAGTTTTTTCCAATTGAAGGACAATCAAAACGGGATTTGTTTATTTATTTCAGAGTCGCCACTTGGGAGAGTTAGGGCGTCCCAAGTCACCAATTTTAATCCCGAATCGAGGAAAAAATAATGACTCTATATTACAGTCTGCGTACCAGAAATCCGGATAAGGAATTCTGTTAACCCGGGAGAAGGTGTTAGGCATTCCCGAGTTTCGTGGTTCTAGCACGGTCGCTCAACTGTTATATTCAGCTTATTTATCTGATTTTTAATACAATTATGAACCATGTGCAAATTTTATCTTTCAACCACTTCATTAATTATTATTATTAGGAATGTGAACGTCGCTTAAAACATGTCTTTGGACTGCGTCACATGAAATGCACCCGCAATCCGGAACATATCTTATTTGATGTCTTGGGATTTGGATTTGGGTCGCATGAAATACACACCCCGAGTTTTAAGAAAGTAAATTATTAAACACGCGCCTAAAAGACTATCGCGTTATTATTTTGGGAAGGCCACGAAATTCACTAAGCGGCCCTCCTGAGTTCTAAGTAATTTAAAACAAGTATTTACTGAGGGCCCCGCAATTTGTATTTTTATTCGGCGAGGCTCATCTCATTCTTATTTTAAAGGATATCCTATAGCAACTACGTTTCTTGTCGTGTTTGTCTCTATCAATCGAAAGCAGTAGATAGTCCTAATTAATTAATGCTTGCAAGTTATTTTATAACAGAATTCGGAAATGCTAAAATCAGGAACAAGGCTGCGCGCACAGACAGTCGAATAAATAATCATGGGCCCAAATTCGACCCATGCGTGATGGGCCAAACCTGGGCCACTGCTTTGTTCGAAGCAGGCTGGCTAGGCCTATTTTGGCTTGAACTCGACCTTTATGGGGTTGAGATTGCAAGTTTGGTGTTCTTTGTCTTAGCAGGTGGTTTACTAGTTATATGAGGCCATCAATTCGAAAAGGAAGAACTTAATCCAGGATATACAGTGTTCATACTTGCTATACATTACAACATATACTGCAAAGTAAACTAAAATCTGAGATGCAACCTATCATATTGGACATATTATCACCTATCAGCATACATATGTAATCTACCATTTAGCTAACTTATATTGATATACACTAGGCATACAGGCTGCTTCGATTGTCAACACAAGAATGTAAATTATCATACAATACATGACATCTAATATAACAGTATATGTATGAAAATCAACTTCAAGTCTTTTTCCCCTTTTTTGCATTCATGCTCAATGTTCCAATTACATTTGATAGTGCCTTGGTTGTGTACCTGATGTAGAGGAACAGAAGAAGAAAGAAAGGATCAGCTGAGTAGCACACAGCAAACAACGACAATCAGCAGATTCACAGCAACAACACAGCAACAGACAACCCGCCAATAATGATGAAGCTCAGCAAAGAGTCGAACAACAAATGGACAATCCCAGTGGTGTCCACAGTCCACAGACAAACAACAATATTTCCCAGAACCAAAGAGAAACCAGCAAATAGTTGAATACTAAACCAGTGATCCCAGAAAACAGAGTAGGAAATAACAGCCCAGGATGTTGAATGTAACAGCAACAGAAATCCAATGATCACAAGAAAGCTTGGCAAACGGCAGAAAAGCAAAACTACAAAGACAACCTGATCAAACTGGACTCTTACACAGTTTCTTCTAGACAATACTCATTCACAATGTTCTGAAATTTATTCCTGTCTTTCTTTTTTTCAGTTTTCTTACTCACGGAAACTCTCAAGACTCAAAAAAAATGAACTCCCTTTTCTAATCGAAGGTCTCCCTCTTTTATAGCCTAACATTAACACTTTACAGTCTGTTTTACAACTCACAATTGCCCCCCCTGTTGTTTTTCCACTCACTTGTTTTAAATAACCAAGCTCCCATGAAATCCCTGACAGCCCCTCTATCTTTTTGGTTGTTAAAGTGTACTGATCACTTGTTTATTTAACCAAAATATGGGCAGTGGGAATATAATCTGACAGCACATGTTGTCCAATTATTTTAATTCCTTAAAGCTAACCATACACATGCTGCCCACGGTCCGAACCAAATGGCATTGTGTTTTAAAACCAAAGTCTGAATCTGCCATTATAACCTTTCCCCTAGATGTTTTTTTAATTCAATTTGAACAAAATCAACAGGCAATACACTTCAGTTCCTAATGAGACTCAAATACGATCACAGCAGAAATAAGCAATACGAATCAAGTTGTTACCATTAACGATTGAAACTAATTGACGACATATATCGACTCGACTATATTAGTCGTAACACATAACAATCAATCGTTCATATAAACAACACGTATAGAGTCCCGAATGGCTTCAGGCAAATTTGTTCAAACACTGGGAACTTATATGAATTAAACTCGCTTGACGATTAATCTAATTGATGAGCACGTATATCACAGGGTATATTCAGAACACAAACAGAAGACAAATGGCCAAATAAAAAGGCCTTTAACAGAGATGGAAGAAATCCGAATGAAAAATAACAAAATAACAAACAAACACAAAGAAATATGCTGACAACTTAATTAGAAATAAAACAAAAGAAAGGAAAACTTACCAAAAAGAGTTTGAAATCAAAAGACCCAAATCTGATTCAACTTCGAACTTTTGAGGCCGAACAAACTTTAATCAGGGTGTTCTCACATGAGAACACCTTGATTAAGGTCTATTAGACCTCAAACCCATGTCCAAACCGGCCGGATTCCCCAGGTGCATGTGTTCTAAAGTCTGGATTTCCAGATCTGATTTTTAGGGAGTTGTGGGTAGATTCGGACCAAACCAAGTTTGGTTTGGTCACGAGGAAGGTCAGGGGAGTGTCTGGTATGAAGATGGGATGGTTTGGCATAGATCCGGGTTCGACTCAAATCTTCAAAATGAAGATTCGAGACGAACGAAAGTGATTCGAGGCTCGTGGTTAGTGGATTCGTGTTCAGGACAGTGAGGTGGTCCTAGGGTGTTCAGGAGGCGGTCAGCGGCGTTCATGCCGCCGGCTTTAATGGCGAGGGATACTGGGGCGGCTGCTAGGGTTCGGGGGGTTTCAGATTTGGGTTTGGGGACGATGAAGGGTGGGGTTGGTATAGGGGGCGTGGGGTGCAGGGCTGAGTTTATATATGGGGGGTTGATTGGATCTGAGCCGTTGGATCAGATGATCTCAACGGCTTGGATCTGAGGATGAGACATGAGACGGGGTCGTTTGGTAGTTAAACGGGGTCGTTTGGTTTAAGTGAGGGGTCGGATCGGATTGGTTATTTGGGTCGGGTTTGAACATGGGTCGCTGAAAGAGGTCCTGAACCGTTGGATCGGCTGGGACGGACGGCTCAGATTGATTTTCCTGAAACGACGTCGTTTCAGGAGGTGCCTGGGCAGCCGGTTTTGGACTGGACCTGATCGAATTGGTTTGGGCCTATTTTTTGGTTTATTTCCTTGGGCCCAACCGATTTTCTTCCCTTTCTCTTTTTTCTCTTTTTTTTTTTTTTTTGTTTTTTCTAGTTTCATTTTTCAAAAATAAAATAATAGACAATAAAATAATGAAATTAAAACTAAACAACAATGGAACATTTTAACACAATTAACACCAAATATTCAAGTAAGTTAACTAAAAGCCTAGAACGAAGGACGCACACATATATATATTATTTTTTGAATTTTCTTTTACTGACACATATTTTTGTATTTTTGTTTGATAATGACTAGATGCAAAATGGACAGACCCACAAATGACCAACAACACATGTTACGGAAAGATCGAAAAATTGTACAGCGAAACCATTTGTCACTATTTTT
The DNA here is from genome assembly GCF_000393655.2 of Nicotiana sylvestris. Taxonomy (NCBI): domain Eukaryota; kingdom Viridiplantae; phylum Streptophyta; class Magnoliopsida; order Solanales; family Solanaceae; genus Nicotiana; species Nicotiana sylvestris. Next base: position 188,539,851 of record NC_091065.1, on the reverse strand, counting down.
ATTTTCTTTTGGAGCGATCGTCGTAAAGCAAAAATCACGTGCTTACAGCTGCCCCTCTTTGCACGAAGACACGAAGGGTTTTCGCGCAAAGATAAGCGAGCGATTTTTGCCCGTCCGAATACTCCGTGTGAAGCATTTTTTGAAAAAGATTTGACCGAACCTTTGCTTCAGAGGTTTCCTACATATCCTGGGCTGAAACAGGAATCAGGTCAATGTAGTTCGGGAAATTTTGGTAGCTGGGACTACCGTGTGACTGTAGTGTTTGCTGTTGTTGTGCGCTGTTGTATGCTGCTGTAGGATGCTACTGCTCAACCGATCTCCCTATTACATTGCTCTAAAAGGAAAACAAGAAGCTAAGCTAAACTGAGGATCCTGAAATCTCATCCATCTTCAACTTGTTCTTGTTGCCTTGCTTTCTTGTCGGCTAACGCTTTCCTCTGACGCCTTTATTTTGTGAACTTGGAGATGATGCTGGTCCTTCACCTTTTCTGAATGTCAGTTCTCATCACTTTGCTTGATTTGCTGGGAACATGGCTTTCTTCCTTAAATCTTCCAATGGTTTCTTCAGTGGTATGGCTTTTCATCAGAATCGTCATACTGGGCATGCTACAATGTATCCGAACTGCTTCTTCTGAGACGCGTTCTTTCTTGCTTTTGAATGTGCGCTTGCTTTGGCAGACTTCTGCTTCTTGGCGCTGGTGATTTTATAGTTTTTCCTGCTTTGGGCTCTCTGTTGTAACCTTCCGTCTTCAGGTGGGGCTACTGATTCCAAATTCTAGAGCTAAAAGTATTCCCGCATTATACTGGTGGGCGACCTAGAACTTAAAAGTATTCCCGCATTATACTGGTGGGCGACCTAGAACTTAAAAGTATTCCCGCATTATACTGGTGGGCGACCTAGAACTTAAAAGTATTCCCGCATTATACTGGTGGGCGACCTAGAACTTAAATGTATTCCCGCATTATACTGGTGGGCGACCTAGAACTTAAATGTATTCCCGCATTATACTGGTGGGCGACCTAGAACTTAAAAGTATTCCCGCATTATACTGGTGGGCGACCTAGAACTTAAATGTATTCCCGCATTATACTGGTGGGCGACCTAGAACTTAAATGTATTCCCGCATTATACTGGTGGGCGACCTAGAACTTAAATGTATTCCCGCATTATACTGGTGGGCGACCTAGAACTTAAATGTATTCCCGCATTATACTGGTGGGCGGCCTAGAACTTAAATGTATTCCCGCATTATACTGGTGGGCGACCTAGAACTTAAAATGTATTCCCGCATTATACTGGTGGGCGACCTAGAACTTAAATGTATTCCCGCATTATACTGGTGGGCGACCTAGAACTTAAATGTATTCCCGCATTATACTGGTGGGCGACCTAGAACTTGAATGTATTCCCGCATTATACTGGTGGGCGACCTAGAACTTGAATGTATTCCCGCATTATACTGGTGGGCGACCTAGAACTTAAAAGTATTCCCGCATTATACTGGTGGGCGACCTAGAACTTAAAAGTATTCCCGCATTATACTGGTGGGCGACCTAGAACTTAAATGTATTCCCGCATTATACTGGTGGGCGACCTAGAACTTAAATGTATTCCCGCATTATACTGGTGGGCGACCTAGAACTTAAAAGTATTCCCGCATTATACTGGTGGGCGACCTAGAACTTAAATGTATTCCCGCATTATACTGGTGGGCGACCTAGAACTTAAATGTATTCCCGCATTATACTGGTGGGCGACCTAGAACTTAAATGTATTCCCGCATTATACTGGTGGGCGACCTAGAACTTAAATGTATTCCCGCATTATACTGGTGGGCGACCTAGAACTTAAATGTATTCCCGCATTATACTGGTGGGCGACCTAGAACTTAAAAGTATTCCCGCATTATACTGGTGGGCGACCTAGAACTTAAAAGTATTCCCGCATTATACTGGTGGGCGACCTAGAACTTAAAAGTATTCCCGCATTATACTGGTGGGCGACCTAGAACTTAAAAGTATTCCCGCATTATACTGGTGGGCGACCTAGAACTTAAATGTATTCCCGCATTATACTGGTGGGCGACCTAGAACTTAAATGTATTCCCGCATTATACTGGTGGGCGACCTAGAACTTAAATGTATTCCCGCATTATACTGGTGGGCGACCTAGAACTTAAAAGTATTAAAATTGCTTCCCCGTTCTACCGAGAAAGTTTTCGACAATCGGCAAAAAAATTTCTGCCCCGGTTTTGGTGACTTCCTTGGCATTGCATCTCGCTGTTCTCGTCAATCCTTTGCTTTCCTGCAGCAGACAGAAGGATTTAATTAGTTTTTATCGTGGTGGTAGAGGGTGCCTTTCTGGCGGATGGTCTTCCTTTCTTCCCCTTTTCTTGCTCTTTGTCCCCATAATTGGTTGGCGGGCAAAGTTGCCTGTTGGGGGTCTCTAGCCTGCTGGGGATTGGTTTTCAATTTATCCCCTTCTCTGCTTTCTCTTTAAACACATGATGTGGGAGTCTGCTTCTAACTCCCGAAACCACTCCCTTTTGGAGCATACTTCTTCCAACATTTCCGAGCACAATCCCTGCATTGCCTGGGGCCGGCCTTTAAGACTGTTTGTATTATCCTGCATTGGATGAATTCCCCTTCGGTTTCTGGTAGTAAGCTTTGAAAAATCCTTTAAAGACACATTTTAGGAAAAGAAATAAAGATATGGAAAGGAGAAAATCTTTCTGAACCAATATTTTGTGGGAGGAGACAATCAAAAGAACTTATCTGGAGGACACAACTGGTCCCCGTGATCATGGCGTGCACCATAGATTCCGACCCAGTCTATTTGTATCAATTGATTTGCCCGATGGTTTGACTTGCTGGGGATGATAAAGGAGTGTTCACTTCGTTTCTAATGTGGTAGCTTCGCTGATCTGTCTCGTCGCCTCATAGTGCCCTTCGAGGGGTTTTCACTAATGAGACTCTCTCTTTTCTCTCATCTCCCGGCGCCTTATGGTGCCTGTGAAGGTTTTCACCAATAAGACTCTCTCATTTTATATCCCTCATCTTACATCGCCTCTCGGTGCCTGCGAAGGTTTTCACCGATGAGACTCTCTCATTTTATTTCTTTCGAGGAATCGGGGTGTTGTAGATACGACCCTCTTTTCTGGAGATTCCTTTGACTATCAATTCGTTCCCAATCTTACGATCCTCTTCTTTGCTGGGGCTTGGTGTATTATTCTCGGTCTTATTCGCCTGACTCGACATCTCTTGAACATTGATCGGGAGGTCTTTTGGACGTTGATGTTGGTTTTGGTGTGGGGTTAAAGAAAGGCTATGAAAAATGAAAATAATCTGATGGGTGATGTGCTACAACTTTTGGAATCAAACCTTTGTGGGATTTTAAAACATAACCTCTGCCCCAGTTTTCGTGCTTGGGGAATTTATTTTTTACACTTATGTTGCGCTATGTGCGTTACGCACGCTGTGTCTATTATGCACACTATGTACATCATGCATCCTATATTTATTATGATGCATACTATGACCGAGCCGTGAGGCGCCTACGTATCCTCTTTGAGGAATCAGGTCAAACGTAGTTCCCACGGTTTTGTATTTCTTGTGATTTTATCTCTTTTTTTTTTCTTTTTCTTTTCTTTTTTTTTCTTTTTTTTCCTTCTTTTCATTTCATTTTTTTTTCATGTCTTTTCCTTATTTTCATTTTCTTCTTTTTCATGTCTTTCCCATTATTGATTCCAAAAGAGGGGTATGAAAGAATAACTTAAGGCTCAAAGGAGGAAGCAAGGGTTAAACAGTGTTTGGGTAGAAGAAAGAATTGCCTCCGTCATCTCATTATCCAATAAATGCCAAATACAAACAAATAGACCAAAAATTGCCATAATTAAAGAAGTTACGCATTATATCTCTTGACTGTCTCTGAATTGATAGCCATGTCGACACATCTACCTTCGACATCTGTCAAACACAAAGCACCGTTGGACAATACTCTGGTCACGATATAAGGCCCTTGCCAATTTGGGGCGAATTTGCCTTTTGCCTCGACCTGATGTGGGAGGATCTTCTTCAATACCTGCTGCCCTACTTCAAATTTCCTAGGGCGCACCTTCTTATTATACGCTCTTGCCATTCTCTTCTGGTACAGCTGACCATGGCACACTGCTGCCAATCTTTTCTCATCTATCAGGCTCAACTGTTCCAAGCGAGCTTTGATCCATTCATCATCATCAATTCCGGCTTCAGCGACAATTCGGAGGGACGGAATTTCGACCTCCGCTGGTATCACGGCCTCAGTTCCATACACCAACAAATAAGGAGTTGTGCCTATGGAAGTCCGGACGGTAGTGCGGTAACCCAACAAGGCAAAGGGTAATTTCTCGTGCCATTGTCTGGACCCTTCCACCATTTTTCGCAGTATCTTCTTGATATTCTTATTGGCTGCTTCGACTGCTCCATTTGCCTTAGGACGATATGGGGTGGAATTGCGGTGTGTAATCTTAAATTGTTGGCATACCTCTCTCATCAAACTGCTATTAAGATTCGCACCGTTATCCGTGATGATCACTTTTGGGATCCCAAATCTGCAGATGATATGGGAGTGAACAAAGTCCACCACTGCCTTCTTGGTTACTGATTTGAAGGTTTTAGCCTCAACCCATTTGGTGAAGTAGTCAATGGTCACTAGAATGAACCTGTGACCGTTGGACGCTGCTGGCTCGATGGGCCCAATGACATCCATGCCCCATGCCACAAACGGCCAAGGTGCTGACATCGTATGTAACTCTGTTGGCGGAGAATGAATCAAATCTCCATGTATCTGGCACTGATGGCATTTCCTCACAAAAGTGATACAGTCGCGTTCCATGGTGAGCCAATAACACCCTGTTCGAAGGATCTTTCTTGCCAATACATATCCGCTCATGTGTGGCCCACAAACTCCAGCATGTACCTCTGCCATAACCGTCGTTGCTTGACTGGCATCTATGCATCTCAACAATCCCAAATCCGGGGTTCTTTTGTACAATACTCCTCCACTGAGGAAGAAACCATTCGACAAACGCCGAAGGGCTCTTTTTTGGTCTCCAGAGGCATGTTCTGGATATATCCCCATTCTGAGGTATTCCTTGATATCATGAAACCAGGGTTCGCCATCTGCTTCTTCTTCTATGGCATTGCAGTAGGCGTGCTGATCACGGACCTGGATGTGTAGAGGATCAACATACATTTTGTCAGGGTGGTGCAGCATTGATGCTAAGGTGGCTAAGGCATCCGCAACCTCATTGTGAACTCTCGGGATGTGTTTGAACTTCACCGATCGAAATTGCTTGCTCAGATCATGCAAGCATTGTCGGTATGGTATGAGCTTTAGATCTCGTGTTTCCCATTCACCCTGAATTTGATGTACCAAGAGGTCCGAGTCTCCCAAGACCAAGACGTCTTGGACATCCATGTCAGCAGCCAAGCGCAGACCCAGAATGCAAGCCTCATACTCGGCCATATTGTTGGTGCAATAGAAGCGTAGTTGAGCCGTAACAGGATAATGCCGTCCTGTTTCAGAAATGAGTACTGCTCCTATTCCAACCCCTTTTGCGTTTGCAGCTCCATCGAAGAAAAGCTTCCAACCTGGTTCCTCGGGTAATTCCAACTCATTCGTATGCATCACCTCTTCGTCAGGAAAATACGTTCTTAAGGGCTCGTATTTTTCATCAACGGGATTCTCGGCCAAATGGTCTGCCAGTGCCTGGGCTTTCATGGCTGTCCTCGTCACATAGACGATATCAAACTCGGTGAGCAGAATTTGCCATTTTGCCAACCTTCCCGTGGGCATAGGTTTCTGAAAGATATACTTCAATGGGTCCAAGCGGGATATGAGATAAGTAGTATATGAAGACAGGTAGTGCTTCAACTTCTGAGCTACCCAAGTTAGGGCGCAGCACGTTTTCTCGAGTTGAGTGTACTTGACCTCATGCACTGTGAATTTCTTGCTAAGATAGTAGATGGCCTGCTCCTTCCTCCCTGTGTCATCATGTTGCCCCAGTACACAACCAAATGAATTTTCCAAGACCGTCAGGTAAAGGATTAGGGGTTTCCCGGGCTTAGGCGGGACCAATACGGGTGGATTAGACAGATACCCTTTGATTTGGTCGAAGGCCTCCTGACACTCTGCTGTCCAACCTACTGCAGCGTCCTTTCTCAGCAGCCGAAATATGGGCTCACAAGTTGCTGTGAGTTGAGCGATGAACCTGCTGATATAATTGAGTCTACCCAGCAAACTCATTACCTCTGTTTTGTTCCTTGGCGGTGGCAAATCTCGGATGGATTCAATTTTGGACGGGTCTAACTCAATTCCCCGTCGACTGACGATGAATCCTAGCAACTTTCCTGATGGAACCCCGAATGCGCATTTGGCCGGGTTAAGCTTGATATCATACCTCCGGAGTCTTTGGAAAAATCTCCTTAGGTCTGCTATATGGTCCTCCTGACGCCAAGATTTGATGATCACGTCGTCGACGTACACCTCAATCTCCTTGTGTATCATGTCATGAAAAACTGCAGTCATTGCTCGCATGTATGTTGCCCCAGCGTTCTTTAACCCGAATGGCATTACCCGATAGCAGTAGGTTCCCCATGGCGTAATAAACGCTGTCTTCTCAGCATCCTCCTCATCCATTAGGATCTGATGATAACCTGCATAGCAATCCACAAAGGATCCGATCTCGCGCCCAGCGCAATTGTCGATCAGGATATGAATGTTGGGCAGCGGGAAATTGTCCTTGGGACTTGCTTTGTTGAGGTTGCGGTAATCAACGCATACCCTGATTTTTCCATCCTTCTTTGGGACTGGTACCACATTGGCCAACCACTCGGGATATCGAGTGACCCGAATGACCTTCGCTTGTAACTGCTTAATCACTTCTTCCTTGATCTTTACACTCATTTCTGTTTTAAATTTCCTTAGTTTTTGCTTGACCGGAGGGTATGCCGGGTCAGTGGGTAATTTGTGAACCACTAAATTGGTGCTTAATCCAGGCATATCATCATATGACCAGGCAAAAACGTCTTTGAATTCCCTGAGAGTTTTGATCAATTCTGCTCTGACATTCGGCTCAATGTGGATGCTAATTTTGGTCTCCTGGACGTTATCAGCGTCTCCTAGATTCACAGCCTCGGTGTCATTTAAGTTAGGCTTGGGTTTCTCCTCAAATTGGCACAGTTCTCTGTTTATTTCTTCGAAGGCTTCACCTTCGTCACATTCAGATTCATCGTCATAAACGACCTTTTGCATCATTGAGTCAGATTCAGATTGATTTATTAGACTAGGTCGAAGATCCGCTGTGCATGCCATGTCATTAGGACCAGTAAAAAGAGAACTGTTCAGAAAGAAAAAGAACAAAACAAGAAATTAAAATGGGACAAAAGAAAAGAACTTTATTAAATTTGCAGGATAAAAAGGGTTCACACTTTTACAAAACGAAAGTAAAATTTGGATTACACCCTTGAATAATCCGATCAAACAAATAAACAAACAAAACATTAATCAAAGCCTACTACCAAGACTCCCCTCGGACAGGAAGAGGAGTAACCGTCCAATTGTTGGTCTTGGCCTCAGGCCCCACAAATTGTATCTCTGCTCGGCTGGAACCTTCTCCAGCTTCCACCATACTGACATCCGCAAATAGCCTCTCAAAACTCTGATTCAGGTCTTCATTTATACCGATCAAAGGTCCTCGAATCTTTGGGATCGCTGACCCCTTGGCACTTGCTTTAACAAAAGACCTTGAGAGGCGTGGCACTGGTTTAGGCAGAAACCAGACCTTCTTCTTCATTCTTCGCGCCTCCTTCCTGTCTGCTGCGGTTGGTTTGAACCCCAACCCGAAGGTTTCCAGATTCTTAGGAAGGGAAACAGGTTGGACTATCCCTTGAAGTTCAACTCCCAGGCCTTTTCCCGGCACAAATCCATTACCCAGCATTTCTGATACCATCATGACTGTTGCGGCAGCTACCCTAGGGTGCGGGATGATTTCTCCTTCAGAAATTTTGTTGGCCGACCCTGTATCGAGAATCTGGTAGACCCAGGGACCCTTGTCATCAGTGGTCTCTATGAAAGGCACAATGGTTCCGCTCATGGTGCATGTTGTATCCTCGCCGTGCAACACGACCTCTTGTCTTTCCCACTCGAACTTCACTGTCTGATGTAGGGTGGAAGGCACCGCTTTAGCTGCATGAATCCAGGGTCGTCCTAACAGCAAGTTGTAAGATACCGTGGCGTCCAATACCTAGAATTCCATGGTAAACAGGACCGGACCAATGGTCAGTTCAAGTACAACATCCCCCACAGTGGCTGTTCCGTTTCCGTCAAACCCCCGGACACAGATGCTATTCTCCCGGATTCTTCCACGGTCAATCTTTAACTGGTCCAGGGTGGATAATGGACAAATATTGGCGCTTGAGCCGTTATCCACCAATACTCGGGTTACCACCGAGTCTTCACATTTGACAGCTAGGTATAGAGCTTTATTGTGCTCCGTTCCTTCCACCGGCAGGTCATCATCTGAGAATGTCACTCTGTTCACCTCGAAAATCTTGCTGGCAATGGTTTCCAGGTGGTTTACAGAAATCTCACTGGGTACATGGGCCTCGTTCAATATCTTTAACAGGGCCCGACGATGTTCCTCGGAATGGAGGAGTAATGACAATAGTGAGATCTGGGCAGGTGTTTTTCTCAGCTGCTCAACCACAGAATAGTCTTGTACTTTCATCTTCCTCAGGAATTCTTCAGCCTCTTCTTCTGACACTGGCTTCTTGGTTGCCACTGGGTTGGTTTTTCTTAACTCCACCGGAGCAAAACATCGACCTGATCGAGTCAGCCCTTGCGCTTCACAACTGACTTCTTCCACCTGTTTTCCTTGGTACGTCACCACTGCCTTTTCATATTTCCAGGGCACAGCCCTGCTGTCAATCATCGGCAGTTGGACCACCGGCTTTATGGTCACCCGTTCTCTACATACCCCTTTCAACATGACTGCCGGTGTGGGCAGGATCCCTGGTATTACCAACTTGCTTGGCTCGGGTTTGCTTGCTATGATGGATGGGCTTTTCCCCCATATCACTACCGGCTTGATGCCTTCTCCCTGCGACTGTACACTCGTTCCTCCACTGGCTAAGACTTCTTTCGGGGCGGCTTGGATCATCATCACTGTTTGTGAGGGTTTTCTTAATTCTCCTCCTCACACACCAACTCAATCATGTGAGTTTCGTGGTGCGCTGGCAGTGGGTTTTGGTTGATGTTAGGAGCCTCCGGTGTCTGGACCTCGATCTTATTGGTGTCAATAAGATCCTGTATGGCATGCCTTAACTTCCAGCACTTCTCGGTATCGTGCCCGAGCATCCCTGAACAGTATTCACAACTGATTGAACGATCCAAATTCTGAGGCGGGGGATTTGGTTCCCGAGTATGGACAGGACTAACCAAACCCAATTGCCGCAGCTTGTGGAACACAGCGGTGTAGGTTTCTCCCAGTTCGGTGAAGGTTCTTTGCTTCCGCAACCTGTCATTCCTAGCATCTGGATTTCCCCGGAAACCTGCCCCTGAAGGGTTTCTATATGCCCTTGGTGGAGGGTAGGTGTTTTGTGGTGGTGCATATATGTTCTGGGGAGCCGGTGCGCGCCATTGTGGGCGAACCGGAGGCTGAGTGTATACCTGGGCTTGGTGTACGGAACAATGTGGTTCTCGAGGTGGATAGAAATTTTGTGGTGGGTTGTATGGGTAGTTTGACCTGTGAGGCCTGGGTTGGTTGTAGTGCGGCCTGCCAGCCCTGGACCAACTGCCTGCCTCAATCGTGGCAACCTCTTCTTTCTTTCTTCTTAGCGCACCTCCCGTGCCGCTTTGAATAGCCTGGGTTGTGGCCTTGAGTGCCGAATAGTTCAAGATCTTGTCTGACCTCAAACCTTCTTCTATCATGACCCCTATTTTGACCACCTCGTTGAAAGATTTTCCAACCGTTGTCACCAAGTGACCAAAGTAGGTTGGATCCAATGTCTGCAAAAAATAGTCCACCATCTCTCCCTCTCTCATGGGAGGATCGACTCTGGCTGCTTGTTCTCTCCAGCGGAACCCGAACTCGCGAAAACTTTCCCCGGGTTTCTTCCCAGTTCTCAATAACGTGAGACGGTCAGGGACTATCTCCAGATTGTACTGGAAATGACCTGCAAAAGCCTGCGCCAGGTCATCCCACGTGTACCACCTGCTGAAATCCTGCCTGGTATACCATTCCAGTGCAGATCCGCTCAGACTTTGGCCGAAATAAGCTATCAAAAGCTCATCCTTGCCTCCTGCCCCTCTCATTTTGCTACAGAATCCCCGCAAATGTGCCATGGGATCACCGTGCCCTTCATATAAATCAAACTTGGGCATCTTGAACCCAGCCGGGAGTTGGACATCTGGGAAAGGGCACAGATCTTTGTATGCCACGCTGACTTGATTGCCCAGCCCGTGCAAGTTTCTGAAGGATTGCTCCAGGCTTTTGAACTTTCTTAACACTTCATCCTGTTCAGGGGCCTTAACCGGCTTCTCAACCTCTGCCGGAACTTCCAAATGGGGATTGTAAGCCTGTGGTTCGGGTGCATGGAATGTAGGCTCAGGGGGATAGTATTGTGTATCGTGAGCCTGAAACAATGGCTCACTGGTCGTTCGCTGCAAAGGGGCTGATGCAGGTCCCACAAAAATGGGAATATTGGGTGTTGGGAGAGGTTGATGGTGTGGTGGAGCTTGGGAATCATGAGGGCTTCTTTCCTGATGATAGAGGGGATTTGGGCGGCTTGTGGAAGGGCCAGAGTGAGGGTACTCCGGCATGTGTCCCAGTGTCTCAGGGCTCTTTTGTGTTTTGGCCAAGGCTAGCTGCATTGCATGCATCTCTAGTCCCATCCTTTCAATCTTTTCCATTGCCTCTTTTAGCAACTGGCTCATCGGCCTTTCTTCCTCATTACTATTCTCTGAAGTAGTCATGCTTGTTGCTACCGGTCCTTTGGATCTGGTTTGGTATGAATGTGTTGCCAGAATTCTTTAACAACTAACTGTCTGATATCAGACAACAACAAACTTTGTTAGTGTTAGAGCTTAACAGATTTGATCATAACACATAGAGGATGCAATGCACCTAGGCAGTTAATCGTTTCTACATGCTTTGCCTCAAACAACATACGTCATCCCGGTTTGCTCATTCATCCCTTTTTAAAGTACTTTGGGAAACCCTGTGTTTTATTTTGTATTTACATTTTTCTTTTCTTTATTTATTAAAAGCGGTCGAATCTTATGGGGATTGCCTACGTATCACGTCCCCGCGTGAATCAGACCAGGCGTAGTTCTGCCTCAAAGCAAAGACACACAGTAATTCTTCTGGAGTCACTTAATTTCATTATCAAAATTTGCTATTACACAGTACTTAAAATAAAAATAGCAGAAGTACAGACTCCACGGTTTTAAACTTGGTTTAATGAAAAGAAAACAACATATGGAAAAACAACCAAAGCCAAATAAAAAGGACTTGACCAAAACTAATTCTCCAATTTAAGGGCCCGCGAGGCATCATTCGGCCTTTCCGCGGCTCTAGGTGTAAGGTCTCTTTGCAGGTTCTTCAACTCGTTCATAATCCGGCGGACGCAGCCCATGATGGAAACAAGGAGGGTCTTCCGAGGTGTTCGCTCACATGCCAAGCATTTCATGTAGATGTAATGCCCTATTTCATCAATCCTTGCTCGAATGCTATCTCTTTCACTGAGCAACTGCCTGATTTGTTGGTTCTTTAACCCCAGTGCCTGAGCATCGTCAGCAAGTTGATCCTGAAACAACTCCATTTGTCTTTCCATGCAGGCCATTGCATCGTAGCACTGTCTTCTGTCGGCCTGGGCGTCTCGTGCTTGTTTGACGATCCGATCATGTAGAGTGGAGCTCGTCTCCCTTAATATTCTGACGCTCATTTCATAATCCCTTATGACCTGTTGCAAATGCTGCTTCCGGGCCATTGCGTACTTTGCCCCTCTGACCTTCATCCTTGTTATGCAAGCTCTTGATTGTTCTAATTCTTCTTGGCCTTGGATGACCTGATTTCTCAAACTTGCTATCAATCTTTCATCAGAGCGACGCTTCTGTCGGTCAACGTTACTCTTACTGGCTTGGCGAAGGCGGGCCTTCAAGGTTTGGTTTTCTTGGGCTAACTTGTTTCTTTCAGCCTGCTCCGAGGCGACTTGCACATTGTTCTCAAATACAAGCCTTTCAACTTGTTGCTTTAGCTTCCCGATTTCGACCCGGTAACCTTTCTCCCTTTTTAACCATCCCCATTGCTCTTGTGAATCATCGGTGAAGTGTTGGACGTGGGCCCTTTTAGCAGGTTTTTGCCGAGTCTGAAACCTTCTTTCGAACCAAGCATCGTACTTTGGGTCTACCTCACCTTTAGCTAGCTCTCGTACCATGGTTTTGGGCTCCAAGAATCTACATTCATGCCACAGTTTTCTAATCTTCCCCTCGGGGAATATGACTCCCGGGCTTAATTCCAAGGCATGCTTGCTCAGATTTTCATCATTAGGGACTACTTGAAACCTGCCCAGTTGTCGTAATACCCGATGAGGGGCATATGGCTGGATGCTGCGAAGCCCCATTAAGAGAACATGACATTCTTCAGCCGACATGTAGATAACCTCAGTATCAGTCAACCAACCAAATGCCCATTCAATTTGGTCAGATGTTGTTGACCTTAACCGTGTAAACCATTCTTCGACACCTTCAGGAAATCTGGCGCCTGTCATGCGCTTCTTGAATCCGCTGATACAATTCCTCTCGGTCAACCCGTGGTTCATGTATCCTACTCGGTGATGGAGGTGTTCCTGCATCCATAGCTGAAGTAACAGGTTGCAACCTTGGAAGAACTTGCCTCCTTCTCGGCATATAGTCAGAGCCCGGTAGATTTCGGACAAAATCAAAGGAACCACAGTACTATTGGTTCTTTTGATTGCCACGTCGGCCATCCCTACCAGACCTATCTCTATCTTTTTGTCCTTCCTTGGGCAGACCATGACTCCCAAGAATGCTGTAATAAAAGCCAAAGTACGTCTTGCTTCCCATTTGTTTCTGTTCCCTCCGTGAGTTAACCCAAGGTTCGGTTCCTCGAAACCCTGCGGGGTCCCGTACCGCTGATACAAGAAATGGAGATCACAACACCCTCTTGATAAATCGTCATGTTGTACCTTCCGACTAATGCTTAGTAGATCCAGAAACGCATGCGGGGACACTGGCCTTGGCGAAAGCAAATATTGCCCTCTTAACTTCTCATTCAGTCCCGCATATCCGGCAACTTCCTCAAGTGTCGGTGAAAGTTCAAAGTCAACAAAACGGAATACATTGCAGGTGGGGTCCCAAAATGGTATTAGAGCTTCAAGAATATCTGTCCTCGGCTCAACACCCAACAAATTTACAAAACCTCCCAATATTCTTCCTATTACCCCTTTGCTATCGGCTTCCAAGTCATTCCACCACATGTGGAGTTGTAGAGGGACCTCGCTGAGGGCTGAGAATGGTTCATTTTGCTCTGTGTTCATCCTGCACATTTATTAGGGTGACCTTTTAGGTGAAAACAAAAACCTTTATTTTGACTCTAACCAAAATCTTTGGACAAAAACAAAAAAATTTATTTATATACATGTGTATACATATATACGTATATGCTTTATGGTATATCATTTTTGGTAAAAATGGAAAAAAAGTTGGACCCGATGAGGGTTGCCTACGTATCTCACATCCGGTGAGAATCAAACCGACGTAGTACGGGTGATAAACTAACTGGTTTATTTATTTCTATATATATATGTATTTTTTTTTTTTATGTAAAAATTTCTCAACATTCAAAACCGGTCATCATGCATGTTTGAAGCAAATAAATGCACAAGCAGTGAGTAGGATGCATCAGGAGGGCCTTTTCTATTTCAGGTTGCTATTCCTAGACGGACCCAACCCCTGTGTTGAGTCCCCTAAGTCAAATGCACATGATGCAAATAAACGTTCCTACTAGGGATCCGGCATGTGGCTTTGTTATACTAGGTTCAGAACCTGGGTGTTTGTTCTAGACCTGGCTTACCCGAGCGGACAGCTCGAGCCGAGGGGGGGCAGCGTACCGGGAATACAGAAGCTTCACCGGCTTAGCAACTTGTCCGAACCTCGTTCTAAATTGGGATTTGACACTATACAGAAAAGAAGTCGTACGAAGTACACCCTTCTTCATGATTCAGAAGACTCAGAAAGGATATGGGTTTCGGCACAGTTTATATACAGTCCAAAAATATCAAAGCGGTAAAAGCAGCATTTAACACATTAGGCTCAAACATGTAAAAATCAGATAATAAATAAAGCCAAATAATAACAATTGTTCTAAGCTCGAATTCTTAACCCTGAACCAGTGGTTCTGGGTCTCAATCCCCAGCAGAGTCGCCAGAGCTGTCACACCTCCTTTTTCCACGCCCGGGGGGCGCAGGGGGAGTTTTTTCCAATTGAAGGACAATCGAAACGGGATTTGTTTATTTATTTCAGAGTCGCCACTTGGGAGATTTAGGGTGTCCCAAGTCACCAATTTTAATCCCGAATCGAGGAAAAAATAATGACTCTATATTACAGTCTGCGTACCAGAAATCCGGATAAGGAATTCTGTTAACCCGGGAGAAGGTGTTAGGCATTCCCGAGTTCCGTGGTTCTAGCACAGTCGCTCAACTGTTATATTCAGCTTATTTATCTGATTTTTAATACAATTATGAACCATGTGCAAATTTTATCTTTCAACCACTTCATTAATTATTATTATTAGGAATGTGAACGTCGCTTAAAACATGTCTTTGGACTGCGTCACATGAAATGCACCCGCAATCCGGAACATATCTTATTTGATGTTTTGGGATTTGGATTTGGGTCGCATGAAATGCACACCCCGAGTTTTAAGAAAGTAAATTATTAAACACGCGCCTAAAAGACTATCGCGTTATTATTTTGGGAAGGCCACGAAATTCACTAAGCGGCCCTCCTGAGTTCTAAGTAATTTAAAACAAGTATTTACTGAGGGCCCCGCAATTTGTATTTTTATTCGGCGAGGCTCATCTCATTCTTATTTTAAAGGATATCCTATAGCAACTACGTTTCTTGTCGTGTTTGTCTCTATCAATCGAAAGCAGTAGATAGTCCTAATTAATTAATGCTTGCAAGTTATTTTATAACAGAATTCGGAAATGCTAAAATCAGGAACAAGGCTGCGCGCACAGACAGTCGAATAAATAATCATGGGCCCAAATTCGACCCATGCGTGATGGGCCAAACCTGGGCCACTGCTTTGTTCGAAGCAGGCCGGCTAGGCCTATTTTGGCTTGAACTCGACCTTTATGGGGTTGAGATTGCAAGTTTGGTGTTCTTTGTCTTAGCAGGTGGTTTACTAGTTATATGAGGCCATCAATTCGAAAAGGAAGAACTTAATCCAGGATATACAGTGTTCATACTTGCTATACATTACAACATATACTGCAAAGTAAACTAAAATCTGAGATGCAACCTATCATATTGGACATATTATCACCTATCAGCATACATATGTAATCTACCATTTAGCTAACTTATATTGATATACACTAGGCATACAGGCTGCTTCGATTGTCAACACAAGAATGTAAATTATCATACAATACATGACATCTAATATAACAGTATATATATGAAAATCAACTTCAAGTCTTTTTCCCCTTTTTTGCATTCATGCTCAATGTTCCAATTACATTTGATAGTGCCTTGGTTGTGTACCTGATGTAGAGGAACAGAAGAAGAAACAAAGGATCAGCTGAGTAGCACACAGCAAACAACGGCAATCAGCAGATTCACAGCAACAACACAGCAACAGACAACCAGCCAATAATGATGAAGCTCAGCAAAGAGTCGAACAACAAATGGACAATCCCAGTGGTGTCCACAGTCCACAGACAAACAACAATATTTCCCAGAACCAAAGAGAAACCAGCAAATAGTTGAATACTAAACCAGTGATCCCAGAAAATAGAGTAGGAAATAACAGCCCAGGATGTTGAATGTAACAGCAACAGAAATCCAATGATCACAAAAAAGCTTGGCAAACGGCAGAAAAGCAAAACTACAAAGACAACCTGATCAAACTGGACTCTTACACAGTTTCTTCTAGACAATACTCATTCACAATGTTCTGAAATTTATTCCTGTCTTTCTTTTTTTCAGTTTTCTTACTCACGGAAACTCTCAAGACTCAAAAAAAATGAACTCCCTTTTCTAATCGAAGGTCTCCCTCTTTTATAGCCTAACATTAACACTTTACAGTCTGTTTTACAACTCACAATTGCCCCCCCTGTTGTTTTTCCACTCACTTGTTTTAAATAACCAAGCTCCCATGAAATCCCTGACAGCCCCTCTATCTTTTTGGTTGTTAAAGTGTACTGATCACTTGTTTATTTAACCAAAATATGGGCAGTGGGAATATAATCTGACAGCACATGCTGTCCAATTATTTTAATTCCTTAAAGCTAACCATACACATGCTGCCCACGGTCCGAACCAAATGGCATTGTGTTTTAAAACCAAAGTCTGAATCTGCCATTATAACCTTTCCCCTAGATGTTCTTTTAATTCAATTTGAACAAAATCAACAGGCAATACACTTCAGTTCCTAATGAGACTCAAATACGATCACAGCAGAAATAAGCAATACGAATCAAGTTGTTACCATTAACGATTGAAACTAATTGACGACATATATCGACTCGACTATATTAGTCGTAACACATAACAATCAATCGTTCATATAAACAACACGTATAGAGTCCCGAATGGCTTCAGGCAAATTTGTTCAAACACTGGGAACTTATATGAATTAAACTCGCTTGACGATTAATCTAATTGATGAGCACATATATCACAGGGTATATTCAGAACACAAACAGAAGACAAATGGCCAAATAAAAAGGCCTTTAACAGAGATGGAAGAAATCCGAACGAAAAATAACAAAATAACAAACAAACACAAAGAAATATGCTGACAACTTAATTAGAAATAAAACAAAAGAAAGGAAAACTTACCAAAAAGAGTTTGAAATCAAAATGACCCAAATCAGATTCAACTTCGAACTTTTGAGGCCGAACAAACTTTAATCAGGGTGTTCTCACATGAGAACACCTTGATTAAGGTCTATTAGACCTCAAACCCATGTCCAAACCGGCCGGATTCCCCAGGTGCATGTGTTCTAAAGTCTGGATTTCCAGATCTGATTTTTAGGGAGTTGTGGGTAGATTCGGACCAAACCAAGTTTGGTTTGGTCACGAGGAAGGTCAGGGGAGTGTCTGGTATGAAGATGGGATGGTTTGGCATAGATCCGGGTTCGACTCAAATCTTCAAAATGAAGATTCGAGACGAACGAAAGTGATTCGAGGCTCGTGGTTAGTGGATTCGTGTTCAGGACAGTGAGGTGGTCCTAGGGTGTTCAGGAGGCGGTCAGCGGCGTTCATGCCGCCGGCTTTAATGGCGAGGGATACTGGGGCAGCTGCTAGGGTTCGGGGGGTTTCAGATTTGGGTTTGGGGACGATGAAGGGTGGGGTTGGTATAGGGGGCGTGGGGTGCAGGGCTGAGTTTATATATGGGGAGTCTGATTGGATCTGAGCCGTTAGATCAGATGATCTCAACGGCTTGGATCTGAGGATGAGACATGAGACGGGGTCGTTTGGTAGTTAAACGGGGTCGTTTGGTTTAAGTGAGGGGTTGGGTCAGGCTGGTTATTTGGGTCGGGTTTGAACATGGGTCGCTGAAAGAGGTCCTGAACCGTTGGATCGGCTGGGACGGACGGCTCAGATTGATTTGCCTGAAACGACGTCGTTTCAGGAGGTGCCTGGGCAGCCGGTTTTGGACTGGACCTGATCGAATTGGTTTGGGCCTATTTTTTGGTTTATTTCCTTGGGCCCAACCGATTTTCTTCCCTTTCTCTTTTTTCTCTTTTCTTTTTTCTTTTTTTTTTTTTGTTTTTTCTAGTTTCATTTTTCAAAAATAAAATAATAGACAATAAAATAATGAAATTAAAACTAAACAACAATGGAACATTTTAACACAATTAACACCAAATATTCAAGTAAGTTAACTAAAAGCCTAGAACGAAGGACGCACACATATATATATTATTTTTTGAATTTTCTTTTACTGACACATATTTTTGTATTTTTGTTTGATAATG
Source organism: Nicotiana sylvestris (assembly GCF_000393655.2). Lineage (NCBI taxonomy): Eukaryota > Viridiplantae > Streptophyta > Magnoliopsida > Solanales > Solanaceae > Nicotiana > Nicotiana sylvestris. The sequence continues at coordinate 188,521,578 of NC_091065.1, read as the reverse complement.
ACTAGATGCAAAATGGACAGACCCACAAATGACCAACAACACATGTTACGGAAAGATCGAAAAATTGTACAGCGAAACCATCCGTCACTATTTTTATTTTCTTTTGGAGCGATCGTCCGTGAGGCAAAAATCACGTGCTTACAACATTCATTACAGCTCTTCACCCATTGATGTGCATCCTTAAACATTGTTGGCCAGTAGAACCTGGCTTCTAGTAATTTTGCTGCCATCTTGACTCCTCCAAAGTTCCCGCCATACGCCGATGCGTGATATGCCTGCAAAACAGAAGATTGTTCTATCTCGGGGACACACCTCCAGATCATATTGTCAACACATATTCTAAACAGATAAGGTTCACCCAGTAATGCATGCGGGAGTCACGATAAAAAAATTTCTTTTACACAGAGGAAAGGTCATAGGGAACTATACCGCTTGCCAAGTAATTTGCAAAGTCTGCATACCGTGGCACTTTCTCAAGGCTTGTAGAGAGTAGCTGCTCGTCTAGAAAGGTTTCCAGAATATCCTCAACCTCAACTGAGTTTCCAGCTCCCCAAGTCATGATAGATGATCATCGACTTGGTTTTCTGTGCCCTTACGGTCACGAATTTCAAGGTCCAACTCTTATAGTAACAACACCCAACGAATTAGGTGCAGTTTGGACTCCTTCTTCTCAATCAAGTACCTGCGAGCTGCATGATCAGTATATACAATTACCTTAGAGACAATCAGGTATGATTTGAACTTGTCGAATGCAAACACCATAGCTAGCATCTCCTTTTCAGTCATAGTGTAGTTCAACTGGGCTCTACTCAGCATTCTACTGGCATAGTAGATTGGGTGCATTATCTTGTCTTTCCACTGTCCCAGCACTGCCCCCACTGCATAGTCACTAGCATCACACATGAGTTTGAATGGTTGCTCCCAGTCGGGGTGACAATGATGGGTGCTGTGACTAGCCTCTTTTTCAACTCCTCGAATGCTACCTTGCAATCATCAGAAAACAAGAAAGGGTGATCTTTTTCTAATAACTTACAGAGAGGGTTGGCAATTTTTGAGAAGTCTTTTGTGAATCTCTGCTAGAAACTGGCATGCCCGAGGAAGCTCCTGATTGCCTTGACTGAAGTAGGGGGCGGCAGCTTTGCTATCACGTCAACTTTAGCACGATCCACCTCGATTACCTTGCTTGATACCCGGTATCCCAAGACTATGCCCTCTTGTACTATGAAATGGCACTTCTCCCAATTAAGTACCAGGTTAGTCTCAATACATCTTTTCAACACTCGGGTTAGATTTATAAGGCACTCGTCGAATGAGTTTCCCACCACTGAGAAGTCATCCATGAACACTTCCTTTTATGTTTTCGACCATGTCAATAAATACGGCCATCATGCACCTTTAGAATGTGGCGGGTGCATTGTATAGGCCAAAAGGCATCCTATGGAAAGCATAAATGCCATATGGGCATGTGAAGGAAGTTTTCTCTTTGTCCTCTGGTGCAATGGAGATTTGATTGTACCCCGAGTACCCATCCAAAAAACAGAAGTGGGACCTCCCAGCTAGTCTATCAAGTATCTGGTCAATGAAGGGAAGTGGGAAGTGGTCTTTCCAGGTGGCCAGATTCAATTTCCTGTAGTCCATGCAAATTCTCCAGCCTGTGAAGGTTCTTGTAGAGATCAGCTCATTGTTCTCATTTTTGACCACCGTCATACAACCCTTCTTAGGAACACACTACACCGGGCTAACCCAGTTGCTGTGAGAGATGGGGAAAATGATTCCCGCATCCAACCACTTAATCACCTCTTTCTTCACCACTTCCTTCATGTTGGGGTTCAACCTTCTTTGGTGTTCCCTGAAAGGTTTATGCCCCTCTTCCAGCAGAATTTTATGTATACAATACGCCGGGCTGATCCCCTTAATATCTTCCATGATCCACCCAATGGCAGTCTTGCACTCCTTGAGTACCTGCAAAAGTTGTTGTGCCTGCACATCTAACAAGCTAAATGAGATAATAATAGGTAACGTAGAGTTAGGTCCAAGGAACTCATACCTCAGATGGATGGGCAGTGGCTTCAACTCCAACTTTGGTGGTTCTTCTATGGATGGCTTGGCTGGGGGAGTTTCTCGAGTTTCTCTATTTTCTAAGTGCATGGGCTCGAATTCATGTGTTCTATCCCAAAACCCTCTGCCCTCTAAATCTAGCACCCATTCTCCTAATTCTTCCCTATTCACCTCATCTAAATTTACCAGACATGCAGCAAGAGAGTCCTCAATAGTCAATGTTTCATCATCTGCTTCTACGATTACATCCCTGATATCAATAAGAGAGCAATTGGAGAATTCACTCGGTCGCCTCATAGATTTCTGCATATTGAATGTTATCTCCTTATCGTTCAATCTCATCTTGAGCTCCCTAGTTTTACAATCAATGAGAGCTCTCCCTGTGGCCAGGAACGACCTTCCCAAAATTATGGGAATTTCTTCATCCACTTTTCAATCTAGAATCACAAAATCTGCAAGGAACACAAATTTCCCTACCTGAATCAATACATCATCCAGGATACCGGAGGGTCTTTTCACGGTTCTATCAGCCAGCTGCAATAACATAGAAGTAGGTCTAGCTCTTCCAATCCCCAACCTCTTATAGATCGCCAGGGGCATAAGATTTATGCTAGCCCCCAAATCACAAAGTGTCTTGGCAAAGTCAAAGTTACCAATGGTGCAGGGGATTGTGAAACTCCCTAGATCAGGCAACTTCTTAGCAACTGGTCTAGTCACCACAGCACTACAGGTCTGAGTTAGAGTCAATGTGGCTAAGTCTTGGAAATCGAATTTTCGGGACATCAAGTCCTTCATCATTTTTCCATAACCAGGCATCTCCTTCAAAGCATCAATCAATGGAATATTTACCTGGATCTGTTTTAGCATCTCCAAGAATTTCTTGTATTGTTCCTCTTCCTGGTACTTGTCCATCCTCTGTAGGAGTGGTGCTGGGGGTCTCTTCTTCCCAATGATTTGGGTATTCTCTTTGTCAGACACCACCTCAACTAGCAGTTCCTAGGCTATCTCAGCTTCTTTCTCAGCCTCAATCGGTGTGTTGGTTTCTTCCTGGGCAGGTTGTACTGCCACCTCTGTTAGTTTCGTTGAATCATCTAGCTCAATGGGCACTGGTACAAGTGTCTCAGCCTGTCTGCTTTCTCGAGCCCTCTCTTGCTCCAAGTCTAAGTCTCTGCCATTACGTAGACTCACTGTCATCAGCTGCTTCGGGCCTTGATCTTTTGGATTTATCTGACTGTCTGCAGGCAATGTCCCATGAGGACGATTATTCAAAGACATCAATATTTGGCCCATCTTCACTTCAATATTCTTTATAGCTGGCTCATGTGCATCTACCCTTTCACTCATTTTTGCATTTGACCCAATAACTTGCTGCATCATTGCCTCGAGTCTAGCAAACCCATCTTCCTGTCTTCCACCATGTTGCTACTGAGGAAGATAATAACTCTGCTGCTGATTTTGATTATTATATCCCTGTGGCCTTTGGTAAGGCGCCATATTATTGTGAGGTCGCATACCTTTCATATTTCCATTGTTGAGATGTGGCTGGACTAGCCTGTATGGCCGATTTTGTTGGCCCCAATTCTGACCACCCTGTCTCTGGCCCCCATAATTAGACACATAATTCATGTCCTCAGGGTAATGATGATGATCACTTTCTGCATTCCATTGGTTACCAATTGACTGACTATGCAAGGTGTGCATAAGCTCCCATTGGTAGTATCAACAATGTGTACCTACTGCTTCTGCCCTGACTCTTCCACCTTTTTGGTGAGTATACTCATCTGTTTCATTAATGTGGCCATATTTTCAGCAAGAGTGTTGGATAGATCTAAGGGCACTGCGTGAACTACTGGAGTGATAGGTGCATTCCTGGTTGTCCACCCCGAATTATGTGATATCTTGTCAAGCAGACTCTAGCTTTCTCTCCATGTTTTGCTCAAGAATACTCCACCAGCTGAAGCATCAACATTAGCCTTCACGCTATCTATCAAACCCATGTAAAACCGCTGCCCTAACATCTGATCTGGAATACCGTGGTGTGGACATATAACCAACATCCCTTTGAATCGCTCCCGTGTTTCTTGCAATGTCTCCATTGATTTCTATTTGAAGCTCAAAATTTCATCAATTTGCTGAACAGTCTTGTTGGGTGGATGAAACTTATTCACAAATTGCTTGACTAACTCCCCCCAAGTCATGATGGAATTAATGGGGAGTGAGTTTAGCCAAGTCTGGGCAGCTCCTGTCACTGAGAATGGAAACAAGAACAGCTTTATTGCTTCCTGAGTTACGTGGGCAGCCTTTGAGTTTTGCAGATTGACAGGAAATGCTTCAAATGCTACTAAGGATCTTCAATGTATGACCCCGAAAATAGTCCCTTGTTTTGCAAAAAATGCAGCATATTGTTCGTGATTTGAAACGGCTCGGCCTATATCTGCGGGACTAAAATCGTTGTGGCTAAATTCTCTGTTGTGGGTTGTGCCCAGTCATATAGAGCAACTTCTGGCACAAGAGGTGCCACTGGCGCCAATGGCGCAGCTGGGTCTAACACATTATCCCCCATGTCTGGTTCGAGTTATTCAGTTGATTGTTGTTGTTTGTTTATCCGGTTGGCCCGATTCAAGGCCTTGAAAACTTTCTCGGGATCTGATAATGCTTCAAATACTTCACCAGTTCTCGATGAGTTTCTAGGCATGCGCCTATACAACTAAGTCAACAAACATTAAAATTTCAATGTATAGATTGAAAATAAAGAAAACTGACTACACTAAGAATTTTTGTATTTCTTTCAACAGTAATTGATAACATCATTAATTCTCCGGCAACGACGCCAAGATCTGATCATGCCCAACTATGCCTTATAAAAAGGACAAAGCGGTCACTGCAAATATAATCCGAGTATTTAGCCCAGAGTCGAATCCACAGGGAATTAACCTACCAATTACTTTTGTTAGACTCACTAAATTCTTCATAATCAACTTTCCAGATATTTTGAATAACAATTGGAGATGTTTTTACTAACTATAACTGAATGAAAATAAGTAAACTAAAAGCTAACTATGACTGGGTTGTATGCAAATAAGAGAAGGATCTAAGGTTATGATTTTTCCTATTGATGGAATCCCTTCCTGTTATGTTTCGCATAGAATTGCCGAATCGTCTCTATCGATCATGAGCACTCTTACTACCGTAAATATCTCCCGAGTAATCACGACAATTTACTGGACGCACTCTCCCGAGTTACGCTAGCTGACTTTTATTACATCTCACTTTAGATCGCACCCAAGGCTTCGTTATCCCTAATCCCGCCTGTAAACCCTCGGTTATTGATCTCTCATATATTTTGGGAGTGGTGTTGTTCAACAATTACCTAAATATGCACTTTCTTCCAAGTAATACATACTAAATATGCAAAGCCAAATTGAGGATCCTATCAATTAACTACAACAAGAACGTAGTTGAACAAATAGAGATTAAACCGGATAAACTATATTAACATAACACGAAGTTCATCCTTCAACAGGTTCCATCAAAACCCTAGACTAAATATTTAGCTACTCATAATCGTGTTCATCATAACAATAGCAAAATTTATCATAAATGATAAAATACAAAAGGAAGAAAGGAAGAACTCGATGTTGAATTATCCTCCTTGCCTCTTGCCTCTCCTTGCCTTCAACTAAGCTGTAAAAACCTTAATAATATCCCTTTGGGCGAGTTGGACCTCTTATAGGTTAAGTGGAATCACCCTGAACTTCCAAGTTTACCCCTGAAATTATACAATCCGAACTGGACTAGCGCGGCCGCGCTAATGGCCGCGCATATAGCATAGTATTCTGTCTCGAGGTTCTGGACTAGCGCGGTCGCGCTAATGGCCGCACTAAGCTGGTCATCATTTTAGCTCATCTTTTCTCTCTTCTTTCACACGCACTCAGCTCCGAGGGGCTTCCCTTGCTTCGATTTAGCTCCAAACATTGTCCTAAGTCCTCATAAGCGCAACTCGCTCCTGCAAAACATGAAATTCACAATTAGAACCTATTTATTGTCATTTAACTATCCTAGAACAGTGAAACATAGTCAAGTTGGGCATAAATAGTCGCCAAATTATATGAATCTAGCCTATTATCAATTACTTACTTGAACAAATAAACTTACTGTGTGGTAGGGATATAAAAGGACGTGAAAAGAGCATGAATTGCTGTTTGATAAACATACGTAAAAGTTTAAGTGAATTGGCTGGAGGTTTATCCTTCCATTTTTGTTTGATCTACTACTATGCTTATGAACACATGCTTTTGTAATGTGAAATTTATGGAGTTAGTCCCCATACTATTTGTTTAGGGATAGTTATTAAGTTAGTTTCTGGGTTAATTAGAAATTGGAGTACTCGAGGCAGACCATTTTTCTAAGGCCACATGTTAAGAAAGGTTTGTTAAAATTGAACAAGTTGTTGTTTGGTTTAGTTGACGTAGAAACAAGTTTAGTAGGCAGTGAACTTTGGATAGTTAATTTGAGTTAATTGGGCCAAAATCAGAATTATTGGGCCGAAGATGAATAAGCTAGTCTATTTCTTATTAATTAATAGATCATCTGAATCCTTTTAGAATAGTAAGATAATTGAGCCGGCTAATAATTCCAATAACCAAATCATACCATTTCTATCCATAATAATATACGTAAACCATGACCTTCACAATAATCTCAAACTTAGGAATGAAATACTATAAATAGGCTAGAAAAGCTTTAGATGCACTTTAAATATTAGCCCATGTATTTATACCCAAACCTTGAATTGACATACTAAAGTAATAAAAGGGTCATGTGTGCATTCCCGCGTCTCGATGCCTTTAAATTTAAAATAATTATGATTTAACCATGTGTACATTATGTACCTTGGTTTAACATCTACCTTCAAAGGAATACCTTGTATTCATACCGCATCTAGGTAAAAATAATCAATAAAATATAATAAATTAAGTGAAGTGGCAATTGATAAACCATAACCAATACAATACAAGAATAGCCAAAAATTGATTTAAGTCGGACATTAGTCAATAGAAGCAACCGTGTTAGAACCACCGGACTCGAGGGGTGCCTTACACCATTCCCGCGGTCAACAGAATTCCTTACTCAGTCTTCTATTTGCGTAGACCATAAATTAGGAGTCAAATTTCTCATTTGATAAAGGATTCAATAAAAGGTGACTTGGAACACCAAAACTCAATTCCAAGTGACGACTCTAAATAAAAAATAATCCCTTTTTCAAAACGTTACTTTAATTGGAAAAACTATTCTAACTCAACCTCGTAATAGGGTTGTGTGGCAAAAAGAGGTGTGACAAGTCCAACGTCGCCGTTAGGATAGCCAACGATGAACTACCAACTTAATTATTCCTTTTATTATTTCGAAATCGTGAATTTTTATCAGATAGAGAATTTAGCGCATTAAAATCATGAAAACTTATAATTTAAGTAGAAATAATAATAAAAATATTTCAATGCTAAGCAAAACCACAAACAAATTTTAGAATATACCAAAACTCGGTGTTATAAGTACATGAGTGTCTACTAAATAGTGCAATAATAATACAACAACTGTCGGAAATATAAAATAAATAGGATAAGGTAAATAAATAAGATGGAGACCATGTTGGCTGTGGTGCGTAGCATAGAAAGTAACTCACCATAAAGTCCCTCAGCAGTTGCACCTACACGCCAAGATGGCCACCAGATGAACATGTCAAATCCTGAACATTTAGTGCAGAAGAGTAGCGTGAGTACATAAATCAATGCGCACCCAGTAAGTATCCAGCCTAACCCCAGAGAAGTAGTGACGAGGGGTCGACATTGACACTTACTAGTGGTCCAATAAATCAATATGATAACTCATAACAGATATGAAGTACAACAGTAGTGGTGAGATAAAAACTAGAACTAACATAATCCTCCAAAATTTCTTTTAACGGTATAAATCTCTCAAATCCCTTGTGTTATCTCAACAGAATAGAAATATCAAATGTACTCTCAAATGGATAAGGAATACCATATAAATTTCAGGTCTCAATAAAAGGGGCATCTCACGAATATTCGTACTCCTAGCAGTATTATGCACGACTATGCCGAAGTCATATGGCCCGATCTAGAGTAGTGTGTACACTGCCGAGGGTCGACCGACGCGAAGCAGAGATGCATCTCAATATACTGCCGAGGTGTTCGGCCCGATCCACGGGAAAGGAATAAACTTATCGAGTTACGAGTCACGTGCTTACAACACAAATACATGAGTATAAAGTAAACATGATTTTTTTTATTGCTTATCAATTATCTCGCCAAACAACTCAGAGTGATAAAGCTCGGCCTAATATATTCTCAAATCAATTTCAATTATAAATTAAATTAATTAAGCTAGCAAATTGAGTTCAAATAATTTAAATATTAGATGATAAGATCTTAAGTCTACCCGGACATAAACATGTTTTAGCTACGTACGAACTCTCGTCACCTTGTGCGTACGTAGCACCCACAATTAGTAGCACATAACAATTATATCACCTAGGGGGTAGTTTCCCCCTCATAAGGTTAGACAGGAGACTTACCTCACTCCGAAGTTCCACAACCGGCTCTAACGCCTCTCTAACACCTCAAATTATTTTCCATCAATCCACGACTATTCAAACAACATATAAACCAATAAAAATATACTCCAACGCTCATAATTAATCAATTTATAATAATTCCCAACTCTGCTCGAAAAGTCAACTAAGTCAACTTTCATGGTCATATGCCCAGATTCCAAAATATTTCGAAGATAAATATTACCTATGACACCACAAACTCAAATATATAATTTATTCCTAATTTCATATCCAATTTCGTGGTCAAAATTTTAAAACATCAAATTCTAGATTTTCTTCAAAAATCTTCCAATTTCTACAAAATTTCATGTTTAAATCTATATAATCTATGTATTTATCTTACAACTAGTAGTAATAACTTACCTCATGATATATAGTAAAAATGATTTGCAAGAATCACCCCAAATCGCCCCACATGTGCTCCAAGAACTTAAAAGTGAAGAAAATAAGCTTAAAATCTCGAAATTAGATGTTTAATACACTTGTTAGGCCTCCTCCTTCACGATCGCGGTTAACAAAAGTTCCAACATCATTTCCTTCATCGCAATCGCGGCCACAATCACGCGAACGCGATGTAAAAATTTTATTTTCTTCTTCATAGATATCCTTCGATATAATGACCATAAATTTTTGTAAAAACCCCTAAATGATAAATAATTTGATTTTCTGAAAATTAGATTCAAAGGGATACAACTTTTATTTTTGGATCATCTCCAAATTCCTTATAGATTATAAGATATAAGCTCCCGAAGTCAGACCACTATCAACAGAAATTCCTTCTACGCGATTGCGACCCTTCCTTTCACGATCGCGATTCAAAAGATCTGGATTGCACTTTACTCTTCGCGATCATGGCTCAAACCTCCGCGATCGCATAGCACACCTCCGACACCAGTTATTACCAGTTCCACAAGGCCTAAAAGTGGTCTGGAACCACCCCAAAACTCACCTGAGGTCCGAGGAACCCCGTTCAATCATTCTAACAAGTTTGTATACCATATGTAAACTTATCTGAAGGCTTGGAACACAAATTATAACACCAAAACCAAGAATTAAAGATCAAATTCAATTTCTTAAACTCTCTTAACTTTCAAACCTTCATCCTTCACCGAACGCGTCTAAATCACACGTAAACATTTCGGAATGACGCCAAATTTTGCGTACAAGTCACAAATCACAATACGAACCTCTTTCAATGCTAGGGATCCCAAAAGGACATTAATAACACCAAAGTCTACTTCAACTCGAACTTAGGAAATTCTAAAACCTTCAAAATGCCAGCTTTCCACAATAAACACCAAAATGCTCCCGGTCCATCTGATACTTAACCCGAACATACGCCTAAGTCCAAAATTATCATACGAACCTATTGGAACCTTCAAATCCCGATTTCAAGGTTGTTTACTCAAAAGTCAAACCTTGGTCAACCTTTCAACTTAAAACTTCTGAATTGAAAATTGTCCTTTCAAATCAACTTCGAGCATCCCAAAATTCAAATCCGACTATAACGTACAAGTAATAATACATGAAGTGAAACTACTCAAGGTCTTAAACCATCAAACGACGTGCCAGAGCTCAAAACGACCGGTCGGGTCGTTACATTATATAAACCTTTTCCATATTTTATCCATGTAACAACTTTTCATGTTAACTTTTCTAATATTTGGTAGTTTGATATCTAACTTTTTCTATATTTGTAGATTTATTAGCTTTGAAACTTAAAGATAGTTAAATTGTAACCGACACTAACAGATTGTTTGGATGATTGTTGCACATTATTTTATAATGTATTGTATTGTGTTATATTGCATTATATCATTTTATAAATACAACGTTTGGACATATTGTATTGTTTGTTGTTATTAAGTAACATTTTATTGTTTGGTTTGACTGTATCGTACTATATTGTAACTGATAAGTTTACTACAATACCCTCAATTATTTAAATATTAAATTTATCAAGAATTACGCATACAATAATTTAAGAAAATCTCTTTCTACTAATATATCACCAAATATGTCTTATAAATAGATTAAGCAATTAAATTCATGCGAATTCTAATAAAGTTACTGGAACAAAATTAGCAATTTTACATTGGAGTTGGAAGCGGCAGAAGTTCTGGGAAAACAAAAAAGACGAAGACAAAGTAGGTTATTCATAATAGATGATAATCATGCAAGTTAGCTAATATTTACACTCTAATTTGGCCGCACTTATCTATGTTTGATTGTAAAAGATAACAAAATGCTCTAATTACGAGTTTATCGCTTTGCACGAGCCATTCCGAGCTAGGAGAAATCTAGAAGAGTATTTTGGAGTCAATATGGAGCATGGAAGGCCAATCAAAGGATAACACGATTGAAAAGGAGAATAAAGATCAAGGACCAAATCCGCGCCCAGGTCCGCGGTCAATCCGCGGCCAGAACTTGTGTCAAATCCGCGGTCCATCTGCGGCCGCGGACGGGGTGCTCGGAGCTAAATATTGCAAGGTCAATTGTGTAATTTCTAGGATGACTCCCCCTGACCTATAAGAAGTCCAACTCGCCCAAAAAGAGAATATTGAAGTTTTTGAAGTGTTTTTGAAAGCAAGAACAGGCAAGAAGCAAGGCGGAAGATTCAGCATAGAGTTTTTACCTTTCTTCTTCTTATTTTTATCATTGATGATGAATTCAATCATTATGATTGTGAAAACGATTATGCGTAGCTAAACTCCTAATCTATGGTTTTGATAGAACCTCTTGGAGGATGAATTTCTTGATATGATAATATAAATTTGCCCTGATATTTTTTGTGTTTGTTTAACTATATTGTGATTGTTGTTAATTAAAGGGCCCTCAATCGGCTGTGACTATTTAGTATGCATTACTTGGGAGAGAGTATATATTTATGTAGTTATTGAACAACACCACTCCTGACATATATCAGGGATCAATACGAAGGGTTTAAAGGTGGGATTAGGAACAACGAAACCTTGGGTGCGATCTAAGTGAGCTGTAACTAAGGTCAACTAGCGTAATTTGAGAGAATATGTCTAGTATATTATTGTAATTACTCGGGAGAAAGTTACGATAGTCAGAGTGCTCGTGATCGATAGAGAAGACTTAGGCAAATTTATATCAAACATAGCAGAAAGGATTCTGACAAGAAGGGAAATTAGAACCTTAGACCATTCTCATTCTTGCTTACAAACTGTTTATAGATAGTTCTTAATTGTTACATTTTTATTACATAATATTTAGTTAATAAACACCCAATTTGTTACTAAAATATATCTGAAGATTGAATACGTAAATTTCTGTGAGTTCAATAGTTGTGATTGATAGGTTAATTCCCTATAGGATTTGACTCCAGACTTGTTAACCGAAATATATTTGCAGCGACTGCTTTGTCCTTTTTATAAGACATAGTTGGGCGTGATCAAATTTTGACACCATTGCCAGGGATTTAACAGTGTTATTGATTGCAGTTAAAAAGAAGTGCAAAAAATTCTTAGTGTAGTCAATTTTCATCAATTAAAACTTACCATTGAAATTCTAACATTTGTAGTCGTGGTTGTTACAGGTGCATGCCTAGAAACTCCTCAAGAACTGATGAATTGCTCGAAGCATTATCAGATCCTGAGAAAGTTTTCAAGCCATTGAATCGTGCAAACAAGAAAGGTAAACAACAACAGAACTCGACCGAAAATATTAAACCAGACATGGAAGACGATAATCTAAACACCAGAAACAACGTGAATGACCAAAATGATTAGGGTGTGGCACCTCTTGTGCCAGAAGCAGCACTATATGATTGGGCACAACCCACCACTGAAAACTTAGCAACTGCCATTGTAGTTCCTCAGATACAAGCAGATTCATTCCAGATCACAAATAACATGCTACATTTGTTGAAGAACAAGGGACTATTTTCTGGGTCATACGTTGAAGATCCTCAGTAGCATCTAAAGAATTTCCTGTCAATATGTGCCATGCAGAGGCTACACAACGTGACACCGGAAGCAATACATTTGTTGTAATTTCTATTCTCAGTGACAGGAGCAGCTTAGACTTGTCTTAATTCACTCCTCATCAACTCCATCACTACTTGGGAGGAATTAGTCAAGAAATATTTGAGCAAATTTCATCCACCCAACAAGACTGCTCAGCAAATTGATAAGATATTGAGCTTCAAACAGAAACCAACTGAGACGCTATATGAAATGTGGGGGAGATTCAGGGGTCTGCTGGTTACCTGTCCACATCATGGTATTCTGGAGCATATGTTGGGGCAGAGATTTTACATAGGTTTGGCAGATAATTTGAAAGCCAATGTTGATGTTTCAGCAGGTGGAGCATTTTTGAGCAAAACATTCAGAGAGAGCAAGATTCTACTTGACAAGATAGCACAAAACTCAGGATGGACAACAAGAAACACTCCAGTCACTCCTGTGGTTCACTCAGTGGCTCTAGACCCGGCTAACTCCATAGCTGAAAATATGGCCACTCTAATGACATAAATGAGCATCCTCATCAAAAAGGTTGAAGAATCAGGCCAGAAGCAGCAAGTACACATAGTTGATGCAACTAATGGGTTCTATATACATCGTGCATTAATCAACCATATGTCTCCTCGTGGAGTGCTAAAGGTGATTATCAACAATATCATGAGAACATGAATTATGTGGCCAACTATGGGGGACCGAGACCAGGTGTTTAGAATTGGTGTCAGCATAATCAATAATATAGACTGGCTCAGCAACAGTACAATAACAACAACAATC